>NC_000067.6:168470069-169122569 GCF_000001635.26 Mus musculus
TAAAAATACTTCTTTTTAAAATTTTCCTTTTTATGTAATTTATGTATAGGGGTACTTTGTCTGCAGGTATATCTGCATACCAGAAGATGGCATCAGGGAGTTAGGAGTTGCTATGTGGGTGCTGGGAATTGAACTCGGGACCTTCAGAAGAGCTGTAAGTACTTTTAATGATTGAGCCATCTCTCCAGCCCCTAAAACCTAGCTTTGACTGTGCATTTTCCATCATGGAAAGCCTTCTGTTGTAGAAGAGGAGAAAATAAGACAAGTCATTAAAATCCACCCATAACTTTTTTTTTCATAATTGTCAATGGCTTTATTCTATAAACTGTTTGAGTTACCCACAGACCAAAATTAATAATTATGCTTTGTTCTTTGGGACTCTGACTTTTTCTTGCTGAACACATATGGGAGATGCGCCATCACCCAAAGATCTACTAAACTGAAAGCAACCCAACTCTCAGCTCAGTATGGTCCAATAAGCAAGATACAGATCTTGAAAGAATGTGCCAGGTAGTCTACTCCAAGAGGAAAACTCAAGCCGAGAGCAGTGATGCACACTACAGTCTTAGTATCATGAGGCTGAGGCAGGAGGATGAGGAAACCAGGTTGTGCTATGGTAAAGTCTCTGTCACAAACGAAAACCTAAACAAAGACCAAACAACCCCAGCAACAGCAACAACAAAGAACAGAAGAAAGAAAACGGTGTGAATGTTCCTGTGTGACTGCCACGGGTCACAGTTTGCATAGAAACACATGTTGTCAAAACTGGCCCCTGGTACTGTCTGCTTTATAGACTCTGTCCTTAGGAACTCTCTACTTACAAGGGGCCCCCTATGGGATGTGCATGAGTCTGCTTGACAGCTCATGGCACATCTGTCCTGCAATGTACAGTTGCTGAGCTTTATCTTCTAATGGAGGTTTTGTTGTCTAAGTTTGTTTGAGGAGAGTTTCCCCACTTTGGGGTTAACAAGGTCCTTGATCTAGTGGGCAGTGGAGATGGCTCAGTACTTACGAGCACAATACTGCTTGTACTGGCTGGTTTTATGTGTCAACTTGACACAGGCTGGAGTTATCACAGAGAAAGGAGCTTCAGTTGGGGAAATGCCTCCATGAGATCCAGCTGTCGGGTATTTTCTCAATTAGTGATCAAGGGGGGAAAGGCCCCTTGTGGGTGGGACCATCTCTGGGCTGGTAGTCTTGGGTTCTATAAGAAAGCAGTCTGAGCAAGCCAGGGGAGGCAAGCCAGTAAAGAACATCCCTCCATGGCCTCTGCATCAGCTCCTGCTCCCTGACCTGCTTAAGTTCCAGTCCTGACTTCCTTGGTGATGAACAACAGTATGGAAGTGTAAGCTGAATAAACCCTTTCCTCCCCAACTTGCTTCTTGGTCATGATGTTTGTGCAGGAATAGAAACCCTAAGACACTGCTCTAGCAGAGGCCCAGGGCTTATTTCCCAGCATCTGTGCTGGGAGGCTCATAACCACCTGTAGCTACAAGGGAAGTGATGGCTTCCTTTGGCCTCAGAGAGCAATTGCACTCATGTGCTCATTCACACATATAAATTAAAAAAGAAAAAGTAGAACAAATTTTGTTTTAGTTTTTTTTTTTTTTTTTTTTTGAGACAGGGTTTCTCTGTGTAGCCCTGGCTGAACTGGAACTTGCTCTATACACCAGGCTGGCCTTGAACTCAAGAGATTTGCCTGCCTCTGCCTCCCAAGTGCTGGAGCCAAAGGTATGTATACAACAGGCCTAAAAACAATTTTACAAACGTTCTCGATCTGATGATCATTATAACTAATCCTCCCTCCCTCCCTCCTTTTTTTCTTCTTTTAAATTATGTTTTTTTAGAAAGAGAACTTACTATGAACTCTGACCAACATGGCTGCCTAAATATAACCTGTAGCAAAAGCACACCAATAGACATGCTAATAACCGGAAGTGGCGAGCTTTTGAGGCTTCAACCCTAAGCAAAGATTTACAGGTAACGAAGGAATTCTGAGAGGGGGAGAAATGGTCTTCCTCAGGGAAGAGCTGACCGATTGGATATCTAGAACTAAATGGTCAGCTTTGAAAGCAGGTATACAAGTAACACTCTATAGACAGAGCAGTGGGTATTTATATATTTAGAGGCACACATTTTAACAACAGTTCAAGGAAAAGAAGTCATGAATTTGAAAGAGCCATGGAAGGTGGTTCAGAGGGGAAAAAAAGGGAGGAGGAAAATGATGTAATTATATTATAATTTCAAAAAAGAAAAATAAATAAAAAGATGAAGAGAAGTTGTGCCAAGGCCTTGGAAAGACAGACATAAAGTTTATATGACTTGTGAAACACAATTATGGAATTCAGAGATTTCTTGTTTGCAAAGAAGATTCAAAGACTTATTAAATGTTGGTTTTAAATTCAGTTGGAAAGACATGAAGTTTATATGTCTTATAAAGCATGATTGTGGAATTCAGAGATTTCTTGTTTGCAAAAAGGATTCAAAGATGAATTACTTGAATTTATTAAAACGTTAGGTTCAGAATCCATTGGCTTTGCCTGTGGAAAGGGTCCATTTGCTTCTCTGATTGAATTATTTTATCTCGATTATGAAACAGGGTGTGGTTGTTTGCACACTAGCTGGGGTGAGCAGTCTGAAAACAGCCCAGATGACCATGATCATGAAATTTAGGTGAAAGAGCAGAACATTTCAATTGTGGACAAAGATCCTGCTGAGGCTATCAGGACCGAGAGGGAAACGGGAGACCTTGTTTCTGAGGTCAGGCAGGAGATGCTGGGTACCTCAGTCATGTGAAGGGCATGATGATGTTGTGGTTCAACATGGGACTGGAAAAAGAGGGGTTAAAAAAGTTAATATTCAGCAATTAAAGAACCAATTACCAAAGGAAAAACTGGACATTAACCAAAGAAGACAAAATTCCACTGTGAGGCAATCAAGAGGAAGGATAGACAAAATAAGTCTCAGGGATTAATAAGTCTCATAATTTGTACTGAGTAAACTAAAAGTGTTAAGGAATCTTCCCTCTTAGCATTCCCTTTTCAAAAGAGAGGATATGCAGACGGTATTGAGCAATAAAGGCAGGGAACTCACTGATGTTTTGATACAGAGTGAGGAGGGTAACCAGAGGAAAACGTTCCTGAAAACATCCAGGCAGAGGAGTAAATGATTCAGTCATTAATATTGCAAGATTAAGCCTCTCTCTTGTTTTGGGGGAGAATTAGAGCGAGTTCATGCAGAATAAAGCAATTACCACACATGAGCTCAAGTGAAGGTTCCCTGCCTCCCCATGGCATGCGTGGCTTCGTGCCATGAAATCAGAGTAGACAAGACTCAGGCGTGTCATTGGAATTCCAGAAAGTTGTGAAGTCTACATTTCAGGGCGGAATCGGCTTTTTCAACTTCAGGAATGAATTCAGGGAGGCTTAGATTTAGAATAATGGGGATTCTTACATTTAGAAGGCCAAACTGGAACTTACTAGCTCAGAGGCAAAAATGTATATTGTGTGTGTGTGTGCATTTGTGTGTGTGTGTGTGTGTGTGTGTGTGTGTGTGTGTGTATGCGTTTGTGTGTGTGTATGCATGTGTAGGCACATTGGAATAAAAATGAACTGGAACATGGAAAGTCCTTTAACCATTTAAAGGTACAATTGTTTCATTAATATTTACTTATATCTGATTAAATATTCATGATGCCTTGCCTCCTTCCTTGTCTAACAGTGCTTCATTCATGACCATCTGCACCAGCTCAGCACAAGGGAGGTCTCAATTAGCCATTCAGGCTGACAGCCTCTCAGCAAAGGGGCCCCTTCCCCTGCGATGGGCCGCAAGCAGACGAGCTTGTCTGTAGGCAGAAGCAACAGGGAAATAGAGGTGCCCTAGACTGGACTTATGGTCCAGCTGAGGCTGCCGTCTTGGCTGACCCTTCAAGAATGCAGACAGGATGGCTTTCAGGAGTGGAGCAGTAGATATAGGTGCGAGAAACATCTGCCAAGGGCACACGGTCTCCTGTAAGGAAGCAACAGTGTGCCCTTGACACCTCTGTCAGGTTTCTTAGCTGCCATTGTGAGGCTAGGCAATGGCTGAGCTGGTTTCAAATATAGATGTATTAGTCTAGAAAATAAGACTGAAAGTGTCTTCTCTTAAAGGACCAGATGGGGGTGGGGCAGGGGTGGAGTCAGTAATTCCGGGGATGGCAATTACTTATTTGCACAACTCTTTTCTGAGGTCTCAGGCTCCTTCATGCAGACCATCATGGCTACCTGAATTAACCCTGTGTTAGCATTCCGTAACTTTTTTCTAAAGGGCTTGTCTCTGGAGCACCCAGACTGCTGGATGGTATCATAAATGGCTAGACAGTTGAATCATGGTGGGAATGCTTATCTACCATGAAGGTTGATCGTACATGAGTGACGTTCTTGTCCATTGCTGAAAATCAAATATCCAGTGCTGGAGAGATGACATATTCAGCAATGTGTATGCTGTCTAAGCACGAGGGTCTGAGGTTGATCTCTGGTTCCCTCAGGAATAAGGTCTAAGTTCAGGAGGATGCGCTTGTAGTCCCAGGGGGAGGTAAGGACAGGAGATATGCCCATGACTTGCTGGACAATAGCCTAGACAAGCACTGAGATCCAGGCTCAGTGAGAGGCCCTCCTTCCAACACTAGGATGAACATGATTGAGGTAGAGTATGCACCACCTTCTGTCCTTCATGTGCACATAAGTGCATGTGTGCTCATGAGCACACACATGAACATGTACACACAGGAGCATGTACACACACATAGGCAAAAGCAAATGCCCACTTTTTAATCTTTAAATGATGCCAGACTGTGTGGGGACTGGGATGACATTAGAATAGAGGACTGCTTCCATAAGCATGCCCGCGTTCTAACTGCCAGAACCTTTGACTATGTCACCTTCCAAATGACTTTTAGGACTTGGCTAAATTGAAAGTCCTTGATGGGGAGACAAGTTCTGGATTATTCTGCTTACTCCCGCCTAACCATATGAATCTTAAAAAATGTAAATTAAGGTAAAAGAGTGGTTTGGAGTGATATGACATACTGGCTTTGAAGATGGAGAAAGCTGCTATAAGCCAAGAAGTTTAAGTAGTCTCCTAAGGCTGGGGTACCAGACCCAAGTGGTGAGGAACTGAATTCTTCTAAGAATCTGGAAGAGTAGCGAGCAAAAGCTGTTGATGCTATATTTTCATCTGGTGTGCCTCATCCTACACTTCTGGATCCAAACACCATAGATATGCCTGTCTTGACACCATTGTCTGTGATAACTGTTAAGGGTGGCAATAGAGGATTAACACAGCATCTCCAACCAGCACTCGCCATCACATGTCCAGGTTCTTTGCACTTAGGCCTCGCCCAGGAATCAGGATGGACGCAGAATGCAAAGGAAACCTTCCTTCCTTGCTTGGGAAAGAGCCAACCCGCCCGCCCGCCCGCCCGCCCGTGGGTCCTTTGCCTTGCCAGCTGCTCCAGAGCTCTTCCGGTTCCCATGCGGCTTAATGGAGAATGCAAGACGCAGAACCCAATTTTTTAATTTGTATTATTTAGTTTGGATCAGCAAATGTCTCCCGAGCTGTGTCCTGTGCAAAGTGAAATCACCTATACGCTGTGTCTTTAAAAGCCGGGGAAGTGCGCTGAGCAGCAGCTGCAGTCAATACCAATTTCCACATCTGGATCGATACCATCGGAGGGCTCAGGAGCTGCGAAGATTGTTTCACACACATTCTCCAGAGAGGGAGGGCTGGGGGAGAGGAAGGGAATTGGTTTTAATGATTTCATGGCTCTGAGTATTCCCTCTCTCCCTCTTTTCTTTAAAAGAAATAAATACATAAAATTAGAAACCAAATTTACGGACCTGTCAGTCTGCATCAAATCCAGTGTCTTTCCCTGACCTGTCACCGAAAGTGGCATCCAATCTAGCAAATGGCTTGATGCCGTGTGGGGGGCTCCGCAGCACTGTCTGTAATAACGCAGCAGTAAACATGCTTGCAGCGGGCCTCCCCTCAAGGACTTTACAGGCACTTCCTCAATCTGCAAAGACCAAACCAAGGTCCAGCAAAGGGTTCCCATCCACCCACAGAGAACAGCTGACTGGAGCGACTTCCGTGCAATGCCTACATGTATGTGTCTGACCGGCGAGGGTCTGAAATTCATAGGTCCTTTCTGTGTACCCCGGATTGGCCCCTCTGAATGCTGGAGTCTCCTGTAGCACTGGGCCGGGGAACTGTTTTTTTCACCAGGCCTGGTTGCCAAGATAATGCAACTGAGATGGAATAGCCGAGCAAGGGCGAGGATCATATGTCATTAGCCTTCCTGGAAGCTTTCCCAGTAGGTCAGGGGCTCCGGCTTTTTTTTTTTTTTTTCCCTGTGAGTGGGCACCGCTTTGGGTCCTCAGTGTCATGTGAGGCCTCACGACAACATGCTCTCCAGCCACAGAGCCCATTAGCTCACCTCCAAAGAAGGCTGACCCTCACTCTGCATACACAAACTCACCCTCAGAACGAGCCAACAAAAGAATAAATATGTCCCCTCTTGGCCCTGGTACATCGGGGCAGCTTAATCCTCGCCATGGTAAATGGCACAATTGTAACTGTGACCAGCTCGATCTTTTAAGGCAGATCAAATGACTTTCAGGGATGGCTCTGCACAACCCCCACCTGCAGGGCCCAGAGGTTTCATGAAAGGCTGATTTTCCATACAGCAGTTACAAAAATTTTCTTCCTGGACAGCGACTGTTATACCATTCTTTCCTTTATGGTTTTTACAAAGCATAGCCTTCTGGAAGTCACCACAGACTCCATTTATAGCTCTGTTTCATCTCCCCAATTTCTCTGTAGTTGGGGCCTGGAGAGAGTCTCATGGGTTGGGAAGGCAGTTGCTGAAGTGGCTGAGGAAACCGGGAAGGGGAGACTGAATAGGTTATCTAGCCCCTTGAGTACCAAGAGCGGGACAGGACCAGAGCAGCAATCTTAGCCTCCTTTTCAGGCTGATGTAGCACATTTCCATAAATAGAATCAGAATCACACAGTCCTTAGCCCCTTGCTGCTTGATTAAAAATAGGCTGCTGTCTACGTGGACTTGAGCCATGCATGCCTGGGCTCTGTGTCCTTCTGTAGGGCTCCCAGGCCTTTGCTTTGCTGGCTACTCTCATGAAGGACAGGTTTCAGGCACCTGCTTGGCAGGGAGAGGCCTGAAAGACAACATGTCTCTGAAGATATTATGGCTTCTCTTTAAGAGTCAGGAAATCCCCCAATAAATTAATCTTCTTGAAATGAGATTTCAAAAGATCACAAAATGCCAGCCTTCAGTCGAAAAACAGGGTTTTTGTCGTGGTTGTGTTTTCAGACTGTCCATGCTGTGTTTAATTCTTCCTGATGTGTGTTTCCTGCTCATCCAATACATCCCAAATCAACTAACTGCAATGAGTTTGATTATGAAAGTGTAAAGCCAGATAGAAAAATCTCCTCAAATCTTCCAATAAGTACCCAACAAAGTAAGATTTTTCTGTTTAACATCCAAATGAATGGTTTTATAAATGTTGTTATTGTTATCAGGGCTAGAGAGAGAGAGAGAGAGAGAGAGAGAGAGAGAGAGAGAGAGAGAGAGAGAGTTGGTAAAGTACCTGTTGTGTAATCTTGAAGACCTGAGCAGCCATATAAAAAATCAGCATGGTGGCATGTAATGTCGGTGTGGGGGAGGCAGAGGCAGATAGTACTCCAAAGTCAGCCAACCTAGCTGGTGAGCTCCAGGTCCTTTGGGAGATCCTGTGTGAAAACAACAATAACAATGAACAATATAAAACAAGCTAAACAAACAAACAAACAAACAAACAAGGAGCCAGGCCGTGGTAGCACACATCTTCAAGTCCAGCATGAGGGAAGCAGTGGTAGGCAAATCTCTGTAAATGCAAGGCCAATCTAGTCTACACAGAGAGAGTTCCAGGACAGCCATGGCTACATGAAAAACTTTGTCTTAAATAATAATAACAACAAAAACAACAACAACAACAAAAATGGAAGATTAAGAAAGATCTGATACAGACCTCTGGAAGAATTCTACATGCTTGCACAAACATCCACATGCAACTGTATATAAACATATGCAAACCACATACCCGCCTTATATATCCTCCCACTATATATACACATATGCAAACACCATACCCAGAGAAAAATAGTTGGAATAGTTGGGTAAATAAATTTTTGTTTGTTTTTGTTTTGTGGTTGCTTTTTGAGATAGGATTTCTCTGTATATCCTTGGCTGTCCTGGAACTTGCTCTGTAGCTGAGGCTGGCCTCGAACTCCCACAGATCCTCCTGTCTCTGCTTCCTGAGTGTTGGGATTAATCGCTTGCACCACCATTGCCTGACTATATACATATTTTTAATGGCTGTTTTTTTTTTTTGACTCCACGCAGCTCTAAGGGGAAGTGCTTACTGTAGAATGTTCCCCAGAATTCAGCAAGAGAGAGTCAAGTTTGTCCTCAGAGAAGAGCAGCTGAGTACGTCTTTGCCCATGGCTCACCGAACATGTTTTAGTTCCAAGGCTCTATGTTTCCTGGTCAACTGCTCTCTTCCTGGCTGAAGAAGTGAGCGCCATTCTATATTATGCTGTGGAAGCCCTCAAAGACCATGCTTTCTAGGAAAGGGGGACAGGAAGTTGAAAATGTGCCTATTTGTTACTTCTCCAGCACAGTCACCAATACCTGACAGAAAGCTCAAGGAAATAGACATTTATTTTCATTCTGTTTCAGAGGATTTGGACCACAGTTGCTTGGTTCTATGTGCTTGTGCTAAATGTCCTGGAGGCAGGGGTGTGCAGTGGAGGACCGCTGGTCACTCATGGCTGACTGTGAAGTAGAGACCAGGCAGGAAACAGCCAGGCATAATCTACATCTCCAAGGGCCTGCCCCTTGTGAGATCAACTTCCTCAATCTAAGCCAAACTCCTGACACTTCAACAACCTCCCCAAATTGTGCCACCTACTGGGGACCAATCATTCAAAACACTAGACAGAAAGAACAGTTCGTTTTCACTCCATAGCCATGTCCAAAAAGAGATTATCCCCAATGTTTGTTTAAAGATTATTATAAGATGGTCCCCAAATTTCATGGTATTAGTAAGAAGTTTTTTTATGGGCGTGTGGCATGTGTCACCATCATATATCCCCAGGAAACACACAGAGTGCATTATTTTCTGTCTGTTCCACAACGAACTGACTATTTTAAATACAACTAATAGCAATCGCTGTATAGGTTCAAGCAGCCATTAAAATATAGCAAAACACCAAACTGGCTACTAGAAATCCCAAAAGACACAATCTGTGTGTGACACCTGGGTTTACAAGGTCCTATTCCTTCCGGTCTGATAACTATCCCCTCTTACTGTCCTGAAATTTCTGGAGAGAGAGGTAACTGGCCCTTAACATGTCATAAGAAAGGCTCAGTTGTCTAAGTTTTGTTGGATAGCTGAGCAGATGAGGCGTCCACTCAGATTGACGGGCAATCTGATCCTGTCCTCAGGAAAGGAAACAGAACTGACATAGATATAGATCACAGCCTTCTTGCTTTTTCCTGTGTGTGCTTTTTTGACCGGCTTTCTTTAGGGACTCACTGTGGTGCACAGGTTGGGATCATATAGTAGCATATTTGTTTTGCGTTTTGTTTCCACTCATTCTGTGAAATTTATTGAGCGCCTACTAAATGCACCGTGCCATGTGCATAGGCGTTTATTTAATTACATCTTGCTTCATTTGGCAGATTGATTCCATAACCACAGATTAGTTGGCTGGGATTCTGATTCTAATTTTTCCCACAATGTGCTGTGTGGCTGCAAGTTAGGCACCCTACCTCTGTAAGATACCTCGATTTCTTTCTCTGCTGTGTGGAAATAATGGTACGTGGCAGGTGCTTAGAGATGTGTGGAGATGATTCACGTTCAAGAAAGGTGAAGCTTGTGGAGTTCAATGATTTCATCCTCAAAACGCCACTCTGAGATCAGCGCAGGGCAAGGTTTGTTTTAATTTATATTGCAATAGTTATGGGCTCTTCTAGATTTTCTTGTGATTTCTTTCCTACAGTCTTCTAATTTAACAACTGTTTGCTTGATTCCCAGGATTCTGTGTCAAAGTGATTAACTTGGATTGATTGACCAAACTTGAGTTCTTCTCTGAGAGGTTTTCAGTGGCAGTAAATAAATAGATAAAAATTTATACGTATCCAAAAGGTTAAGAGTGATTTTTCGTTTTAGGGGACAACATTTAGGTCTGAGCTTGAATCTGAGTTCTTGAATCCAGTACTTGCTCTATTCTACAGGCATCGTTGTTTCCCCTGAACCTTGAGATAACAACACTCAAGGTCTGGTGGGAAGACTGACAGAATCACACTGTGATTTTCTAAAGTCTGGAATCCTAAGCTAGGATAGCATTTTTCTTCCCGGAGAGTCTCCACCTATCAGCTAAGGAGAAGGGATCAAAGAAACAGGACTACATCAGGTGTCTATGGCGATACAGATAAGACCACACTCTGTAAAACCAGAGCAGAGAGAATATGTAAGAGACGCTGCTGAGGAAGACAATTCTTATGATCGCTGGATGGAAAAGTCAGTCTTCCATGAAACCTCTGTGCCCTGCAGCTGAGGCACAGAGCCATCTCTGATCTGCCTTAAGGGTGGCATTGGTCACACTTAAAACTATTTACCAAGATGAGGAGCAAGCTTCTTCGTCATATCAGGGCTCAGAGGAGATGCGGTTACTCCATGTTTGGCTCATCTTGAGGGTCAGTTTGTCTGGGCTGCACAAGGGCCAGCCTTCTTCAGAGATGAGCGGTTTGGCAGGTGAGCAGGAAAGCTTACAGAAATGCAGAGGAGAAAGAAGAAAATTCTAGAAGATAAATCTGAGGGTTAGCTTTCCCAAAGGGACATGTCATAAGTGATGCTAAGGATTCTGCATTTGGAGTCCTGTCACTTGGACCTCACCGACAGTTTGGGATCAGGTGAGCAACGTGGAACAGAAAAGTGAAGGGAAGAGACGAGCGCAAAGCTGTGGTCATAGTGCATGTGAGGGACAGAGTGGCTTGGAGTCAATATTGAAGGTGGATAATGAGAAGTAGCTGGGTCTACAGTTTTGGATTGAGCTCTATCCCCTATTGGAGGAAAGATTGGAAGAAGTGTATGTACTTGGAGCAAGAAAGCAACCTGACTTCAAATCCAGGCCTATGGAGTTGCAGAAGCCATTGACATGAGCCAGTGGATACGTCAAATGTTGTCTTCATCCCTTGTCTTAGGGTTTCTATTGTTGTGATGAAAACACCATGACCAAAAAAGAAAACTGGGGAGGAAAGGGCTGATTCAGCTTACACTTGGAGGACGGCAGGACAGGAACTCAAACAGGGCTGGAATCTGGAGGCAGGAGCTGCTGTAGAGGTTATGGAGGGGCGCAGCTTACTGGCTTGCTCCTCTTGACTTGCTCAGCCTGCTTTCTTACAGAACCCAGAACCCCCAGCTTAGGCAGGGCACCGCCACAATAGGCTGGGTCCTCCCGCATGAATCGCTTTTAAGAAAATGCCCTACAGCTGGATCTCATGGAGGTACTTCTTCAACTAAGGTCCCCTTCTCTCTGATGACTCTAGCTTGTGTCAAGTTCACACACAAAGTGCGCCAGTACAATACTCTTCTAATTTCTGTGACCAAATACTGGAGAAATGTGAGGGAAGAAAGGTTTATTGTGGGTTAGAATTTGACAGTGCAGTTCATCACGGTGGGGTAGACATGGCGGCAGGTACCGGCTGTTAAGCTGATGATAGTGGTTGGGAAAGGCTGGGCTGTGGCAATCAGAATGGACACCCGTGAAGAGTCCAGGGGAAGCAAGCATCTTGTAGCCTTAAGCCTGGGTAAGTGACCTTCCCACTATCTGTTGTAGAAAATTTCAATCCCAACCCAGGATTTCTACCCCATTGTGATCAGCTCCCAGATAAAAGCCACACACCTTTTATTATTTACAATAAGCCTTAAACAGCACAAGAGCTGGGCAGATATCTACCCTCTATACTATTAGAATCTACTTTCCTATTGCTAACCCTGAGTTATAGCCTGCAGGTAGACCCAAGTGACACTGTAACCTTGCCTCAAGTTATATCTGACTGGTAGATAAAGATGCCGATAGCAGAGCAGAAGAGACATAGGTAGGGTTTAGGATTCTTAGGCTTGGGGTTGGAGGGGAACCACAAGGGAAAGAAGGTGAAGGAGGAAAGGAGGAGAGGAGGAGAGGAGAAACTGCCATGGGTAGGTGAGTCATGAAACCGTGGCCCTGAGGGCTGGCCAATTGGAGTTAAGAGCAGGCCAGACAAAATGTCGGTGGCAACAAGGTCTCACAGCGGTGGTAGTTGGAGGGAACTTGACTGTATTGTTTGAGAAAACCCTATTTGCTTCCTCCGAGGCAGGTGCCAAGCAAGACGGCGTTGATTGACCTTAGGACCCAGCCACCAGGCTACCTACTCATTTGCTTCTAGATCTTTAGCTAGATCCCACTCTCAATGAGCCACTGAGGTGAGACACAAATTGTGGATCACGAGGACATGTGCAACATTTTTTTTCAAGAGCTAGTTGATTTTCCTACTGTGTACAGCAGGAATCTGAGGATAAGCATTGGGAGAGATACTGAGGACACATGACCAGAGGGGGAGGAGCTAAGGTTGGATGAGGTCAAATTGATTCATGTCTACTGTGCAGAAATTCTACCTGTAACATTGTAGCTTGGTGATTAGAAAGGACCCTAAGGTTGTAGCCATCTAGCTGAAACATGGGTCTAAAAAACAGTGTGTGTACCCTGAGCTCTTTTTTTTTTCCTTTTTTTCTTTTTTCTTTTGTGAAAACTGTGACTGAAAGAAACTTTGTAACAACAGTTTCTGTGAAGTGAATTCAAGACTCTCAGGAGATAAGAGTCTCTGTCTTCAGAACCTAAAGCCACCAAAAGGCCCCACCTTTTCAGATCCTCATAACGGGGAATAGAATTCAACATGAGATTTTGGACTGGGCCTTAAATATTCATGCTGATAACACTCTTTCTGACCCCATGCTCAGATCTGAGACCCCCCATCCCTCTCCCAGGAAAATAGAGTGAAAGATGTGGCTTAGCTAATCTTTTTATCTTTAAAGTGGTGGGACTCCATAATAGTGAACTTCAGGGCCCTCTAGCTCCTTCCCTTTGAGCTTACTGACTATGTCCCTTGACAGTGTGACAACAGTCAAGGAGGAAATGAGTGGAACAGTCTGCCTCATGTCCCGGCCTTTCTTCCATACCTTTATAAACAAACAAACAAACAAACAAACAAAACCATTAAAAGCAACACACAAAACAATGTCATTTACAAAGCAAGTTGTCCTTAGGGAGATGCAATCTTGTTAGCAGTTTAGGCTTGCCTGCACAAACATCTGTTTTAATAGCACATCTGTATAGATGCAATACTTAGCAGGATGACCTAGGCTTTCTCTTAGAGACTTTAATGGATTTTTTTTCTTTCTGTTTCTTGTTTTAAAACCCCTTCCCTACACAATTAGTTAGTTGAAAGTGAAATCGCTCTGCTGAGGTCCTGAAAAGGCCGATCGATAGCTGCTGGACGATGCTATGTGCGGGATTCCAGGTAGCAGCCGCAGCTGATGAGGCGGTGGGTAAGTGATGTCACCGGTGTCTGAGCTCTGACGCCAGGAAGCACAGGATGCTGCCCAGAGGGCCAAGAGGAGTAAGGAGGGCGGCTCCTGGCTGAGACAGATATGGATATGGCTAGGTGTGGGGGAGGGTTGCGCAGCCACTCTGGAGCTGAGGAGAGTGTTAGAGTCTGGGGGAGAGAGTCTCACAAGCCTGCTGTCTGAAAACTGGAAAGAACACAGATGATATCGTAGGATCTCTGGAGAAATTCTGGTTGGCGACTGGGCTCATTCATTCATTCATTCATTCATCTGCTCAGTGAATGCTTATCGAACGCCTATTCTCTGTCACACGACTTATTATCCGCCAAGAAAATGGACAAGACATAGTCTTTGTCCTAAGGAGTCAAATAGCCAGTGAGTTGAAAGTAAAACTGAAGCTGGTAATTGTAAAACACCAGGATCACTTCAGTGATGGCAATGTGTGCATGTGCTACCTCAAATTCTATACTTTAATACTTATTACATTTTTATATTTATTGTGTAATACTCCCAAAAGAGAATTGGAGGCAACTCAGTTTAAATAAGTGACAATTCTCCCTCATGTTCTTGGCATATAAACAGTGCCCTGTAAGTGCTAAAGTTGAAATTAGATAGCTGTTTTCAAGTACTTGTTTTCACAGACACAATTTTGAAAGTTTTTGAGGGAAACCCTCAAAATAGACATTACTGAATAACCCAATGCCCGTTTTCACACGCGGAATAATATTAAGAAGGAAATAAAGTGAACCAGGTAGTTCACAGTATGATGTCCGTAGCTAGCAAGGACATGTGATCTATAGCCAGTCCAGAAGTCAATGTGTTTTAACACTGGTCAGTATTTTGACTCAGCGATCTGAATCCGATCTGAATTGCAGATAGAGCGTCAGCCACAAGCCAGGGTTTTTTGTGGTGATGCTTGCCTGGCACCTCTCAAATTAGGATGCTTAGTAGTCATAGGCAATATTTAATAGACATGATTTGCAGTATCCTAAGAGTGTGTGAGCACCACTATCCCTTGTCACCTTTAAGACACTGCTAGCTGTGTTTTACCTCTGGTAATTGGGTTAAATGGTCTTCCCCAAACCCTGTAGCTAGTCAGTAACTAAGCTAGGACAAGAGGAGGTCTTCAGGTGTTTCTCCCTGCTCAATCTGCACCAAATGTACAGATTCCCTATGGGGTTCTGGGCTTGATTATCTGACTACAAAGAGCCCTTTGATGACCCCAGTATGAATTGGAAGAACACATCTTAAAGCTTCCAATGAAAAACTGGCTCCTTCTTGTGATGCTGGGCGCCCTGTCATTGTCTGGGCAGAAAGTACTTACTATCATCAACATCATCTCTTGAACCAGGAGGCTTAAATGCACCCAGCTTTGCAACCTAAGCCCGGAATAATTACTTCCCATGTGTTCCATAAATACAAATAAGAAGTGCACACTACCACCCACAGTTATTGGGAGGATTTAATGACTTCATGCTTATAGCATGCTTAGATGAGGCTTTCCCCAGAACTTATGGAAAAGAGAGAGTCATTTCCTCAGGTACGTCCCCCCTCTTCTTTCCATAGCACCTTCAAAAGCCTTTTCTGAGACCACTGAGGGTCACATGTTTAAAAATGGGCAGGAGCCACAGGGATGGATGAATCTACATGCTGATCTGTTTTCCCCTCACCTCTGCCATGAACAGTGTGCCTTCCATGGACAAAACCAACAGGGGTTAAGTCTACCTCTGTGCCTTCACTCATACCCGTTCCCTTGGCTCAGACCGATCTCTCGTGCACCACTGGTGTAGCGAATGTTTTGGGGTGACTTCTACTAGCCAGTTTCCTTTACACAATGATCTTACTAATTTTTCTTTTTTGTAGTCTTACTGATAATTCCAAAGTTATGTGAAATAAATCACCTAGTGTTTTATTTTGGGTCCTGGGACCTGTGTTTCCTTAGACATAAGACTGTTCCTTTGTAAACTGGGTGGTGATGGCATACACCTTTCATCCTAGCACTTGGGAGGCAGAGGCAGGAGCATCTCTGTGAGTCCAGCTGGTATTGTGGATGGCCCCGCGGCTAATTATATTTGATGTTAATTCCATTCTCCTGTGAGTGGCTGTGAACAAGGAAGGAGTCAGCACTCAGGTGATTTCCTGTAAATCTGCTTCCCACCTTAATTTGTAAAATAAAGGAGAGCTGATAATTGGGCAGAAAAAAAGGGAAGGTGGAGTGGAAGGAAGAGGGAGAGGATGCAGAGGAGGAGGAAGAGGGAGAAGAGTGGAGCAGAAGCACATGGCCTGGAGAAACTGCAAGTTCTAAGGGGTCTCATAAGCTGTGGAAGATGGTAGTGTAGCAGTAGATCTGCCCAATCTAGGCGCACAGCATGTAATCATATTAATTGTGTTGTGTTTTCATTGCCGGGGCATATTTGGTAGGAGATTTACGGCAACAAGCTGGGTCTCCAGAATGAGTTCCAGGACAGCCAAGGTTGCATAGTGAAACCCTGTGTCCAAAAATTAAATGTCCCTTTGCACTCCTGTTATTTCTCTAAATTGGTCATTGGTGGATTAGCTTCTTCAGAAAAAGTGTGGAAATGCATTGTCAAAGGTTCTTCTAGGCACTTAACATACACACTGCATTTCTGCATTATTTCTTGCTGCATTTCTGCAACAGCCATATGTAATGGCTACTATGATCCATACTTGATTATAAGGACATTAAATTCATCTTAAGATGATTCTGCCACTCACTACACTGGCAGACCCAGCATGCAAGTCAGCTGAGATTTGACACGACTGTGATCTAGCTCCAAGTATCAAGTTCTCACTAGTTTTGTGGTCAAAATGTTGTTTTTATTACAAAGTGAGACCAAAACAGAAAATGCAAATGTCACTGGGAGGGACGATGATGACTTGTGTTTTTAGGGGGATAAGACCATCAAACCTTCGCTTAGAAACAGGCCTTGGTAAGAGAGATATTGGATCGTGACTGCATGGCAGTGATGTAAGAATGTGAGAAGGGATGGGGAGAAGGAGGAACAATATGTAGATGTATTTCCCACTATTACTGTAACAAGTGACCAGGAACCTAGTGGCTTAAAGGATACACATTTATCCAATTACATTTCCGTAGATCAGAAACAAGAAGTCTCACCAGACTAAATGAAGGTCTTGGCTGGGCTAGTTCCTTTCCTTAGTCTTAATTGTAGAGTCGACTTTCTTACTCACATGGTTGAGCTGGGGTCTCTTGAGTCTGTTGGACTGAAGCAGGTTTCCGTATTGGTTGTTAGCTGGGGATAATGTCCAGAGACCCTTTCTGATCTTTGCGAATTCCCCCTCTCAGAAACAGTAACTAGCCATTGGCTCTTTCTCCAGCTTCTGTCTTAGAGTCATTCCTGTGCTTTGTGTGGATCCAATAGAAAAGAACCTTCACTTCTCGAGGCTCCTGTGATTCTGTTCTCAGGGATTCTCTTCTCATCCCAAGGCCCTTTCCATTAGTCATGTCTGCAGAATTCTTTCTCAATAGAAGGCAGTATATTTTCTAAAGTTCAGGACATTTGGAGATGAGAATCTTTGTGGGGAGGCATTATTATGACTTCTTCATAAAGAGGGGAGCCTTCTGGTTCCTTTCAACTGTCCTTGTTTCAGCGAAGTGTGACCTTGGGTGGTACAGTTGTGGTGAAGCTTCTCTGTTGCTGCCTTGAGTGGACCTGGGAGGTCAGCATGAGGGTGAGTCTGAGAGAACCTCTGAGCTGCAAACAGACGAATTCTGACCTACCTCCAAAGGGTTTTTGGCCTACCAGCCTTCCCACTGTCCCTTTAAAGCAATTTGTAGTCTGTTATCCTGTATCATTAACCTAATTAGTGTAATTGCACTCAATTACGTAATCAGTGTAAATACATGAAGAATCCCATAATTAGACGATGTAATTAGGTAATTAATAGATGACGTGGGGAAAATCCATAGCAAACATTCTGAAATGGACATGATGCCTGCACGAAGCAAGCGATTCGCTCACTTCAGGGTCTTAGCCAACTGGGTCTGCCAGGAAAGAAAGCTTCACAAATTAATTAGAAACCAACCATAGAATTCTCAGTTTAAGGATCTTGTATTTTGTCCTTACATACTCAACTTTATTTACATATGGTCAGGGTTTTCTCTCTGTACTGCTTCCTAAGGAGAGAACTCCTACACACCCAAATAGGGAGAAGAAAATCTGGTCCAAGGTAAGCCAGCTTTGACATTCAGTCTACACTTAGAATGAGACTTAGGCCATGCCCCCCACTCTCCTGTGCAAACTAACCAGACTGCTGTAGAGTTGAGATGCTTGTTGGACAGCCTTGTGAGGTGATTTCCCTTGAAACAGTTTATTTGAATGATGGCATCTATTACTTAAGTGGACCCTGTAACTTTTGGGAGATGGGGGAAATGGTGTCTGAGGGAATCTATCAGTCCAGCCTCCACATAGCATCTTCATGTTGACCCCCTTTGGCCTCAATAGCCTATAGCTGGAGTCCAGTTGCTGACAAACCTGTAACCTTATCTACACAGCAAAATCCTGACTAGATTCCTTGCACTCATTCCCATTTTCTACAATCTATTCTCAAGCCACCAGAGCGATCTTAGGTCAGTTTTCCCTGTCCAAAACTTCAAAAAAAATATTATGTATGTATGTATGTATGCATGCATGCATGTATATATATGTATATATATATGAATGCATGCATTTCAAATGTTCTCTTTAGAGCCAAGTACTTTACAATTTACTATTTTGCACATTGACCAGTTATGAGTCTCTGCCATAATCACCATGCATTACAAAAAGAAGCTTTTCTGATAAGAGTTGAAGGAAGCACTAATCATTTCATATAAAGGTATGGACTTAGGGAAGTATTTTAATACCTGTACATTTAGCAGAATAATAGTATGAGGTTCTCCCTGATGGCCTATGATAGAGTTGGCTATGAGTTTTGGGCTTAGTGAGGAGTACTATGAATTAGTTCTGTCTTGTAGAGTGGGCCTCAAATCTAATCAGAAAGTAATTAGTTGCTCCTTTAATGTTTGTGCCACTATTGTGCCTTTGGGCCTATTGGCAACTTTTCATAACTAAGAATAGTTAAGTTTTCTGTCTAACAAAGCAAGAATATGAATGTAAAGTCACATTGAACCTTCATTTTTTTTTTTTGTACATACTATTGCATTCAGGGCCACTTCTCTGGCAAGTACTTGATTATTTCATAATCAGTTTACTCATTCATTCATTGCCCAATTGATTCTTTAATAAATATTTTTATAGAATGCCTTCAACATGGGAGAGTATTAGTCACAGGACATGCACACAATCTCCTTCCTACTAACTATCTTTTCCTCTCAAACCAAATCTCTGGGTCAACCTGCCAAGAGACTGACGAACCAAGACTACTTTCATGAAGCTAAAAGGCTACATCTTTATTTGTACCTGTACTAGAGGATGAGGGAAATAGTTGGCATGTGCAACTTCGTGGTCTGACTAAGACAGTATTAGCCCCCATCTCATAGGGCTTATAATTTAACCATCAAAGAAAAAAAAAGATAGACATGAGTGCAATGCTTGGGAAAAGAGGGTATACAATATCGTATTGTAGGGAAACCTGAATTTGTTTAGGCTTCAGGAAGCCCTTTTTAAAAATTAGTATTTAAGGTGAGATTTGCATAAAAGTTGTCCTTAGGAAGGCAAGGGGATGCCTGTGTGTGTGTGTGTGTGTGTGTTTGTGTATGTGTGTGGTCATTTTGAAGAGAAGGATATATTTATGCAATGCTAGTGACTTAGGAATTCGGCAGGATGCTCAAAGTCATAAACCTGAGAGGTTTATGGCCTATGCATTAGATTGAAAGGAAGAAGAGAAATATGACTGGGGTGTAAATTTCTAGGCAGATGATGTCTTTCTTACCCCTAGGAAGGAGGGAGCCCTTTGAGGACAAGGAAATTCCAGTTTCACATTTTATACAAAGAAAATTTTTAGTGTTTTATCCCTCCCCCATTACATTTCACATATCACTTATCATGGTATAAGTTTTCAGATGTTGACTGACTGAACACCAGTCTAGACTTGAGTTTGCCTTTATAGGCATTCCAACTGTTTCAGCATTAGAAATATGTTGAAGAAGGTTTATAGTGAATGTGCAAATGACCCAAAGCTATTGTGCATTAATCCATAAAGAAGGTGAATTGGAGAGCGATGGTGCCACAAGGTATTTCAAATGGGAACCATAGAGACTAGCTTGTTAAGTCCATCCTTTTCTTACATCCTTCTCCTTGGGTCAGCCTCCGAAGGGCTGGAGTAACCATCACCATTTTCAGGGAGATAGATGGCTACTCCTGGCTTTATTGCCTGCACCAACAGGATACAGATAGTATGTGTTTGGGTAGGGCTGACCACCTCCACAATGTAAGGCAGCATCCACAGCTCCCGTGGGATGCCAGCAGGCACATATATCGATCGTAAATAATGTCTCAATGTCTTGCAGTGGCTCATAAATCAAAAAGATTTCAAAACGTCTTTCTTTTCTGTTTGTTCCACTGGGCTGTGTTCTGGCTAAGAGCTTTTTTTTAGGGTTGGTTCATAAGCCAGGCCTTGTGACACTCTGGGTCAAATCCTTTCCTTAACCTCTGGTGCCAAAGGCTCTGCAGAGCTTGTTATAACCATCCTTGCTTCCACTTATGCATCACTGGAATCAGCAAAGAGTGACAGAGCCTTCCTATTTTTGACTTCTGTCAATGCGCAGGAAATACCCCGGCAGCCCAACAAGGATGCCACTTCTCTTAGTGATAATGTTAAGTATCTATAGATTTACAGAACTAGAAAGAGCCACATAGTTCTTTTAATCTCTCTCTGATTGGCTGAGGCACAAAAGGAAAGGTGGTTTGTACATTCTAGTCCTGGGCTTTGGGTAGAAGGAACAGGCCACCCGATGGTAGCGGAGGAACTAGATGTACTTCACTCAGCCTTTATAAGGTGTGTGTATTCTGGCTGCCTTGGGTGGAGTCCTTGGATAAATCTCTCCTTCTCAGGACGTGAAGTGGGGAGCCTGAAACTCTGTCTACTTGTGATTTGATGAGAATGCTTAATTCTTGTATAAATTGCTACCCAGTCTATTGTTCTTGTGGATCAGTTGACAACTTCCTATCCAGATTTTTGGAAAGTTTGATGTTTCAGTCCCCATTTGCCAAGCTACCTTTCCATTGACTCCAAACTAGGAAGGGAAAGTGGGATGTGTTTTAGGACGACTCTGAGAACTCCCCACAGAAGCCCTCTTGACATTGCTGATGCTGTACTGAACCCTACCACCTGTTAGTCCTCTGGCTTCAGCCGCTATCTCTCTGCCTCCAGCACTCCTTTAATGCTGTTAGAGGGGAGGTTCAATAGAGCCACCCCCTTCCTGGAGATACTTCATGACTTTCCCAGGGACCAGTTAGGGTCCTAATCTGTTGAAGCTGTTGACCTATTGGGATTGGAGATCCATACCTATAAGCCCCACAATGGTTTTCATCAATACTGTTTCTTAATACAAATATAGAATTTGCTAGGGTTGAGATAGGAGAACTCTAAGGGTCCATAGACTCAAGGTTTGGTTACAACCTGTGGCAATATTGAACTTTTGAGAAAGCTGGCCAATTGAGAGGAAGTTAGGTCATTGGGGATATGTCCTTAAAGTAGATATTGGGACCCTTATCTTATCTCCTCTTTCCTTTTTTCTTTCTGGCTTCTGAGAAATGAATGGGCCTCTTCTGTCATATGCCAACATGGTGACATACTGAGTTGCTACGGGGCCAGCAGAGCCAAATGACTGCAAAGGGAAATGTCTGAGACTCTGAGCTACAGGAAAGCTTTCCTTGAGCCAGTGCATTGTCTCAGGTACTTTGTCACAGCAATGGACATCTAACTCACACATTATTAAAGGTGAGGAAGCATAGGTTTGGGGCTTAGATAGGAAGGGTCTCAGACCTGGGTCCCTGTATCTTTATTTGCAAAATGGCAACATAGCAACCAAAGTAAGTCAGACCACACTGCAGAGTAAGCAGCCATAGCCTCTCCATGGTTCAATACAACAGGGTTGTATTTTTAATTTTATACGAAGTTTACAATTAACCTAAACAATATTCCTCCATGCATCGAGAATAGTTGGACCACTCTTACTTGTTGTTGAGAGACATATACAATAAAGTATGTATAACTGATGAGACCCGGTGGGCACACCACAGGGCTGCTGGGTAGTAGAAAAGCCCGGAGAGCTTTGTGGGACTTTTTGGAAGTTCTGAAATGAGAGCACAGATGACTGGGTTGCCCATGTATTTCACAGAAAATATAAAAGACCAAGTCTGCAATATCAGCTTTGTTCTACTTCTCTCCTTAGTGGCCTCTACAGTCACTTGTGATTGCATTCAATGAGATATACATGCTCATTGATCTTCAGATGGCAGGGGCCAGAGTAGGGAACCCAGTTCATTTAAATGTTCTCTGTATTCAAACCATACTCTTTTGCACTATCTCCATGTATCTATCTACCTACCCATCCATCCATCCATCCATCCATCCATCCATCCATCCATCCATCCATCCAATTAATCTACCTCTGTCAGTCTGTCTATCTATCCATCAATCCAATCATCTCTCTCTCTATCATCTATCTGTCATATCTATCTGTCATATCTATCTGTCATATCTATCTATCTATCTATCTATCTATCTATCTATCTATCTATCTATCTATCTATCATCTCCCCCCTCTCTCTCTCCCTACTGTGCCATCTTCAGTGTACTAATGGCACTCACCATGGTGTTTTTCCAAGTGAGACAAACATGCCAAACATAGTTCATGTGTGTTCTGTTGGAGCAACAGTTGCTTGGCTTTTCCTGGGGACACTGTTTCTGTGCACTGCAGATGGAGAGGACAGCAACAGAACGAGGAAACAAATCCACCTATGTATACCTTGGCTAACCAATGATTTCACTGGTGTGACTTACAGAAACACGGATGAGGGCTTATTTAGCAGGAACGTCCCAGCAGCTGAGCCACGGGAGCAGAGAGTCTTTCTACCTTAACATGCCACACTCTCTCTTGGCAATTCAACTGCTTATCCAACACGGGGGTCGGGGGTGGGGGCTTGCATACTGTCCCTCATATCCACAAGAGGATGATGTTACTGGGTCCAGTCTTGTGAGGGTCTTGCATGAGTAATTGGATCTACTCTTTTTTTTTTTTGATTTTTTTCTTGCTATATGAGTTTTTTAAAGGAATATATCTGTGTATAAAACTATAACCTCCCCCGCCCCAGCCTGAAATTTGGCTGATCAGGTTTGACTGTTATCACCAGGAGAGCATCGGGGTGGAGTCTGCCACCCTATCGTTCTGCCACCCCCACTGCTACTACCTGTCTCCTAGCTGTTCCAGAGCCAACACGTGGTCACCTGCAACTGGACTCCAAGGATGATTTGGCGGAAATGGGCCCCTCCCCCTTCTTCATAACCCCGTGTCTCCGAATAGTAAAATTGAACCTTGATCAGACTAACGTCTTGGTTCCATCCTTTCTCACACTGCCTAGGTTCCCTCTTTTCTTCCAGATTCCAAGATGCCTCCCAGGCTCGAACCCAGACATGTGAGCCGCTGGTCGGACTCAACATAAAACATTAAAATTTTTCATGCTTTATCTTTCTAAGAATAAAAATATTGTGAATTTCTTTTTTATTAACCTTATATTTATGAAATAAAGATCGTTACATACGGTATTTTATTTATGTTTAATACCGTATTCCACCATGAGTTGTCCCATGCAGTAAGTACTGGGTACGTATGCAGAGTTAATACTGGCAGATCATAAAAATGGAATGTTTTCAATCTTTCCAAAGTTTTCATACCAATTATTAACTAGTAGAAGTAACTGTTGTACCACTTCTTTGTAAATACTCATTAACAGACTTAATTTATTCTTTTTTTGCAATTGTAAAGTTTATATTACTTTTTTTTTTAGGAATTTTCCTCGTTTACATTTTCAATGCTATCCCAAAGGTCCCCCATACCCACCCCCCCAATCCCCTGCCCACCCACTCCCCCTTTTTGGCCCTGGCGTTCCCCTGTACTGGGGCATATAGAGTTTGCAAGTCCAATGGGCCTCTCTTTGTAGTGATGACCGACTAGGCTATCTTTTGATACATATGCAGCTAAAGACAAGAGCTCTGGGGTACTGGTTAGTTCATATTGTTGTTCCACCTATAGGGTTGCAGTTCCCTTTAGCTCCTTGGGTAATTTCTCTAGCTCCTCCATTGGGGGCCGTGTGATCCATCCAATAGCTGACTGTGAGCATCCACGTCTGTGTTTGCTAGGCCCCGTGGATCTACTCTTAATTCAATATGATAATGGCCACATCATGCTTGGAGAACTGAATCTCACAACATCAAACGTAGTTCTGACAGAGGCTGATTTGGCGAGAAATTCCTCACTGAAGCATGGGCCTCTCAGTTAGAGAGGTGCATGGATATTAGTAATTACCTTTCATGGGTCGGAAACATGGACACCAGGAAGGTAGGGATGCTAAAGCCTGGCCTAAAAAGTTCTATCTCCAGGGCTATTATTTGAAGCTCTTTATGACAAAACTTCTCATCCAATAACTTCCTTCATGCTGTTGTCATCACGCCTTGTTCTCATCCAAATGTCAATCATTCGTTGATTTGCTGGTCTCATTAGAAAGAACGATGGTGACGCAGAGTCTGTGCCACACTCATCCTCCCATCTCGGGTATCAGTATCCCTCCTGGTCTAGAATGTGCCACATCCGAGGTTGGTGAATAAATTCATGAAGAATATCCACAAGAAACTATACAGTAGAGGGCTTCAAAAATGGTTTAGTCATTGTCCCTGCCTCTTAGAAATGTGTGATCTCGCAGAGAGGTAAAACTGTCTCAGAAAGCAGCTGACTGTTGGGTAGAATACCGATGATGCTTTAAAATGATGACTTAGAGTGTGGTGGTCATGAGTCAGCAGAGGAGAGGGGCCAGTCTCTTAGCACATCTGGCCAGGCCTCTGATGGTCTTGGTCACTGAACCGGAAAAGAAAACCTATACATTTTATGGTATTTCCTAGTAAGTGCTTAGATCACATAGATGAATTAAAAGCACATTATTTACTTTAGTATTTAATCAATTGTAAGATTTCCTCAGGCCTTTCTCCACTACAAAGACAACAAATGGGGTGCATCTTGTGGCACCTTCCAGCATCCACAAAAGCACACACATCCCTTTACCTAGGCTACAGAGCTCTTCACTCAAGCTCTCCACTCAAGAGCTGCATCAGAGTGTACCACACTATGGGTACCATACTATGCCAGCCCTCTTTCTGTGAGTTCACCCACAGAGGAATGCAGGGCCACCAGTCACTGGGTGAAAACTATTTGAAAACAAAATCATTTCTATAACGAATATGTATAGATACCTTTACTATTATTACCTAAATAATAGTACAGATAATTTGTCCTTAGCATTTATTTCATATCAAGTATTTGAAGTCAATCTAGAGGTGCTTTAGTGTATATGGGAAAAGAGTCATAGATAGAACCAATTACTATGCAATTTTCCTGAAGGAGTGGGAACATCTGTGGCTTTTCTTTTCTGCTAGGGTCTTGGAACTAGTCTCCCGGGAAGCAAACTGTATAATATTTTTTTTCCTTTCTTCACAGTTTGGTAAACTTGAAGCCATCTGCTTTGTTCTGGACATGGGTCCGTGATATTGGGTCCACTTTAATTTAAATGTTCATAATGTTCAAAAGTTAGGAATAAGAAAAAAATGTTAGGGATGATCCGTCTATTTTAGAAACAAAGAAAACTTCATTTTCTGAGGCTCTTTGGCTGGCATTTACTTCAACTGGTACCTACACTCAAATTGCAAGAATGGGTAAAAATAGCAGATTATTTTTAAAGGTTGATCTACTTGAGAATACCTTAGGGGGTTCCAAATTCCTTATCAGCCTATGGAGAGGCTCTGGCTGTAGAAGCCATGGGAGGTCTGTGCTGTGTGTGCATCCTGCAGTCTGTGCACCTGGGGTTAGGTTGGGATGCCGTTGCCAGGCAGGAGAAGAGACTGTTAGCGCACGTGGCTGAGAGGTAAAGGTTGACACATCCAGTGTCCTTTGATTCTTACTTTGCTCTGTTACCTTGACAACTGCCGTGAAAGGGGGACTGTCTGGAACACAGAACGTGTAGAAACCTCCCGTGGAGACGGCTTGAGGTTCTGTGGCTCTGTCCTGCCTTTTAGAAGCATGGGTTTGCTTTCCTCCACAATACTGTGGGGTTGCCCTAGTCTGTCCCAGCATACAAATCATCTCCCTCTGCAGCGAGTGGGGGCATGGCTTCCTTCGTGCTGCAAGTTCTCCAGAGGAAGCGTGTACCCCAGGGAGTCTCTGAAATCACAAGCATTTAGAGGAAAATTGAAGCTCTGTGGAATTTCAATCTGCTTTCCCTAAAAAGGCATATAGTTTTAAATCATTGCTCTATTAAGTCTTTTGTATTCCCCAGCTACTACTCTCCGTGTTTCCATTTTTTGCCACCCACCCCCTACCTAGCTTCCGAGTTATTCTGCCTCGGCTCTTTTCTTGTATGTCCCTGTGACTCAGAAAAAAAAAAAAAAGCTAACAGTTTCTTATTTTGGCCCCATGGAGATTCACTTCAGCCCCAGAAGTTGGCCCATTTCTCCCAGGGAGATAGATGGAAATGACTGATGGACTTTTGCTGCCCAGGACACCAGTGCGGAGGATGCCTCTTTCTCAGAGCAAGGACCTCATACTGTAGAGGAGTCACACAGACTCTCTAAGCATCTGATTTCTAAACCCATTGCTGCTCATATGGAAGAGTCGCAGTTCCCACCAAGGTGAAGGCTCCCAGCCTAAAGAGAGAGCTGAACTTTTGGAGAAGGGAAAGAGTGGTCAGGCTTTAGTGGCCATGTCCTTTCAGGATCCCAAGCCAATTCTGGTGCTTGGCAGAGGTCATTAAAAGAAAGATTGATGCCTGGTCTTTGCTGGTGACCCTGCCAAACACCTACAAGGCACTCTGCAGACACTGTGTTTCTGCAAATGTATTTTATAAATGAGGAACCTAACTCGGAGCATAAAAAAACATAGCCAATGTCATGTAACCAAACAGCATAGCTAAGAAGAGAACACAGATCTCATAAGATTCCAGCCAAGGCTGATTCTTCTTATTTTCAGCATTTATTTCTCTGGGACAAGAGTTGAAAGAGCTCATGTAGACACAATACAGTTGTTTTGTTGGGGGTCTCAACAATTAAACATTCTTGGAAAAGACAAAGGGTATTTGAGATCTTTAGAAGAAGTCCATGTACTGAGTAATAACTGCTGCGATCTTCTTCATTTAAACTCTGTCACTCATTCTGTCTGTGAAGAGTACATGAAGCACTGGGAGACAGGGGGAGCAAGACAGTGGCTCAGTGATGCATAAGCTCCCCCAAGGTATGCACAGTAGGCTGGATTCAGCCCTTTTATTGAAAAAGGGACGCCAGTAGGAGTTCGTCTTCGAAAATGTTGTCAAGTAGAAAAAGCAAATTGATATGTGGAAACAAGAATATCTTGTTTTCCTTTTCCTGGAATACAAACCTCCTATAACAGAAGACCTATGAATGTGTATATCATCTATCTATCTATCTATCTATCTATCTATCTATCTATCTATCTATCTATCTATCTATCATCTATTATATAATCTATTTTTCTATCAATTATCTTTTATCTCTCTATTAACAATCTATATCTATCAAATATCTATGACCTAATTTCTACATTTTAACTTGTATATCTACTTGTATTTTAATACAGGGGTTCATGTTTTACTTCCTAACAATTTCTAACAGTTTCCTCCATACATAGAATGAATGTTTGCTATTTCACCCCATACTATCCTCCTCTCATCTGCTATCAATCAGCTGAAAGTTTCTTTCTTTCTTTTTTTTTTTTTTTATAATAATTCCTACTTGTGTTTCTATTTGTTTGTGTGACCTATTGGGTTTGAACTCATTTGCTTTTACACTGGTAGGTCCGGGTTATTTCCTGGAACTGGGCCACATATTAGTGGCTAAACCAAAGAATAAAACGACACTGTCTGCCTGACTAATCATTAACTATTAGACTCTTCAGGGAAGGATAGGGCCACATGAAATCATTCTGCTTCCACAGTGAAATATTGACAGGCCCAATATTAAGCAAATCTTGTGTAGGCGACTGTAGTTGCAGTGAGTTCATGAGTTTAAAGGTCTTGTTATGTCTGGAAGATGTGCTTTGTGGCACACCGCCCATTGTTCTAGCTGCAACATTCTTTCTGGCTCCTCTACTACAATGTCCCCTGAGCTTTGGAGGGGATAATATGGATGCATCATTTGGAGATGAGCACTCCCCAGTTCTTTTTCTTTAGAACCTTTGACCAGTTATGTGTCTCTGCAGAACTGCTGTCCACTGTAGCTAAGAGTCTCTGAGAAGGCCTAGAGCAGTGTTTTCCTATTGGGTATAAACATGAGTGTTTAGAAGCGAGTCTGAACATAAACCCATTTAGCAAAAGAATAGTAATAAGTTCTCCATAAGACTAATGACCTTCCCAGCTCTTAGCTCTTTATGAGGTCCACAGAATCAGTTATGCATTTTCTTTTGTAGAGCAGGCCTCAAATACAAACAAAGTGATTGGTTGCCTCTATAACATTCATGCCCAAATCGTACCAGATGAGTATATCATACCTGGTAGGTTGTTATTGTGGCTGGCAGGGTTCACAACTTAGTAAAGTTATCGATGGGTTTTCTCTCCCAGTAGCCTGCATAGCAACCTTCTGGCACCATGAAATGGAGACACTATGGAGAACACTTCCAGTTCAGTTCAAGTTCAGCTTTTCCCATGACAGGAATGTATGGTGGCTTCAATCATAGAGTCTTGAGGTAAAGTTCTGGTGTGAAATTCAGAGCAGTGGCAGCAGGCTGTATTGCTTTGGGTATCTCCGGGGCCTCTCTGACCAACAACTCCTAGGTAGCTATCTCACAGATGGCACTGGGATTTTTGTTAACTAGCTTTATGTCTTTAGAGTGGAGCATCATCCACGTAGGCAGGGTAGTCACGTTCAGTTTTTTTTTAAATTATGTTTATAATAAGCTTACAAAGTATACCTCCATATGGCTTTTTTTTCAGACATGGTTAGTGTTGGTCCCTCCACAATCTCCTGTGTCATACCCTATAATCCCAACACACTTAAATCTTTTCCATTCTCATCTTATCTCTGTTCCACTATCCCTCCTCCCTTAAGGTCCTTTCCCCTCTATTCACTCTAATGGCCATTTCCTATCTTCTTGGTCTCTATACACATTCCAAGTTAAACAGGGTACCGTTAGATGTCAGTCTGCATATTAGAAGTGAACATCGCTTTTCTTTGTCTGATCCTGAGTTACCTCATTCAGTACAAGTTTCAGTTCCAACAATTTTCCCACACATTTCATTTTTGCTTACAGTTGAGTAAGTTTTACACACATGTGTGTACATGCACACACAGACACACAGACAGACAGACAGACAGACAGACACACACACACACACACACACACACACACACACACACACACACACACTGTATTTTCATTATTCATCAGCCTATTGACACGTAGGCTGGTTACATTTCCTGGCTATTGTGAATAAGAGCAATTGTCACTGTGGTAGAACGTGGGATCTTTTGGGTATACGCACAGGAGTGGTGCAGTTGGTGTTATGCAAGCTCTCCTTCTAATTTTGAGGCTCATCCAAAGTGATTTGCACAGTAACTATACGTATCCACAGCGAAGAAAGGCTCCTTTCTGTTCACATCTTCACAGTTGCCATTCTGACTGAAACTAAAAGAAAGGAATTTTAATTTATAGGACTCGAACATCCTTCTATCACTATGCTTCTAGGTCTGGTTAATTAAACAAGCCTAATAAATACGATCTAGCTTCTTTGTGTGCTAGAGATTGAGCACTAGGCAGATACCCTGTAACTGAGTAAATACCCTCAGTTCCACCTAGCTTAACATTTGTAGAATTTCTTAACTTGTCCTTCACAAACTCATAGTGATAACAGTTACTCAGCCAGTTCTTTGGTGAGTAAGGAGGACAGTGAGGGTAAGATGATGATCATTATTGATGTAATATCAAATTAATTATATAAGCATTAAGTTTTTTAAAAAACAGAATAAAAACCCAGCTAGAAAACTATAGCTTAAGGGTGTGCAAAGCCATTGGAAAAAACAACAATATCAACCAACCAGATGTCCCAGAGCTCCCAGGGACCAAGCCACCAACCAAGGAGTACACATGGCTCCAGCTGCATATGTAGCAGAGGATGGCCTTGTCAGACATCAATGGGAGGAGAGGTCCTTGGTTCTATGAAGGCTCAATAGATGCCCCATTGTAGGGGAACTGAGGGCGGGGAGGCAGGAGTGGGTGGGTGGGTGGAGGAGCACCCTCCGAGAAGCAGGGGGAGGAGGGATGTAAAAGGGGGTTTCCGGGGGGGGGGACCGGGAAAGGGGATAACATTTGAAAAATAAATTAGAAAAAAATATCCAAATTAAAAAAAAATAGAAAGCTATAGCTTAAGGACTAAAACTTCTTACTACGCAGTTTTGGGAATAAAGATTTATTGGTTCATTGCCATGGACATTTGCATATATATATGTACATGATTACTCTTCCACCACAATGGGAATGTTGAGCAATTGTGACAGTACCCATACTATCTGTAGAGTTTCCAGTATTTACCATCATGTCATTTCTAAAAAAAGCTGACTAACCACTGAAATACAACTTCAGGATTAAAGTTAAAATCTAGTACATTCTGGGAAAGGTGACAGTTCCCAAAGAGGGCCTCAGTTGTCAAACATATCAGTCATTTCTTCCTAAGTCAGAAATAATCAGTTCCTCAGTTTTGAGGAAAATCTAGGGCTGGATATGGTAATCTCAGCACTTTGGAGGCAAAGGCAGGCAGATCTCTGTGTGTTTGAGGTAGCCTGGTCTTCAAGGCAAGGTCTAGGAATGCTAGAGCTACATAGTGAGACCTCTCCTCTCTCTCTCTCTCTCTCTCTCTATATATATATATATATATATATGCACACATATATATACATATACACACATATATGTATATATGCATATATATGTACATACACTGAAGCATATGCACATACATAATACATACATACACACACATATGAGAGGTGTGGTACAGTATCTACCTCATCTTACCTATGTCAGGTTTTTCTATATATCCTGAATCAGGATATATATGTGTGTGTGTGTGTGTGTGTGTGTATATCAGTCTGAGAAGCCTTATAAATATGAGTTCAGTAAAGTATATGTGAACTTTCAAGCTGGCTACTGTGTTGCTAATATATGGAGAAACTGAAACCCATAGGCCTTTGGAGATTTACCTAGGAAAATCTTGGGCTTCTAATCTATGCAAGACTCTAAATATGAACTCAGTAAATCACAGTTTTGAGTTTTATTCCAAAAGACATTCAGACATGTTAAACAACACACCCATGCTTAAGACATTTGCTCATTATCAGTGTGACATTACTTTCACATTCAATCTTGATCAAATATGATTTTCTAGATCACACTAGGAATTTCACTGTGTAAGTTCTGTCCCTCCCCTCTCTTATTTCCATGTTGGGGGCCTAACCTAGGGTCTAGTGCTTGCTAGGCAAGTGCTCCCTAACGGAGCAAAATTCCTAACTCTAAGCTCAGTTATTTAAAGATCGTTTTCCATTCCCCTGGAGGGATTAGGAAAAGATACCTATCAGACACATGATCCTGAGTGTGTAAGACAGAGGAACAATGAGTGTTTCCCATGCTGAGCAGAACTGTGCTTGCTCTCTCTCTCTCTCTCTCTCTCTCTCTCTCTCTCTCTCTCTCTCTCTCTCTCTTTCTCTCTCTCTTTCTCTCTCTCTCTCCTTTTTCTTTCTTTGAGCTCTATAGAAAGTTTTTTTTTCCCCTCAATCTATTTATTCATTTTACATCCTGATTGCTGTGCCCTTCTCCTCCTGGTTTCCCTCTCATAAGTCCCTCCCGCCTGTTTTTTTTTTTTTTTTTTTAATTACAGTAGTGGACTGTTTTGTCTATTTGTTTTGGCTGATGCTGTCTCAATAGTAATGTGTGATAAAGCACGGTACTAGCCAGTGTCTGTGCTAAGTTACTGCCCACAACAGCTGCCTACCTCCCTCAGCTCCTAGGTTAAATTTTCCCATTTGTGATTTATTTTCTCTCTCTCTCTCTCTCTCTCTCTCTCTCTCTCTCTCTCTCTCTCTCTCTCCCTCTCCCTCTCCCTCTCCCTCTCCCTCTCCCTCTCCCTCTCCCTCTCCCTCTCCCTCTCTCTCTCTCTCTCTCTCTCTCTCTCTCTCTCTCTCATGTCTGGAGTAAACAGCAATGGACTTTATCCAAGCTCTTCACCCTATTACAGTGAATCTGGCAAGCCATATCCCTTGCATATTTTAAGTGCTTTCATCCTGTGACCCTGACCTTACCTGTACCCAGGTTTCCAAAGACAACATAGATAAAACTACTCCTGAAAGCTTATGCTGCCACAGAGGCACAGGCTGGGACAGTGCCGCCAACCTTGCGGAACCTGCACTGTTGCTTCATACGTACCAAGTCCTATGAACATACATTCCTTTTTCCTTAGTAATTAATTCCAAGTTCAGGCACGTCTGATAAGACAAAGCCTGTAACACTGCCAGGGTCCGACAATAAAGAGACGTCCAAGGAGGTTTCGCTTATTCAAGTGGAAACTATTTTATTTCTTGTAATAAGTGGGCTCATGAATCAATTCTCTGTGATCTCATTGTGGCCAATGGCCAGAGTGGCCTGACCTCTGTAGTCAGGGGATATAAAGGCACAACTCCAGCTCTAAAAACTTTCAAGAGTGACATCAGGCTTTACTGACAATTTTCTTGCAAGGGATTGACCCAGGATTTTAGCCAATGTACCATGAGGCGAGCTTCCTAGGAAGAGTGGCTACATAGTATTACTATTGTTATTTTACCTTTCCATTGTGTTTGTTTTTTGCTTAGATTTTTATAAATTTGAGAATTCCATATATGAATATTGTATTTACATCATTTCTATCCCTCCTTCCCCCAATTCTTTCCATGTTATTGCTCACCAAGTCCATGATCTCTTCTTTAGTTATTGTTTTACACAGACACATAGTCTCACACACACACACACACACACACACACACACACACACACACACACACACCTCTCAGAAAAGAATTTGTGTGTTGTTTTTTCTTCTTAAGTTCTATACTGATGAGTTACTGAAAATCCCTCTTGTCTTTAACACAGTTCTAACCCACCAGCCTGATTTCCCCCCCTGCTTCCATTTGTAAACTGGTGAGGTATTTCTCCAGCTCAGAATAAATGCTCCTCTTTCTGCCATGTGCACTGTCAGGGCACTCTATGCACACACTGTATCGTCGTTGCTGACTGATTTCCCATTATCCCACTTCTCATGTGAGTACTTTTCATGGAACACACACACACACAAATCTTTTCACCTTGTTCCATAATCAATTGGCAATGCTTTGATGAGGTTGGCACCAGAACTGTGGAGGTACAGAAGCTAGAAGCATCAGTCCCTTGTTCTTTGTCTCCTCCATATTCTATTTTGATCTTCAAAGTGAGACAACGTTTCATGGTTCTATCAATTCAAAACCTAAGATATACTTAACTGAAGTTTGAATTTAGTGACCATAAATATCATTGACCTGTGGAAAGTTAGCTTCCACCATGCAAATGTCAGAATTACAAATGTATATTTAAATGGTGACCCATTGGCAAGCTGTAGATTATATGCCTAAAGAAATTGGGACCTCCAATCATGGCTTTTTCCTTTGAGAAAAATGACCTGTGATTTTCGCCTCTTTGTGGTTTTTGTTTGCTTGTTTGTTTTGTTTTTGTTTTTTTGTTTTGAGGCAGCTACATAGGTAAGAACAGGGCATGGTTTATACACATTTCCAGGTTTTCTCTGATTTCTGTTCCTCTCTCTTCATTTTAGGATTAATTATCAGAATAAAAGTGGATTAATTTTACACAGTGACTGTGATAACTTTGCAGGTATTTTTTTCAAAAAATGATTTGCACATGCCTATGCTCAATTTATTTTATTTTATATTTTTGATGTGTATGTGTGGCTTTGTGTATGTGTTGCATGTCATGTGTATAGGTAGGTGTGTGCTCTGGTGGATGTGAATGTATGTGTTCATGTAAACAGTAGGTCAGAGGTCAACATGGGATGCCCTTCCTTAATTTTTCTCTACTCTAATTTTTGAAATGAAAACTCAATTACAACAGTTCTCCTTTTCTCTGTAAACACTCTTATAACACCTCTCCTCATTCTCTTTTAAATTAATAAATTTTTCTCACTAATTGATATTTCATGCATCTGTTTATATGTTTATGCATGTATATTCTTAAATATAAACTGCTCAGTTCATATGTTACTTATATGAATGCTTTTCAGAGCTGATTGTTTAGCACTGAACGACTGGTATGCTTTCTACCTCTAAGTTTTGAGACCAGGTCTTTCAGTGAACCTGAAGTTTATCGATTTGCTACGCGCATGCCGGCAAATGAGCTTTAGGGACCCAGCTAGCTCCATGGTGGAGTTAGAGGCTTACAGCAGTACACCAGCTCCAGCACTACACGGGCTTTTACGGAGCTTCTAGAGATCCAGGCTCAGATCCTCATGACCTGTTGAGCGATCAACACTTTATTGACTGTGCCATCTCCCTAGTCCCTTGCACTTCCTTTTCAGTTGCAGACTGTTTTGAATAAACTTCGTAATCAATTATGACTTACTTGAGCTCTGCTGCAACATTATGATGTGGATGAGAGTGTAAACTTCCATTTTTTTTTCTTTTTCTTTCTGAACTTTCCTTTTCTCTTCCCTGCAGCCATACCGGCTATGGTCTGGAGAGCAATTACAAGCTTCCCAGTGTGTGTGGATCGCAGCCATCTATATTTCCGCTATGAAAGGTAGATTGGATAAAGGTGTGCATTGCCGAGCCAGTTAAGTGAGCCAGATATAGCAGAGCAAGGCAGATAACGATATGGCCTCAGGCCTAACATGGCTGAAGTCATTCCTTCCTGACAAGACTAACGGCTCTTTTGCCCTTAAGGCCCTCGATTCCACAGAGCTCTGGGCTGTCATCCTCCTCTCCACAGAACACGTGGGGTCATTAGGAGAAATGCTGATGCCAGGCTACAGGCCATGATCTTCCCTGCCACAAGGCTGCAGCTGGAACGTGGATGACATTTCTTTGGTGTCAAATCCAGGCGTAATATTGTCCTACCTGTCCAAATATCTGTTGGAAATCAGCTCTCGGAAGAGATTTAATTGGTTCTACCTCAATTCGGATAAGCTAGGGAGGCAGGGATGAGATTGCCACAGAAGGACAGTCCTGGATTCTAAACAACCCTGGAAGATTTTGTACACAAAGAACACTGCAGGACACTGGCTTCAAGGGACTCAAGGCAGACCATGATGCACTATGTGGATGATATTTTCTATACTTATGTTCGTGTTGTATGTCTGGGCATACGGAGTAACAGACTTGCTAATAATGAAAATCTGGCCACATTTCTTTCCACTAGAAATTTAATTTCCTTTTTCATAATGGCTGTACTGTATTGTTCCAGGGAACATTTCTATGCTCTGGTGCTGGGTTTCTGTCTTCTATTCCCCACAAAGCAGCTTCTGCTTCCTCAAACCACATTAGTGGACTGATTCCCCTATTCCTTTGTATGGTTGTGCTACTGGGCATGGATGCAATGCACAGAGTAAGATGAGGGGGACATTCATTTTTGCTACTTCTGTAAATGTTCAACTGGGGAGGTCATCTTGTTATCTGAGCTTGGGCTTCCTTCAGTTTGCAGGGGCCAGTACTCAAGTCACATGATCACTACCACTACTATGATTATGGTAACCATCATTGTGAATAACACCATCTCTATCTGCACCATCACAACCACCAGCACCACGATCATCTCTGTGATTACTATCACTGTCCAACATCATCTACCTGTACCACTATGACCACTCTTACAATATCACTGCCACCGCCAATAACATCACTACCATTGCTGCATCCATGTCACCATGTGCATCATCTTCTAACCAACACTCTCATCATGAACACCAGATTCATCACCACCACCATAAACCACTATCGTGGCCACAGTTACCACCACCACTACTACCACAGTTCTTACCATCACTGTCTCTATTATCACTACCATGGTTACCATCATCATTATATCATCACTGTTACCATCAATACCACCATTATTATCAACACCACCATTTCTGCTGATGCAACCTGTAGTATCTGTTGAAAGATATTTTTCTCTAAGAGAGTCAGATGGATATACTGTTATCTCTGATTACAAGAAATAGTGATGCACTTAGGTAATCTCTGTCTATAGACTTATTCCTGAGACACACAGTGAAACACACTAAAATGTGTCTCTTGGCTATCAAAGCTAAACTCCATTGATTTTGAGTGGGGTTCATATATCAGCAATTGCAACCAGACGATCAAAAGTGTTCTGAAATGTTTGTTGTATAAACTTCAGCCTTTGCTGGAAGTGAGCCTGGACACTGCCATTTAAGGGCCTAACTTCTGCCTCTTTTTACTCAATGCAGATGACTATCCAGTTTTTCCTTTCCTTATCTCTCCTTGGCTTTTGCTTACTCATGTTTTCTAAATCTCCACACCATTGGTTTGTGGCTTTTCATCTCTCAATGTCCTTGACAGCTGTGTTGTGGACAGTTTCAGAATTTCTTTAGATGAGAATAAGTTTTTACCCATTCATTTCTGGCATAAATGGTAGAAGAGTTCCCATACTAGGCCCCCTCACACAGCTGAGTGTGGCAGTGACTTCCTTCATCACATAAGCAGTCCTGGTCTGATGGCTTGGGTCCATGTAATGGTGACATGGGTACTCTCTAAACAAGGAACTATTTTCCTGTATTTTACTCAACGTGGCTCTTTTATGCACCAGCTGTCCCAGTGGCTTCTGTGCTGCCTGTACATTATGGTTGCCAGGTTTATCAAATAAAAATACTACCTACCCATTTAAATTTGTATTTCAAATAAGCCCTGTATATGTTTTCTTCTAGATAAATATGCCCTCAGTGTTGTATGGGGACAGTACACAAAAGAGTAAGTCTATGGCCCCACATTTACCCCAGATAAAACATTGTGATCCTTTTGGGTCTCACTGCACAGTCATAAGATAGGAAAAGGTGAGTTGTCCCTCCCCGTCTTTAAGGTCCTAAGAGAGCAGTTCTCAACCTGTGGGTCATGATTCCTTATCAGACATCTAGATTATCATTTATAACTAGCAAAGTTATAGTTATAAAGTAGCAATCAAATAGGTTTATGTTTGGGGGTGGGGGGAGTCAGTCACCACAACATGAGGAACTGTATGAAAGGGTTGCAGCATTAGGAAGATGGAGAACCATTGTCTTAAGGCTGGGTATTAACCTAATTTTCTTCTCAGCCCAGCCCTTTCAAATTCTACCACAGAGTCCAAATGGATTCAGGCCAAGCAGGACACCATTTTTAAGCATACTTAACTTACCAGAACCAACCAAGATAGAGAAATCACAATCAAGTGCTATAGTTTTAGCTCTGGGTGCTGAACAAATGGGCTAGGCTTAGGCATGCACAGCAACGCAGCTTATTCAACAGTGAGAGGATGAGAGCAGAGTTCTCAACCAATCATACTTTGATTTGGAATACAAGTGTCATCACATGACCCTCAAGTCCTACATTGTTTTGTACAGTCACATCAGCATCTCATGTGTGTATTATATTTGAGTTTAAAAGGCTTTACCTTAGATTTTATTTTAGATAACGTTTCCTAGGACAAACCATATACATTTTCACATTGTCATAACTTCAGCTTTGCAGATAAAAGGCAGACAAGGTTCAAGAAGTCAAATGAATTATCCGTGGTTATGCAACTAATAAAGCGAGCACATATGACGTGGAACCAAACCCTTTTAATTAAAATTCATTGTCTTTACTCATCATACAAAAGGACACTACAATTCCTTCACACATATTCATGTCTTGTTTATTCATTGGATACCTTCCATGTGTCATAGGGATTATCTAATTCTCATAAAATTCCTGTGGGGTGAATACAGCATTATTCTTTCCATTTATATATGCAAACGAGCCTGAGAACAGCTATATGCAAGAAGTCCAAAAGGGCTTGTCTAGTCAGCCAGCATGTGCTCGAATGTTCCTCATCTGTTAGGCTTTAGGGTATTTGCCTCTTTACTTAATAGCTGGAAATTTTCTCTCTTCATTTGTAAGCAACTGACAATAAGAATACCTGACTTTAAGAATTGACATATTTATGGAATATTTATTTCGTGAGTAAATGTGTGGAAACTATGAAGTCCAGATCTGGGCTCAAAGGAAGAACTGAACAAAGGCCAGCTCATTGTATTTAAGTTTGTGTTAATTCAAAGAAGAAGTTACTAGAATGGAACTAGGATTTTAGGGCTGAAAAGAATGAGTTTACTTTATTTTATGATTTTGAGATAGGGTCTTGCCAGATAGTCCAGGTTACCTTGAGTTTGTTGCTATCACTTGTCTCAGCCTCTCATGTTCTAACTTATTAGCACAAGTTTATGCTTTTAAAAGATACTTCTTGAACAAATTTATAATGCACAGCTCCAATCCCCTAGGTTACAATTGGGGATTACCTCTCAGACAGGATTCCTTTTTCAAACAGAGCCCACCAGCCTTTGCTGAGCCAAAAGCAATAACTTTAGCTTTCTAGAGCTTACTGAATTCTATTGTTATTTAAATGTGCTAAGTTTTTCCTTATGAGACCCAAACTCCCTGAGAAGCGAGACTCCTTTTTGCCTCTCATGACTACTTTAGAGAGCAGCAAACATTTTCTTTCATGTCTTCATTTTTTTTCGAATGACCTTCTTTATGACTTCATTCATTCATTCATTCATTCATTCATTCTTTCACAGTTTCATTCCCATTCACTTTTCTTCTGAGTGGTTTAGCCAGGATTCTTTTACGACATGTTTCATTTCAAGCATCTCTAGCATCTAGGGGTAGGAAAAGGAGAGAAAACAAGCATGAGGAAAGGAAAGGGCTTAAAATAATTTCTGTAATCCAGCCATGTCTGAAGTCAGCTGTGTCCCCAGATTTCTCTTTTCTAGTTAATTTATTATTATTTTTATCACTTGTACTCAAAGGGTTGTGGAGACTATGTCAGTGCAGTAACTTTAAGAGCTGACTTTAAACCTGGAGTCTCCATGGTGTCTGTGGCCTCATGGGACTGGTAAGAGAGGGCTGCCATTTCCTTCTGCTCACTCTTCCATCAGGCAAACTGACTTTGGCCATTCCCTTGAGAGTTCTTCATAATAAGGACTTGGAAGACAATCAGAGTCATTTTAAATTAAGCCCCTTAGCACAGATTCTAATCTAATGAGGTCATTAACACATAACGCTATCAGGGCTGCCTAATGCCATCCTGGAATAAGGAGCCATTTTCCTTCTGTGAGAATGGGACCTGTGTGCTGCACGCAGAGTAACATCCTGTGAACTTAAGATGCACAGTAATGATGAAAGACACTCAACTGATGGAGGATTACCATAAAATATACTTTCACCCCGTATGATTGCTTGTTGGTAGCTATTAATAGGCTAACACAGTCAGTCATTGAAAGGGAAAGAGCTTGGGTGTGGGGTGCTCTATCTGCATTCATGTTTGAGAACAGAAACCAGAGAAAGACTGATAATGTTAGCCACCAATAGACCCAATTTTGCTACTGGTTTCGCACTAGCAAGATTTACAATAGAATAACCCCTTGCCATTCATTCTTTTGACCAAGGGCATGTATTAGTGAGATAGCCACTGACTTTCTCACAGGGCATTCATGTCTGTCTGATCCCGGCACCATACTCTATCTCTTTTGGATCAACAGTCCTGAGCTTAGCTCAAATCCTCATAGGTACTTGAATGAACTGTTATTTTCTCCATTTGTTATAAACCCAGGATGGACTTTCCAAATGCTTATTGAATATGACTTTGGTGTGTAACTGACTTTAAGGAGAAAGCAATGGGTAGCAGCTCAGCAGGTTTACTAATGGGATTATAGCATTTTTACAATAGAGAAAACTACCATGTGGTAAGCAATGGGAATGCCCTGTTGGATCTCCTAAAAGAACTAGCTGCAAGGGGCACAGCTGGTTGACTTCCTTCACTTCCTGCTCCTTTGCAACCACTGGAATATCATGTCAGAAGTGGCCCCAGCCTCTGACTGAGCAGAGAATTGATGCTACAACCAGCCCATTCCTTCTGGACCTGGAATTCCCCTAATAGACAGCATTATACTCTGCAGAACCTCTTTACTGCCCATGTCTTTCTTACCAGATCTTCTCACTTCCTCTGTAGGTATCTTGTGTCATGTGTGAGCTTCCCTTCTTCCTCCATCTTCCATAGTTGTTTCCTCTGATAAAGGTTTTAAACCTCCCATCTCATTTTGACATCTGCTTCTTGCAGGGCCCCTGATGGATCAAAGCAGGAATGGAGATGTGCTAGAGGAGTGGTTCTCAACCTATGGGCCGTGACCTCCCCTGAAGGGCCACATGACCATTTCACAGGGGTTGTCCAAGACCATCAGAAAACATTATGATTCATAACTGTAGCAAAATTATAGTTATGAAGTAGCAATGAAAATAATTTTATGGTTGGGGGAGGTCACTACAACATGAGCAGCTGTATTAAAGGGTTACAGCATTAGGGAGTTGAGAATGGGTGCTCTAGAGAATTAAGGACTGGTCTATTCTCTGCTTAGGTATCGAGGAAAAACCCACTCTGTGTAGGTGAGGGCAGTGTTAGGTTAATGTGCAGCCCAACTAATACATCTTTCTTCTGTATATCTAAAAATGAAAGTACTTCTTGCACTTGTCAACTTATTTATTTGAAAGCTGTGAAGAAAGCAAAAAAATGTAAGGAGAGTAATACTGACTGGTTGTGACTAAGTTCTTGAAAGTGAATAGTAAGTAGATAGGGCATAGAGTTAAAGGCTGGGAATGATTCATGAAGATACCCTTACCTTACAAAGCAAGACGGTGGAGTCAGGATCTGGTGTTGTGCAGAGAGATCTGAAGAATGGACTAAACAGATCTGTTCTGCTGATGTTAGGATCTGCTTTTGGATGACCTGAGACACCAAGACATGGGATGGGGGATGTTTGAGTAGACATTTCTGAGGACCTTTATTCTTAAAATGTTATCCCTACCCTTTGAATCAAGTAGTAATACCTCTGCCATGTGATTGCAGAGACTTCCCCACTCTGATGGATAAACCTTCCTCTTCAGAGCTAAACCCATCCTCTCTTCAGCACCAGAGTCTAAGCTTAGGCTATCTGCCAATGCAACCCGCTGGCCTTAATAAGTGAGGAAAGAGATTACCATTTGAAGAACCTCTGGGATTAGTCAGGATGTGCACAGGCACTGAGAGGAATTCTCATAATTGAATTGACCATGTAGGATAGATGAGAAAGAATTAATTGACTTGTAGAAATTTTTTTGAGATAGGGATTCTCTGTGTAGCCCTGGCTCTCCTGGACTAAACTAGCCTGGAACTCAGAGACCTGCTTGCCTCTGATTCCCAAATTCTGGGATTAAAGGCATGTGCCACCATCACCTGATGACTTGTGAGAGTTAATTTTTAGGATGTTCCATTTAATGCTCGATGAAAACCCAAGAAAAAGAAAAACTAAAGGTAAAATGCCCCTCTGAAGGCCTGAGAAAGAAGTGTGACATCAGCTGTTGGTAGAGGAAGAAATAAGAGACTGTGGGAAGGTGGGATTCTGCCATGAATATATTAGGTAAAGCTAGGGGACACATCAGAGTGTACTTTCCCCCATGATTTGACATCTTGCTGGTATTAGTTATTTATCTTATTGCACTGACACAACATTTTATAACAGCAACTTAAGGAGGCAAGGAAGGCTAGCTTTGGCTAACAGTTTGAGAGTATGGTCTGTAGGCATAAAATTTTTGCAACTTACTTTTAATAAGGGTTCAACCTCTCCTCTAGGCCACCACCCAGCAGAGGTAGTGGAAGAGGAAAGTTACTAGGATATGGGGGAAGTGAACCTGTTCAGCAATAGTTCTTTGGGAGTGAGCTCCATCTTCTTGGGCAGCAGTTCAGTCCCATAGCAAACACCAAATATGATTCAGCAGCTGTAGACCAGTCCTGGAGGAAGGCAGACACCAGGCACGAACTGGCAGCTACAGTCCAGTTCTTTTAGCAAGCAGACACCAGGCAGCTGCGGTTCAATCTTGAAGAAACTGCCAGGCTCACCAACTGGCCTGAGACAAGGCCAATGAAGCAGCAAGCTGCTACAGGAACTTCACAGAAAGGTGAGTTTCTGTCAATGTTGGAGTTATCACAAGTTGAGTTCAGCAATGCTGTGTAAGGTGAACCAATACATGCATGTCTTTAGTGAAGAATAGCAAGGTGGAACAAACCTAACCAAACCAAGGCTCAGTGCTATTCTCCCACTCTCTGGTGGGGTCTTATTTTAACTCCTTTATCAAAAATCCTTTCATGTGTTTACTATATCCAAATATCCTTTCACCTGTGTCTGCTTCAGGAAAGCAGTCTTTTATTTGGTTTCTTTCACCTGTGTGCCCCAGCAAAACATCATTTGATATAACTAACTTTCCAAAATCTAGAAGTTTTCACTTCAATGTTCCACTATAGTGAGAACATTGTGAAGGCAGGAACACAGGGCATCTGCAGTCAGGAAGCAGAGAAATATTAATGTTAAGCCTGAATTCTCATTTTTTAGTCTGTTTTCAACCCTCCCACACCTTAATGAAATGGGGCCAACCATAGTGGGTATAGGTCTTTCCTGATCAATTAAACCATTCTACAATCACCCCTATCTCTATGACCAGAGGTGTATTCCTATGGTGATTCTAAATCCCATCAAGCTGGCAATGAAGATTGACTGACCTATCATTTATTGGGGATATCAGGAAAGCAGAGGTGAGGATTCTCACATTGCCAAGAAGCTGGGTGATGACTCTCCCAGATATCCTGAGCTCATGGTTGGAAAATGAACACATATCTAGGTTCATTATTGACCATCATGATGTCAAGCTGAGCTGCAGAACTAGAGATAAAGTGGAGGTGCTTAATTTCTATATACTCAGAGACTGTAAGGACCATAATGACTACGACATTGGAAGGACAGCCAAGATACCTTACTCATCAGTGAGCTGAGATGGTTGTTAAAGCATAGCATAGCTAGAGGCAAAATAGATGGTCAACCCACAAATTCCCTGCTCAGCAACATCTTCAATGGGAATGAAACAGGAATGGAGTAGTGAGAATGCTCGCCTCAGTAGAAAGTACCAATTTCAGGGCTGGAAGGGTGGCTGGAGGGTGGTTAAGAGCCCTTGCTGCTCTTCTAGAGGACCCAAGTTTGGTTCCTACTACTGACATCAGGAAGCTCACAACTGTCTCTGGGCTGGTAGTCTTGGTTCTATAAGAGAGCAGGCTGAGCAAGCCAGGGGAAGCAAGCCAGTAAAGAACATCCCTCCATGGCTTCTGCATCAGCTCCTGCTTCCTGACCTGCTCCAGTTCCAGTCCTGACTTCCTTTGGTGATGAACAGCAGTATGGAAATATAAGCTGAATAAGCCCTTTCCTCCCTAACTTGCTTCTTGGTCATGATGTTTGTGCAGGATAGAAACCCTGACTAAGATAGACCAAATCCACCCTTCATCCCTCTAATTCTTCTCACCCCTTCACTACCTTTTCATCTAAGCTTGTTTTGTAAAACTTACTGAGTTCACACAACACTGTTGGTGTGCGCATGGGTACAGGACTATCACTCAGAGTTTTGTCAGTCTGAAATAATGTTACTGTGTTAACATTATTCCAAATGTGAAACTTGCCAAAGTGGATTCCTTGGGTAAGTTCCACTCAGTCACTGTGTATACTTCTCTTTGTATGTTTCTGTATTTGGTTTGCTAATACTTTATTGAGCATGCTCACATGCATTTTGAGCCTACAGTTTTCTAGTCTTTTGTCTAGTTTTGGTTTCAGTAATACTCTATTACTGAACAAAGTACTTAGTGACTTCTCTCACATATTTTGGAAGATCTGGAGAAGAATTTCTGTGTGACCTTTTCTGTAAATGTATAATAGATAACACCTGTGAGGCTATCTGGTTCCAGGGTGGTGTGTGTGTGCACATAATTTTTAATGATTAAATCTTTTAACTGTTAAAAGGCTTATTTAAATAAGTTACTTCTTGAACCAGTTTGGTAATTTGTGTGTTTTTAAGAATTCATCCATTTCAGCTGAGTTACTTAACTCATTAATATGCAATTATGTATATTATTCTTTTATACAAGTTTTATTTCTGTAGTGTTGGTAGTGATGACCCTTTCACTAGTTCTGATTTGAGCAATTGGGCTCTTCTCTGTTTTCTCTTCCTTCTTCATTTAGCTAAACATGTTTAGTTTACACCAACTTTCACTTAACTATTTTCTTTTCTGTTTTTGGTATGCAGTTTTATTAATTTTGGTCCAATATTTATTAATTCTTTCGTTTGTACTTGCTTTAAATACAGCTTACTCATTTCTCCCTTGTGTTTTAAGATGAATGTTAGGATTCAGTTTTTCTGCTTTAATAGAAGCATTTAAAAGGGTACATTTCCTTTAAAGACCCCCCTTAACTGGTCTACATTTGGTATGCCGAGTCTTTGTTCTCATTTATAAGAAGATATTTTCTGATTTTTGTTTGGAAGAAGATATCTACCTTGCCATTTTTGAAGGCTTGTTTTGCAGACCTATTTCTTGCAGTGTTGTGTCTGTCTTCAATTTCTGTTTTGTTTTTATGTGCAGATGTATCAGTCAATGGAGTGATTTCTTCTCTCATCTGCCCGATTTTCTTCATTTATTTAGGTAGTTTCTTACTATATGCTAATATGTTTTTAATTGTCATATTTCCCTAGTGGATTGAATTCTTAATTATTTTAAAATAGCCTTTTAAATTCTTAGTAACTTAAAATTTTATTACTTTGTTATTATAATCATTTCAGATTTTTGTGGTCTCTGTTTGGGTAATATTTTTCCATCCCTTTTCTTCGAGTCTATTTGAATTTTTAAATATAATGTACATGTAATTTTTCCCCTGACAATTTCTGCCTGTAGATTGGATCGTTTAATCCATTCAAATTCAATTTGGCTATTACTATAATTAGATTTATATGTGCATTTTCAATGAATATTATAAATTTGATAACATATACATATACATATATATATATATATTATATATATATCTATCTATAATTCTTTGGCCTTAAGATGAAAGAAGAAATGAAAGCAAGGATACCCCATGTTTTTCAAGTATTTTTCCTTAGTTTTTCTTTCTGCTTCTTTTCACTGGTTTCTATGGACTCACGATACTACTGTGATAATTTTCTTAGTGTACTATGACCTAGCCTTCACCTTCTCCTTTGTAAGAAATTTGTATGCATCACCTTTATATGTATTTTAATAATCATGAAATATTTTCTGTGTTTTGTTTTAGAGTTGCTTTGTGTAGTCAGTTAAGAGAAAGAAAGGAAGGAGGAAAGAAGAAAGAGAGAAAGAAAGAAGAAAGAAAGAAAGGAAAGAAGGAAGAAAGAAAGGAAGGACATTTATATTTTCTGTTATAATTCAAGTTACTTTTACCAATTATCTTAATCAGTGTTCTGTTGCAGTGGAGAGATGCCATGAGCAAAGCCACTCTTACAAAAGAAAGCATTTAAGTGGGGGCTGGCTTAGTTTCATCATCATAACAGCACTCATGGTGGCACAAAGGCAGCCGTGTGTAGATGAGAACTACATCCCAATCTGTAAGCAGAAGGCAGAGAGAGACACACAGGGCCTACTGTGAGCTTTTGAAACCACAAAGCCTACAGCTAGCTAGTGACACAGTTTCACTGACAAGCCCATGCCTACTCCAATGAGGCCACACCTCCTAAACTTTCCCTGACAGCTCATCCACTGGGGACTAACCTTGCAAATATATGAACCTATGGGACAGTTCTACAGTCATGAAATTCCTAGTGTTGTGCAGAAGCAGAACTCTCATTTTTTTTAACATTTAGAAATTTTGATTAATAGTTGATTTTCCCATATGATTCTTTAAATTCTAAGCTAATTCAATGACTCTTTATTACCTTTGTAGTCATGCTACCCTGTCTTGAAATCTCCTCTGCCAAACAAATTAGTCTACTCCTTTCTAACATAGTGTAATATATCTTTTCCTCTGCAAGAGAGTCCAAAGTTCTAGGCATCATTGTGCTTCCAAAGACAACAAACTATATTTTCCGGCTTCTCTTGGAGTTGGCTGTGACCTGACGATACAGCTAAGGTCTGTCCAGAGATGTTGGAACAGTGAGAAAGTTACTCCAAGAGAAATGACTGGGTTGGTGTTTTTGCTTCTTCCACCCATTTCTGTGTTTCCTGTTGAGAACAATGGCTTCAACATCAGCTGCCATTTCTGTCTAGGAAGTCATCATGAAAGGATGCATGTTAAGTGAGATGGAATGGAAAGCTAGAAAGACCTGGGGATCCAAAGCATGACTTTCACATTTTGGGCTTCTTTGTTGACCTGGATCCAATAGATAGGCAGAAAACAAGCTTTTACCTTATTTGCACCACATATTTTCAATCACTGTTAGTAAGTGGTAGATGTCCCTAACTGATGGGGAATGTCTTCTGCATTTCAAGGTTTTATTCATATGTACTATGTCTGTAGCATGCCATGGAGTCTTTGTATTCCTCAGTCTGGAAATTATAATCCTTTTCATAGTATATATAACAGCTTCCAGAAATGGTGCGACACAGTGAAGAAACCAACTACACACAGATAGCCACTGTTTTACTCTGTCTCTTCAATCCCTAGTGATTACGTTTATCTGTAGAGCTCTTCTTTAGTTATTAGGTGGAGGATAAATTCAGGAATGAAAAATGTGACTTCCAGCATTAATATTTTTCAGTGTCTTTTAAAGAAGTCTCAGTTCACAGGTATTTAAGATTGTCAACTAAGGTTAATGAAGACACTAAACTGTCATCATTGCTCATCTTTTGTAGTTAATTTCAACATGGCACAACAATGAAAGTAGTCAGCACTGGGTGCTTGCCTGCTTTCTATGCTTAGTGCTCTACATGCAGAACATACATCAAATATGTATGATCTGTACTATTACCAGCCTGCTCCATAGGGAGGAGGAAGATGCACAGAAGGTTAAGTAAGACCACACAGCTATTCGGTGTCAAAGTTAATCTTCAAAGTCCATAGTGATTTGTCCCAGTCTGTGGTGTTATCGACTGTACCACTCTATGTCCTCTCGACACGACTTGTCTTTCATCCTCTGTAGTTCTTTCCAGAATATTTCTTATGTCTTTTTAATATTTATTAAGAAAGTCACAACTACCTAGACTGTTTTTATCTGCCCAAATTGCAGCTGAACTATAGGTGCATCAAATTATCTTTTTTGTTCTCTTATACAAAACTCTTACTAAAGCCAGTAGGGGGATGAGACCCATGAGTTTTCTTAACAATGAACTAAACATGCCCACCATTTTCAAGATCACTAGGCAATTTTGGCAAAATGTTACTTTTTGATTGGTGCTCTAAGAGTCGTATCAAACACAATCTGTCACTAGTGGTGAGTAGCCAAATGGTCTCCTTTTTCTATAGATTATCGTTGGTGTGACATTACCCTATTATATCTTCATTATTCACATATACTTTATAAGTTATAATTAACTTATAATGTAAGTGGTTATGGCTATCAGGATATGTACTTAACACACATTAAGATATATATATACACATATGTATATATGTATATATACATATTATATGTACATATAATACATATAAATATATGCAAAAAGGAAAAAATAATATGTAAATATAATACATACTTTTATATGTATTATGTGCACATATTAATTTTTCCTTTTTTGCATCTTTATCACATTAGGAAAAGGAGATTACGAGTCATTGGTGTAAACAGTGGACCACACTTCATCTGTTTCAGGGACATGACAGTCAGATGAACACTTTATAGTTTCATAGGTTCAACTTAGTGTTAGCTCAGAGGTGGGAATCCTTATAGAGCTACACTAATCATGTCCTTAAAAATTATTTTTCTTTCTCTGACTTGAGCTTGGATGTTCACTTGACAACTTCAGAGGCGTAAGTACTGTTCAACGGTCACCTCTCAGGTCACCATGAATAGGCGAACCTTTCCTCACACGCTGTTGCAATAGCCTGAGTCTTTTGTCCATTCGAAAGTGAGTCACAGAGGAATTACAAAAGCTGTTCCTTCTACCTCATGCCAAAAAGTATCCAAGCTGGTAAAACACTTAAGAATGAAAAGGGTTCTAAGTGTGTGACACATTATTATGTAATATGAGAAACAAAACACTAGAGAATAAATAGCACTCACCTGCAGAGAATCAATACCGCTGACTTTATAATAGTCACCTCAATAACTTACTGTTTGAGTTGCAGAGGTGGTGAAGGAGTGGGAAATTACCAGGTGCTCTTAAAAAAGCACCTTGCACCAAGTACTGACTCATATTTCCGCCTGAGAGTAGCTGTCATTAATGACCCTTTTTATTCATGCAGAAGTTCCCAAAGAGGAGCATAATGTTCCATTAGTAATAATTGAAAAAGTCTCTCTTCGGAATTATGTCAAAACCTAAAGATGATGCTTCTGCCAAAACATTTTGATGACAAACGTGGGAAGCATTTGACAGAAGGTGCCACTGCAGGGTGAAGAGGCTGCACAAGGAGGCTCGGAGAGGAACTGGAAGAAACGGCTGCTGTGGCATGGTCAGTTTCATGGTATGGTCTAGTGACGCCCAAGGTCCTGGTGTTTGCGTCCCACAGCTCTTTCATTTTGAGTAGTTCAAACAGTTTCTTATGCCTGTTTTAAACATATTTGTAAAAACACCAAACCAAAACATAATGATCAGGAACAGGAAGGCTGTCCCCTGATGTAATTCTGACCTTTTTTTTTTTCTTTCATATATTACATGCATCTTAATGAACTTGTGTGAAAGAGGGAAATAGAATGGTGACCATACTAGATGCTGTTTGACACTGCAAAGGGTTGCCTGGCTCACCTGTGTGCTGTCCTTAGCTGTCCCCTCTCCTTTGATATGCTGTGACAGGACTCTCACTCTCATCCTCCCTTTGAACTGCCTTTCCTGATATGCACTCGTAGCACCTGAATGTTCAACACCTACATCAGAGCAAAAACCAAGCTGAATTTTGTCCTGAAAATTATGTTGACATAAAGGACAAACTGAGATCTTCTTTTGTTTGGTGCTCACTATTCTCTGGATGCATCACTGATGGTGTGGATTCCATCTTCCTGTTTGGATTCACATGTCTGCGTCTTTATATAAGACTATGGATTCTTTATGTCGTTGCGCGCTGTCTTTCACACTCAAAAGTGTGACTCAGAAAACCTGCATAAACGTGAGCACAGCCTTTCCCTGCCCTGAACTTCACGTTCCTTATGTGAAATTTAGAATCCAAGTTAGATATTTCATAGGGCAAAGTCTTTATGTTGTAAAGATCAAAGGAGATAAAGCTTATAAAAACAAGCGATTCACTGTCAGAAATATCACTGATGTTTGTCATGAGAAGGAAAAGGAGACATCGAATCTAAGTCAGAGGTGAAGAAAAAACTGATAGTGGGAAGAGATGCCTCTAGTTAGACTGATGTTTCCAGACCAGTAAGCTAATGAGTTGCTCCAATAAGTCTCAATCTCAGTTTTTCAACAGTGTGTGTGTGTGTGTGTGTGTGTGTGTGTGTGTGTGTGCAGAATCTAACTGTGTAGCTCTGGGTGGGCTGGATTTCCTGTATAGATCATGGTAGCCTTGAACTCACACAAATCCTGCTTGTGTCTGCTGGGATTAAAGATGTGTACCACCATACCTAGTTTATTCTATTTTTTCACTTAATCATTTTTTTTTCTACTGCTTTGGTGTTTGAAGCAGGGTTTCAACACGTGCCCTAGGTTGGCCTGCATAGCCCAGGCTGGTCTCTACCTTGCAATTATTCTCCCTCTGATTCTCAAGTCCTGTGACTACAGGCGTGCCCCACCATGCCTACTGAGCTCTAGAAATAGCTAAGCTTTCTGTGAAGAGTTTGAAAGAATAGTGGTAGAATTGAGAAAATTAAGGGCCCAAGGATTGGAACTAATTTGGGGTGCTAACATGAAATTAATAAAATTCTGCATCATATGTTCAGCGCTATGAATGTTAGATATTTTTACATTCAAGGATTAATAATGATTAGTCATTAAATACCTGCAAGTGTTATGTCACATTAAGGTTAGCCCCAAAGAGAAATTTGTTTGCAAGCCTATAGACATGTTCTTAATAGCAGTTTTTTTTTAAATCAAAGTAGCATTTTTATAGATGTTGAGATGCTCTTTATATACAGAGGTCTTAATTTTGCTTCTTGAATCGCACACATTTAGAATGATCATTCTGATGGGACTGGCAAGGTTGACTTGATCCACCCAGTTTCCATTATGACAGTTGACTAGGATTGATATCATAGCTGATGAAAGTTAACCACAGTTTGGGCCTTAAAATATATTGTTTAGAAATCTGGTGGGGTGGGGTGGGGTGGGGTGGGGTGGGGACATCCTTGTGAACAGTGGGGCAGGGAAGAGATATAGGATGTGGAACAGTCAGAGGGTGGACTAGGAGGGGAATAAAGTCTGGAGTGTAAAAAAAAAACAGAAAAATAAATAAATAATAATAGAATACATATTTTTTCATTAGTAAAACTTTTCCTTTCCTTTCCTTTTTCCTTTTCCTCTGTAAATTTAACTGAAGGACACTGAAATTACACATGAAAATTGACCCAAAGAGCAACAAAATTCAATCATTTTTGTAAGTAGAGTAAAGTGATAGGAATAAAATTTGTAAAAAAAAAACTATTAATGTTATTTTTTTTACAGTATGTCTCTGTCTCTCTCTCTGTCTCTCTCTCTCTCTCTCTCTCTCTCTCTCTGTCTCTGTCTCTGTCTCTGTCTCTGTGTATGTGTACTACAGTTTGGGCCAGGATTTTGAACACAGCTCACTTATTTTCCTTAAAAATATGTTTTGTTTTTAACCTATCCAATCTATTCATTTACATGTTGCCTATTTATTGTTCATGACAATATAATTTGTCCTAAATGGTATACTTGAGTAGTTTCAATAGGAAGCTTAGGATGTTAAATGCTAAGAAAACCTTGACTGATATAATAAGCCCTTCATGGAAAAAATAAGGATCCTTACATTACAGGTATGATAATACACAGAACTACCTTATAGGTGATTTTCTTATAAAACAAACTGCTGTTTGAAGCAAGATTTTATTATTTAGTGTACAATGTATTTAAACACATTTTCCTATAAAAATATTAAGCACAAAAGATGAAACAGAAAAATCTGATGCTAAGAAAATGAGTATTTTTTTAAACTCTCATTTCCTTAAAGCCAACGTTTATTGAGACATTTCTTTAAAAATTTTAGGCTTTATATTAATGATACTAGTTTCAAAATTACTGGTTTAATTGAAACTAAACCTTATAAAAATAAATACCTGGCAAAAGTTTGTAGTAATAAACTAGAAATAGGTCAGTAAGAAAACAATAGAATATGGGTAAATTTTGGTGATTTGGATAGGAAGTATCCTTCCAAGGCTTTTGAGACCTTGGGGATAGCTTTAGCTCCCCCATGTCTCTTTTCCTCTTGTCTATTAGGAGGTGAGTGGGTTCCAGGACACACTCCCCTACCATGATTCATTCTCTCTCTCTCTCTCTCTCTCTCTCTCTCTCTCTCTCTCTCTCTCTCTCTCTCTCTCTCTCTCTCTCACCATAGATTTAGAAACATACGGAGTTGACCATCCTGGACTGAATCCTCTGAAGGAACAAGTCAAATGAAATACTTCTTCCCTTACATTGTTTATGTCAGGAATTTTAGTCACAGCTTTGCAAAAGTAACTAACAATTCAAACTTTAAATCATCGGGGCTTCCACATGCACATAGGCTTGCTTGGGCCATTTTTATATCTAGAATCTTGCTGTATATAGCTGATACAGCTGGCTTGCTTGGTGCCTTCAGTTTTTCTTGGTAGACATCTCCTACCTTTGATATTTTCAGTATTATGGGGAAGGGGGGTGTCTCTATTTCTGGTTAGGTTTTTTCATCATAGATTCATGAATCACCTATTCAAGGAAGGGACTGTTACAGACTCTAAACCTGTCAAAGGCTTTGAAGACTTTTTTTTTTTCTGAAATCTGAGCAGATACTATCATATGGAGAACTTACAAAGGTAGGACGTAAATGGAGTGTTTACACCACCGTACTAGAGGAAGTCAAAGTGTGTTCTCATTTTGAAACAGGTTAGACATTTCTTGTAAACACAAACTTACCATGTAATCTATAAATTCCTATCACAAAAGATTATTCTATAAAAAAGATAGAAACTGACATATGAAGGCTCATTTATGAGTCTAAAGTTGTATTATGTCCAGTTTAAGGGAGCAAAAGCAAATGAGGATCTCTTTTGGTCCCAGGTACAGGAAAAGATAGAGAGGGCCAATACAATCTATAATGACAAAAGACATATTCATAGTTACCTGTGTCAGAGATACAGGGACTTCCTGGGAATGGATACAAGGCCTTTGAGGATGACTGGAGTATGATTTATTGGTAAGTGTTTTATCTTGATGTGATTGCTGTAGTGTCAATTGGTCCATACTTGTCCAAAGTATGGACTTGTCGAAGTCCACACTTAAAGTGGATGTATTTTGTATGCGTTACACCTAAATAAACTTTACCTTAAATCCAAGTATGAGAAAACTAGAATGATAAAGATAGAGACTGGTAAGAAAGGTAGTGCTTTTCAGCCTTTTGGTTAAGAGCAAAGCTAGCAAAAGCCAGGGTGGACAATATAAACATTACAATTAACTTTATAACAGAGAATTTTGACATTGACCAGCATTCATGCTAAGTGGGAAGTATCTTGTATAACTTTATCTTGCTTCTCACTTTGGTTTCTGTTTCTGTTGTTGTTGTGACTTCAGCAGATGAATTCATCAGGACAAAAGAAAATCACGGCCTTCTGTTTGTAGTGGGGGATGAGCCGGCATGCTTAGTGCACAAGTCATTGAGAAGAATAAGCACCATAGGCCCTAGTGACACCGAGCAGCGAGGAACCTACTCTGATATTGTCTTTCTCCGAATCTCATTGGTCACAGAGCACCTTGTGAAGTTGTTTCCCCTCCTCAGCTGGCTGTCATCATTCTTCACTGTGTGCCATAGTGGGTCAGGGAAGCTTAATTAATTTACTTTACATCTCAATCTCAGCTCTGCCCAGTGCCACCCTTACAAGTCACCCTCCCCCGCGGCCCATTTCCTCCTCTCCTTCTCCTCAGAGAAGGGGAAGCAACCCTTGGGTACCACTCTGCTCTTGGACTCAGCAGGGCTAAGTGCATCCTCTTTCACTGAGGCCCAACCAGGCAGTCCAGTTAAGGAAGGGGATCCAATGACAGGTAACTGTCAGAGGTAGGCCCTGCTCCAATTGTTAGGGAAACCCACATGATGATCAAACTGCATATCTGCTATAAGTGTGTGTGCATGTGTGTAGGTCCAGCCCCTGCATGCTCTTTGGTTGGTCATTCAGTCTTTGTAAGCCCGCATGGGCCCAGGTTAGTTGACTATGTAGGTCTTCTTGTGGTGTCCTTGACCCCTTCAGCTCTCTCAATCCTATTCCACACTCTTCACCAGGACTTCTTGAGGACTGCCTGCTGTTTGGCTGTGTGTCTCTGTACTAGTTTCCATGAGCTACTGGATGAAGCTTCTTAGAAGACAAACTGGTTTCCTGTCTGCAAGCATAGCAGAGTATTATTAATAGTGTCAGGGGTTGGCTCTCTCCCATGGAATGGGTCTCAAGTTGGGAAAGTCCTTGGCTGGCCATTCCCTCAATCTATGCTCTATTTTTTAAAATCCCCATATATCTTGTAGGCAGGACAAATTTGGGGTTGAAGATTTTGTGGGTGCGTTGATACCCCCTCCCTCCACAGGAAATCCTGCTTGACTACAGGAGTTGGCCACTTCAGTCTCCATATCCCTGGCTGCCAGGAGTCTCAGCTAGGGTCATCCCCACAGACTTCTGGGAGCCTCTTCTATCTCAGGTCATTAGACAGTCTCAGTGATGGACACATGCATCTCTATTCTCAGCCCCAGCCCTCTCCTGCTCCCTCTCCCACACCCGATCCCCATCCTTGTTCCCCTCCTCACCTCTTCACCCACCAGTTCCCTGTCTTCATCCACCTCCCATGATTATTTTCTTTCCACTTCTGAGTGAGATTAACACATCCTCCCTTGAGCCCTCCTTATTATTTAGTTTCTTTGGGTCTGTGAGTTGTAGCATGGTTATCCTGTACCTTATGTCTAATGTCCACATAGAAGTGAGTACATACCATGCATATCCTTTTGGGTCTGGGTTACCTCATTCAGGATGATATTTTCAAGTTCTGTCCATTTGCCTGAAAATTTCATGATGCCTTTGTTTTCAGTAGCTGTATAGTATTCCATTGTATAGATGTACCACATTTTCTTTATCCATTCTTCTGTTGAGGGACATCTAGGTTGTTTTCAGTTTCTGGCTATTATGAATAAAGCTGCTATTTATACAACTATTATGACCATAGTTGAATACATGTCCTTGTGGCATAGTGGGGCATCTTTTGGGTATATTCCCAGGGGTGGTATAGCTGGGTCTTGGGGTAGAATTGTTCCTAGTTTTTTGAGAAACCAAAAAAATGATTTTGAAAGTTTTTGTACAAGTTTGGACTTCCCTAAGCAATGGAGGAGTGTTCCCCTTGCTCCACATCACCATCAGCATGTACTGTCACTTGAATTTTTGATCTTAGCCAAAAAATTTTTGATCTTAACAAAATCAGAAATGAAAAGAGAGACATAAAAACAGACACTGAGGAAATTCAAAGAATCATTGAGTCTCACTTCAAAGGCCTGTACTCCACAAAATTGAAAAACCAAAATAAAATGGATGATTATCTAGATAGATACCATTTGTCAAAGTTAAATCAAGATCATGTAAACTATTTAAATAGTCCTATAACTCCTAAGGAAATAAAATCAGTCATTACAAGTTTCCCAACCCAAAATTCCCAGGGCCAGATGGTTTTAATGCAGAATTCTACCAGTCTTTCAAAGAAGAGCTAATACCAATACTCCTCAAACTATCCCACAAAACAGAAACAGAAAGAACATTGTCAAACTCATTCTACGAGGCCACAGTCACCCTGATATTTAAACCATGAAAAGACTCAACAAGAAAGGAGAATCTCAGACTAATTTCCTTTGTGAACATTGAGGCAAAAATACTCAATACAATACTTGCAAACCAAATCCAAGAACATATCAAGACCATCTCCTTTTCTCCCCCCAGAGATTGCATTAACAGGACTTAGCCGTTCACAGTTGACCTTCAAAGAGGCCTTTCTAATGACATCCCCAAGTTAAACATCTGCAACTAAAAATGCAAGATTGTTCTCAAGAAGCCACAGCACATGGGCAGTCTGAACAAGCAGGCAGTGAGAAGGGAAGAGAAACAGTAAATTATTTATGTCCCTTTGATGGCAGGACCTCACAGGGAGCGCCATGTATCTGCTGCCCATGCTTCTTGTGTACTTCATTTGCTTCAAACCCAAGTAGCTTCCAACTCATCTTTCTTCCATATCAGTAGTTGACTAGGTCATGCCTTACCTAGCCCGCTGTTATTCACGAGCACTGTTGGCTACCTTGTTTCTTAATCTTCCTCACATGCACGGGTCCACCAAGACCCGCTCCAGTTGCACTCTCTGTCCCATGGATATTCAAGAGAATAATACATTTATAAATTATGGCATCTAAAAAGTTGTATTTTGCTTTTGTAAAGCACACATTGATTGAGCATTTGCTATGTGCCAGATCCTATAGGAAGCACACAAACATAAGCCAAAAGGACTTCTATGGTCTGTGTTCAGCATGGCTTACAGAGGGAAGGAATCTCTCTCTCTCTCTCTCTCTCTCTCTCTCTCTCTCTCTCTCTCTCTCTCTCTTCCTTTGTGTATGTATGTGTGTGTGGTGGGGGGTTAATTCTTAGAGAACATGGATGGATTGGCGGCAGTGGGTTTCACCCTGAAGTGTACTCTCTCCAGTATGACATCAGAGGAGCTGACCAGCAAGGCAGAGGAAGACAGTGCTGTGTAATGAAAAGAGCACAAGCTTCAAGTCAGACAGACAAGATTTGCATCAGGGAGAAGGTTGCTGCGGAGGGTAGACAGAAGGCTGCTCTTGTAAACTGGCAGGAATGAGAGCTTGCACTAGCCCAAGTGACAAGGACACTGAAGAAGCAAGGAGCTTTATCTGCCATCACCTGACACTTTAATTTAAAAGTGAATGGCACACCAAAGGTAAGCAACACTTTCTGACTATTAGACAGACTGTGTTTACATGACAGCACACTTTCAGATGGGAGCAGAACAGATTCTTTAAGCATTTCCTGGATAACGGTTCAGGAAATTAAAGGCCACTGAGAAGCTGCAAAGTGCCTTTGAGTAGAGCTTAACCACCTATGACCTTACGGTAGGGAAATAGTCTGTGGCTAGAATCAAATATACTAATGGCTTAGTATATGCCACATTTGTGGGCAGAAACTGGAGACCCCAGAAATGGCTCTTTTCAGCCTTGTAGTGTCTGCTGGCAGGCTTGGAGCACATTTCTTTCCCCATTCAGAACTATTTACAGTTGTCTGTCCTGTATATCACTTGGGCAGTTGTAGGGGCCCAAACTTCTGGCCACTGAGAGCATCTAAGTACTCCCCTGCAAAACTTACAGGATTCTGAATATTTCCCCATCACTACTCTTCCTCCTTGTTATTCTCAAAATGCTATTGTCCAGGGAAATGCTGAGTACAAGGGGGTGCACTGTGTGCCCTGGGGTGTGGCATCTGGGCAAAGCATGGTGATTGCTAAAGTGTCAGAGTAGCATGCTCCTCTCAGGCTCAGTATTACTGTGTGGTCTCCAGCCGATCTTGATAGGATAACAGAGGTGCACTTCTCTCTCTGTCTCTGTCTTTTCTGTATCTGTCTGTCTACTTATCTCCCCTGATTTGTGTGGTTATCAAAAATCAAGACAAATTAGCAAACTTACTTACATTAAATTGTAAACTACTCAAATCAGGCAGTTTCTTAATTCTAAATAATAATTTCATACTATTCTTTTTATTTTCTTCCTCTTTGTGCCTATTCATCTGTAGCTGATAAAATAACATGCTTAAAGCACCTGAGCCCTGACTTTAAACCCTAATTTTTTGGCAGAAAAATTGTGAAGTAGGCTAGAATTAAGCAACCGGACCAGTCAAACATCAACTGCACAATATGTACTTACACATACATAGACACACCTACAACTTAAACTCCATTAGAAAGGTAAAAGGTGGGACTGAAGAGATGACTTAGCAGTAAAGAGTTCATATTGTTCTTCTGAGGATCTAAACTTAATTTCTAGCACCCTTGTTGGGCCAAACGTGAGCACCTGTAACTCCAGTTACAGAGACATCTCTAGTGTCTACTGATATATGCATGTAACTCCCACTTCCATCTGTCCAAAACAACACACACATATTTATATAACTAACTAACTAACTAACTAACTAACTAACTAACTAACTAACTAACTAACTAACTAACTTACAACAACAACAACAACAACAACAAACTATTATTTAGTGGCTAGAGAGACAACAGTTGATGTTGGCAACTGAACTCCTATAATTTTCATTGTGAGCTTGTTCTTTATCAACTGAGTCACCTTTCCAGTCTTAAAATAAAATAAACCTTAAAGATTTTAATTATTTTAATATTATGTATATGGGTGTCTTACACACATATATGCCAATGCACTCTGTGTATCTATGCAGTGAGCCAAAGAGGCCAGAAGAAGGCATCAGATCCTCTGGAACTGGAGTTAGAGATTGTTATATCAGCTGAGCTGCTATGTTGGTGCTAGGAAACAGACATAGGTCCTCTGTAAGAGCAGCCTGTGTTCTTAACCACAGAGCCATCCCTCTGGCCCCTAACAGAAATCTTTTTTTTTTTTTAAAGTAAAATGTAATTAAAATTATTTACCCACAGGGGGAAAAAATAGAAGAGACCATAGCAAACACTAGGTGGTAGAACTCAGCACATTTTTGGAAGAAGGAAGTAGAAAGCCAAGTGTTGATGGACTGTGTGGACTGTGTGAAGTTGAAACCAGTGTCTGTTCTTTGGGACACTCATATAGAGTAAATATCAGGGACACCCTGCAACACACAGATTTTGGAAGCATATTTGGAAGATGGGCTTGAGACATCGTATTAAACACAGAGTTGAGAGTCTGTAGATGGAGTAACTGGACTCATAGGTCCACATCCTGCCCACTCATTAGGGGCTGGGTGGCATCCCTCTTTCTTCCCTGGCAGAACAAAGGTATATACTGTGGAGAAATCATACAGCAGCCATACCAGTCTCTCGGACAAGACTGTATATTAAGGGATGGGAAAGATGTGGGCTAAAACCAAGGAATTAAACATATACAGTGTAAACTACAATAGATCCATATTTTTTGTGTGTGATAGTCACTGTGTAGATGATAGGAGCCAGAAGCAGGCACCCTATTCCTTTATTTTGTCTGGGTTAAGCTCACAGTAAATGGAAGATTTGCCTCTGGAGAAAGGCTCTTCAGACATTGAAATTTATTTCTTCCTTGAATGTCAACCTTACTTTCCTATCATCTTACAAAGAAACCTCTGAGGGCAAGTTCAACCTTTGCACACAAACCTGTGATCATTCTTACACGTGAAAGCCAAATATTGTCAGACAGTTGGGGAAATAGTCCAATAAGAAAGAAAGGAGCTAAAACAAAAGGAAAAAAGGAAGACCCAGAGGAAACAGAAACATGTAGATAAGGGGATAAACACCTTCAAAATATAATTAATTTCCTCACAAAATAAATAGGGTTTCAAGGAACAAAGACAGAGAATATGCCACCTATAAAGTTTCAAAAAGAGAGAGACAGAAATAAAAGAAGTAGTATTATAGTTGGACAACATTTTCAAGAGAATTTTCTAGAAAGAAAAACAAAGACAGAAAGACTAGAGAGAGTATTTTTGGATAGAATTGACACTTGGATCTCTAGAGTGAGTTAGCAGGTTGGACTGACTAGTATGGGTGAGCATTATATAATCTGTTGAGATTGTTAATAGAGTTTAAAAATGAAGGAAGAATTTTCTTTCTCTGCCTAAGGCTTACACTATTAGCGCTCTGGTTGCTAGGCCCTTACTTCAGGTTGGAACTGCCTGGCGACTCTCTAGGAATGCTCAGTAATGGGGGTTCATTCTGAGAGACTTATTAGGCAACTTCATCAATGTAAGAAGATAGTAGCGTATATTACACAAACCTATATGATGTTTACTAAATATAGGTTGTATAATGTGTGTGTGTGTGTGTGTGTGTGTGTGTGTATGTCTTAAACTTTCTAGGGTTTTGAGGAGCAAAGCAAAATATGATTAAGTAAAGAACGAAGAAATAATACAAATAAGCCAGATAATGAACTGAAAACCAAGTGGCTACCAGGACAATATGACAAACATAGCAAACTGTTTTGAAAAATAATGTGTACCACCAAGAGTAATTATAAAAATGATAACTGTGGTAGTTTCTTTTCATGTTTCTGCCATGAAATATCCTTACAAAAGAAACTTGAGCAAGGGAGAGTTTAGCTTGAGTTGCAGTTCCAGGGTACAGTCCATTATGGTAGGTATAGCAAGATGGCAGGTGTTTGAAGTAGCTGGCATTGTCATATCCACGAGAAGGAAGTAGTGAATGATGAAGCTAACGTTGATCCATTCCTGAGGTTCCTCTCTAGGGGAGGTGTCACCTATGGTGGGTCTGTCTTCCCATCATGATTAGCTTAAGATGTTTCCCACAGGAATGCTCAGAGGTCCATCTTATAGATGATTCTATATTTCATCAAGTTAGCAACTGAGATTAACCATCACAGTAGTATATATAAGTAAAGCAATGATATAATTTATCATTGTCAAATAGTATCTTAGAGACATAATCCTAAGTGCTAAATGTGTATACAGTTGGTGATATAGGACTGTAAAAGTCATGTGCCATTTGTGGTGTTAAAGCCGCTTGCAAGCTTCCAGTCAGTAAGACAACTTCAGGCTCTTTGTCATATAGGACCATTGCTATATTTGTGTTCTGGCATTGACTAAAATATGGTTGCTTATCATATGTCTAGATGTGGAATACTGTTCAACCTGTTTCACAGTTAGTGTGCTGTGTAACAATATTTAAAAGATATAATCAAAGGTTAGCCTTAACTATCATGTCAGCATTCATAGTCAATATGTAAATATAAATTTATAAAATTAGCTAACATTTTAGCTATCTTCTATTTCTTGGAGAAGAAGGGGTGGCTTTTGCCTTCAAATCTTCATTTCTTCATGTGAAAGGCAAACACTCTAAAATTAAAAAAAATATTATCTTTTAAAATCTAGATAAACTATCCTTAATTCACTTCAATCAATGCTGGATTTTGTTGTTGTGAGAAAACATTTAGGGAAAATGTGAGAAGTCAAAGACATTGGGTATAGTCACTTTTTTCTGGGGGTATAGTAACAGAATTTCAAGTATTTGATGTTATTATGGACACATTTAAAAAGCAGCTCAGATAAGTGGATATGCTGTGGGAAGCATATCAAATACTGTCATAATTATCTTAAGTATAATTATAAGATGAATGAAATGGTCCATTTTCCAAGTGCTGTTGAATGGGCACTTGTGAGTTGGAAAGTAATTTGTGATGAGGCATGATGCATGGATTTAAAACCATTGCACCTCAAAAGATTTTGCTGGCAGTAGGGTGTACTAGGCAAAACTGTGTCTGATGACTCAGAACGCGACTTTCATGACGGAAACCTCTCTACACTCAAGGTGCGCGTGCAGAGTTGGAGGATAATTGTTTCGTGAACTGTGGAGCACTAGAAGAAGCATTCTTCTTAATGTAACACTTTAATTTATTTAATCTGAGACTTTAAATATGTATGCATAACTAAATTAAGGGATGTTATTAAATATTATATGGAGGGCTAATGGCACAGAATTGCTTTTTCATAATTGTAGTGTAATTTAAACCATTTTAGGCTGTCCTTCAGTGATTACTGCTTCCCATGCTGAAAGCAATTTGGATTTCCCCCTTTCTACATGTGCTCAGACCCTGCAGTCTGTTTTGAGAGGGGCAGCAACCGAAAGAACGAGGCATTTCAGAAGGGAATACACCGGCCTGTTTCCTGGTAAACGGTGAATGTGTTGTTCTTTGTGTTTTACAATACCCTTTTGGATAATACTTATCATTTTATTGACCTTTGAAGCCACAACACATTGGGCTGATGTTCTCAGAAGTCGACAATAAATTCTGGAATCCATTTCTCAGACCACAACAGAGAGTTCGCAGCCCCTTATCTATGGCTAAGGCTTGGATAATGCCTCTCTAATTCTATTGCCTTTTATCTTTCTTGCCTGCAACGAAGCTCACCTGTACTGTCGATGTCAGCTCAAAAAGCTACCGAGTATTGAACCCAAATGCCTGCGTTTTGTGTGTAAGAACACAAAACACAAGAGTCAAATGACTAATGCAGGATTATGGCTGCTTGCTTGAAGAGTCCTAGCACTTTCCTCCAGTCTCATGAGCAGGGAAGTCTTCATTCTACACTCTTCAGAATCTGATCAACTACATGGATCTGTTTGTCCCAGGTCCATGGTAGTCTGACTCAGGGGTCATAGGAACTTTATCTCTCATGGTTCATTCAGATTGTATTTGTGTATCCAGGGCTGGGGGGAGGGGTGGAGATGCATGTCACATCAATGCAGCAAGGTTTGCAAAGGAGCTAGCAATTCAACTCCAGAAACAAGTGCTGCCAGCACAGAACTCCTTCCATGTTTCTGGACTATTCTCTGGTCCTCAGTCACTTCATTTATACATGGAAGAAGCTGTTATACATTATATAACAATGACTTGGGACACTGTGAGGGTGAAGGGCGAAATAGTGCGTGAAGTATTTCTAAGTGTAAAAGTTTTCTCAAAGTTTGAGGTATTAATTTTAGATTCCCCAACTGTCTTGATGTAGCCTGTAGTTGAACTTAGACATTTTCTCTACATTTTCTTGGGTAATTATTACGATCATTCAGTGAAAGAACATACTGAATAACTTGCTTTTGTAGTTTTTCTTTACTCAATGATCTGAGTAGTTTTCTTATTCAAGAAAAAAATAATGATATAAACTGTTCCAACTAGAACCTATTTGCCTATCAGTCAATTATATCTATATCATCAGTATTATCTACTTAATATAGCATAGAAATTCATATCCTTAATTGTTTTGGATAAAAATTCAAGTTACAATGAGAGAACTGGTATGAAAATCCATGGGAAGGGTAGTAATACCCAGATCAAAGAAACAAGGCATTTCAGAAGAACTTCTATTATGCTTACAGTAGGCTTCACTTAAATCTACTGTAAAAGGATGTCTGCTTTACCCTCGGTGACCAAATCGTCTATTTAACTTAGTTATAACACTCATGGGATTTGGGAGTTCTAAATCATACAAATTACAAAGAAACAGAGAACATCTTACTTCAGTCTCTCTGTTAACAGACCGGAAAACTGAGGCCCATGCTGATTGGCGAAGATTGCAGAGCTAGCTTCAGTGGCCTTGCTGTCAAAGGAGTGATGGACGAGACACATTTCCATGCAGAATCTCCCAGGTTGATACAGCTCTTCATCTAGCGCTTACTTGTCAAATCTGTTGAGAATTATATTGTTGCCAAGCATCTAAAGACATGAAGGACACAGGAAGTTGGACAGAGTGTACGCATTCTTCCCCAACCCCAGGAGCGTTCTCTTTGGGACAACCCTCTTTTTTATTAACTACATTTGTTCTCTGACAACTTCATACATGTACTTAGTGCATTGTTTACTCTTCCCCCCCCTGCCCTCTTTCATCTCTTCCATCCTGTTATGCCTCCTCCCCACAGGCCTCCTTCCTGCATTCATTTCATTTGGTTTTGTGATCCACTGCTTTTGCAACTCTCCTTTGCAGCCTGATGAGCTCATGAACTGGCACACAACTGAAGGCAATGCCTGCCCTTCTGCTAGAATTCATCCTTTGCCAATAGTTTACAGGTAAAGCCAAGGCCTTCAGAACCCCTCCCTGGCCCATGGTTGGCTGTTGACAGGCCCAGTCCTGTGCAGTCCTGGTGCAGGTGAGATCATGGTTGCAATGATTGTGTCATGTCCCAAAGAGACCATTTTGCAGCCTTTCTCTTTGTCTTCTGGTTCTTATACTCTTTCCTCTCCATCTTCTGCAAAGTTATTTGATACCTTCTGTAATGTGATTTTTGTTTGTTTGTTTGTTTTTTTAAATTTACTTCCTGGCTTCCTAGGGATTCTAGCAAGGTGAATTCTGGAATTTTCTTGTATCATTAATAGCTGTGATGTTTCAAAGCATAATGTCCGACAGTGAAAGGGTGGATATATTTGCAGCAGAAGAAAGGAGCTAGAAAAATTAAATACTATGATGTTAACACCATAAAATAGATGATAAACAGATGGTAATAGATGGGGAGACAGGAAGGATTAGAATTTGTCCAGGACTCTAGAGTTTTCACCCTGCTTTGTATGTATACATTCTATATTTAACATCAAATGGCAGAGCAAGGTTGCAAAGAGAAAGAAGCTGGAGCCTGTCCAATCCCAGGATCAAAGCCTTGTTCATTGCAACTCTGCATCTCCAGGATGCTTGTGTGAGGAGGATAGATGACAACAGAATTGCAAAGAAATTATTCTACCCTGACTTGAGGGGACCATCACCAACAGCCTTCCCTGGCAGTTCAGTGGTAATTCTTTAAGAATACATGGATATGCAGAGCAGCAGCCACATACCATTGCTGCCTCTGCACTAGCCCTGGGTAGAGTGCTGGTCACGGTGGACACAGTCATGGTTTCGGGGTAGAGTGTGGTAGTGGTTTGAATAAACATATCTCATTTTCATTCATGCACTAAACCACTTGGTCCTGGCTTAGTGGTGCTGTTTGGAAAAGTTATGGATCCTTAAGAAGTTGGAGCCTTGCTGGCGAAGTCTATCACCGGGGTACAATTCGGCAGACATTGAGGGTTTGTAGCCTCTCCCAACTTCCTGGTCTTTTAGTTTCCCCTGTGTGTATGAGAACACAAGCAGTCAGCTTTCTGTTCTTGTCATTGTGTTTCCCCTGGCTGTTGTCAAACCCTTTCTCCATGCTCAGTCTCTGGGACTGTAAGCCCAAACAAACCTTTCTTTCCATAAATTGCTTTTGGTCATGGTATTTTGTCACAGCAACAGAAATGCAACTTATGCAAGTGTTCTAGAGGTACACTTGCATGTTTGTTTGTGCCTGAACGCGTGTGTTTACACAGGTCTGGGTGACTGTATGCATCTAACACAAGCAGGTATTTTTTTTTTCTGTCTCTATGGCTTGAGAAAGAAGTGCATTGATCCTAGCCTCATTAAAGATTTCATTTACCACCAAATACTGCTGACTACTGAAGCTATTTTCTGTGTCCTCTCTCTTTATTCTTACACACTAAGTTTTTCCTGAAATATTGCTTTCATGTTAGTTGCCATGAAGCAAATTGTACTCTCTGACGTTGGCTCCAACTTGCTCTTCTTGCGATATGACTTTGGGTTTTTTCCCATTTGAAGGTTGGGTAATGTCTACATGCCTTCTTCTGGAATCTGGAAGGGACTGTGATTTCATATGGCTGGAAGAATATGGTGGAAGTTACCAGAGTCTGAAGGTTTAGCTCGTATTTTCAGCAAAGGTCATAATCTTTCAGGGGAGTATTTTAACTTCTGTGAGGTCACCATGCTATGGTGGAAGTCAAAGTGATCCAGGCTAAGAATACACATGGAGTGATTCTTATACAACATGAGTAGACAAAGATGCCTGATCAGCTAGCTTCAGTTATCACTCTAGTAAGACCTGAACCAGAACCTGATCTAAGCTCAACTTGAAATCTTGATCCAACGAAGCAGCTAGATATCAGAAAATGAGGCTTGGGCTTTCTTATTTGGAATAGCTTGTTATACAACCATAGAGCCCAATCATCATCTTTAAGGTCTTTCTCCTTACTAACCTTACTGCATCCTACGAGACTGTGTGCTCTCCAATGCATCCCCTCTACATTTAACCTCAGGACCTACACTCTGCAGTAGATGACAGAGAAGAGTGGGAAGGGCACTGCATAGAATTCTGTGTTGCTCTCTCATTGCTCTGAGTGCAAGAGTTTTTGTAACTACACCGAATATACACATCAAACATGATACTCTTAGTAGGTCTTCAACATACCCATACTACTTCATATGTATGATTATAACTCCAGTATTGACAAATCACACAGTGATCAAAGTGATCCCTGAAACATCAGTTCTAAGTGCTCTGGTATCTTCTGCTACTCTGATCCCATTCAAGCCTTTCTATGGGCTTGGAGGCCTACCTGATTTAATCCCCAATTCCCTCTCTCATATTGCTGATACTATTCCATTCCTCTACTGCATTCTGACTGCACTGGCTGCATATTTATTTCTTAAATGTCAATAACGCATTTCCCCTTTGTGCCTTTGCTGTGTACTGTGGCTTCATGCTTTCTCTGTATCCATTCAAGACCTGTCTTCAAGACCCATTCAGGGTTCTACTCTATTGTTTCATTTTAATGTTCTACCGTTATTATTTGGAGTTGTGCCTACAACGTGCTCCCTGGATATATTTTTTTAAACACTGACTGCTAAATGAAGTCACATTATGTATGCGTCAGGTCATGCAATGAAAGTTATTCTGATGTCTAAAGTTAATCTGAGGCTAAAAAGGTGAAGACAAGGCATATTAATTACTTATCTATTATAAAGGAGGTCTAGGTTTTCTAAGTGTATCCATGAGAAAGATAAAAACATGTGAAGTGACCCTTAGCCCTTTGTTTACCTCCAAGGCAGATAGAAAAGCAGAGTCAAGACAGTGGATGGAAGAGCGGCAGGAGATGAAACAGCTCAGAAGTGCTGTTGATCCTGAACTTCCACCCGTGGAAGAGACTATTCTAACACAAACCAAGTAAATGGCTTATTAGAAAAATTCTCAGCAAATACTCGAGACACCCTTGGAAAGTTGTAAAACATAAAAATTGATAGGAGATTGCTGCTGTTAGACAGCCAAAGTCTGGCTGGACCCTATTTGGATGCAAAACAGCTAGAGTGAGAGCAAACTCATCCACTCCTGGCACACAGGGATGGTTGTGCTTTCCAAAGGGTTAGGTAGACACAACATTATAACCTCTAGTCTCATAGAAGACCTTGCTGGCCCACATTTCCTGCCTGTAGATTGGTACTGGCAGGAAACTGCACTGGGCAGGAGGCGGGAGCTCTCTTTGTTGACTGACATCAGGGCTGGGGGTTAGGAGGATGAATGGTTGGGCAAGTGGGGTCATGAATGATCTGATTGTAGGTAGAACTCTTGCCAAAGGTTGCTTCTAAAAGAGGTCACCACAGAGAAGAGGTCACAGAAGATCTACAAACTCCTGAACAAAAGAAAGACCCGGATTACATTTCTCCCTAAGTAAGTCCTGGCCTGTGCCTCACTGTTCTCAGCTTTCTCTTCAATGCTTCTCATACCTGGAGGAATCAGGCAACCAAGTGGGGATTGAATGGGGACTCAGAGAAAACTCCCCTGGCCTTTCCCCACTATGGATTTCTTAGCTTAAATTAGGGGACACGCTAAAGCCCCAGAACTGAATAAAAAAAAACCCAATTCATTATTATTAGATGAGATTAGAATTTAATATTACTTGAAAGAAGATTATCCAAAATACCTGAAAAGGAAGAGAAAGGTCTGTGGCTAGCATCCTAGATTCCAAACAGGGTCACGACAAAACCTCAGCACAGTCAACTGAAAAGGGGCTGTGGTGATTCAAAAACAAGATTTTGCTTCATACCCCACTGAGTCTAGAATAGTAAGTAAACTTTCCTGTCCTTCTCATTTATGGGGTATTTTCTGTCTCTTGTACCAGAAGATGCACTTCCTGAAACCATAGCATTTGTTTTTTGTTTGTTCACTACTGTGTCTCACCACTAAGAAGAACACTGACACTTTGCGCTTCTTTCAGCCGTTTTCACAATTCTTCCCTACGGAGCACTTCTGATTTACCATGCAGGTGACATCTTTTCATGGAGTCCAGCTAGTTGGCTGGTGAGCAAAACGGCAGCATAGATGGGAAAATTGCAGAGCAGACTACCGGGCTCCGAGTCAGGTGACTTAAATGTTTCAGGACACTCTTCTTATCTCTTGAATAAGGCTTCCATCACTTACTGACAAGGTCAGGGTGAGGGTGACGCTCGTGGTATACATTTGCTTCCTAATGCATTGTTTCTGCCGCTTGTCCCTTCTTTTCTTTGCTCCTGCAGAAAGAATAATGCCTTGTTAGGCCTTGCCGAGGCTTTGCTGGTAGATGAAGCCATTGAACTTTTGAATTCCAAAGGGTGACTGATTTGCCGCAGGAACAGTGTTTTCTCTGGGAGTTCTCTGGCCTCCGAGGTGATGGATGGGCACCTTTCAGGCATAGTTCCATGATCAATAAGCCATAAAGTCTCAAATTATTTTGTTAGATCCATTGATCAAATCCATTGAATTTGTCCCAACTCCTTTATTGTGAAGACTTGGACTGGTAAGGTTCAGTTTCTCTCCCCTCCCTACATTCTTTCTTCCATTTGGCTTTAGGGTGGAAAAGACCAGACGTGGAGAATGAACATCTTTCCCAACACACCTTGAGGAAAGATGCATATTTTAGTTGTTTGTTTCAGAATGATCCCACATGAAGTCCCTATTCGGTCTTTTCTTAGATTCCCCGATCTATTGTTTTTGGAATGCCTTTGTCTTTTATACACACACAGCTATGTATTCATTTGCCCATCCATGCATATATTCCACATTTAGGAGCTATTAATATCCACTATGTTCTATGGATAGGTTTTGTATTGTAAAAACTAGAAAAATATAAGATTTTTGTTTTAACTGTAGTACACATGGTGTTTATTAACTTTTGTTGTTAGCTTAAGTGGATCAAGTAGTTTTAAGAGGAATTTGGCAGCTGAAGTGTTTATTTACTCTTTTAAAAAGGCATTTATTGAATATCTGGATAATAGTCATGTCTAACTTTAGGGTTTGTTGTGATAAAAATTATCATGACTGAGCCTGACTTCAGATATGAAATATTTTTTAAAATATTTTCTATTTTTAAAAATGTATTTATTTAAGCATGTATGTGTCTATGTGTGGGGTATGTATGTGTGGGTACAAATGTGTGTACACGTGTGCTTATGTGAGAAAACCAGTGGAGGGCACTGAGTGTCTTCTTCTACTGTTCTCGCCTTACTCCTTTGAGACAGGGTCTCTCACAGGACCTGGAGGTTACCTTTTCTAGGTCAGGCAAGGGCGTAGCAGACCCCCAAAGCTCTCTTTTCTCTACCCTCATTTCCTGGCAATCATCACTGGGGATGGTAGGTATGTGAAGGCACAGGAATTACAAAAATACATGTCTGTTCACCGTGTATGTGCAGTGTCTACCGAAGCCAGAAGGCATTAGATCACCTGGACCTGGAGTTCCAGATGGGTGTAAGCCACTGTGTGGGTGCTGGGAATCAAGTTCAGGTCCTCTACAAGGAGGCCAGTGCTCTTCCCTGCTGAGCCACCTCTCCAGCTCCTTGCCCTCAGACTTTCACGTGAGTTCTGAGAATTCAGACTCCTTTCTTCATTTTTGTTCAGCAAACGTTCTTATCTGCTGCGCCGACTCCTCAGTCCCAGTGAGAAGGACCATCATCACTTTACCGCTGTTTCCTGACATGTTTGCACCAAGACAAGGGAATGGTGTATCATATTCAGATGGTTGGTTTCTTTCAGGAAATCCTTTTGCTGGAAATTTCTGAGCCCTGGAAGAAATACAATTATTTAGTTGAGTAGAGTCCTCAGTATCTTACTTGATTCTTCCTTTTCTCCTGCCCCCTGAACATATACACAGTTGGTAGAGTAAATGAGAATACCACCATTATGCAATGACCCAGCTCTCAGGGATTCCAGAAGAGAAAGGTGCAATCAAGTCTTCTCTTCTGAGGAAAAGATGTTCATCTTTGGAAATAAAGATGGTTGGCTCTTTATATTAGCAAGCTGCCTCAGGTAGGTCAATTTTTTTTTCCCCAATGAGAGTTTTATTTGTACTCTATAGCAATGAACCCAACATTTAGCAATTAATTTATTTGTGTTTATGGTTTCCCAAAGATTTTTAACTGAGAACTTGACATTGAATGTATTTTGAAGGTTTTAAAAATGGAGAAAATGTGAAATTTACTTATGTTTTTTCTTCTCTTTTTCTTGTTCAACTGATAAGGGATTTTTGGATAATCTGTATCTATCTTCACAGTGTTGAATCTTCTCTTTTTAAAGATTACTGTTTTTTCATTTAGCTGAAATACAGTCCATACACTCTTTATCCCATAATTCTTTCAGGATGCTTTCATTGCAATGAAAACTTTCCCAAGGATTTCCATATCCTCCTGTAGTCATAACCATTGCTGCCTTGTTCTGCTCTACATGTATACTAGTCTATTCATCTATGTTCCTGAGGCTGGGGCACTGGCTCATTGGTTACCTGTGAGATGAGTGCAGGGCTGGTTGAGTGAATGGTGGCTGCTGCTCTGTTTGCTATGAAGAAATCCCCTAAGAATACAGGCAATGGATGATGCCAAGACATGGTATGCACTGTTTTTTTGTTTTTTGTTTTTTTAATTTCTCCAAACCAGAGTCAAGTTTTAAAAATTATTTTTTTAGGTTAGTATACCAAGTAAGGGTTTCCTTATGGCTTTTTTTTATATGTATGTGTCATTATGCTTTTTTCCACAATGTTCAACTCCACACTCTCCTGCTTCACGGTCTCTTTCCTGTTTAGCTGGCTTCCATTCTCCCCTAGTCACTCCACTTTCTGCTTCTCTTTTACTGTACCATCCTCTCTATTTTCATCTCCTTAAAATCTCATCTTCTTTTCAGGCCCTGCTCCTCTTCCTCCTCTTCCTCCTCCTGTTCCCCTTCCTCATCTTGCTCCTCTTCCTTCTGCTCTTCCTCTTTCTCCTCTTCTTCATCTCCCCCTCTTCCTTCTCTTCCTCTTTTTCTTTGTTTAAGAACAAACCCAAGACTCTGTGCATACGACCCAAGACCTTATCCATCATGCATTTAAAACGTAAATTGTGGGTAAATAAGCTGAAAGTACTTAACATAGATGTATCTAAAAGATTCAGTCAGAGTTTAGTATATTCATAAAAACTTGACAATTGGCACCAATTAAAATGCATTACAAAATTTTGAGTTATCTAGTTTTCATTGAACTAAAATAGTAACTCTAACTGGAAAATGACGAAAGTTTGCTAATGAAAGGAAACTAAATATGAATAAAACACTTATTATTTTTTTAGTTAGTACATAAAATGTGTTTTAATATGACATTTTCATAAATAAAAATTATAAAATGAAACAAGATAAACACCGGAGCTGCATGAAATTTGCATTCAGTGAATTCTATTAGTCACCAGAACTAATTAAAACACAAATGGTGTCTATAGACTGCTGTTTATGGAGAGTTTATTTGGTCCAAAAAACCCCTGCCCTACTGCTGAATGTTTACATTTTATGCAGTTCAATGTAGATTAGGATGCCAACTTTCTAGAGACATTTATGCTTTATACTAAAACATTTTGGAATGGCACGAAGGCTTAAGCTCTGGGAAATTTATGGACTCAAGAAAGGGTTGGAGGCTGTGAACTCCTGACAAGCGCTCGGAGGGTAACTGAGGGAATAAGACGCCGAGGAAAAGCACCATCAAGGGGTCAGAAATTGCAGACCTATTGTTAAATGAGGCATGGGGCTCTGCTGCTGCCAAAGTTTTAAGTTAATTGCTGGCATTCACTTTGTGTACTTGATCACACATGAGAGGGAGAAATTCCTCTCGTCCTTCATAAACTGTCAACAAGCCAAGTAAAATATGTGCTGAGAGTCACTGAGACCCTTTTTCATAGTTCAGGAGGAACTCGATGCAATGATTTAGGCACCTGGAAAACATAGCCTTCTCTGCTTTATACTTACTTTCTATATTAAAGTAATGTGCTGATGGAGTACTTGAAAGGACACATTTGGACGATCTTCATAAGATTTTCTTCAACTTGGCAGGAAAACGATATATGACCATTTCAGAAGGGTCCATATGTGGAGTTTCCCTGCTGTGAATTCTCTGTGGCATAGTTCCCAACTTTGATGGCTTACCCTGTTACTCAGCACATCCTAGGACTGTCCATCCTGCTTGAAAAATAAGGAAGTTGGCCAAAGTTATGGTTCAGAGGGTAACATACTTGTGGAACAGCATGAGGACCTCAGTTTGAATCCCCAGCACCCTGTAAAAGTCAGTTGTGACTGTACTACAAGTATCATCTATAACTCCAGTTCTGGGAGGCAGAGACAGGTGGGTCCCTGGAGTTCACAAGTCAGTCATCCTATTTCAATAGATAGTTTTATGTTCAGGGAAAGGGACTGTCTCAAAATCGAGGAAGATACACGACACAACTCTGGTATACACACACAACACACACACACACACACACACACTACAAACACAAGCACACACAAACACACAGGAAAAAAACCTGATGAAATAATTTGCATAGGGAACCAAATAAAATGGAAGTAAGTCAATCTATTGCAGAGGTGAAAGAAAGAAAGCTATCATATGATGCATTTATTTTCAAAGCCCTCTAGCAGAAGGAATGGATTCTTTTATGTTCTTATGTAGTGGCTGCTGTTCTCTTGCTAATTGTATCACCCCCCCCCCCCCAAAACCTTTGCAGCATCCCACTAGCAGGCTAAAGGAAGCCTGCCCCAGAAAGATTTGATTGGCAATAAAAATGTGCCATACAGCCAATGGCTGGGCAAAGGGACATGGGGCGGGATCCTGAGAGCTGTGGGGTGAAGGTACAGAAGGAGGAGAGGAGAGAAACTTGCCATAACCAAGAGAGACAGATGGAACAGATTTAGATCTGCAGAGGGGAGGTCATCTAAAATGCAGAAGTAAAGGAATGGCTCAGGAAGGGCTGCCCAGAAGTGGCTCGGGCAGCAAAGACCAATGGGCTTCACAGAAGGTTAACAGGGCATCAAAGTTAAAAGTAGATTTTGAAGGTCTTGAGCCAGGAGTACTGGAGGGAAGATAATGCTAGCCTTGGGAGGCCTAGAAGTGCTCAGCCACTGAGCTAGTAAGGCCTGTTAAAAATAAGCTTGTGTGTGTGTATGTGTATGTGTGTGTGTGTGTGTGTGTGTGTGTGTGTGTGTGTGTGTGTGTGTGTGTGTGTGTGTCTGTGTGTCTGTGTGTATTTCAGCCGTGGACCCAAAGCTTCCCTTGGCCGGTGATTGGAAACACTGCCTGCAAAGAGCACAAAGCAGTGTAGCAAGAACTCACTGCTATATTCCTATAGCAATTTTCCCCAAATTCTGTTGTGACATTTATCACACTTTCTCTGGCTGGTCTGACCCTAAGGCCCTTAAGAGCCAATGATAAAAGAAGAGTTTTAAAATTCATTTCCTAACTCTGCTTAGGTTCAGATTCTATATATATATAGAATATATATATATATATTTCATAATGTTAACTATGGTACAAGGTTAATTAATATATAAATGAATACATAAGGTTTTACATGTATGGCTTCTTTTAGGATATGAAGCACCAACTGTAAATAGCATATTTTACATCATTTTAAGCTATAAAAATATCCTAGTGAATGCATAGTAGTCCCTTTCAAAGCTTTACTGCTTTGTAAAAAGCAAAGTCATTCAGAGTTTAATAAAATATGACTTTGAACTTTATAGAATATGGGGTAAATGAGTATAAAATGGACCAGCCCAGCAACCAGCCATTTCCCTTGCTTTTCAGTGGCAGGTCCAGAGTTCTGCTCCTGACATAGAAGCTCATGTCTGCATGTAAAGTGGAAGAAAAGCAGCATTGCAGGGCAATTGCACCATTTACAGAGGAAGCCTTCGACTCTGTTGGAACCTTTAGAGATAATTCTCCAACCAGGATGGGCTCTTGACTTGCTGAATGAGCCGGGCTTTTCAGTTTGATCATGTTTTGGCCTTGTTCTGGAGTTGTTTCAGCGACCCTGCCCCCACACTCCCTGCTCCTCTCCTTCCCCACAAACAAGGCAAATGAAAGACAGTGGACAGCCACATCAATTAGTTTAAAAGGGGCAGCCCCACGTGACTGAGCTTCTGTCGTCAGAAGAACTCTCTCACAGACCACTATCCCGAACGGGATACCTTGCGGTGTGCCCAAGACAGGATGCTTAGCAAGACCCAGACAAAATTTCCCAAGCCGTGTATGCATTAATTCTCTCAGGGGAAGGGGTGGTTCAGTCAGCTCTTGACTGTGTGGTCAAGGGGAATCGGTATAAGAAAAATAATAGAAATCTATAGAGAATTCAAAACCTCATGGCAGCTTGAACGCTAGTATCTTTCTTTACTTTAAAACCAATTTTATCTGCTTCTATAAAGCTGTGGTCCTATTTTACTTCACAAAAATGATAAGAGTCGATGGTGGTGATGGTGAAGCTACTAATGTTTCTATGTTGAGAATATACATAAGTTCACAAAGAGCACTATAGCTGCGTTCAGCGGGAGCCTTAAAACCACTCAGTGGAGAAAGAATAAGCATAGGAAAAAAAATCCATGTGGAGTCTGCAGATGAACATGACAATGATTTTTTAAAAAATTGGTCTAACAAGTAGTAAAAATGAAATGCAGTGCTCTGTCCTCAGCACTACCTAAACCTACAGCGTGGTGGTGTAGCTTCTGAGAAGCAATTGAAGTAGCTAAGCAACACTGGTCTCAGAATCTGCAGCATCGGACTCTTTAGTCACTTTGTTTAGCCACTTGCTGTGTATGTATGCCACTTGGTCATTGTGCTGGGAAGGACTCTGTCTAGGAAGCTGGGCTTCAGTAAGCATGGCCAAACTGGGAATGTACCCGTGCAAGTAGCATGTGGGAAGGAGGTGGGAAACGAAGGTCCAGCGAGGTGGGAGAGGACAGAAATGACCAGGATTGGCACTGTGGAAAATGCAGGGCCTTGCAGGGAGAACCCTGGTTAGGGATCCAAAACCTAGAGAATGCTGGCAGAGAGAGAATGTATTGGAGCTGGTTGTTCTTATAGGCCACTGTATCTATGAATTAATAAGTCTTGTGGGATTGTGGCAAGAACCGGTCATATGGGCAAGCTGTCAAAAAGGGCTGAACCTGGAATAGGGAGGGCAGAAGGGAAGCTGGGACCTGTCTATATCTTTATATCTCTTTCTCATCTCCCAAGCATTTGCTGGACACCACCCCCCCGGAAATAGTGGATGCTGCTTCACTCCCATATTCCAATGAAACTTCACCTTTGACCAACTCTACCTTATAGCCATCAGGGAAGGGGACACTCAGATAGGCTATTCCCAGTACAAACAAATTGGCTGCAGATACTCTGCACACTACTATATTTCAATGCTTAGTCAATCGTAGAACTTTATACAAGTGAGAGATCCACTTTCTGCTCAGAGTAAACTACAAAAGCTTTAAGAGATCTAGAAAAGAAATAGAATTTTTGCAAGATATTTCAATGATAGGACTGACAATAATCACTATAAAAGGAGACTGAAAAATTAACAATCATTAACATTTCAATTCATCAGCAGAAAACACTACCAAATGAATAAATAAATGCAATTCAATAAAAAAAGAAGAAATCAATAGGACAGCATTAGACTGGGAGTGTTCCTGATCCATCTGTGACAAAGGGCTTTTCCCAGACCCTACGCAGAGCTCCTGGAAAAAAGACAAATAAGTCAATGGAAAACAGGCAACAGTCAAAAATAGCTTTTCCAAGGAGGAAAATATGTAAGTGAATTATAAGCACACAAAAAAGGACCCAACATTTTTGGTCATTAAGAAAATGGAAGTAAAACCACATGAGGTACCATTACATAGTTGCTAAAAGCGAAAATAGTAACAAAATCAAACAAGGATGTGGGACAACCAGAGCTCTGATTCATTGTTGGAGGGTAGAATAGCAGGGTTTGGAAATCAGATAGAATGCTTTGCATGACTTCAGATGAGTACCTCCCAGTGTCTCTGAGATCTTACTGCTAGCTATTTAGCAAAAGAAGTTACATATTTTAAAAAAATGAAAATGATCATGGTAGCTCTACTCGTATTATTTCTTCAAAATGAACTCGAGCCCAAAGTCTGTCATGACGAGAATAGATAAGCAAATTGTGGTAGATACACCCAATGGAATAAAACTAAACAATGAGGTCTGAAGTCTCAGTGTAGATGCCAGGACGTGAGAGATTCCAGGAATGTATGTGGAACGTCTGCCAAAGAAAGCTGCAGGCTCTGAGTGGAGTTGACTCAGGAGACAGCCTGGGTGTCTTATAGTCAGGACAGCCATAGGGGTGGTGCTATATAAGTCCACTAGAGCACAGGTGATACCATCAGAAGTGACAAGTGCCAGGCACAAGGTGCAGGATTCGCCTTCCTGGGTTTCTATTTTGTTTTAACCTAATCTTCTACTGCTAATCTCCACTCCTTGTTTTGGAATGGACATTTGTACTCTGTGCCGGAGTATAGGGGAAGAGTTTAACCTGTTTTGCAATTTTTATGACCCCAAGCTAAGAGTTTGCCTTGAGTCCCAGATGAGCGTTTAGACTTTTGAATAGTGTTATGATTGGTAAAACTATAGGCACTCTAGAAACCAGAATTTGTTCTGCAATATGAGAATGTCCATGAGCCTAGGGAAGTCAGAGGCAGAATGCTGTGGTTTGAGTTCACAGAGCCCCCACATAGGCTCATGGTTTTGAACACTAGGTTTCTTGTTATCAGTGCACTTGGGAAAATATAAGCATTGGTTTTAGTTGGAAGATATAGGCCACTAGGGATAGTGCTTTGAAGGCATAGCCCTTTTTAAGGGCTAGCCTTAGCCTGTTTCCCCATCTACCAACATAAGAAGTGTTACTTTGCTTCCTCTTCTACCAATGTAGGAAGTTATTGTCTCATACTCCCACCTCCCTGTAAGGATTCAAACCTTGCTACACATTGCTTCACTTCTATTTTTTTTTTCCTGGAAACTTGGCAAAGCTTCTATGACCCTGTAACTGTTACATTCTATATATCTGTAAACATCATTACATGGACGATGCCAAGTTCTTTTGCCAGCTTGATATGTAGCGTGATGTACAGCTGTCATCACCTCTGAGTGACTGCATGTTAAAACATTCCCCTAGGTTACCTGCTCAGGCATCCCTGTAGCTCCTTGGTTGGATGGGTCTTACCCTCAACGCACCATTCCCATCGCCCCACTGCAAAGCGTGATTATCTCTTTTAAGCAACTACTGCTTCTTTGTCTACAGCTGCCTTTCTGCAACTCAAATTGTGCCCACTCACCAATTGCAATATTTGCATCATTCTGCTTCATGCGATACTCAGAATTATCACTATAAATTCAGCAAAACACAATAAATAACAACCGCACAGAAGCCTGAATAATATGCTGTCTAAAATTTCCTGTGCCCAATATATTTAAATCAGTATACCACTACTCATTTTTAAAAAAATCAACTACATTGTGTGTGTGTGTGTATGCAGGCCCACACAAATGAATATATATGGCACATGAGTAGAAGAAGTTAATTGTGTTCTACAGTGTGTGTTTTGATCGTTGAACTTCTATCATCAGGCTTGGCAGTGAGTGACCTTATCCACTGAGCCATCTTGAAAGGCTGTTTAATTAGCTTTCTTTTCCTTTCTTTTTTTCTTTTTCCTCTTTTGTTTTTCAAGACAAAGTTCATCTGTGTAGCCCTGGCTGTCCTGGGATTTGCTTTGTAGACCCACGGATTGTCCTGCCTTTGAATCTGGAGTGCTGGGATTAAAGGTATGCATGCACCAACATGTCTGGTTGTTTAAGCAGCTTTCTTGAGACAAAGTTTCACCATGTATCTCTGGGTAACCCAGAATTCACTATGGAGATTGGGTTGGCCTTAAACTTGTTGAAACTGCCTTGCCTCTGACTCCTGAACCTTAAAGGTGTACACCACAATGCCTGGACTCTTCTATCAAGTCTCAAGTCAGCCTTGGTCAACGTCCAGGATGTGGGCAGAATATAGCCAGACTATCTCTTCCTAGAGTATATCTACAAATGGCCTATATCTCATTTTCCTGTAGAGTCTTCTTCCTATGGTGGGTGCCAGGAGCGTGATACTTACAGATTTTGTTTCTAGCAGCATTCTGGTCTTGTACACTTCCTCCATAGAGTTCCATTAATCTCTATACCCAGCATTGTTGGGCTTCTCTAGCTCAGAGCCCTAAACTCTCCTCCAGCCCTTCTGTAAATCCATTTTGAAGGTCTCAGAATCCCATGGTCAGTGTTACCCCAGCAACAGCACTGCCCTGTGTTACAAATTTTCCATATTGATCATTTTTCTCATTGTGTTAACAAAATACTTGGCAGGACAAACTTAAAGGAGGAGAGGCTTCCTTTTATTATTGCCCACCATTGTGGGGCAAATGGCAGCTAGATTGACTAGGCTCATCACAGTGGGCGTGTGAGGCTGTAGCTCCATCCATCTTGGTGGGTCAGGAATCAGAGATCTAATATGTCCTCTCCCCTTCCTCTCCTCTTCCCTTTTATCTTTTCTTCCTCCATTTTAAAGACAGCTCCATTGAATTCCATTATGTGTATGTTTAATAGCGTATTCTGTCATTCTCCTATTTTAAGAAAATGACTTTGCTTTTCTTTATGTATATGATAAGTCACTAGAGATGGAACTCTGGCTCTATTTATGATTTTGAGGCATGGAGTAACATAGCGCTCTACTGCATTCCTCTAAGTCTCATGCCCACTGGGGCTACATGAAAGTATCTGTCCCTTAGAGCATCCCCAGCAGAAATATTCTGAGTCATAGTTGTTTAAATCTGATAGGTGAACCTATGTAGTTTAAACACATTTTTCTTTTTTTAAAAATGTTCTTACAGTATTTTTTATTTTTTTATTAGATATTTTCTTTACATATATTTCAAATGCTATCCTGAAAGTTCCCTACACCCTCCCTCCACCCTGCTCCTCTACGCACACACTCCTGCTTCTTGGCCCTGGCATTCCCCTGTACTGGGGCATATAACATTTGCAATACCAAGGGGCCTCTCTTCCCAGTGATGGCCGACTAGGCCATCTTCTGCTGCATATGCAGATAGAGACACGAGCTCTGGGGGTACTGGTTAGTTCATATTGTTGTTCCACCTATAAGGTTGCAGACCCCTTCAGCTCCTTGGGTGCTTTCTCTAGCTTTTCCATTGGGGGCCCTGTGTTTCATCTTATAGATGACTGTGAGCATCCACTTCTGTATTTGCCAGGTACTGGCATAATCTCATATGAGACAGCTATAATAGGGTCCCTTCAGCAAAATCTTTCTGGCGTATGCAATAGTGTCTGGGTTTGGTGGCTGATTATGGGATGGATCCCCAGGTGGGGTAGTCTCTGGATAGTCCATCCTTTCCTCTTAGCTCCAAACTTTGTCTCTGTAACCCCTTCCATGGGTATTTTGTTCCCTATTCTAAGGAGGAATGATGTATCCACCCATTGGTCTTCTCTCTTCTTGATTTTCTTGTGTTTTGCAAATTGTATCTTGGGTGTTCTATGTTTCTGGGCTAATATCCACTTATCAGTGAGTGCATATCTAATGACTTCTTTTGTGATTGGGTTACCTCACTAAGGATGATATCCTCCAGATACATCCATTTGTCCAAGAATTTAATAAATCCATTGTTTTTAATAGCTGAGTAGTACTCCATTGTGTAAATGTACCACATTTTCTGTATGAATTCTTCTGTTGAGGGACATTTGGGTTCTTTCCAGCTTCTGGCTATTATAAATAAATAAGGCTGCTATGAACATAGTGGAGCATGTGTTCTTATTACCAGTTAGAACTTCTTCTGGGTATATGCCCAGGAGAGGTATTGCTGGATCTTCAGGTAGTATTATGTCCAATTTTCTGAGGAACCTCCAGACTGACTTCCAGAGTGGTTGTACAAGCTTGCAATCCCATCGGCAGTGGAGGAGTGTTCCTCTTTCTCCACATCCTTGCCAGCATCTGCTGTAACCTGAATTTTTGATCTTAGCCATTCTGACTGGTGTGAGGTGGAATCTCAAGGTTGTTTTTATTTGCATTTCCCTGATGATTAAGGATGTTGAACATTTTTTCAGATGCTTCTCAGCCATTCGGTATTCCTCAGTTGAGAATTCTTTGTTTAGCTCTGAACCCCATTTTTAATGGGTTAACACATTTTTCTTATCAGAGATATGCAAGGAAGATTTCTTTTCCTTCCCTCCAAAGGAAACATCTGGTCATATTCTTTGTCCAGTTGTTTATTGGTAAGCCTTTTGACCTGACCTTTATTTTCTTCCTCCTTGAACCATAGGATTGTTGAAGAGATGATGTAACTATATTTGTATCTTCAGAAGTTTTATTTCAGAGGCCTTGGTAATGGATTGAAGGCAGGAGGAAGGAACAGGACAGAGAGGAATAGAATTCATATGAATGGGTTAGTGGGACATGACAAGGGCTAGAAATTATAGCCTTGGGACGCCGAGGAAGAAAGCTAGGGGGTAGAACAGAATCAGTGGCTTTGGTGACCACCTTGGTATGAGGCAAAACAGAGAATCTAGAGAGGTTTTCAATTTGTGCTTTGAGGAATCAAGTGGCCAGAAATGGAGTCTGGCAGTGTAAGAGTGGGGCCAGATGGAGGTGGTGAGGTTTCCAAGGAATGTCTGGTTGGTTTAGAATGTTAACATTTTCGGAGAGATGCTAAGCCTCAGCACGAGCATTTAAAATATATGCACAGTTTTATTAAAGAAAGGTGCCCACAGTCACGCTGCCTCCTAATAGGGAAGGGGAGAACAGCGGTATCTATGTTGGGAAATCTTGTAACTGCCTTAACAAGTGGCTAAGATTAAGTTATAATTAGCATATTCTTTGTCTGAATGCAAATGCTCTTTCCAAAGCTCCTCAGTCTTAACTAGGCTAACACTTCCCTTGTTTCCATCTGTAATTTGCTTGCCAAATCCTTTCTGTGCCATTACAGGCAAATCCTATTAGGGATGTTCTAAGAAACAGGCTATTGCCTCGCTGACTACAGTCCAGAGCAGCAGAGTTTGCAATTCCAGTAGCTGGGCTGTCCCAGACCCCACCCAACTCTCACAACACCTGAGATATTTTCTATCTTTCTGACAATCACACTTCCATGTGAGATAGCTTCACATATTTGGTTTAACACAGCTTAGTTTAACATATTTGTTTAAAAGGTGTTTTCTTTGACTTTATATTGCCAGAACTCATCATGGGGCCTGGCACATAGTAGGTGCTCCTGAAGTGGTCATTAAAGGGAGAAAGTATTGACAGAGGGACTTCACTAATGCTAAGGACAAGCTAATTTTCTGTCTATTTTTCCTGCTTGCTTTATAGTTGAGGAAGCTCAGCCAAACAAAACCCTTCCATCCCTCCCTCCCAGCAAATCTCTCAGTCTCTCTGTATGGAATCAGCCTGTAGATGGAGAGAGAGAATTGTTCAAACAAGGTAAATTGTATCATGGCTAAGCTACTGTATTTCAATTACTTCCACAGTAGAAAGCAGCCTTAAACTCTACCAAGCCCTTACCGACATCTTGTCTCAAACTGTCTGTGAGTTTCCTGAAACTCATAAACTCTAGAAAATTGGCCTCAGCTTACTTAGGAATTAGGGGAGGCTTCAGGTGGGTACACGAGACTCAAAAGGCGTCACGATTGTGTGGTGTTTTCTTTCCTTTTTCTATTTTACGGTCAAGATACTTGGCATGTTTAGAAATTACATCTCCTTTATTAACTTGTTTCCAATCCTTCTTATATATTGAGATTTTCAGCCCTGTTCAGACTTTTGCTTAGCTCTAATTGCAGTACGATCGATGTACATATACAGGAGCAGACAGCCTGAATATGAAGATTAACCAATTTTCAAGCAAATATGTCCCTGTGAACACTAAGACAGAAGCCCAAATAAAACACTAGACTGACTCTCTCTCTCTCTCTCTCTCTCTCTCTCTCTCTCTTTCTCTCTCTCTCTCTCCTTCTCTCTTCCTCTGTCTCCTCCTTCTCTCTTTCTCTGTGTCTCTCTGCCCCCCTCCCCGTGTCTATATTATGATATTCTCTTTTGTGTCTGGTTTCTTTAGCTCAAAATTATCCACGGTGGTAATTTACTCCATGATATAGCTACAGCATATCAATTATTCTGTTGATAGACATGTGAATTGTTCAGAGTCTGGGGATGCCAAAAAAAAAAAAAGTCTCAATAAGAACATTTGCGTCTGAGATATTCTTTATTGTGTTTTCCGTTTGGATTTTTCTTCCTCTCCAGCTCTGCCCTAAGACTTCTTAACTCTTAGCTTAGATTTGTCCTCTTGGGAGTCAACCTGCCCATCCCCCAAATCTTTCCATGTTTCTCCTCTCCTAATATCTATCTGAAGTGCCCCCAAGTGCTGCCTTATATGAGAACCATGCATCCCTGCAAATTCTTTTTACTATTAGATATAAAGTCTCAAAAGCACAACAGTTTCTTATGCAAGATATGGTTACATCAGCAATGAGGTCGTTTCAGTCAGTGAGTGAATGGGTGACTTCTCCCTGACATTTGTCTGAGTTTGGTAGAACATGAGTTTTGAAGGAGAACTGATTGGCCAGAAGATCTCCAGCCAGACAAGCAAGGCAGACTTTTTCTACACTCATTTGTAGCATTCATATGGCCAATCCTTAAAATATCTGAAGACTGGTTTTTAACATTCAGGAAACATGGTACTTTTGGATGGAAAATCCATAAATAATCCCACACGCCACTCGGTGTAGATACTTGACTGTATTGTTAAGAAAGTATTGCTGCAGTTGGTATTATTTCAAGAAATAATTATTTTATACTTCCTATGTGCCAACCATCATGCTAGACCCACAATATGTTCTGTATTTATTTCATATATTAACACTAGGGAAGAAAGGTCAGAGTACTCTTATTCAGGAGTTATTCGTGAATTATTCTTTATAACCATGATTTAGCTCCAAGTGACTTCTTTCACTCACAGAAGGTCAGGGTGTATTATGCTGCGCAGAATTAATTAAGAGTAAGAGGCAAAGAGACAGAAACAGAAGAGGAGGAGATGTTGGTGTTCAGGGGCTGCTAATCACTCACTGGTCTCTGTTTTGGCTTCTAAGCAATTAAGAACAGACAAGGAGCCAAATAGCAGTTGCAATATTAGCTTTTTAATTGGTTTGGCTGGATTGGTGAACACGACAGAAATTGTGTGTCTTGCTTCAAATGAGTGCACACTCTGATGCCTGCCTGGCTCTCAGACAGTGAAGTTGGAGTAGCAGGTCAGCCCAGTGTTATGGTTTGAATGTCGGGGTGTCACTCACCCTCCAAATGTTCTATCACTTGCATCCCACCTAGGGGCGCTGTTTTGGGAAGTTAGGGAAACTCTGGGACATGCAGTTTAGTTAGCAGACTGGATTAGCCTTTGAAAGATATATCGCTTCAGACTTTAGTCTATAGGTTCTGCTTCTCAGTCCATCCCAATGAGAGAAGGGACAAGCACATCTGCTCAGGGCCTAGGACCAAGCTGCTCCTCCCTATCATCTCTGACTTGATGGACTGTAGTCCCTGAAACCGTGAGTCAAAGCAAAGCCTTCCTTCTTCATGCTGTCGGGCATTTTGTTACAGTGATGAGAAAAATAAATCCAGTTGCAGAGCTTGCCAGGCACGGCTTTGAAGTAGAGGTGAATCACAAATGGAATGGCCAGATTGGTTTAGACGTATATAAAGGAAGATAGGCCCTGAACTTGTTTTAGAATTATATGATAACATAGGATTATTTTATATAATAATAATTATATTATTATATTATATAATAATATAGAATTAAATTATATAATGATATAGGATTATATAATAATATAATTAGGATTATATTGTTATATATTATATGTGATACAATTATATATCACATATAATGTATTAATATATATTAATGCTATTAACATACTTATAATATATCACTAATGATATAAAATATGACTTAATATAATATATTAATACAGTAATTATGTCAATATATATAATACTACATCTAACACATTAGAACATTAATATATTTAGTACTAACATATCAACATAATTCATCCATAACTAACATAACCATTAATAACACAATATGTTATTATATAATAATATAATAATATAATTGGGGATATACTATATCATGTTGATGATAATAATAGCTATTAATTATTATTATTATTATTATTATTATTATTATTATTATTATTATCTTCTTAAGGCTTTTAGATGACTCTAAAACTCAGTAATCCAATAACCAGATCTGTTATGGGGAGATCATTGGTGTTGGAAGGATGGAACATTAGGCAAGGTTGTCTCCCTTCTGGAGGAGAAGCCTTAGCATCTTAAGAGAAAGTAAACCAAGAAAACATGAGAGAAACATGAACATAAATGCTTATAAGAATCTGGTGAGAAAGTTGAAGTATCTTTTCTTCCTGTCATGGAAAAATCAAAACAGTTGAACAAGGTAGAAGGGTGTAGGTAGAATTACAAAGGACTAGACTCAAGGACACATTTTAAAAGAAACAGATTTGGTAACTAAGTTCTAACTTAGTGGCAAAAGAAAAGAATGTTAGGAAATCTACACCTCATACTCCATCACTAGATGGGTAAGCTTACAAAACACGCCCTGGGAAATGATGCTTTTACCATGGTAACCACAATTATGAAGGCCATCTGTAGCTGTGTTAGATATCAAAGGAGAGTGGGAGTCGTGGTCCAGTGGTTAAGAGTGTAGACCGCTTTTGCAGAGGACCTAAGTTCAGTTCCCAGAACCCCCTTCGGATAGCTTCCAGCCACCTGTAACTCTAGTTCCAGGGGATCTGATGTCCTCTTCTGAACTCATATGCAGGTACTCATACACAGATACAGATATACATATATACATATTAAAAATAAATCCTAAAAAGAAGTTTAAAAGAAATATGCATATATTTAACAGAAACAATGGGTGATGTAATGTATTATTTTAGTTTATTCCTATTGCTATAGCAAAATGTCTTAGATTGAGTAATTCATAAGCATTGCAATTTGTTTCTCATAGTTTCAAAGGCTGAGAAATTGTGGAATAAAGACTCATTAGATTTACTTCCATGGTGAAAGCCTGCACTCACTTTTTAGATTCCATCCCGTTGTCTCCTTATGTCACAGAGGGGAAGGCTCATTCCCTTCAATTTACTTAAATGGGCACTTATTTCATTTCATAGAATACTCATGACAATCACCTCCCAGAATTCCCACTTCATCCTATCACTTTGGGAATTAAATTGTAATATATAATTTGACAGGGCACATCAGTATTTTATTATGTTTCCATGTCCTAGAATTTCATGTCCTTCTATTATATAAAATATAATAGTTATATTTTAATAGCACCCTAAATCCCAACTCATTCTAATATTGACTCAAAGTACAGAGTGTTATCTATATAGTATCTAAACCATTTATCAAAGGCAAATTCCATCCTGAAGCTCATTTCTGTCTAGCCATGAACTTGCAAAAACAAATAAATTATATGATTTCAAGATGCAATGGTGGTATGTGCATAACTTAGACAATACCGTGTCTATTATGGGCTTTACCTTCATGGAGACCCTCTAAAATGGTTTCAATCCTACAGCCCTGCAAGCACTGTAGATGGTAGAAATTGTAAATGGTAGACATTATCCAAGGAGGCCACACCCGTGAAGTAGCTGCTTGACTGAACTCAAGGTTCTCTACAGAGTCTTTTGAAAGTTAGATAGAAGCAGCTACATCCCCACAGACTTTAAGTCCCATACAACTGAAGAACAAGCCCCTATGCAAATGACACCAAAGTTGACCACTTGGATCCTCTAGGATAGCTGTTGTGACCTTCATTGCCCTTGAGTGCACTGGAGCTCCACTGAAGTGCTGCATGCTTGGTAGGCATCCAGATTCTTTCTCTGAAGTTTTTCCACTCTCAGGATCCTGACCTTTTCTGTGCATGGTGGGCAGGGATCCCTGATATCGGAGATGTCTTCACAATAATTCCTTTACTGACTGGGTGGCTAGCATTTGCTTCACTCCTGTCTATACTAACATGGTGTATCAAATAGTCACTTGACTAAACCCTTGGTGTTCTCTCCAAACAAAATTTCATTCTATACAACACAGCTAACCTGAGATCTTTCTAAATCTTCATGTTCTGATTACCTTTTGGTGTGAAATTCTATTTTATGTTTTCTTCTATTTTTTTTTCTAAAAGGAAATCAAGAGGAGCTGTGTTATACTCTCAACTCTTTAGAGATTATTTCTCTCAAAATTTTATTTCATTGTTCTTAAATATCTATTTCCATAAAACACCAGGACACAGACACAGGTTATAGAAGTTCTTTGCTGTTTTCTGGCTTTTCATCCGGATTCCAAGAACAGGATCCTTGACAGAATGCCTTTATCACGCAGAGTTTTCCTATGACTATCATACTGATGGCTTGGGTGATCGCAGAGATAATGGAGATCTTCTTTGCAGGTTTGCTCTTCTGAGCCCTCATTGGGCTCACCTTTTATGATCCAGGTCTTTTCTTGGTTGTGCTTTCTTCTATGATTTCAAGTCTCTGCCTTCTGGCCAGTTTCAAAGATGCTTTTGCAGTTTTAAGTATTTGTTATAGCAATACCTATTTTTCACTCTCAATACCATCTTTGCCTGTTCTGTGATGCCCTTTGGACTGGGTAACTCATAAACATTAGATATTTACTGTGACAGTTCTGGAGCAGCAGACCAAGGTCATGTTACCAACAGATTCAATGTCTGCTGAGAGCTTGCAGTCTCTACTTTCTTTATTCTTACATAGAAGTCTCTTCTTGTTTTAAAAATATTTATTATTTTGATTATATGTGTGTATATATCTAAATTACAGACTTTATTGTTGTAATAAACACCACAGTTAAGAGTACCTTAGGGAGTAAAGGGTTCATTTTAGCTTACAGTTGTCATCTATCATGAATGGAGGTTAGGGTAGGGACCCAAGGCAGGAATCATGGGTTACTCCTCTTACTAACTGTCTGTCTTGTTTTTAATGGTTTGCTCAGCCCAGCTTTTATACATCCCTGGGTCACCTCCCCATGAGTGTATGACCTACAATTGTCTGGGCCTTCTTACGTCAATCACGAATCAAGAAAATGGCCACAAGTTGCCTACAGACACACCTTGTGGAGGCATCTTCTTAATTAACATTTCATTTTCCCAGATATGTCTGGTTTTGTGTCAAGCTGATAAAATTCCACCATATAAAAATAATATGTATCTGTGCATGGGTATATGAACCTAAGTGTAAGCACCTATGGAGTTCAGAAGGAGATTTGGGTTCCTTGGAGCTGAAGTAGTAGGCAGTTTTGAGCTGCCAAGACTAGGTGTTCGGAATTGAACGCAAGTCCTCAATACAAAGAGTATGTGCAGTTTTAACTGCCGAGCCATCTCTTCAGTCTTGTAGCCTCCTTGTTAGGCTTCCAATTTCCTAAGAAGAACGCACTTTCAGTACTTAATGGCCTCAGAAAGTCCATACATCTTAGTCTTATCACATTGATGATAAGAATTGTGAGGAATGAGAAATGCTAACATTTCTCACCACAGCAGTCATCTGCACAAGTCTAACATTTTATTATTTTTATCTTATTCTTGTTTGTTTGTTTTTAACAAAGAGGAAATAAGTCATCAAGGATGTCCTGAAACAAAACACCAAATGATGACTTAGAACTCAGATCACTAGAGAAGAACTCACCCTTGAGGAAAACCCATCTGAGGATGCTAGGATGATGGCAGGACAGGGAGCACTGATCTCTGGCCAGACCTGCATAGTTGCACTGGCAGGTGGGTTCTGTGGTCTACCAATGCATGGGCTTTTGCTTGGACCTACACTATGGTTAATTTTGGTCAATTTCAAATCTTAGTCCAATAGTAGTAATTCATTCCCCTCTCCCAAGCCTGGTGGCAGGAAGCTATGGAAACTACACATATGCTCCTAGTGATGTTTGATTGTAGTTTATGGGAATCAGAGTGCAGAGGAAGCCTGTCTTCCAAATATGGGGCGTTTGTGCCATAGTCACTGCTTGTGACTTCTGCCCAGATGAAAAGGTGCACAGCCATGGTTATGATAGTTCCCCGTATTGTTGAAAGTGCCACATTCTCTGCCTGAGTGGCTTGTATTTACTTTTTTCTTCTTCACTTTAATAGCTAGACATTAAAAACCAGAGGATTCAGAAACATAAACCAAGAAAATGAGGACGTTCTCTTGTATGTGCCACCAAGAGAAAGATTTAGAAACGACCTAAAAAGACTTTCAATTTGTGCTTCAGGCTGATCCTTATTGTAGCATTAAACTATAACATAAACAAAACAAGATCATATAACAACAACAGCTTCCCATGAGATAGTATGAGGAAGAATTTAGTATATATACTTATAATTATTATGTCCAAATGTACAGGAGGTTTTTTTTTTTTTGGTTGTTTTAGATAGTTTTACTTTTTAGTACAGGCTAACCCCCAATTCACTATGTAACCCAGGTTTGCCTCAAAGTCATGACATCACCCTGCCTCCACCTCAAAAGTCTTGGGTGACATGAATGATGTTTAAATGTTTTGAACAATTCACAAGGTTTTAAATTAAATAAATAAGTATGTCATCTCAGGCTGGTCTTTGCTACTTGGGGGGTTTTTCTTTTCCCTACCCTTTATGCCTCCATGTTTCACCCTCTATCACTAGATAGTAGAGTAAGAAGAATATATATCCAGAAGATGTTCCAACTAGTAAGAAAGAAACATGCTCCACTATGTTCAGCCTTATTTATAGTAGCCAGAAGCTGGAAAGAACCCAGATGCCCCTCAACAGAGGAATGGATACAAAAAATGTGGTACATCTACACAATGGAGTACTACTCAGCTATTAAAAAGAATGAATTTATGAAATTCCTAGGCAAATGGTTGGACCTGGAGGGTATTATCTTGAGTGAGCTAACCCAATCACAAAAGAACTCAAATGATATGTACTCACTGATAAGTGGATATTAGCCCAGAAACTTAGAATACCCAAGATATAAGTTACAATTTGCAAAACACATGAAACTCAAGAAGAATGAAGACCAAAGTGTGGACACTTTGCCCCTTCTTAGAATTGGGAACAAAACACCCATGGAAGGAGTTACAGAGACAAAATTTGGAGCTGAGACGAAAGGATGGACCATCTAGAGACTGCCATATCCAGGGATCCACCCCATAATCAGCCTCCAAAGGCTGACACCATTGCATACACTAGCAAGCATTTGCTGAAAGGACCCAGATATAGCTATCTCTTGTGAGACTACACTGGGGCCTAGCAAACACATAAGTGGATGTTCACAGTCAGCTATTGGATGGATCACAGAGCCCCCAATGGAGGAGCTAGAGAAAATACCCAAGGAGCTAAAGGGATCTGCAACCCTATAGGTGGAACAACATTATGAACTAACCAGTACCCCGGAGCTCTTGTCTCTAGCTGCATATGAATCAAAAGATGGCCTAGTCAGCCATCACTGGAAAGAGAGGCCCATTGGACTTGCAAACTTTATATGCCCCAGTACAGGGGAACACCAGGGCCAAAAAGTGGGAGTGGGTAGGTAGGGGAGTGGGGGGGTGTATGGGGGACTTTTGGGATAGCATTGGAAATGTAAATGAGGAAAATACCTAATTAAAAAAAAAGAAAAAGGGGAAAAAAAGAATAGAGGGGGAGAGAAAGAGATAGAGATCCCTGAATCAAATTTTATTCCATTTGTCTAGTCTTTGAGCATAACTACTAACAAACTGTAATCAACAATCCTTACTCACCAGACTGCACCTCTCAAAATAACCACCAACCACAAACCCTACCTTTCGGGGACCTAGCATTTATATACCCTCTGAAAAATCCCCAGAATTCCAAAGTTCAAACAATTGCAGAAACTATCTGCATGTGGCAAAACTATGTTTCTGCTAGAGTATCAGACAAATCATAGTCAACTGCTGTGGACAGTCCAAAGCAGCCCATATCCCCACACCTGGGACTAAAACAGAAACACTTTCTTATATTTCTGTGTCTTTTTAAAAAGAAACCAAAATTCCAAAATTGTCATTACAGTTACCAGTGGTGGGTCTAGGCTGTGTGTTGTAAGGTTCTTGTAATCTTTTTTTTTTTTTAATATTTTTTTTATTACATATTTTCCTCAATTACATTTCCAATGCTATCCCAAAAGTCCCCCATACCCACCCCCCCAATCCCCTACCCACCCACTCCCCCTTTTTGGCCCTGGCGTTCCCCTCTACTGAGGCATATAAAGTTTGCAAGTCCAATGGGCCTCTCTTTCCAGTGATGGCCGACTAGGCCATCTTTTGATACATATGCAGCTAGAGTCAAGAGCTCCAGGGTACTGGTTAGTTCATAATGTTGTTGCACCTACAGGGTTGCAGATCCCTTTAGCTCCTTGGGTACTTTCTCTAGATCCTCCACTGGGGGCCCTGTGATCCATCCAATAGCTGACTGTGAGCATCCACTTCTGTGTTTGCTCGGCCCCGGCCTAGTCTCACAAGAGACAGCTATATCAGGGTCCTTTCAGCAAACGCTTGCTAGTGTATGCAATGGTGTCATCGTTTGGAGGTGAATCATGGGATAGATCCCTGGATATGGATACTTAGTATACCTAAGATATAAGATACAATTTGCAAAACACGTGAAACTGAAGAAGAACGAAGACCAAAGTGTGGACAGTTTGCCCCTTCTTAGAATTGGAAACAATCATCCATGGAAGGAGTTACAGAGACAAAGTTTGGAGCTGAGACAAAAGGATGGACCATCTAGAGACTGCCATATCCAGGTTCTTGTAATCTTAATCAAGAATAAATAAAAGCCCACACTTGTTGCGAAATCACAGGAAACTTTACTCAAAAATAAAGCAACAGTGGAGGTTATAAAGAAATACATATTCATGGGCTCTCAGGGGCTTTAATTATTGTTTGGGGTTTCCAGTTTATGGGATTCAAGGAAAAGAGGAATTTGGTTACTAGGGATGTAATGTGAGTGACAATTTGATTGACAGGCTTGGATTACATTGGTCTTTGCCCACTGCCCATGCTCTGCTTTAAACTTTAAAATCTCCAACTTTAATTATATTAATAACCAATTAGGTATAGGCAAAAGGATAATAAACATACTATCATCTCTAAATATTTCCTTAGAGACAGTTATCTAATTGCCTATGCATCCAAAGCCATTTCAGGTTGCACTGGTTTTCTTACCCTAGGACCAGGATGTATTGGGAGTATGTTGTCTAAGATTGATGGTTAGTAAGGTGAGGAAACACATTGTTAAGAGTGAGGTGTGCTTGAAACTCCACATAGATAGGGGTTCTAGATTGCAAACAGGTTTCTAGATGCATTATTCAGAGATGACTGTATGTGCATCATGCATGCATGTAATGCTCTCAGGATAGCAAATGTATTATTAGAAAGATAGTGTGTGCACAGGCCAAATCAAGTGAAGTTCTGTGTTAGTAAACTATTCCTAATGCTTGCTTACTTCAGCAGAAGGTGTGTTCCATCCCAAGGAGAAAATATTCTTTTAGTCAATGTTTTATTGCTGGGAAGAGGCACCATGTAATGACAACTCTTATACAAGAAAGCATGCCGGGCAGTGGTGGCACATGCCTTTAATCCCAGCACTTGGGAGGTAGAGGCAGGTGGCTTCCTGAGTTCGAAGCCAGCCTGGTCTACAGACTATTCCAGGACAGCAGGGCTACACAAAGAAACCCTGTCTTGAAAAAAAACAAAAAAAAAAAAAAAAAAAAAAAAAAAGAAGCCTTACACTGGGGCTTCCTTCACTTTCAGAGATCTAGTCCATCCTCCTCATGGTGGGAAGCACAGAAGCATGTGTATATGGTCCTGGAGGAGCAGTTGAGAATTCTATATCCAGATCCACAGGATACTGGGCCTGTCTTGCCTTTTCAAACCTCAAAGCCTAACTCAACACTTATTTCAGTAAGGCCACACCCACTCAAATAAGGCCAAACGTCATAATTTCTTGCAAGTAGTGCCACTCCTTAATGACTAAGCATTCAATTATAAGCCTTTGTGCCTCCCACTCTTATTCAAACTACCACAAATACCAATAAATTATGTGTCAAAATGACTCGATAGATAAATTTGACAGGAATTTAAAAAAGTCTGTCTTAAATATCCACAGAGCAAATGGAACCTATGGAGAAAGCCAAGAGAATGATGGAAGAACAAAACACGAACATACAAAATAAATTTCAAAAGAAGCCAGAAGTAACTGGGTAGCTGAGAAGTACAGCAACTGTCACAAATGTCTGGGAAAGGATTGAAAAGAAGTTCTGAGCATATGGAAGGAACAGTGAATTTGAAAATAATACAGTGGAAATTGTTGAGAATGAGAAACAGAAGGCAAAAGCAAAGAAAAGTAGTGACCAAGAAAAATATCAAGGATGCCATGTGCTCATAACTCATGTGCCACTTGTGGTCAAAGCACACCATACAGATAACTTGAGGTGGTGAAGGTTAATCTTGATTCTCACCATTTCAGAAGGCTTTCAGAAAAACGTGGCTGGCCATCATTGCTTTTGGTGGTGAGAATGTAAGATGGCAGGTGTTTAAATGATAGTAAACCAGGAAGCAGAGAATGGAGTTTGGAACCAGAGGTTGTCAGCATAATATTCAAAGGCTCTCCACTAGTGACAAGCTTCCACCAGCCAGGCTCCAATCCCAAGGTTCACAGGCTTCAAATGAGCATCATGAGTTTGGTATTGTCTTAGGGTTTTACTGCTGTGAACAGACACCATGACCAAGGCAAGTCTTATAAAAACAACATTTAGTTGGGGCTGGCTTACAGGTTCAGAGGTTCAGTTCATTATCATCAAGGTGGGAGCATGGCAGTATCCAGGCAGGCATGGCACAGGCAGAGCTGCGAGTTCTACATCTTCATCCAAAGGCTGCTAGTGGAAAACTGACTTCCAGGCAACTAAGGTGAGGATCTTAAGCCCTCACCCACAGTGACACCTACTCCAACCAGGTCATACCTATTCCAACAAGGCCACACCTCCAAATGGTACCACTCCCTGGCCCAAGAATATACAAACCATCACAGGTATCAAAGAGTAAAAACATGAGTTTGTGGGGGTATGTTCCTAATTATAAAAATTTTAGAAGTAGGAGAGAGAGAGAGAGAGAGAGAGAGAGAGAGAGAGAGAGAGAGAACACAGAAAGACATTTAAGAAAATAATTGCTTAAAACTTCCAAAATGTGATGAAATATATAAACATTAACACCCAAGAAGTGTAACAAACTTCAAGAAAGACCATAAAAAGACTCATGCAGAAACGATTATAACCAAATTCTAGAAAGATAAAAAATTTTTTTCAAAGCAGTGGGAGAGAATTCTAGAAAGATAAAAAATTTTTTTCAAAGCAGTGGGAGAGAATTCTAGAAAGATAAAAAAATTTTTTCAAAACAGTGGGAGAGACATTATATATAATGTCATATATAAACATTCTTTAATAAGTTTGATAGCAAAAGTCAATATGCTGATATAGTTAATGCACTAGTGTCTAAACCAGGAATAGGAGCAGCAATAACAGCGTGAGGCTGAGTTAGTTGCTCAGTGGTACAACACATGTGCCAGTGTACCAGGTTCTAGGTTCCATCCTAAAGGCTAGAAAGACCAAACAAAGCAAAGTAAAACAAAACAAAAATAACAGGACCAAAATCATGTACCGAGAATACTTCATTTCAAATGTTCTTAAATTTCTCAGATGATCAAAACCTGGGGAGTCTGGTACTAGTGTTATAATTAGAAAATTCTTAGGGAAGTTTTTTAGGGTAAAATGTCCAAAGACAATGGACAATAACAAGAAGCTGTGTAAAGTTACAATGAGATAGATAGAGTGGTTATAAAGGCCAACACTATTATAACTATTTTATCTCCATGTTTGATTTCCATACGATTAGTGAGAATAAAAATATCATTCTGAGATGTAGCATTATTTTAACTGACTTCTATATTACATCTTGGTGTTCTGTATGATTTAGAAGACTAGTGCATTGAAAGCATTATTAGTTTATGCTATGCGGATACATTATATCAAAATATACTTTATAATCTCAATAGATGAGATAGATGGAGGCAGACATATAAGGGAGACATGTTTTTATGTCTTAAATGATTTTTTTTTTACAAATTTAAATTAAAGTGTAACTGTAGGATGCTAAGTGTAATTGCCATTATAACCACAAGAATTATCTTTAGAATATAGAGAAGATAAAGGGAATGGATTTGAATATTTCACTATAGCATTTGTGCTAACCACAAAAGAAGCCAGGAGCACAGGAAAAGTGAATGACAAACTAAGAGCAAAGGAGAGAAATAAGTCCTTATTAGTAGCTCCTTTATATTTTCTTAGATCAGACATTGTAATCAAAAGACATCAATCAACATGCTGGATAGAAATATGTGGTTCAATACTTAAGACTATCCTTTTAGACCCAAGGACATATATGTGAAAGATTAAAACGGAAAGAACAGAGAAATATATTTCACGAAAATGCAATCAGAGTCAGCAGGTATGAACATACTAACATCAGAAAAAAACAGATGTCATGTATAACGCCTTGGAGACAAAAGACATCACATATTAAGGAAAAGCTTAATTCAGGGAAAAGATATAACAGTTATAAATGTTTTATAGCTAACCACAGATCATTTAGATAGATGAAGCAAGAGCAGACAGAATTAAAGTGAGAAATACTTTAACAGTGTGCTGAGAATCTTCAATTCTTTGTACTCATTGATGGATATTAGAAGATAAATAAAGATAATTCACCAACTATACCTAATGGCTTGTATACCATGGTCTACTTACACATTTTCTCAAGTATTTATGGACTATTTTACAGAACAAATCAAGTCTCTAGCAATGAATTAGTTCAGTAGATTTGAGCAGAAACTACCTTGAGCAACATTTTCTTCAGTCACAGAAGAATGTTTGAGTGTGATCAATGAAGTGATAGTGAGACATTTCTAACAAACTAAGAAACAACCATTGGGTCAATGAAGAAACCATGGGGGACTTAAAGACTAGAGAAGAAATAAATGGAATAGAAAAAAATCAATGGAACCAACACGGGTCTTTGAAATAATCAGCATGATTGGGAATTTTTTTTTAGAGCTAAAAAAATAAATAAATAAAACATGGGAGAATGAATTCACTAATATCAGAAAATAACATCTGGGACATTGCTACCAGTTATGGAGAAATGCAGTGGATTATCAGAGATCATGGTAGACAATAACTCACCAAAATGTGAATAAGGTAGATAAAATGGACAATCTAAGAGACACAAAACCTACCGATAGAGAATCACAAGAGAAATAAATTTGAACAGATGTATGACTAAGGAGATTAAAGCTATAAGAAAACATCTCCAAATCACAAATAACTCACACAAAATGTACTCACTGATAAGTGGATATTAGCTCAGAAACTTAGACTACCCAAGATACAAGATACAATTTGCAAAACACATGAAACTCAAGAAGAACGAAGACCAAAGTGTGGACACTTGGCCCCTTCTTAGAATTGGGAACAAAACACCCATAGAAGGAGTTACAGAGACAAAGTTTGGAGCTGAGACGAAAAGATGGACCATCTAGAGACTACCATATCCGGGGATCCATCCCATAATCAGCTTCCAAACACTGACACCATTGCATACACTAGCAAGATTTTACTGAAAGGACCCAGATATAGCTGTCTCTTGTGAGACTACACTGGGGCCTAGCAAACACAGAAGTGGAGGCTCGCAGTCAGCTATTGGATGGATCACAGGGCCCCCAATGGAGGAGCTAGAGAAAGTACCCAAGGAGCTAAAGGGATCTGCAACCCTATAGGTGGAACAACATTATGAACTAAGCAGTACCCCGGAGCTCTTGACTCTAGCTGCATATGTATCAAAAGATGGCCTAGTCGGCCATCACTGGAAAGAGAGGCCCATTGGACATGCAAACTTTATATGCCCCAATACAGGGGAACGCCAGGGCCAAAAAGGGGGAGTGGGTGGGTAGGGGAGTGGGGGGAGGGTATGGAGGACTTTTGGGATAGCATTGGAAATGTAAATGAGGAAAATATCTAATTAAAAATATTTTTTAAAAAAGAAAGAAAACATGCAAAAAAGAACATACGTGGAAGAATTCTGGGACCTTGTGGATTTCCTGGCAAATTCACCCAAACATTCAAAGGGCAAATGATAATCATTGCCAAACATTTCCAAAAGCTGGAAGAGAAAGAAATATATTTTACATCATTGTGTAAGGTTCATCCTGATATCTAAATCAGGAAATCTATATAAAAAAATCTCATGATATTAATAAGACAGTCTCAGCTAAGCTGAATTCAGTGCACATAAAAAAGCAACGTATAATAAGTAAAATTTATGTTTGGACTGCAAAGAGAATCAGTGTATGAAGCAGTGTAATCACCATCTTATCAGAACAAAGTAGGGAACGTATATGATCATATGAATTCATCCAGGAAAGCACTTCACAGAATTCAACCGTGTGAGGCTGGAGAGATGGTCCAGTGCTTAAGAGCACTGCCTGCTCTTCCAGAGGTCCTGAGTTCAAGTCTCATCAGCCACATGGTGATTCATAACCATCTATACTGGGATCTGATGCTCTCTTCTGGCATGCAGGTGTACATGCAGATAGAGTTCTCAAATACATACAAAACAATGAAAAATTCAACACCGTGACGGTTGATTATTGCCAAAAGACCTAGACTTCTGGGAAGAAGAAGAAAAAGAAGGAGGAGGGGGGAGGAGGAGGAGGAGGGGGGAGGAGGAGGAGGAGGGGGGAGGAGGAGGAGGAGGAGGGGGAGGAGGAGGAGGAGGAGGAGGGGGAGGAGGAGAAGGAGGGGGAGGAGAACGGGGAGGGGGAGGAGGAGGGGGAGGAGGAGGGGGAGGAGGGGGAGGGGGAGGAGAAGAAGAAGAAGAAGAAGAAGAAGAAGAAGAAGAAGAAGAAGAAGAAGAAGAAGAAGAAGAAGAAGAGGAAGAAGAAGAAGTAGAAGAAGAAGAAGAAGAAGAAGAAGAAGAAGAAGAAGAAGAAGAAGAAGAAGAAGAAGAAGAAGAAGAAGAAGAGGAAGAAGAAGAAGAGGAAGAAGAAGAAGAAGAAGAAGAAGAAGAAGAAGAAGAAGAAGAAGAAGAAGAAGAAGAAGAAGAAGAAGAAGAAGAAGAAGAAGAAGAAGAAGAAATGTTAATTGAGAAAATATCTTTGTAAGATTGGCCTGTAGGCAAGGCTATAAGGTATTGTCTTGCTAGATGATTGGTGTAGGTGGGCTCAGCACACTGAGTGGTGCCACCCTGGGCAGGTCAGATGTATAAGAAAGTAGGCTGAGCAAGTCAGGAGGTGTGGGGAGCCGCCCTCACATTCGCCGTTGCAAGATGGCGCTGACATCCTGTGTTCTAAGTGGTAAATAATCTGCGCATGTGCCAAGGGTAGTTTTCCACCCCATGTGCTCTGCCCTCCCCGTGACGACAACTCGGCCGATGGGCTGCAGCCAATCAAGGAGTAACATGTCCTAGGCGGAGGATAATTCTCCTTAAAGGGGATGGGGTTTCGCCTTTCTCTCTCTTGCTCTCTTGCTCTGGCTCTTGCTTCTTGCTCCTGAAGATGTAAGCAATAAAGCTCTTGCGCTCTTGCGCTCTTGCCCTCGCTCTTGCTCTCTTGCTCTCTTGCTCTCTTGCTCTCTTGCTCTCTTGCACTCTTGCTCTCTTGCTCTCTTGCTCTCTGGCTCCTGAAGATGTAAGCAATAAAGCTTTGCCGCAGAAGATTCCGGTTTGTTGCGTCTTTCCTGGCCGGTCGCGCGTACGCGTGTAAGAAGGAGGAACAGGCTATGAAGTAGCACTCTTCCACAACTTGTACTTCAGTTCCTGCCTCCACATTCCTGCCTCAACTTCCCTACGTGAAAAATGAAACAAACCCTTTCCTTTTCAGGTTGCTTTTGGTCAAGGTGTATTATCATAGCAATACAAACCTTAACTAAGACAAGCACCATTCCATGATTCATCCTAATTCTTCATGACTCAAACTAATACTTCAGTAGAAATTGAAAGCCCTATGCGGAAAACTTTAGAGACTGTCACCATCAGTGGAAAAAACAAAGTGTTGTTTGTTTTGTTTTGTTTTGTTTTGTTTTTTAACCAGGAGGGGATGCTTGCTTTTCCTAGATGGTTTAAGAGTACTGGAAAGTTTGTTAGAAAAATTAGTCACCAAAACCAACTAAAAGCCAACTGGGATTGAAAGAACATAATGATCTCTGTTCATAAATGATTTGATGTTCCATGAGCAACACACGGAAAAGAGTCACTCTGTTTTGCAATGGCTTCACCTGTGAAATGAGAACAATATAGCTCCAGGTGGTAAGTTAGGAAGCACCCGTGACCCAAAATGAAGAAAAGAGCATTGTTTTTTTAATCACTGTGAATAAGTATCTCTGTACTTTTTAATCATGGTGCTTATCGAGCAAGAATAACCATGGCAGACCTTGACAAATTCTTCTTCTTCTTCTTTTATTTTTTTACTTAATGTGTATAGGTCTTTTGTCTGCATGGATGTATTTGTACCAAATATGTGCAAAGCCTGCGGGCACTGGAAGAGGGCACCAGATCCCCTGGAACTGAAGGTAAAGATGACAGTGAGCTGCTATGTGGGTGTTGGGAATGGAATCTAGTCTTCACCAAGAAGTCAGTGCTCTTAACCACCAAGTCTCTCCAGCCCTAATAAATGAAGTCTTAAGGGGAGAAGTTCTGCATGATATGGCTTTTCTTGGTCTATTGTCTTCTGTCCATCATTTTGAACCACTGCACTGAAGTTGATGAGCTGAGGGATGTAAAGGGGGGGGTCTCTACAATTATGCAGAACCACTACTAGGGGTTCACCTCTGGATCTTTCTTGGGCACACATTTTTCCTTCTTCATTTCACTTGTGTGTCTTTGATTAACCCTAGCAGAAAAAAGGGTAACTTTCTTTCCACCTAGAAATTAGCGAAGGTATTAAGGTAAACTCTTTATAAGTGATTTCATTATTTGAAAACCCAGTGGCCTGTAAGACTGAGCAGTGCTGTGTGGAGCCAACACTTCCTGAGTTGCCATCCTTGCTTCCCCGCTCCACTTCCCAGACCTGTTTCCCCCACTGACCTATATCTCGTGTTAGACATAGAAGCAGAGAACATAAGCACACATGGGCTAGAATAAAGCAGGGCTTGGGAGTCAAGTTCAGAATCCCACACTGCTGTCAGCCAAACATCCTCTTTTCTCATTCAGCCGTTTAAATCAGAGGTTTCAGCATTTCTGAGCAACAGCCTCCATCTTAATACATTTTTACAGCACGTTTACCGATATGTAGTTCACATACCATAAATTCACCCTGGTAAAGTGTATAATTCAGAGTATTTTAGTTATATTCATAGAACAGTGAAACATTACTATTTAAATTTAGGGGACTTTCACCAGTCTAGAGTAAAACTCCTGAAACTGTTGGAACTCCCAAGCCATTCATCGTCCTCTCGCTGCTACAGCAAACAAGGCAGCCAGTAATCTATGGATTTGTGTCATCTTGCCGTTTCATAGAGGTGGAATGGGAGAGTGCATTGTTTTTAGTACTTTTATGATCACTTCCTGTCTCTAAGCACACTGCTTTCAAGGCTTGTTTGGGCTGCACTGTGCATGAACGTTCTATTTCCTTTTGTGCCGAATGTGATTCCAGCATATATTTTAAAAAATTGAATCCTCCATTGTGGTATATTTGCATTGTGTACAGGATTTGGTTTGCAAGAATAATCCTGCTGTAAATATTCACACTCACCTTTGTGTGTGTGTGTGTGTGTGTGTGTAGACCCATGTGTTTTTATTATTCTTGGGTTTATGACTCATAAACAGACATTGCTGATCACCCGTGTGTCCCTAGTGTGATGGATGGCAACTTGTTTAATATTTTGAGCAACTGCTAAACTGTTGCCCAAACTGGGTACATTTGCTACCATCCTATCTTTTTGAAAAAAAAATTGTGTGTATGCATGTATATAATGTATATGCATGTTTGTTTGTTTATTTGTGTGTGTGTGTCTGTACATGTATCATGGCATACATGTTGAACTTAGAAGATGACCTAATGTGTTGGTCCTCATTCTTTATGTCGTTTCAGAACGGGTCTCTGTTGTTTGCCACCTCTTAGTCCAGGGTAGGTGGCCTGTACTCTCTTAGGGCTTCTCTTGTCTCCACCTTTCCACTCACTGTAGGAGTGCTGGGATTGTGGGTGCAGGCTGCTCTCTGTCCTGCTTTATGTGGGTTCGGGTGATACAAACTCAGGTCCTCTCACTTTAGTAGCAAGTGCTTCATCCATTGAGCCCTTTCCACAGCTTCGGTTACCTTTCTACTGATGGTTTATGAAGGCTCTACAAACTTCTCCGGATTCTAGAAAGCACTTGTTATTGTCTTCTTAACCATCGTTCTCATGATGGGTGTGAACTAACACCTCACTGTAATGGTGGTTGGATTTTCCTAAAGCCTGATATTGCTAACCCTCCTTCTATGTCCTTTCTGGGCATTTGTTTATGTTCTTTTGAACAGTGTCTCCTTAAACTCTTCACTCATTTTTAATAAGGTTCTTTGTCTTTATTCTGTGGGGTGTATGCATTATTCATAGTCTGGATACAAACCCTCTATTTGTTATATGCTTTCCAAGTGCTACCCCGACTCTTGGTTTGTCTTTTCACTTTCTTGATGGGATCCTTTGAAGCACGACAGCCCTTAATTTTGATGTACAATTTACCTACTTTTCCTTAGTAACTTGCGCCTTTAGTAGGCCCCTTGTCTTTTGATCCCTTTCTCCCGAGATGAAAGCTGTCAGCTCTGTGCTTTTCTCCACCAGCAGGCTTAGATGCAGTCTGTGGGCTTAACTGAAATGTATCATGAGGCTGGAACTTTGTTCTCTAATGGGATCACAGTGACGTGATGATTTCTGGGTCACACCAAAGAATATTCTTTAAGACAATATAAACCCCAAATCAGAAGCAATTGTGTATTTTAAAGCTGTTAGAGTCAGATTCTAGGAATCTTTATAAATGTATACTTCTAGGTGGCTGGGGGATGGTTTAGCTCATTGAGTAAGAGCATTTGTTGCACAAGCATTATGACATGAGTTCAGATCCCAACATGGAGGTAAGAAGCTGGTCACAGCCCATTGTGCCATAATCCTTGTGCTGCGGCACACAGAAACGGGAGGATCTCTGGGGGTTTCCAGCTGCCAGTCTGGCTTTAGGTTCAGTGAGAGATAAAGTTTCAAAAGAATGTGAAGGAAAGTGATGGGCACCCAATGCCCCTCCTCTAGCCTCTGCAAGTGCACACAGGTATGTGAACCACACAATTATGTGTGCATATACCTAACTAACTCATATACAAAACATAAAATACAATCTAAATTGGGGCTGCAGAGATGGCTCAGGGGTTAAGAGCATTGGCAGTTCTTCCAGAGGTCATGAGTTCAATTCCCAGCAACTACTTGGTGGTTCACAACCATCTGTAATGGGATTCAATGACCTCTTCTGGTGTGTCAGTGACAGTGTGCTCATATACATAAAATAAATAAATAAATGTTTTTTTTTTAAAGTGCAATTTCAAAACATTGGTTAACTGAGTATTCTAAGACCTAAGGCCTAAGGGAATTTGATTCTATCTCATGTAGATTAGTGTGGTTCTGAGTATATGCTTCCTCCCCCAGGGTGTCTGGATGCTGCTGCACATGGGGCTGGAAGGATGTAGCAGAGCTGCCAGGTGGGGTCTGCAGTATCTGAGTCCAGCTAGGAGTGTGTGGTGGGCGGGGGCACTGGGGAATGCCTTCTCTGAGGATTTTAGTGTTATAGCTGTCTTAGAAAGCACTCAGTGCAATGGCTCTCTGAGATGATCTTCAGTGTTAAAACTTGTGCGCACGTACACTTTATTTGGGGTGGACAAGGGCTAGATATAAACCTTGGAGAGTGGGAAGGACTTTTCAGGGTGAAGGTAAATCACTGGCTGGAGTATAAAGCATTGGGAATGCCTTATTTGCATGGAGAGGCATTCCAGAAACCCCAGGTACTTGGGTTGGGGGGTTTCTTATTGGGGAAAGAAGAACTTTTGAACTTGTAGGTTTGCGGAAGATGACATGGCCTTTCTCAGGTAGAGGGTGTGGAGGTCTGCAGAGAAGTGAAAGCCCTGCTGGAAAAGATTGCAGTCTATCATGGCTGAATAGCTACCCTAAACTCAATGCAAAATTCAGCCATGATAGACTGCATCCTTAAATAGCAGGGTTTCTCTAAAGAGAGACACTTTTCTAATGTCAAGATTCTGGGTCCAGATATAAGAGGAGGCCCATACTAAGTTCCAGAAGGCAAGCTACCACCCCAAAACAGAGAGAGAGTCAAGACATGGAACGGTATACAATGTCTATTAATCACATATCAATCTGGATTCTTCACGTATTTTACCTCTGAATTGTCACAGTGCTTCTGTTAGAAGATAAGTAAAATAAGCCTCTGGGAGATTAAAAATGTTCAAAGTGAAATGGCTGGGGAGCATTTCTAGATTTGAAGACAAGAATCATGTCGTCTCCATCTAGAGACATAGTTTATCCAAGAACAACTTCTTCTACTGTAGACACTTAGTTACTAAGAGGATCAAAGGAACCTTGACCCTAAAGGCTGAGAGGTAGCCCTGGGAACTATTAGAAAGTACATTCCCAAGAATCTTCCCAAGGCCAGCAACATTATGCATGAATCTTTCATGGATCTATGAGACAGGCCTCCCCATCCCCCACTGCACACACTGACGCACACCACACACACATAATTTAAACTTGTAAATTAACTGTATTGAAACTAAATGAACCAACTTTAAATGTATATATCATTTTCATGTTTTAAGCAAAGTCATATATCAGAAAGTCATAATATTGAAATATTTTCATCCCCTTTAATAGTTTACTATCATTTGTCAACATGTATTGATCTCAGCATTGATCTTGAATTTTTTGATTGAGATGGTGAGACTGCCCACTGTGGGTGTCACTGACCCCTGGCTGCGATCCTGGACTCTGTACGTGGATTTTCCTTTCTCAGCCTCTGGAGTGATGGGATCACAGAAGAAGCTTGGATCACCTCACAGGGCTTCATTCTCATTTTCTAAGCCTATTTAGACCCCCATAATGAAGCACTACAGACAGAACATGAGTGGCCTGTAAACAGAAACTTAACTGCTCACAGTTCTGAAGGCTGGGGATACTAAGGTAAGGACAGTGGTTGATTCAGTGTTTGCTGAAGGCTATCTTCCCTGGATTGCAGATGATTGGTGAAGTTTTTATATGGTGGAAAGGATTGACTTACTTTGTGAGTCTCCTTCACTAAGGCCCTAATCAAATTCTAGAGGGCCCTACCTACCCAAACGCTTCCTATTATATATAGAGGGTGTTAGGATTTTATCATGTACATGCGGATTGGGGATGCCTTCTTGTATTCTCTCTCTCTCTCTCTCTCTCTCTCTCTCTCTCTCTCTCTCTCTCTCTCTCTCTCTCTCTCCCTCTCCCTCTCCCTCTTTCTCTCTCTCTCTCTCCCTCTCCCTCTCTCTTTCTTTCTCTTCCTTTCTTCCTTCCTTCCTTCCTTCCTTCCTTCCTTCCTTCCTTCCTTCCTTCCTTCCTTCCTTCCTTCCTTCCTTCCTTCCTTCCTTCCTTCCTTCCTTCCTTTCTTTCTTTCTTTCTTTCTTTCTTTCTTTCTTTCTTTCTTTCTTTCTTTCTTTCTTTCTTTCTTTCTTGTTTCTTTGTTCTTTATCCAGTTTCTTAATCCGGGGATTCATATAAAAGAAATGATCATATGATCTCTGAAAACTATAATTTTCTCTGTAGCCAAAATTTTTGATCTTTCTTTTAATTTTGATACATACTGTTTTCACTTATTCATATCCAAATATTGTTTTGAAATCCCTGTGACTTAGCTTGATAAGCATCAGTTATTTCAACATGTTTTATTTAATTCCCAATTATTTATAGACTTTCTAGGTAAAATTTTATTTATAATCTGAGGACAAATTCTCCATGATTTGAAGCCTTTGTGATTTTAAAGTTCTATTCCCCACCATCAAGCCGATTTTGAGAGATGTTTTACATGTGTTTGAAAGCGGTATGTACTTTACTATTGTTGGGCAAAGTGTACTAAAAAAATTGTCATCGCTTTAGGTTACTTACTAGGAATAAGTATTCCAGAACCTTATAGCCTTTGGTCTTCTTCTTCTATGCATTGTTGAAATAGGAACACTGGTAATCACTTAAAGATTCTAGATTTATGTGTGTGGACATGTTGTGGGGGCATGGCATCTCTCTCACACACATGATGTCTGTGTATGGGAGCATGATGTGGGAATTTGTGTATATGTGTGTGTATATGATTCCTATTTGTGAGGGCTGAATATGTGTGGACATAATGTGTGTGTGCATGTGTGTGTGCCTATGTGTGTTTATAAAAACATGTAATCTGCTGAATAATCTCACCAGCTTTTGAGGCCAATCTTATTTTATTTTTCCTTTACTTACTTTTTACTTTTGTAGAAATTCATGCATGTATATGATTAAGTAATACCATGTATACTGCCCATTTAAATCTTTTATCTGCTCCCAATATCTCTTCTCTCATAACTTTGTGCCTAACTCTGATAACCCACTAAGTCCAATTAGTGCTGCCTCCATATGCATAAATATGGGGGCTATCCCCTGGAACATGAGCAACCTATCAGTGGTTAACCTCAAAGTATATTCTCTACCCTCTCAGGACAGATCAACTGTCAATAGTGCCTCAGTAATGGGTGGGACCTGGAGATAGTCTACTCTTTTACGCAGAGGCTTTGGGTGGCTTGATCTTGAATGGGTCTTGTGTGGATACACCGGTTGCTGTGAGTTCATAAGTGCAATAGCCATGCCATGCAGAGAAGACAACATTTCTCAAGATTCCTCCCCATTCTTCAGCATTTTAAAAATACTTTATTGTATATTTTCTTTATTTACATTTCAAATGTTATTTCCCTTCCTGGGTTCCCCTCCAAAAACCCCCTCCCTCTATCCTCTCCTCCTTCCCCTGCTCACCAACCCAACCACTCTGGCTTCCTGGCCTTGGCATTCCCCTACACTGGGGCATAGAGCCTTCACAGGACCAAGGGTCTCTTCTCCCATTGATGTCTGACTAGGCCATCCTCTGATACACATGCAGCTGGAGCCATGGGTCCCATAGCTTTTACATTCTTTCTGCCACCTCTTCTACAATGTTCCCCGAGCTTTGGTAGTGGGTAGGATGGCAGGCTGACAAAGATGTTTAGGGCTACATACTCAAGTGCTTCTTTTCAACATTTTAACCCACTATGCATCTCTGCATTGACTGTTTTTCACTGAAAAAAATGAAGCTTCTTTGACCAAGGCTAAACTCTCTGGGTTTATACTTGAATATACATGTATACATGAATATACATGAAGAAGGCAATTAGACGACACTGTCGTTTAGCAAAATAGCAATAGAAGGATATATGACCTCCACGTCCATGAAGCTTTGACCAAGGTTAGGGGATCAAGAGTGTAGTTTCACGTTATGGAGCATGCTACAAGTCTAACCTGAAAGTGGCTAGTGACTCTATAACTGTGATGTCAGTCTTGCAGCAGTGGGCACATCTTGCATGGCTGGTTGATATTACAGCATGCAGTGTCCAATGTTGGAGAAGACCATTTAATTTCTCCCAGCAACTTTTGTAGTATCTTTTAATGTTATAAAACCTAGCTAACAGGAGGAAGAGGAAGCTACTTTTAACTTGTTAAAGTTTAACATTATTTATTTATTTACATATAACAGTTTTCCTACATGCATGTGTGTGTGTGTGTGTGTGTGTGTGTGTGTGTGTGTGTGTGTGTACTGCATTCATGCTTCCTGCCCATATAAGTAATAAAAGAGCATTGTATCCCTTGGAGTAAAAGTTCCAACTAGATGGTTGTGAATAATCATGTGGGTTCTGGGAATTGGACCTGGGTCTTCTGCAAGAACAGCAAGTTCTATTAACCACTGAACCATCTTTTCATCCGCAGAAGCTATTTTTCAATTATTGCTTTTTCTATTATTCTTTTCTGTTTGACAAGCCATTGAAGCGTATCTTGAAGCAATATTGTTTAGAACAAACATACTTAGGATTGTTATGACTTCCTAATGAGTTATTATGTATGATTATGTCATATCTAGGGGAAAGCCCTTTGTTTATTTTCGTGTATCTCTATTTATTTCTCTGGAGTTTGTTGTGGATAGAGTTCCTCTGGTTGCACTAAGTTTCTTATAATAACTACTTTTAAAGTCACAGCTTTGTTGTGACCTCATCCTCATGCAGCATCCCCTTTAGGCTGTGTAATTAGAAGGCTTTCAGCCTCTTCAGAGCTCTGGGCAAATATCATCACCATATGCTAGAACATGTTCATTGCCATAGAAGTGGGTTCTTCTGCATTTTACCCATCAATCATACTCCCAAATCCTGTTGGCACTAGAGAAACATGGTTCTACTCTCTGCTTCTGTAGATTTATCTAATATGGTGATCTAATAGAAAAAGAATGACAAGACTCTGATTTAATATGATGTTTCCACTATTTGTTCACGGTCCAGCATGTTCTTAGTACCTATTTATTGTTTATGCATGAATAATAATCCATTTCTTAGCTTTATTACAGAAAATTTTATTCATTTGTTCATCATTTGATAACCATATGTATTATGTTCACTATCATAAATATATAAACTTTCAATGTTTATATATAAAACCTTACATGGACATATATTATCATTTCTCTTGGCCATTTACCTAACATATAGCTATTATCTATATAACAGGGTATAATTGCTGGGTTTTGTGGTAACTCTAGGTTTAGTATTTTTGAAATAATGATGAACTGTTGAAGTGGCTGCACCACTTACTCTCCTGCCATTAATGCATACATTACAAAGACCTCTTGATGCACAAGATAATTATTATGACTTTCTCAATTTAGTCGTCACTGTGTGTCATACCAGCATGGTTGATGATGAGGGAGCTTTTCATGAACTTGCTGTTTGTTGGTTTATCTTCTCTTTATATTCAGAGCCTCCACGTAGAGGAGTTAGAGTTGGGTTATGTCTTTTCATTAACATTGTTTAAGCCATCTTTGTAAATTCTTGATAAGAATAGCTTATTGTATATGGTGATCAATTCTATTTTTTCTTTGAGATGTCTTCTCTCTTTTGCTGTCTTGATAAGTTTTCTGTGAAATCCAAATTAAAGTTACCATTTTTTTCTTTCATAACTTATGCTTTTGCAATTAATTCTTGATGTCATTTTAGTATAAGGCCATGGAGATTTTCACCTATAACTTTCCCTAAAGGTCTGTGGAATTTTAGGAGAAGTCACATGTATGTCTTGCTCTATCTTGTCCATTTCGCATCTGTTGTGAGCAGTAGTCCAGTATCCTTTTCACTCATGGCTGATCAGTGGGTGGTGCCCATACTGCTTTTGAAGCCTGTCATTTCATCATTGAATTGTCTTCACATCCAGGCTGAAAGTGGGAGCACAGACACATGGTTTCATTTCTGATTTCTCAACTCAATTGCACTGATTTATATGTCCAGCTTCACCAGTGCCGGGTTCGGATTGCTATTGCTCTGTGGGGAGCTGTGATTCCGAGGAGTTGGATATTCCCTCTCTGCTTTCTAAGGGTGTTTCTTGGCTTTTCTGTCCCTTGCAATTTTATCTGCCTTTTAGTACTAGCTTGTCCGTCCCCACGGAGAAGTGGGCCAAGATACTGACAGGGCTTTTACTGAATTGCATTTAGAATCTAAGGTAGCATAAAGTCCTTCCGTTCTGTGAACATGAGCTATTATTTGGTTTATTGAGATTTTTTTAAAAATCTATTTTATTTTATTTTATCCATTCATTCATTGAGATTTCAGACACATTTTGTAATGTCAGTATGGAAACTCATAATTTATGAAATTTTATTCTAAGTATATTATTCTCTTTGTTGTTATTTTAACTGGCATTGTTTTCTTAAGTTTTGAATTATTTATTGCAAGTATAAAGAAACACAATTAGTTTTTATGTATTGATTTTCTATTCTGTTTTCCTTCTTATTTCTTGGTTAGGTCTAACAGTTTTTTAGTGAATTCTTCATGACTTTTTATTGCTCTGGCTAGATCTGTTAGTACAGTATTAAACAGAAGAATTTTGAGTGGGAATTATTGTTATGTTTGTGATTCTACTGGGGGAAGTATCTAGTCTTTCCTAATTAAATATGATGTTAGCTTAAATGTTTTTCTCAATGTTTTTAATAAGACTGTAGAAATTCACTTCTATTTCTAGTTTGTTGAAAAAGATTTTTTAAAATCGTGAAATCAGGTTAGCTTTTTCAAATATGTTTTTGAGATGATCACATGATCTTTTCATCACTATAAAAATTATCCGAGGTAATTAATTTGTAATAAAATATTTTGTCTCATTGTTTTGAGGTTCCATTCGTAGTGAATCAGGCTCCTTGTGTTAGCTTGTAGCAGGGCTACACTGTGTATCAGGGACACTGGGCAGAGAAAAATTCTTTATGCTGCGAGGGGAGAACAAAGAGAAGAGGGAGGCAGCTGCAAACCCACAGTTCTCTTTGAGGGCATGACCATGATGACCTCAGGCCCTTGTACTAGACTCCAACCTCTGAAACCTTCCATCAGTGACAAACAGTGTCACTGGGGAACACACCTTTATAGACAGATTTTAGGGGTTATTCAGCAGTTAGGTAGTGGCACGTTCCTTTAGTCCCAGCACTCAGGAGGCAAATGCAAGTGGATCTCTGAGTTCAAGGCCAGCGTGGTCTATAGAACAAGTTCCAGATCAGCCAAAGCTACACAGGGAAACCCTGCCTCAACAAGCCCTACCCCAAAATAAGAGACATAGTCTTCTTGTCATATGTTTTATTTTATGTCAAAATAATGTCTCCTTAAAAAAATCTAGGAAATATTTTCTCCTCTCAATTTTACAGGCCCATGAAAAACTGGTATTATTTGAATGTTTGGTGGAATGTGTCATCAAATTATCTGGAGCTTTTAATTTTTAGGGGGATGGCATGACTTTGTGACTATCAGTTTAATATATTTGATAAATATTCAGATGGCTTATTTTTTGTCAGTTTTATATTGTGTTCCTTTTTTAGAAAAATATTCTGCTATATACAAGTTATATAGTTGCTAGCATGATATCACTCATGATATTTCCTTATAATAACTTTTATCTCTAAAGGGTCAGGATTAGTGCTTACCTCTCATTTCTGATAATTTCTTGGGTGGAGAGGTGGGTGATGGGGTTGGGCTAATGGTGGAGAGGAGTGGGGGGTAGAAGGGAGATGAAGGTGGGGTGGAGGAAGGGTGGGGTGGGGTGGGGCATGGGGGCTGTGGTTTACATGAGAAACAGAAATGAAGTTGGTTACAAGGAAAAGGACCTCATCCTCAGGATGTAAAGCTTACCCCAGAATAAAGTATAGGAGGACTGGGGACTTTGGGATACAGTTACTTTCTGGTAAAGAATGTGAATTGACATTCGGAGATGTTAGAAAGTTGAGTGCAGACTCGGGTTTCCAAGTGATAGTGGGGAAGGTTAGGAGAAAAAGAAGAGTGAAAAATTGGGTCAGATCAGCAGATTTGCAGAAAACATTATCTAAAGTTGGGGAGAAGAATAGCATAAGAGGCTCTGATGTATGGCTTTAATGGATGCCTTAGTAAATGGATGTACTTAGGGAGGTTTGCTGGAAAACTGGGTCCAGTTTATAGTAAAGTGCTGTCCAGGGAAGATGCTACTTTGTTTCTTAGTCTTTTGTGGATGCCTTACAGAATTGTCTTGATATGGCTGTGGTTGTCAGAGTTGTCTCCACCTTTTGGTTTCTCTCACCTCGTTCTCCTGCTCACAGGTGTAAATGTCTTTAGTTTCCTATAGCCAAGGATCCCCAGACTCCTCCTTTGCTTAGAACATGGAGTTGCTCATGAGAATTTCTTCCTTGGCACTATAAAAGCAATATTGGTCTCTGAAAGACCGATATGCATTCTTAGAGCCTCTGGTACACATTGATGCTGTCAGGATAAATAGAACTTCTTTAGCATTAGGTCTTCCCTGTGGATGGAGACAGAGAATTGCAGGATCTCGAGACAGAGTATTAACTGAAATTACTAGAAGCTCATAATAGTAACGAAATTATCATTATATATCACCATATCATGTACCACTTCCTACTTTCTTTTTTATTACAAAAAGATTGCTTGCTAAAGTTGGGAACATTAAAAAAAAACCCCTCACATTAATAATTAAACTAAAATGGGGGTAATTGCCCTTGCATGAGCAATTGTTAGTTTATTAAATTGCTTACTCTCTGAGTATTGTTCAGTGCTCAAACACTAAGTACCAGTCATTAGGATTGCCAATATGATAGTTCCTACTTATTTAGCACCTTCTGCACAGTGATCTTAAGTATGTAAGTCAAATCTTGAATTAAACATTGGCCTTAAGATTGATTGCCAAAGAAATTTATGACTTGATTGTTACACCCTGAAAATATCACCCTTACCATGATGTTACCTCTGCATTATTAAAATCTTGTGAGTTTTTTTTTCTGTTTATTTTTGGACATTTATTTATTTGTGCTATCTTTTGACATTTTTATAAGTTGGTAACAATTCCTAAAATGGCCACTTTCATAAAACTGTGACTCATGGGTACATGTTATTTATTTTTAAGACAAAAGAATTCAGACTATATACTTTAGAAGAATTTCTGCAACAAGGTGAAGGAAGTGAAAAGTTCTTTTTGTATTCTCTCTCTCTCTCTCTCTCTCTCTCTCTCTCTCTCTCTCTGTGTGTGTGTGTGTGTGTGTGTGTGGTGTGTGTGTGTGTGTGTGTGTGTGTGTGTGGTGTGTGTGTGTGTGTGTGTGGTGTGTGTGTGTGTGGTGTGTGTGTGTGTGTGTGTGTGTGTGTGTGTGTGTGTGGTGTGTGTGTGTGTGTGTGTGGTGTGTGTGTGTGTGTGTGTGTGTGTGTGTGTGTGTGGGTGAGAGAGAGAGAGAGAGAGAGGGAGAGAGAGAGAGAGAGAGAGAGAGAGAGGTGTTTGGGATTGAATATAGGGTCACATACATAGAAGGGAGCTATCAACCTCAAAGCTACATTCCCCTACTTTCTTTATGTTCTAAAGTGGGGCTTCCTCTCAGCAGCTCAAAAGTGTATCGTGGGAAACGCTAAGCTTCCTTGTAAGCTCCTGGTTAGGAACAGGCCTTTTGTTTACTGCTATTTGGAAACTTCAGAAGCCAGAGCTGCAAATTGCTGATGCTGAGAAGAAGGTGATCACAAGGCAGCAGCCATCTTTGCAGACTGCCTCCTTTGCACCGGTTTCTTTCCTGCATTTCATTGTTACCTTTCTCAGGAGAGACCTGCCTTAAAGTGACCCCTTTCTTTCTGCTTTGCAGATGGAAGATGCACTCTAATGAATCTTTGGCTTACACCTTGTCAGGGGGTTTACCAGGATCCAAACGTAGAACTATTTGGGTTCCTGGTTGACTCTCAACCATCCAAATTTGGGTCACCGTTTGCTGTTCTTGTTTTCTTCCTTATTTGTCAGAAAACTAAAAAAATTATTAAAGTAGTTATCATAATACCACTTGAACATTGGTTATTTCTGCTGATTGCCACAGAAAACTAGGAGGGAGGTGTGGCTGTCAACCCTAAACAGAGGTTCATACACAGCTCTTAAGGAACATTCAGTTAAACCACAAGGGAGAAGGCTGGTCACTTGGATCAATCTTTCAATTCTAAATATGTTTGCCATCAGGTCATTGGTTCATCAAGTGACTTGTTTTATCAGATGCAATAGTTTTAAAAATATTTTAGTATCATATGATAGAATTTTATTGTGTGCTATGAATTTCACAAAATTTTATTATGCTCTATTTAGAATAGTTACTTCTTACATATCATTGGATAATTTTAGAAATTTGTCTCACTTCTTTTTTTCATTACTAGTTAAAATGCAGTTCCCAAATGAGCACCAACGAACACATTTTGGGAAATGATATATTTATTAAAAATGTTATAAAAATTTCAATCTTAATTGTCTCATGATTGGGCTCAGAAATCAATTCAGGCAACACAAAAAGAAGCCTGTGGGTTTCTTGTCAGTATCCAAGTCTACAGCCTAGGGTAGTTGTCGGGTAATTTTTTTTTTCCGTTCTTTTGATTTTAACCTCCAAACATATAGCTGCTTGGAAACTACTAGTTGGACAGGTTCTCCAACCCCCGAGCCAGTGTGCCCCATCCTGCCTTGTGTGTTGTTCAACTTGCTCAGTTCTGATTACTCTATCCTCCAACTTTTCAATCTATAAAACCTCCTGTGGGTAAAATGGTTTTAACTCCCCTTGCATATCTTTTCCCCCAAACCACTTGATAAATTTGTAAATCCATTTCCTTCTCTGATATTGTATCACTTATTAAATACCTTTTACTGACCACGGGCTTTGATTCAGGGAGTATGATAATGTCGAGGAGGAGAGTAGAGACGTAGTTCTGGTCACCAAATGCAATAGCTTGTGTCTGTTGGGGGGAGGACAGATCAATAGCAGGGCAGACTCAGATCTTCCCGCTGGTGCTTGCTTGGTGCTTCTGCCATTGCTTTGAGTCTGTGCTGTCGGAGGGCGAGAGCACAAACATCAGAGTAGAACATCAGTAGCCACATCAGCCTAGAACCCCACAGTAACGTGGCTCATTATGGTAGGCACAGAGCTGCTATCTATACCTGTCATATTGGGAACCCAGAAAAATCAGCTGGAGAGATTTTTAAGGCACTCTCCTCACATCTACTGAGGCTGATTGGTTGAGTGACTTAGGAAGTCATCTGGGATCCTGTCACAAGAGTTCTCTATGTCCTCGAGCTGACTCTTCACTGATCTCCAGAATACCTTTCCAGTTTTCCTAAGGACAGAGGGACCATCTATCGCTTTAGTCCCAGACCCATTGTGCTTTTCAGACCTTATCTCACACTGCTTGAACCTTGTATTGCCGTGAACAGAGGTCAACTGCAGACCTCTCATCACTTCGTTCCTCGCTGCTATGGTCTATCTGGTTGACACTCTTCATTCTTTCACACTCCCCTCCCCCTCTTCTGTCCCACTGATGGCCTCCCTCCTGAGCCAGCCCTTCACTCACCAGCTCTTCTAGTTAGAGGATTTGAAGCAAGGCACTTGACTCTCTCCTGTGGCTTTGTCTGTGGATTAGGGATGATGACACTGTCTTGAGGAGCCACTGTCAGCATGGATAAATGGAGAGAAAGTGCTTTTCAGACCTTTAGCCACTTGCTTCACCCTACTTCATGTGACATTTACCGCATGCCACTTTTAGCAAGCCTGCTTGCATAAATCCTATTTATGCAAGACTCTATGCTCTAACCTCATGAAGGTGCACATCTAATTAATATTCTTCACTAACTTAAAAGCAATGAGGGAAGTGAGATAAATGAGTGAACATTTAGTGAGTTTTCTAACGAAAAATTATACTCTCTCACTCACTCTGTGTGTGTGTGTGTGTGTGTGTGTGTGTGTGTGTATGTATGTATGTATGTGTGTGCATGAACTCGTGCACACGTTTCCTCAGATCATCTTGTCTTACCCTTTCTAAGGTAGAGGTTCAGGTAGATCATACCTCTCTTTCAGATCTTGTTCTGATGGCTACGACTGGGCTTCTCTTGCCTTTGACTTAGCTACATATCTGAAGTCATGATTGGGGCTGCAGGCTCAGCTAGCTTGGGGTTAGGAGTTTGTCTCATAGACATGGGGGGGTTGCAGGCTTTTCATTTTTTTATTTTTTATTTTTCGTATGAAATCTACTACCTGATACTGTTTTTTTAAATTTTGTTTGTTTGTTTGTTTTTCTCCACACTATCCTTATTTGGGTGCAAGAGACTAGGCAAAGAAGACTGCTGAAGCCAATAGACCTTCTATGGCTCCATTTCATTTATCCAGTGCTGTTCATCAGTAAATAATTAACAGCCATGTTATTTCTATATCATAGTGTTTAGATGAGGAGAATGTACACATTTTCTTCCCTGTGTGTCTTCTTTAAGAACGTAGTAAACAGGGATGGGGAGAGGGCTCAGTGGTTAAGATCATAGTTTGGATTATTGAAGATACCTTTTGGGTGTTCCAGCCTGTTTGTAATGGCAGCCTTCATAGACAGGAGGTCCCCAGAGCAAGCTGGATAACAAAAGTAGCCATATGTGTGCACTTCAGGCTTGACTGAGAGACATGGCCTCTGGTGGAAGCATCATTCTTCTCAGCAAGAACCCCTGTCTCTACATGTCCTTTTTCATATGCATACTGGTACACATGCAAAAGAGGCATACACGTGCAACACACACACACACACACACACACACACACACACACACACACACACACACACACACACACCAAGATAACATGCCCATATCCATCTGCCATTGGAACTCCTCAAAGGAGGAGACTTGAACCAATGCTCTTGAAAGTCTCCTTTAGCTCTCTGACATCAGCAACCCCTGTTTGTTGCTTAGGAGTCCCTTATTACCTGGAACTCTTAAGAGCCACATTTGTTCCCAAGTAGATTCACCTGAAAAATCTCTGCTTTGCTCAGGCCACAGCCACAGCCAACTTGAAGATGACTAGTATGAAGAATGATAAGCAAACATTATGATCATGTCTACACGTGGTCAGTGAATCAAACCAAATTGGGAGTTTAGTCATGATTGATTTCCTTGGCATCCTGCTATGTGATGACTGTTTTATAGGAGCAAATGAGTGCTTTTCTGAGTGGTGGCGCCGAGCACTCCTAGCCAAACTGGTGACTGTGTCTGCCACCTGGGGTTTTGATGGCAGGAAGCTGTGTCCTGGTATCTGGCCAAGTGACTCAGCCACAGTGTGGTCCCTGAAGCACTGATATTCCCCAGAAGGCCACACCAAATTTTTCCTCTAGGCCAACCTGTGAGGAGGATCTGAGGAAAACTCATTCTCTTCTCCCTGTTTCATTTCTTCCTAGATGTATTATCTTTTGGGGTGTGTGTGTGTGTGTGTGTGTGTGTGTGTGTGTGTGTGTGTGTGTAGGCGTGAGGCTGGGAGAGGATATGCATCTCACAGCCTCAGTTTCTGAATTTGGCGTACGTGTAACACATCTACTTCACACGGTTGTCGTGGGAGTCCCAGGGGACTGGAAGTTTCCCAAATGTTGGTGGGACTCTAGCGAATGCTACTTTCCCTTTCCCATGATACCTTCTTCTTGTCCGTGGCTGCCATACCCAGTGACATAACTGAGATCTGAAAGTTTAATTATGACAATTATTCACTGGGGCAAAAACATTTCCTAGGTAGATTTGTGTTCCCTCTCACTGTGCTGAACACATGTAACTGAACATCTGGGAACAGCATAAACCATACCTCCTGGCTTTAGACTCACAGTGGCTAAGCAAAGCTGGGCTGCCAGATTGCAGTCCATCCTCTCCTCCAGTCATCTTCAGGTCACTGACACACATGCATCCCATACCTCCTTCCCATCTCAAGACACTAATGTGTACCCACTACCACTGGTCTCAGAGAGTGAGCATTTTCCTAGTTCTCTGAAAGGAGTGGCTATCTTCAGCCAAGGACTCACACAATCTCCTACCACCACAGCCTGGCTTTTTCATGGGCTTAGATTTGCCCTCCATCTCTCTATCAACTATTTTATTTGGTAGATGAATTCTGATTTTCCTTTTATTTCCTTTCCTTCTTTTATTTTTAATTTTATATATTTTGAGATAGTATCTTATGTGTCAGGTTATCCTGTGTGGTGGTTTGATTAAAAATGGTCTCCATAGGTGTCCAGGGAATGAGAGTGTGGCCTTATTGGAGTAGATGTGGCTTTGTTGGTGAAGGTGGAGGTGGAGGTGTGTAAGTAACTAGGGGTCAGCTTTGAGGTCTCAAAAGTCAAGCCACGTCCAATGTCTTGTTCTGTTCTGGCTGCCAGCCTGCTGATCCAGATGTAGAACTCTCAGATATCTCTCCAGCATCATGTCTGCCTGGGAGCTTACTGTGCTTCTCACCACAATGACAATGGACTGAATTTGTGAACTGTAAACCAGCCCCAATTAAGTGTGTTCTTTTATAAGAGTTGCCATGGTCATGGTGTCTCTTCCCATGTAGAAATTATGACAGGCTGTAAGTAATTATACAGCCAGGGATGAGCTTGAATTTCTAATTTTCCTGCCTCTGTGTCTTGAGTTCTCTTCCAACAACCATCATTTGCCAATAGCTCCTCAGCCATGGGGCGGAACTCCATGAGTCCCTTACCCCATCTATACTGGATTTTTGTTTGGCTACACTTGTGTCCAGAGTCTCAGCTTTTTTGGATTCCTGTGTGCAACAACTCTGTTATACCCAGAAAGAACTGTTTGTAGGAGTCTCCCTTTACTTTTGCTTCCTACAGCCTTTCTGCCTCCACTCTGGGATGACCCCTGAGCCTTGGAACAGGACATGATGCAGATATCCTAGTAGAGCCACACATGCCACAGTCTCTTGCTTTTTCCATGTTGACTGCGTGTGGATCTCTGGATTAACCAGCATCTACTTCAAGAAAAAGCATTTCCAACGAGGTCTGAGAATGGCACCAATCTAGTGGTCCAGAGAGCAGTATTAATGGCACTTCTTCCTTTTTAACAAATATTTTCTTGGCTTTTGAAATACATTTATCTTAGAATATATTTCTAGGCTTACTATACATATTGTTTTCTATTTCAAATAAACTTTCATTGCTATATGCGTGCCCCTCCCCCCTTCTACATGCTGTGGGAACCCAGGGTTGAATTGGGGTATTTTTCTTGTTTCTTATTCTCTATTTCCTTGACTTTAGAGTTAATGTCTTTTGTAATGTTCTTCACACTTATGTCTGCATTGGTGGGGTTGAGATCTGTCTGCCCTACTTCTCCACTGAGTGTCTAAAAGGCATTTAAAACTTAGCACTCAAAAGATAATAAAAAAAGATTTATTTTGTCTTTTAAATTATGTGCATGTGGTTCTGTGTGAGTATGTGTATATGACTGTGTGTGAGTATGTGTATATGACTGTGTGTATGTGTATATGACTGTGTGTGAGTATGTGTATATGACTGTGTGTGAGTGTGTGTATATGACTGTGTGTGAGTATGTGTATGAGCTTGTACATATGTATGTGTACATGATTATATATGCATTCACAGGCCAGGGGAGGGCGTCAGAATTGCTGGAGTGGGAGTTACAGGTCGTTGTCAGCCTCCTGAAGTAGGTGCTGGGAATGGAACGAGGGTCCTCTGGAAGAGCAATATGTGCCCAAACAGACATGGCCAAGTCTGTATGTAAGATTTATATTGAACCTGACAGATTTAAAGAAAACAAAACAAAGTGGATGGAAGGATGGTAGAGAGATATAGGTCTAATTTTCATCTTGTTTATTTTTCTGAAGGAGTTTTTTAGAATAGAAAATGAAGCTGAGTCTGGTCAGACACCTCTGGAGCTCAAAGTCATCCTTAGGTATTGAGTAAGTTCCAGGCCAGTCTGTGAGAGTGTGTCTCAAATAGAACCAATACAGAAGCAGCAGTAGCAGCAGTAGCAGCAGTAGCAGCAGTAGCAGCAGTAGCAGCAACAGCAACAGCAACAGCAACAGCAACAGCAACAGCAACAGCAACAGCAACAGCAACAGCAACAGCAACAGCAACAGCAACAGCAACAACAACAACACAGGGAAAGCTGTGTTCCAAATTATCTCCCATAGTAGGTGTCCAACTAATATTCATGAAATTAAAAAAGAACTAAGACACAAATATGGCAAACAATATATTTTTACCATAAATGGCCCAAATAGTTCACAAAATACACTAAAATATTTATGACCCAATATATTTTTTAAAATATCCATCGTATGGCCTTGCAAAATGAAATATTAAAAAGTGCATTCTGGACAGTATTCTAAAGAATCAACTATGGAAGTAATGGAGGAAGTAAGCAAACATTAGGAGGCAGTTTCAAGACAGGGAATAAAAAGAATTAGCACTTCCAGCAGAAATAGCTGTAGGGAAGTCAAGAAGGCAGACAGCAGGGAAGAATATTACCTTGCATTTTTGAGTTCTATTATAAAACAAGAACTTTGTTGCCACAGGCTAATTATCTAATAGACTTATTAACAGCTAAATTTTGAATGTCTTCGCCTTTCATTATTAAAATTCCTGGGAAAACAAGACTTAGAGAAATGTGAGTTAAAATGGGTAACGCTGCTGCTTATTGAAAACTAGGATGAAATATTTTGGGGAAATCTGCATTAAATAAATTATAACAGCTTTGCCCTTCCGGTCAGCACCAGCACCGGGTCACTTAGGGCCCTGAGTCTGCGGACAGTGCCAAGTTCTTCAGAGGTCTCTCCTCACAAGCTTAGGATCACTGGTGAGTGGAACAAAACATCTGTTCCAATCAATTGCTCTGGAGCTGATACAGCAGAAGAGAAGCAGAAAACCAGCTTGGCCAGGGGCACAAGTCCTTCTGGTTGGCACCAGCACCTGGTCACTTTGGGCGTGGAATAAGCGGACACCCCCACAGTCCCCAGAAGATTCTCCACGAGGTATTAGGATCACTGACCAGACAGCTTTATGGTCCTCAAAGGAGACACCACTTCCAGGCACTGTAACATGCCCAGGATCTTAAGACAACAGGATCTCAGGACAACAAGAGCTGGGTCACACCAGTATTTCAGGGTCTTAGAGGAAGCTTGACTGCCAAAAACTCTGACACACACAGAATCTCAGGTTCACAGGAGCCCGAAATCAAAGGATCACAGAGAAAGTTGAACTTTGAGGAGTCCTGAATCAACTGGGATTGTAGGAAAGACAGGCTCCAGTCAGATATATTGAAGGCAGCAAGCACTTGAGATAATCAGATGGCAGGAGGCAAGCATAAGAACAGAAGCAACAGAAACCAAGGTTACTTGGCATCATCAGAACCAAACTCTCCCACCTTAGCAAGTCCTGGATACACCATCACACCAGAAAAACAAGACATGAATTTAAAGTCACTTCTCATGATGATGATGGAGGACTTTAAGAGGGAAATAAAGGAAAACACAGGTAAACAGCTAGAAGCCTTTAAAGAGGAAACACAAAAATCCCTTAGAGAGTTACAGGAAAACACTACCAAACAGGTGATGGAATTGAACAAAACCTTCTAGGATCTAAAAATGAAAGTAGAAACAATTAAGAAAACCCAAAGGGCAACAACTCTGGAGATAGAAACCCTAGGAAAGAAATCTGGAACCATAGATACGAGCATCAGAAACAGAATACAAGAGATGGAAGAGAGAATCTCAGATGCAAAAGATTCCATAGAGAACCTGGGCACAACAATCAAAGAAAATGCAAAATGCAAAAAGATCCTAACTCAAACCATCCAGGAAATCCAGGACAAAATGAGAAGACCAAACCTACATATAATAGGAGTGGATGAGAATGAAGATTTTCAACTCAAAGGACCAGCAAACATCTTCAACAAAATTATTGAAGAAAACTTCCCAAACCTAAAGAAAGAGATTCCCATGAACATACAAGAAGCCTACAGAACTCCAAATAGACTGGACCAGAAAAGAAATTCCTCCTGACACATAATAATCAGAACAACAAATGCACTAAATAAAGATAGAATACTAAAAGCAGTAAGGGAAAAAGGTCAAATAACATATAAAGGCAGGCCTATCAGAATTACACCAGACTTCTCACCAGAGACTATGAAAGGCAGAAGATCCTGGACAGATGTTATACAGACACTAAGAGAACACAAATGCCAGACCAGGCTACTATAACCAGCAAAACTCTCAATTAGCATAGATGGAGAAACCAAAGTAGTTCATGACAAAACACAATTCACACAATATCTTTCCACGAATCCAGCCCTTCAAATGAAAATAACAGGAAAACACCAATACAAGGACCTAGAAAAGGCATGAAAGTAATCCTTCAACAAACCTAAAAGAAGACAGCCACAAGAACAGAATCGTAACTCTAACAACAAAAATGACAGGAAGCAACAAGTACTTTTCCTTAATATCTCTTAATATCAATGGACTCAATACCCCAATAAAAAGACATAGACTAACAGACTGGCTACACAAACAGTACCCAACTTTTTGCTGCTTCCAGGAAATCCATTTTAGGGAAAAAGACAGACACTACCTCAGAATGAAAGGCTGGAAAACGATTTTCCAAGCAACCAGTCTGAAGAAACAAGCTGGAGTAGCCATTCTAATATCGAATAAAATCTACTTCCAACCCAAAGTTACCAAAAAAGACAAGGAGGGGCACTTCATACTCATCAAAGGCAAAATCTTCCAAGATGAACTCTCAATTCTGAACATCTATGCTCCAAATGCAAGGGCAGCTACATTCATTAAAGAGACTTTAGTAAAACTCAAAGCACACGTTGCATCTCACACAATAATAGTGGGGGACTTCAACATGCTACTCTCACCAATGGACAGATCATGGAAGAAGAAACTAAACAGAGACACAGAGAAACTAACAGAAGTTATGAAACAAATGGATTTAACAGATATCTACAGAACATTTTATCTTAAAACAAAAGGATATATATCTTTTTCTCAGCACCTCATGGTACCTTCTCCAAAATTCACCATATAATTGTTCACAAAACAGGCCTTAACAGATAAAAAAATATTGAAAATTTCCCATGCATCCTATAAGATCACCATGGACTAAGGCTGATATTCAATAACAACATAATACAAAGCCAACATTCACGTGGAAACTGAACAACACTCTTCTCAATGATACCTTGGTCAAGGAAGGAATCAAGAAAGAAATTAAATACTTTTTAGAATTTAATGAAAATAAAGTCACAACATATCCAAACTTATGGGACACCATGAAAGCATTCCCGAGAGAAAAACTCATAGCTGTGAGTGCCTCCAAAAAGGAACTAGAGAGAGTATACAGTAGCAGCTTGACAGCAAACCTAAAAGCTCTAGAACAAAAGGAAGCAAATTCACCAAAGAGGAGTAGATGGCAGGAAATAATCAGGGTCAAAATCAACCAAGTGGAAACAAGAAGAACTACTCAAAGTATCAACCAAACCAGGAGCTGGTTCTTTGAGAAAATCAACAAGATAGACTCACTAGAGGGCACAGTGACAGCATCCTAATTAACAAAATCAGAAATGAAAAGGGATACATAACAACAGATCCTGAAGAAATCCAAAACACCATCAGATCCTTCTACAAATGCCTATACTCAACAAAACTGGACAAGCTGAATAAAATTGACAAATTTCTAGACAGATACTAGGTACCAAAGTTAAATCACGATCAGATTAATTACCTAAACAGTCCTATATCCCCTAAAGAAATAGCAGCAGTCATTAATAGTCTTCCAACGAAAAAAGACCAGGACCAGATGAGTTTAGGGCAGAATTCTATCAGACCTTCAAAGAAGACCTAATTCCAGTTCTTCTTAAACTATTCTACAAAATAGAAACAGAAGGTACTCTACCCAATTCATTTTATGAAGCCAAAATTACTCTGATACCTAAACCACATAAAGACCCAAAAAAGATAGAGAAATTCAGACTAATTTCCCTTATGAATATCTATGCAAACATACTCAATAAAATCCTCGCAAACAGAATCCACCAACACATCAAAATGATCATCCATCATGACCAAGTAGGCTTCATCCCAGGGATGCAGGGATGGTTTAATATACAGAAACCCATCAACATAATCCACTACATAAACAAACTCAAAGACAAAAACCACATGATCATCTCCTTAGATGCAGAGAAAGCATTTGACAAAATTCAACACACATTCATGATAAAAGTCTTAGAAAGATCAGGAATTCAAGGCCCATACCTAAACATGATAAAAGCAATCTACAGCAAACCAGTAGCCAACATCAAAGTAAATGGAGAGAAGCTGGACACAATCTCACTAAAATCAGGGACCAGACAAGGCTGCCCACTTTCTCCCTACCTATTCAATATAGTACTTGAAGTCCTAGCCAGAGCAATTCAACAACAAAAGGGTGTCAAGGGGATACAAATTGGAAAGGAAGAAGTCAAAATATCACTGTTTGCTGATGATATGATAGTATATATAAGTGACCCTAAAAATTCCTAAAAATTCAGAGAACTCCTAAACCTGATAAACAGTTTCAGTGTAGTAGCTGGATATAAAATTAACTCAAACAAGTCAATCGCCTTTCTCTATACAAAGGATAAACAGGCTGAGAGAGAAATTAGAGAAACAACATCCTTCACAATAGTCACAAATACTATAAAATACCTTGGTGTGACTCTAACTAAGGAAGTGAAAGATCTGTATGATAAGAACTTCAAGTCTCTGAAGAAAGAAAAATAAAGAAGATCTCAGAATATCTAAAGATCTCCCATGCTCATGGGTTGGCAGGACTGATACAGTGAAAATGTCTACCTGCTGAAAGCAATCTACAGATTCAGTGCAATCCCCATCAAAATTCCAACTCAATTCTTCACTGAGTTAGAAAGGGCAATTTGCAAAGTTATCTGGAATAACAGAAAACCTAGGATAGCAAAAACTCTTCTCAAGGATAAAAGAATCTCTGGTGAAATCACCATGCCTGACTTAAAGCTGTACTACAGAGCAATTGTGAAAATAACTGTATAGTACTGGTATAGCGACAGACAAGTAGACCAATGGAACAGAATTGAAGCCCCAGAAATGAACCCACACACCTATGGTCACTTGATCTTTGACAAGGGAGCTAAAACCATCCAGTGGAAAAAAGACAGCATTTTCAACAATTGGTGCTGGCACAACTGGCGGTTATCAAGTAGAAGAATGCAAATTGATCCATTCCTATCTCCTTGTACTAAGGTCAAATCTAAGTGAATCAAGGAACACCACATAAAACCAGAGACAGTGCAACTTATAGAGGAGGAAGTGGGGAAAAGCCTCGAAGATATGGGCACAGGGGAAAAAATTCCTGAAGAGAACAGCAATGGCTTGTGTTGTAAGATCGAGAATCGACAAATGGGAACTCATAAAATTGCAAAGCTCCTGTAAGGCAAAAGACACTATCAATAAGACAAAAAGGCCACCAACAGATTGGGAAAGGATCTTTACCAATCCTAAATCAGATATGGGACTAATATCCAATATATATAAAGAACTCAAGAAGATGGACTCCAGAAAACCAAATAGCTCCATTAAAAATGGTGCACAGAGCTCAACAAATAATTCTTACCTGAGGAATACTGAATGGCTGAGAAGCACCTGAAAAATGTTCAATTTCCTTAATCATCCGGGAAATGCAAATCAAAACAACCCTGAGATTCCACTTCATACCAGTCAGAATGGGTAAGATCAAAAATTCATGTGAGAGCAGATGCTGGTGAGGATGTGGAGAAAGAGAAACACCCCTCCATTGCTGGTGGGATTGTAAGCTGGTACAACCACTCTGGAAATCAGTCTGGTGGTTCTTCATTAAATTGGACATAGTACTACCGGAGGATCCCACAATACTTCTCACGGGCATATATCCTGAAGATGTTCCAACTGGTAATAAGAACACATGCTCCACTATGTTCATAGCAGCCTTATTTACAATAGCCAGAAGCTGGAAAGAACCCCGACGTCCCTCAACAGAGGAATGGATACAGAAAATGTGGTACATTTATACCATGATGTACTACTCAGCTATTAAAAAGAATGAATTTATGAAATTTCTAGGCAAATGGATGGACCTGGAGGGCATCATCCTGAGTGAGGTAACCCAATCACAAAAGAACTCATATGATATGCACTCACTGATAGGTGTATTTTAGCCCCAAAACTTAGAATACCCAAGATACAACTTGCAAAACACATGAAACTCAAGAAGAAGGAAGAGGAAAGTGTGGACAATTCACTCCTCCTTAAAATTGGGAACAAACACCCATGGAACGAGTTACAGAGACAAAGTTTGGAGCTGAGACGAAAGAGTGGATCATCCAGACACTGCCCCACCTGGGGGTCCATCCCATAATCAGCCACCAAATGCAGACACTATTGCATATGCCAGTAAGATTTTGCTGAAGGGACCCTGATATAGCTGTCTCTTGTGAGGCTAAGCCTGTGTCTGGCAAACACAGAAGTGGGTGCTCACAGTCAGCTATTGGATGGAACACAGGGCCCCCAATGAAGGAGCTAGAGAAAGTACCCAAAGAGCTGAAGGTGCCTCCAACCCTATAGGTGGAACAACAATATGAGCTGACCAGCACCCCCAGAGCTCGTGTCTCTAGCTGCATTTTTAGCAAATATGGTCTAGTCGGCCATCATTGGAAAGAGAGGCTCCTTGCTCTTGTAATCTTTATATGCCCCAGTTACAGGGGAAACACCAGGGCCAAGAAGTGGGAGTGAGTTGGTAGGGAAGCGGGGAGCAGGAGGGTATATGGGACTTTTGGGATAGCATTTGAAATTTAAATGAAGTAAATACCTTATAAAATTGGAGGGAAAATTATCTACAGCTTCCCACGTTATATGTTTTCCGCACATTTTTCAAATGCTGTTTTCTGCCATGAATGACATGGCAGGCACCATTTCCCATATTAATTTGATAAAGAAATTCTGTTTTCAGTTGGTGGGGATTAATATCTTGGAGAGCATTAGCCTATGAGGACTACACCTGGGAATTATCATTTGCCACTTCCTCAATGTTCACTTTCTGTTCCTAAGTGGCCCTTTTGTCTTTCTTTAGCACACATATCTGCACCTGTATGGGACTATCCTCTGAACCAAATGATGGTCGTGTTTCGGGGTTCAGCTGTGCAGGCTTAAAAATAATCAACCCAGCTCAGGTTGTTGACTGTTTACATTCCCCCACAGGAGGAGAGGCAGGGGTGTCACGGGACTGTCACTAGAGTATCCAGCAAGTCCATATCATTGGCTCTCTGAACTTCTGCCCTGCTACACATGTGGCTTTGGGCAAGGGCTAGAGTATAAATCTGGGGAAGACTAGGGGAGGGGCTCTATCTATCTGGCTATGGGGAAGCCCCTACAGCAGCCTGGTGAGGACTTTCTGGTGCAGCTTTGTTGGGGAGGAAGACCCACAGTCCTGTAAGTAACCCATTCCAGATGCTTTGTAAGGAAGTCTCTCCCATCCACCTGTCCCACTTGCCCCTAGCCTTCTGATTCGCAGAGTTTTTGGCGACAAGGAACCTTTATGTTTTGAGAAGCACCATTCCAGGCTTGTTCTACACTACTGTATTCATCAGATACTTATTCATTTCTCAGCAGCATTTTCTTTAAGCATCTTCCTGATGAACACCATTTAGGTGAATCGCAGCTTCTGGTTTTGGGGACTAAGGTTACTTTTATTAAAGAAATATCCCATTGGCCTTACTGCCTCGTTATAGAGCTGTCTGTATATTTCAGTTTGTAAGGCTTTCCCAAGTACTTTTACTATTTTATACCTCACTCACAGTATGTGAGAAGTTTCCATTTTCCTAACGTTTTTATTGACATTTCTTTTTAAGTTTTAGTAAATGCGACATGGTATTACATTACTGCCTCTATGTTTTCTTTTGTAAAATGCCTGGTCATGCCTTTCTCCCATTTTTATTGGATTGTTTTTTAATATTATTTGCATGTCTTTTCTATATTCCAGGAAAAGTTTGACAGAATTTGTATTGTTGGCTTTCCCGCCAAGGCTGTAGCTTGCCTAGCCATCCTTATGTCATGTGTTCATGAACTGAAATTCCAGTTTCTTACAAAATCTAGTCTACCAAGACTTTCTCTTCCAGTCTTGGTTTTAAGATCCAGAGAAACTTTTGTTCTGCTCTGTTCATACTTAATGTTTTCGTCTAAAAATCTTTATCGTTCTTGCTCTTAACATTTATATTTGTTTTGATTGCAAGTCAGCTTGTGTTTATCCAGTGGGTAAGACTTGAGATTCACATAGCTTCCTTGATGGCTAGCAGTCACTCAGAGCTGTTTATTAGAAACTTTTTCTTTTCCATTTAATTTATTTGGTGCCTCTGGCAGTCTTGCTGGTGTTATAAGAGTCTGTCTCTAAAGCTTCAACCATCTCAACTGGTGGGACAAATATATACATTATGCCAATACAATCCAAACTTTATTTTCAATCAGATCTCTGTAAATACATTGCAAAATGACAGATGACATTTTGGAGAGGAAGGGAGGGAGGGAGGGAGGGAGGGAGGGAGGGAGGAAGGGAGAGAGAGACAGAGACAGAGACAGAGAGAGGGGGGAGAGAGAGACAGAGAGAGGGAGGGAGGGAAGGGGAGAGAGAGAGAGAGAGAGAGAGAGAGAGAGAGAGAGAGAGAGAGAGAGAGAGAGAGAGAGAGAGAGAGAGAGAGAGAGAGATATCTGTGGTGTAGTAGATTTAGAGCTTATTAAGGTTTTCTTTGAATAGCATCATCAGGGTCTTGGGGAGAGGGTCTTCATCTCCAAGTGCTTCCATCCTCACTCATACTTGTAGCATCCTCTGGATGACAGAAAGATGGTGGTTGCAGTTTCTAGAGTTACAGTACAGAATGATACCCAGAAATAGAAGAGAATTTACTGAATTTCCTCAGACTCTCACCCATGCGCTATTGAGAAAGTTGGAGTTATGTCCCATTCAAGAGCAAAACAATGCTGAGAATTCTAATGTGACTCTGAGATAATTAACCCTTTTCTTGTGACAAAATTTTAAGATGAACAACGAAAAAAGAAGGAAACCCTTATCTTGGGGCCTGGTCAGACATTTCAGCTTGTGCTCTCTTGACATCATGACTTTGAGGCTCTGGGGAGGCAAACCATCATAGTGGAATCTCATCCCAAAGCAATGTTGTTCCCCTCATGACAGCATAGGGCCAAAAAAAAAAAAAAAAAAAAAAAGGTGACAGACATTTGTAAAATTCCTTTAGGGACATGTCCCTAATGATACAACTTCCTTTTTTAGGTCCTTCTTTCCAGAGGTCTTTTGAAAGTGCTACAGGGGGCTGGTGAGATGGCTCAGTGGTTAAGAGCTCCGACTGCTCTTCCGAAGGTCCAGAGTTCAAATCCCAGCAACCACATGGTGGCTCACAACCATCCGTAACAAGATCTGACTCCCTCTTCTGGTGTGTCTGAAGACAGCTACAGTGTACTTACATATAATAAATAAATCTTTAAAAAAAAAAAAAAAAAAAAAAAGAAAGTGCTACAGGTGGGCAAGCAAATGCTTGCTCTTTGTGCATATTTAAGATTGAAACTACTGAGGGTTCTTTTTTTTTTCCATTTTTTATTAGGTATTTAGCTCATTTACATTTCCAATGCTATACCAAAAGTCTCCCATATCCACCCACCCCCACTCCCCTGCCCACCCACTCCCCCTTTATGGCCCTGGTGTTCCCCTGTACTGGGGCATATAAAGTTTGGGTTCTTATACCAGAATGACATCTAGACCTGGATGAAGTTTCTGACAGTGCAGCTTGAGGGAGGGTGAGGTAACGGGAACAAATAAGGCTCTGATAGTAAATCAGAGCTTTTTGGTGGGAATCTAGCATGGTCATGCTCAATTAAGAGAAATGGATGTTATCCAAGTAAATGAACCAACAGGAAAAGATACAATTACATTGAGATGACTATTAAAATGGAAATGAAATAAGTAGGGTGTGGTGACGTCTGTAATCCCTTTACTTAAAAGGCTGAGGTAAGAGGGTGGGGCTTGGACAATGATGTACGGTGAGACCCCTCTGGGAAAGAGGAATAAGAAAGAGGTGGAGGAGGAGGAGGAGGAGGAGGAGGAGAGGAAGAAGAAATTAAACAAGGTCCCATGGCAGGGAATATAAGCCATGGATAGTCCAAAAGTTCCCATTTAAGGTAGAATATGCAAAGCTTCCTGGAGGCTATAACATTGAAGGGGAGATACATCTGAGAGAATGAGCCAATTATAGCCACATTGTGTGGAAGATTTTTTTTTTTTGTCACTGTGAACATTGAGTGCACAAGTCCCCAAGGAGGTAAAGGACTTGCCATTTTATAAAAAAGCAAATGGTAAGTGTGCCAAGAAAAGACAGGAGGGGAATGGTGCAAAGAGAGAGAAACAAAAGCCATGTATACAGGGGCTAGGAGGCAGGCTGTACAGAACACACAGTTAATCCACTGCCCACGTTTTCTCCCCTAGGACTTTGAAACACGGAACTACAGAATGTGTTTCAATCAGAATGTTCTCCTGAGTTGGAGGGTTAATATCTGAGGAGTTGGAGGGTTAATAATCAAGGCGCTGAAGGAAGAGCAGGAAGCTGGAGGATAATTTGCCTGCCCCGTGGAATAAGAAGCAAAGACGGCTGCCTGGCAAAGAGAAAGAAAGGCATATGTATAGAAAGAAGAGGAGACAAGGCAGGGAGGAAACCTTGATTGCTTTTTGCTTCTTTGTTCCAGCACCTTCCATGAATCCTTCCCTGCCCCCCATTCTGCCTTTAAATTGCCTGAATGAGCCTGGTTCATTTAGTCAATTCACCTTTCCTGCTTAAGTTAACTTGAATTGGATTTTATTACCCTCCACTAAAAAGCAATTAATCAATACACACAGAATTTCTGTGAGCTGGACATTCTCTGGAGCAGGTTAACTACAATCAAGTCAGCTATGAGTCAATCTCTAATAATGGTTTCTCAGGATTCATTTTCTTATTTTGGAGGGGGCAGCGAGGATTCTGGGAGAGCGAGCCAGAGTGAGAAGCAGAACACAAAGCCCTCGTGACCACAGTTAATTCCTTTCGCGGAAATATGTCTTTCAGATGTCCATAAAAAAAAACTCTTCTGTTTACATTTTCTTCTCTGCTGTTTACTTTGCTCATAGTTTTGAGACTCAGTCACACTTTGTTTTTGAACATTCTTCTCCCATCTTGACAAGTTATTAATAATTATCAGGGAATTGAGTGCATGGGAGATTAACCGTTTCGACTGCTGCGAGCAGACTAAACAGTTCTTAGCGACCATCTACTTCCTTTCACCCCCTGTTATTCTTTTCATCACATTAGCTGTGAGCAGGCTCTTTGGTCACACTTGAAAACCTACACCGTTTTCTCCCTACAGGGATAACTCTCACGCTTACTCCAGAATTTGTTTTGTTAATTGTTTCCTCCTTTCCACGAGGCATTTCTGCACCCTTTATCGCTCTCCCTCCCTCCTGCCTACCTTCCTCCATCTCTCGCCGTGTCTCTGTCTCTGTCTGACTTTGTCTCTGTCTCTTTGTCTTTCTGTCTCTATCTCTGTCTCTGTATCTCTCTCTATGTCTCTCTGACTCACTCTCTGTCTCTGGTCTCTGTTTCTGTGTCTCTTTCTGACTCACACTCCATATCTGTGTCTTTCTGTCTTTGTCTCTGTGTCTGTGTCTGTCTCTCTTTCTCTCTGTATCTCTGCCTCTGCCTCTGTTGCTCTGTTTGTCTGTCTCTGTCTGTCTCTCTGTTTCTCTCTGTCTCTGCCTGTTTCTGTCTCTTTGTCTCTCTCTCTCTCTCTGTGTGTGTGTGTGTGTGTGTGTGTGTACGCGCGCGCGCGCGAAAGTGCGCGTGTGTTTGTGTTGCTACTATGTTCGTGCAAAGGTCAGAGGAGAGGTTGAACGTTTTGTTCCATCTTATTCTCTTGAGGCAGATGAGGCAGAGTCTCTCACTGCACCTGAAGCTTGCTCTTTTTGTTAGGCTAGCTGGACAGTGAGTTCCCTCGTCTCAGATTTGCCTGTCTATACCGTGTGGTGCTGAGGTTACAGACACAAAACTATGCCTGGCCTTTTCACATGGGTGCTGTAGATTTAAATTCAGATTCTCATGCTTGTGTTGCAAGCAGTCTTATATACTGAGCATCTCTCTGGCCCCTTTGTCTTGTCTTTAATGGCTGTGTTGAGAGTCCCTCCCATTCTTGTCCCCATTTCCATTCCCCTGCTTCATCTAAGGTTTGGCTCAGGTCTCAATTCTTATCTCACCCCTTAGCTAGTAAGACCTGTGCAGATTTTTGCCTTCCTTTTTCTTTCCATGACCAGTGACAAAGGATTATGTGGCAACTCCATACAGACCTAACAAAGACATGAGAATTGGGACCAGAGACCTTGAAAGATGAAGGTTTCCTGTATCAGCTGAAATGTTAGGGTTGCTCATGCTAGGGGAGATAGTGGCTGTCAGTGACTTCCTTAATAACTAAAACGTGTCCTGTTAACTCTGGTGTTAACTGCATTCAGATACTGGGCTCATTCTTACCATTCAGATAAAGCTCTGGCCTTAGTAGTCATTGAGGTGACAGCAGAATAGACTGTGCTGTACAAAATTCTGTGTACTGTTCAGATCAAATAAGCTGAGTTTTCCTTCTTCATCTCTGCAGCAGCAGCCTGTCCTGTGCAGGTGGAAATTCACCTTTCTAATTGGGAATATACTGTGTACCTCTTACTTGCATTCCAAAGATTTTGCTGATGTCACAAGCTGGGACATATGCAATACCTGCTTGACATTTGTGCCTCTGAAGCTACCCTTGGCAGTGGATACATTTGTCTCCTTAACATATCTGAAGTGGTAAGCTTCAAGACTCACTTTTGGGAGATCCTTCAGCAGTCTCAGGGGAGTGGATCCTAGATGCCCATTGAAGATGCTGTGGTTTCTTTCTCTCCTTTGTTAATTCTCTTTCCCCTGCAACTTATTTCCTCCCCAGAGCATCACTTCTCACATAAATTAGCTGGATGTCAGCCTTTTTCTTAGCTTCTCTAGTTGGGGAAATGGGCTATACTGAAACAAAAGCTAACATTTTTTTTCCTGCCTGAGGTGAAAATACTTGACAGTATTTTAATGTTACATGGACCAGAATGTTTGCCATTTAACAGATTTAAGAAAAGATGGTATGCTCCAAGAATTGACTCTTCCTATGAGTTTTTGGACAGTAGTGACCCCTGATAAGGTGCTTTTGTGTCAGGGAAATCTTTCTTACGTGTTTGTTGAAACCAAGATAGGATCTGGAAGCAGCTTACTGACTTGGATTTCATTTTGGGCTCTTGGAGGTTTCTGCTTAGGCTTCTAGCCACTAAATTGGAATAAACTCCAATGACTTTTTCTGAAGAGGTCACAGCTTGAGATAAAAATGCCAAAACCATGTGACTACTAGGCTGCTCCACTGCCTTTGATAGCATACTTTAGGAAAATGTACTTATGTTTATCTAGCTGACCCCTGACTTCATCCCACCAGGGTTGTACTCATTTTAGGTCGTATTAGTCCTTCATAGAAAGAGCTAACGTGTTCCTGCGGCGACTGTAGCTATATTCTTGGTGTTATGTTGATTTTATACAGAGCTTAAAACACTCCATTAATTTGGTTCATACTGCTCTGAGAGCTAATTTACTATATTTTATCTGACTCGCTCCTACTTGTCAGCACAGTGAAATGTACTTAAAAAACAAAACAAAACAAGACAAAACAAAACAAACCAATCCAGTTGAAGGAAAGGAGTGGCCAGAAGCACTGGCTTCTCTAAAGAATGAAAAATTACTGGCCTCTTGTGAGAACATGAACTTTCACCTCAGAGCCCACCCCCTCCCATCTGGAAAACATACTTGAGAAAAACATTTTCTGGAACAACCACAGAATGTTTCAACAGGCCAGATGTATTGCCAATCATAGGATATGACTCTTTGGTTGAGTAAACTTGTGGTTGTTAAACTTCCCCTATTCCCTCCCCATTCCCCCTCCCAGTTTGTGGTTTTTTCCTTTAAAAGCTTGTGAAAAATTTGAGTCTTCGTCGAGACTCCTCTACCCTGTGCTAAGGTGTATGAGTTTCGACCCCAGAGCTCTGTGTGCTTTCATGTTGCTGCTTTATTTCGACCCCAGAGCTCTGGTCTGTGTGCTTTCATGTTGCTGCCTTATTAAATCTTGCCTTCTACATTTTATGTATGGTCTCAGTGTCTTCTTGGGTACGCGGCTGTCCCGGGACTTGAGTGTCTGAGTAAGGGTCTCCCTTCGGGGGTCTTTCACTCCAGGAGTCAGAAAAAGAAGAGTGTCACAAGGATATCACTAAGAAGACAAGTCACTAGGATGAAAAGGTCACAGGTCCTGGGTTTGAGGAGAACCAGAGCCAACCTGGATTTTTCCTAACCATGTGATTCTTTAAAAATATTTATTAATTTCATACGAATCTTGTGAGTTTAGATCTCATCACTACCGTTTTGAAATGAAGACAAAAAAACAGAAAACAAAAACAAAAACTGAGGCAGCATCAGGAATAGTTACTTTTCCTGCCTCAGTCATAGGAAGGTGACAAACATGGAATATGAATCTCCAGGGCAATTTTCCCTGGGCCCAAGCAAGCTCACTGGCAGGAATTTGAATCTTCTAAAGTCTTCTCTTTATTCTACAGAGTTTAGACAGTTTGGATTAAACTTTGTCATATGTATGTATGTATGTATGTATGTATGTATGTATGTATGTATGTATGTATGCATTCATTTTTAGTCTCCTGACCACTTATTCTTAGACTACTGCTAAATCAGAATAAGTTCCAACGACTTTCCCTGAAGGGGTCACAGCTTGAGATAAAAATCTTGAGAACTCGTGAATGATTGGATGCTCCACTGCCTCCCACAGCACACTTTAGGGAAGTGTACATATGCTTAGTTAGCTGACCTCTGACTGCATCCCACCAAGGTCACCGACACACACACACACACACACACACACACACACACACACACACACCACACACACCCACCCCCACACACACCCCCCCACACACACACCACACACATACACCACACACACACACACACATACACACACACACACACACACACACACACACACACACACACACACACACACACACACCACACACACCCACCCCCACACACACACCCCCACACACACACCACACACATACACCACACACACACACACATACACACACACACACACACACACACACACACCACACACACACATACACATTTTGGGAGCAGTGATAATATGTTAGAGCTCAAATTCTCTGTCCTTATCATTACTCCCTGGTGCTTTCTCCATCACAGGCGCCCATCATTACTCCTGAAGCAATATGGGCTTTGGAGATTTAGCATCCATGGCTGCGAGACATTTGACACATGACTTCGAGGTTGGGGCTGAGCTTTGAGTGTAATATCCATTGAATTACAACGGCTGCATATAAAAACAAAGGCTATGAAATCTCAATGCATTTTATATTGATTGCACTTAGAAGTGATAATAGGTTGAACCTTTTGGGCAAAATAAATGCTTACTAATGTTGACGCTGTGTGTATGGTAGCCTGCTGTGCTTGGCATGTGTATGTTTACTCTGTGCCCCTGACGCATGTGTGTGAAGGTTAGAGTAGGGCATGGGATGTCTTCCTCTGCCAGTCTGTACCTTACTGCCTTGAGACAGAGTCCCTCGATGAACCAGAAACTTGTTCTTTCAGCTAGGCTTCCTGGTAAGTGAGCTTTTAGGATGTGCTTGTTTCTACTTCATCCTGTGCTCGCCTTACAGACACATGGCCATGCGCTTCCTTTCCTATGGGAGTCTGAAGACTCGACTGCTGGTCCCCATGCTTACAGAGCAAGAGTGTTCTTTCCCATTGCTATCTCTGCAGCCATCCAGTTAAATATGTTTTCTAAAGTAATTTCTACTATTTCACTTTACACTGTTGAAACCACCAGGCAATGTAAAATCGTTTATATGATTTTCTATCACAAATTATATTTCTATCAGATAACACTGCTCAATAGCTTGTCAATAAGGAAGAGATATAAGTTAAGACTCTAATGAGCATGGACAGACAGAAGAGCTCTTGTATGTCCAGAAGCCTAAATGATAATATCTCAGAATTCATGTGGACTATAGCCTACACTGCATAGTGTTGAAAATCTCCTTTAGCCTGAGAACTTCTTGAAGGGGAAACCAGGAGTAATTTTATTCATGAATATAGCCAGTGGTCATTATGCTTGTGCTTGGCATAGGGAAAATCTCCTGAGTCTGGGGATATAATGGCTAGGAGAAATCCTAGGAAAGCATAATATAGTGCTGTAGTGGCTATTCCTGGTTGTCAACTTGACTGTATTTGGAATGTACTACAATCCAGAATTGGAAGGCTCATCAGTGACCCTTATCTGGAGGCTTGGGGATAGAAGTTTCTGATCTGGATCTTGGTATGGAGATCATGAGGCATAGTGGCTATGGATTCCAGAAGTTTAAATCTCCGAGTTCAAGGTCATCTGGGATTAAAGGTGTGGTGGAACACACCTTTAATCTGGGCTACACCTTTTATCTGGGATTAAAGGTGTGGTGGAACACACCTTTAATCTGAGCTACATCTTCTGCTGGAGACAATATAAGGACATTGGAAGAAGCGAGTCTCGCTCTTGCTCCTTCACCTGCTTGCTGTGTGAGACTGAGAAACTGCTAGATCCTTGGACTTCCATTCACAGCTACTACTCAACCATTGTTGAGAATTGGGCTGCAGACTGTAAGTCATCAATAAAATCCTTTATTATGTAGAGACTATCCATAAGTTCTGTGATTCTAGAGAACCCTGACTAATACAAGTGCTCATGGTTACAATGGGAAGTATGTAGTTCGTATATTTGATATGTGATAGCTATGGTTGAAGAAGGGGAAGAAAGTTAACATTTTGGCTTTTTAACTGATAAAGGATAACTATTCTTGCTCTTCTATGCTTCACCTCATTGTATATCCTTCTAAAAGTAAGTGCATTTATTTAGACTGAGTCATTTTGTCTTTGAAAGAAATTTTTTTAGCTTATTCCATGTCTTTATATCTTTTAAATGTGGACTCAATCCACTGATAAGTCAAGGAGATATAGATATAGGTGTAGGTGTGTTAGTGTAGATATGTGCACATAAGATTTATTTGTTTGTTTACATCCCAAACACTGTTCACCATCCCGATTCCTCCCTCACATAGTGCCTCCCTAATTTCCTCTCTGCTTTCCTCCTCTGAAAGGGTGGAGCCCTCATTGGTATCTCCCCAGTCTGACATATCAAGTCTTAGCCTGATTAGGCACAACTTCTCCCAGTGAGGCAAGACAAGGCAGCCATGAAGATTGAGCTGCCTGACTGTTATTTATGTGCCAGGGGTCTCATTCCAGCCTGGGTATGTCCTTTGGTTGGCGGCTCAGACTCTGAGAGCTCCCAGGGGTTGAGGTTGGTTGACTCTTGGTTTACCTGTGGGGTGTCCGTCTGGGTCTTTGATCCTTCCCCCATCTCTTCCATAAGTGTCCCTGATCTCCATTTGATGTTTGGCTATGGGTATCTGCATCTGTTTCAGTCTGCTGCTGGTTAGAGCCTCTCAGAGGACAGTTCTGCTAGACTCCTGTCTGCAAGTATAACAGAATGTCATTAATAATGCCAAGGATTGGTGCTTGTTCGTGGGATGGGTTTTGAGTTGGGCCAGCATTGATTGGCCTTGCCTTCGGTCTCTGCTCCATTCCTGCTTTTTTTCTCGCTGCCAGGATAAGTTTTAGGTACAAAGTTTTGTGGGTGGGTGAGTGTCCTTATCTCTCTCCTGCCTGGAGAGATAAGGGGTTGGGGTCCTGCCTGGCTACAGAGATGGCCTCTTCAAGTTCCATGTCCCCACTGTTAGGCATTTCAGCTAAGGTCACCCATATTGACTCCTTGGAGCCTCTCCTATCTCAGATCTCTGGGAATTCCTAAAGATCCCCCCAAACCCCAGCACTGCAGATTTCCATTCGTTCTCCTGGCCCTCTGGGCCTCTCTCCTGTGTCTCCCGCAACGGATCCTGTTCCCCATTCCCCTCCACCTCCCCTCTCTTACCGATTTCCCGACCTCCCCCTGCCTCCTATGCTTATTTTGCTTTCCCTTCTAAGTGTGTTCAAGCATCCTTGCTTGGGCCTCCCTTGTTTAACTTCTTTGGGTCTGCGGGGTGTATCACAGGTATTCTATACTTGATGGCTAATATCCACTTATCAGTGAGTACATAATATGTATGCACTTTTGGTTCTGGGTTACCTCACTCAGGATGCTATTTTCTAGTTCTATACATTTGCCTGGGAAATTCATGATGTTCTTGTCCATCCTGAATAGGTGAATAGTATTCCATTACATAAATGTACTATATTTTCTATATTCATTCTTCAGATGAGGAGATCTGGGTTGTCCCCAGTTTCTGGGTATTATACATAAAGCTGTGAGGTGGAATCTCAGGACCTTTTTGATTTTCATTTCCCTGCTGACTAAGGATGTTGATCATTTCTTTAAGTGCTTCTTGGTTATTCGAGATTTCTCTGTTGAGAATTTTCTGTTTAGTTCTACGCCCTATGTTAAAATTGGATCACAGGGCCCCCATGGAGGAGCTAGAGAAAGTATCCAAGGAGCTAAAGAGATCTGCAACCCTGTAGGTGCAACATAATGAACTAACCAGTACCCTGGAGCTCTTGACTCTAGCTGCATGTATCAAAAGATGGCCTAGTCGGCCATCACTGGAAAGAGAGGCCCACTGGACAGGCAAACTTTATATGCCCCAGTACAGGGGAACGCCAGGGCCAAAAAATGGGAATGGGTGGGTAGGGGAGTGGGGGGGGGGTGTGGGAGGCTTTTGGGATAGCATTGGAAATGTAATTGAGGAAAATACGTAATAAAAAAGAGGAAAAAACAAACAAACAAACAAAAAAACAAAACAAATAAAAAAAATTAGGTTATTTGGTTTGCTGGAGTTTAACTTCTTGGGTTCTTTTTTTTTTTTTTTTTCCGAGACAGGGTTTCTCTGTGTAGCCCTATCTGTCCTGGAACTCACTGTGTAGACCAGGCTGGCCTCAAACTCAGAAATCCACCTGCCTCTGCCTCCCCAGTGCTGGGATTAAAGGCTGGTACCACCACTGCCCGGCTTCTTGGGTTCTTTATATATTCTGGATATTAGCCCTCTGTCAGATGTAGGCTTAGTGAAGATCTTTTCTTAATCTGTAGGCTGCCATTTTGTACTGGTGACAAAGTTTTTTTTTTTTTTTTTTTTTTTCTTACAGAAGTTTTTCAGTTTCATTAGGAACCATTTAGAGTTATTGATCTTAGGGCCTGAGTCATGGTGTTATGTTCAGGAATTATCTCCTGTACAAACGAGTTCAAGGCTATTTTCCTCTTTCTTTTCTATTAGGTTTATTGCATCAGGTTTTATGTTGAGGTCCTTGATCCATTTGGACTTCAGCTTTGTGCAGGGTGATTAATATGGATCTATTTGCATTTTTGTATATGCAGAATCCAGTTAGACCAGCACCATTTATTGAATGTAGGTATGATTTTGGCTTCTTTGTCAAAAATCGAGTGTTAATAGGTAAGTGGGTTTGTTTCTGGGTCTTCAATTCTATTTCATTGATCAACCTGTCTGTTTCTGTACCAACACCATGCAGTTTTTAATACTATAGCTCTATAGTACAGCTTGAGGTCAGGGATGGTGATTCCTCCAGAGGTTCTTTTATTGTTGAGTATTGTTTTGACTATCTGGGTTTTTTGTTTTTCCATATAAAATTGATAATCGCTCTTTCAAGGTCTGTAAAAAGTTGTGTTCAAATTTTTATGGGGATTACATTACATCTGTAGATTGCTTTTGACAGGATGGCCATTCTCACTATGTTAATCCTACCAATCCATGAACATGGTAGATCTTTCCAGCTCCTGTTATCTTCTATTTCTTTCTTTAAAAACTTGATGTTTTTGTCAAATAGAATTTTTTTTATTAGATATTTTCTTCAGTTACATTTCAAATGCTATTCCAAAGGTCCTCTATACTCTCCCACCTCCCTGCTCTCCTACACACCCACTTCTTGGCCCTGACATTCCCCTGTACTGGGGCATATAAAAGTCAAACTGATCTTTTACTTGCTTTGTTTGAGTTACACCAAGACACTTTATATTATTTGTGGCTATTGTGAAGGGTGTTATTTCTCTAATTTCTTTCTTGACCCCTTTATCCTTTGTATAAAGGAGAGCTACTGATTTCTGTGAATTAATTTTATATCCTGCCACTTTGCTGAAGGTGTTTATTAGCTGTAGGACTTTTCTGGGGTAGCTTATGTATACTAGCATATCATCCACTAATAGTGACAACTTGATTCTTCCTTTCCAACTTGTATTCCCTTGATTTCCCTTTTTTGTCTTATTGCTTTAGGTAGAACTTCAAGTGCTATATTGAATAGATAAGGAGAGAGTAGGAAGATTTGTCTTGTCCCTGATTTTAGTGGGGTTGCTTTAAATCTCTCTCCATTTAATTTGATGTTGGCTATTCACTTGATCTATGTTGCTTTTAATATGTGTAGATATGTGTCTTGAGTCCCTGATCTCTCCAATACTTTTAACATGAAGGGGTGTTGGATTTTTGTCAAAGCTTTTTCAGCATCCAAGGAGATGATAATGTGATTTTTGCTTTTTAGTTTGTTTATATAGTGGACTACATTGATGGATTTTCACATAATGGACCATCCCTGCATCCCTGGGATGAAGCCTCATTGATTGTGATGAGTGATATTTTTAAAACAATTTTTAAAATTGTAATTAGGTATTTTCTTCATTTACATTTCCAATACTACCCCAAAAGTCCCCCATACCTTGCCCCGCCCACTTCCCTACCTCCCCCCTTCCCACTTCTTGGCCCTGGAATTCTCCTGTATTGAGGCATATAAAGTTTGCAAGACCAATGGGCCTCTCTTTCCACTGATGGCTGACTAGACCATCTTGTGATACATATGCAGCTAGAGACACGAGCTCTGGGGGGTACTGGTTAGTTTATATTGTTGTTCCACCTATAGGGTTGCAGACCCCTTTAGCTCCTTGGGTATTTTCTCTAGCTTCTCCATTGCGGGCCCTGTGATCCATCCAATAGCTGACTGTGAGCATCCACTTCTGTGTTTGCTAGGCCCCAGCATAGCCTCACAAGAGACAGCTATATCAGGTTCCTTTCAGCAAAATCTTGCTAGTGTGTGCATGGTGAAAGCATTTGGAGACTTATTAAGGGATGGATCCACGGGTATGGCAGTCTCTAGATGGTTCATCCTTTCATCTCAGCTCCAAACTTTGTCTCTGTAACTCTTTTCATGGGTGCTTTGTTCCCAATTCTAAGAAAGGGCAAAGTGTCCACACTTTTGTCTTGTTTCTTCTTGAGTTTCGTGTGTTTCAAAAATTGTATCTTGGGTATTCTAAGTTTCTGGGCTAATATCCACTTATCAGTGAGTGCATATCATATGAGTTCTTTTGTGATTGGGTTACCTCACTCAGGAAGATAACCTCCAGGTTCATCCATCTGCCTAGAAATTTCATAAATTCATTGTTTTTAATAGCTGAGTAGTGTTCCATTGTATAAATGTACCACATTTTCTGTATCCATTCCTCTGTTGAGGGGTATCTGGGTTCTTTATAGCTTCTGGCTATTACAAATAAGGCTGCTATGAACATAGTTGAGTATATGTCCTTCTTACCAGTTGGAACATCTTCTGGATATATGCCCATGAGAAGTATTGCGGGATCCTCCAGTAGTACTATGTCCAATTTTCTGAGGAAACGCCAGACTGATTTCCAGAGTGGTTGTACAAGCTTGCAATTCCACCAACAATGGAGGAATGTTCCTCTTTCTCCACATCCTCGCCAGCATCTGCTGTCACCTGAATTTTTGATCTTAGCCATTCTGGCTGGTGTGAGGTAGAATCTCAGGGTTGTTTTGATTTGCATTTCCCTGATGATTAAGGATGCTGAGCATTTTTTCAGGTGCTTCTCAGCCATTCGGTATTCCTCAGGTGAGAATTCTTTGTTTAGCTCTGAGCCCCATTTATTAATGGGTTTATTTGATTTTCTGGAGTCCACCTTCTTGAGTTCTTTATATATATTGGATATTAGTCCCCTATCTGATTTAGGATAGGTAAAGATCCTTTCCCAATCTGTTGGTGGCCTTTTTGTCTTATTGACGGTGTCTTTTGCCTAACAGAAGCTTTGCAATTTTATGAGGTCCCATTTGTCTATTCTCGATCTTACAGCAGAAGCCATTGTTGTTCTATTCAGGAATTTTCCCCCTGTGCCCATATCTCCGGGGCTTATCCCCAGATTCTCCTCTATAAGTTTCACTGTCTCTGGTTTTATGTGGAGTTCCTTGCTCCACTTAGATTTGACCTTAGTACAAGGAGATAGGAATAGATCACATCGCATTCTTCTATATAATAATCTCCAGTTGTGCCAGCACCATTTGTTGAAAATGCTGTTTTTTTTCCACTGGATGGTTTTAGCTCCCTTGTCAAAGACCAAGTGACCATAGGTGTGTGGGTTCATTTCTGGGTCTTCAATTCTATTCCATTGGTCTACTTGTCTGTCACTGTACCAGTACCATGCATTTTTTATCACAATTGCTCTATAGTCAGCTTTATGTCAGACATGGTGATTCCACCAGAAGTTCTTTTATCATTGAGAAGAGTTTTTGCTATCCTAGGTTTTTCTTTTTTTTTTCAGATGAATTTGCAAATTGCCCTTTCTAATTTGTTGAAGAATTGAGTTGGAATTTTAATGGGGATTGCATTGAATCTGTGGATTGCTTTTGGAGCGTAGATATTCAGAATTGAGAGTTCCTCTTGGAGGATTTTACCTTTGATGTGTATGAAGTGTCCCTCCTTGTCTTTTTTGATAACTTTGGGTTGGAAGTCGATTTTATCTGATATTAGAATGGCTACTCCAGCCTGTTTCTTCAGACCATTTGCTTGGAAAATTGTTTTCCAGCCTTTCACTCTGAGGTAGTGTCTGTCTTTTTCCCTGAGATGGGTTTCCTGTAAGCAGCAAAATGTTGGGTCCTGTTTGTGTAGCCAGTCTGTTAGTCTATGTCTTTTTATTGGGGAATTGAGTCCATTGATATTAAGAGATATTAAGGAAAAGTAATTGTTGCTTCCTTTTATTTTTGTTGTTAGAGTTGGCATTCTGTTCTTGTGGCTGTCTTCTTTTTGGTTTGTTGAGGGATTACTTTCTTGCTTGTTCTAGGGCGTGATTTCTGTCCTTGTATTGTTTCTTTTCTGTTATTATCCTTTGAAGGGCTGGATTCGTGGAAAGATAATGTGTGAATTTGGTTTTGTCGTGGAATACTTTGGTTTCTCCATCTATGGTGATTGATAGTTTGGCCGGGTATAGTAGCCTGGGCTGGCATTTGTGTTCTCTTAGTGTCTGTATAACATCTGTCCAGGCTCTTCTGGCTTTCATAGTCTCTGGTGAAAAGTCTGGTGTAATTCTGATAGGCCTTCCTTTATATGTTACTTGACCTTTCTCCCTTACTGCTTTTAATATTCCATCTTTATTTAGTGCATTTGTCGTCTGATTATTATGTGTCGGGAGGAATTTCTTTTCTGGTCCAGTCTATTTGGAGTTCTGTAGGCTTCTTGTATGTTCATGGGCATCTCTTTCTTTAGGTTTGGAAAGTTTTCTTCTATAATTTTGTTGAAGATATTTGCCGGCCCTTTAAGTTGAAAATCTTCATTCTCATCAACTCCTATTATCTGTAGGTTTTGTCTTCTCATTGTGTCCTGGATTTCCTGGATGTTTTGAGTTAGGATCTTTTTGCGTTTTCCATTTTCTTTGATTGTTGTGCCGATGTTCTCTATGGAATCTTCTGCACCTGAGATTCTCTCTTCCATCTCTGTATTCTCTTGCTGATGCTCGCGTCTATGGTTACAGATTTCTTTCCTAGGGTTTCTATCTCCAGCGTTGCCTCACTTTGGGTATTCTTTATTGTGTCTACTTCCCTTTTTAGGTCTAGTATGGTTTTGTTCATTTCCATCACCTGTTTGGATGTGTTTTCCTGTTTTTCTATAAGGACTTCTACCTGTTTGGTTGTGTTTTCCTGTTTTTCTTTAAGAACTTGTAACTCTTTAGCGGTGTTCTCCTGTATTTCTTTTTTTTGTTTTGTTTTGGTTTTTTTTGTTTGTTTTTTGTTTTTTTGTTTTTTTTTATGATCCACTTAATAGCTTGTATGAATATTTATTAAGGGTGCTCACTTAACCTCGACTCCTTCTTATTACCATAATAAAAATGAGTGGAGATAGTTTTATCCTTAGTCATCTTGGTTTTGAAATTTTTTTTTCCATTTTTTATTAGGTACTTAGCTCATTTACATTTCCAATGCTATACCAAAAGTCCCCCATACCCACCCACCTCCAATCCCCTACCCACCCACTCCCCCTTTTTGGCCCTGGCGTTCCGCTGTACTGGGGCATATAAAGTTTGCAAGTCCAATGGGCCTCTCTTTCCAGTGATGGCCGACTAGGCCATCTTTTGATACATATGCAGCTAGAGTCAAGAGCTCCGGGGTACTGGTTAGTTCATAATGTTGTAACGCCTATAGCGTTGCAGATCCCTTTAGCTCCTTGGCTACTTTCTCTAGCTCCTCCATTGGGAGCCCTGTGATCCATCCATTAGCTGACTGTGAGCATCCACTTCTGTGTTTGCTAGGCCCCGGCATAGTCTCACAAGAGACAGCTACATCTGGGTCCTTTCGATAAAATCTTGCTAGTGTATGCAATGGTGTCAGCGTTTGGATGCTGATTATGGGGTGGATCCCTGGATATGGAAGTCTCTACATGGACCATCCTTTCATCTCAGCTCCAAATTTGTCTCTGTAACTCCTTCCAAGGGTGTTTTGTTCCCACTTCTAAGGAGGGGCATAGTGTCCACACTTCAGTCTTCATTTTTCTTGAGTTTCATGTGTTTAGGAAATTGTATCTTATATCTTGGGTATCCTAGGTTTTGGGCTAATATCCACTTATCAGTGAGTACATATTGTGTGAGTTCCTTTGTGAATGTGTTACCTCACTCAGGATGATGCCCTCCAGGTCCATCCATTTGGCTAGGAATTTCATAAATTCATTCTTTTTAATAGCTGAGTAGTACTCCATTGTGTAGATGTACCACATTTTCTGTATCCATTCCTCTGTTGAGGGGCATCTGGGTTCTTTCCAGCTTCTGGCTATCATAAATAAGGCTGCTATGAACAAAGTGGAGCATGTGTCCTTCTTACCAGTTGGGCATCTTCTGGATATATGCCCAGGAGAGGTATTGCTGGATCCTCCGGTAGTACTATGTCCAATTTTCTGAGGAACCGCCAGACTGATTTCCAGAGTGGTTGTACAAGCCTGCAATCCCACCAACAATGGAGGAGTGTTCCTCTTTCTCCACATCCACGCCAGCATCTGCTGTCACCTGAATTTTTGATCTTAGCCATTCTGACTGGTGTGAGGTGGAATCTCAGGGTTGTTTTGATTTGCATTTCCCTGATGATTAAGGATGTTGAACATTTTTTCAGGTGCTTCTCTGCCATTTGGTATTCCTCAGGTGAGAATTCTTTGTTCAGTTCTGAGCCCCATTTTTTAATGGGGTTATTTGATTTTCTCAAGTCCACCTTCTTGAGTTCTTTATATATGTTAGATATTAGTCCCCTATCTGATTTAGGATAGGTAAAGATCCTTTCCCAATCTGTTGGTGGTCTTTTTGTCTTATTGACGGTGTCTTTTGCCTTGCAGAAACTTTGGAGTTTCATTAGGTCCCATTTGTCAATTCTGGATCTTACAGCACAAGCCATTGCTGTTCTGTTCAGGAATTTTTCCCCTGTGCCCATATCTTCAAGGCTTTTCCCCACTTTCTCCTGTATAAGTTTCAGTGTCTCTGGTTTTATGTGAAGCTCCTTGATCCACTTAGATTTGACCTTAGTACAAGGAGATAAGTATGGATCGATTCGCATTCTTCTACACGATAACAATCAGTTGTGCCAGCACCAATTGTTGAAAATGCTGTCTTTCTTCCACTGGATGGTTTTAGCTTCCTTGTCGAAGATCAAGTGACCATAGGTGTGTGGGTTCATTTCTGGGTCTTCAATTCTATTCCATTGGTCTACTGGTCTGTCTCTATACTAGTACCATGCAGTTTTTATTACAATTGCTCTGTAGTAAAGCTTTAGGTCAGGCATGGTGATTCCACCATAGGTTCTTTTACCCTTGAGAAGACTTTTTGCTATCCTAGGTTTTTTGTTATTCCAGATGAATTTGCAAATTGCTCCTTCTAATTCGTTGAAGAATTGAGTTGGAATTTTGATGGGGATTGCATTGAATCTGTAGATTGCTTTTGGCAAGATAGCCATTTTTACAATGTTGATCCTGCCAATCAATGAGCATGAGAGATCTTTCCATCTTCTGAGATCTTCTTTAATTTCTTTCTTCAGAGATTTGAAGTTTTTATCATATAGATCTTTCACTTCCTTAGTTAGAGTCTCGCCAAGATATTTTATATTATTTGTGACTATTGAGAAGGGTGTTGTTTCCCTAATTTCTTTCTCAGCCTGTTTATTCTTTGTATAGAGAAAGGCCATTGAGTTGTTTGAGTTTATTTTATATCCAGCTACTTCACCGAAGCTGTTTATCAGGTTTAGGAGTTCTCTGGTAGAATTTTTAGAGTCACTTATATATACTATCATATCATCTGCAAAAAGTGATATTTTGACTTCCTCTTCCAATTAGTATCCCCTTGATCTCCTTTTGTTGTCGAATTGCTCTGGCTAATACTTCAAGTACTATGTTGAAAAGGTAGGGAGAAAGTGGGCAGCCTTGTCTAGTCCCTGATTTTAGTGGGATTGCTTCCAGCTTCTCTCCATTTACTTTGATGTTGGCTACTGGTTTGCTGTAGATTGCTTTTATCATGTTTAGGTATGGGCCTTGAATTCCCGATCTTTCCAGAACTTTTATCATGAATGGATGTTGGATCGTGTCAAATGCTTTTTCTGCATCTAACGAGGTGATCATGTGGTTTTTGTCTTTGAGTTTGTTTATATAATGGATTACATTGATGGATTTTCGTATATTAAACCATCCCTGCATCCCTGGCATAAAACCTACTTGGTCAGTATGGATGATTGCTTTAACGTGTTCTTGGATTCAGTTAGCGAGAATTTTATTGAGGATTTTTGCATCGATATTCATAAGAGAAATTGGTCTGAAGTTCTCTATCTTTGTTGGATCTTTCTGTGGTTTAGGTATCAGAGTAATAGTGGCTTCATAAAATGAGTTGGGTAGAGTACCTTCTACTTCTATTTTGTGAAATAGTTTGTGCAGAACTGGAATTAGATCTTCTTTGAAGTCTGATAGAACTCTGCACTAAACCCATCTGGTCCTGGGCTTTTTTTGGCTGGGAGACTATTGATAACTGCTTCTATTTCTTTAGGTGATATGGGACTGTTTAGATGGTCAACTTGATCCTGATTCAACTTTGGTACCTGGTATCTGTCCAGAAATTTGTCCATTTCGTCCAGGTTTTCTAGTTTTGTTGAGTATAGCCTTTTGTGGAAGGATCTGATGGTGTTTTGGATTTCTTTAGGATCTGTTGTTATGTCTCCCTTTTCATTTCTGATTTTGTTAATTAGGATTTTGTCCCTGTGCCCTTTAGTGAGTCTAGCTAAGGGTTTATCTATCTTGTTGATTTTTTCAAAGAACCAACTCCTCGTTTGGTTAATTCTTTGAATAGTTTTTCTTGTTTCCACTTGGTTGATTTCACCCCTGAGTTTGATTATTTCCTGCCGTCTACTCCTCTTGGGTGAATTTGCTTCCTTTTTTTCTAGAGCTTTTAGATGTGTTGTCAAGCTGCTAGTATATGCTCTCTCCCTTTTCTTCTTGGAGGCACTCAGAGCTATGAGTTTCCCTCTTAGAAATGCTTTCATTGTGTCCCATAGTTTTGGGTACGTTTTGGCTTCATTTTCATTAAACTCTAAAAAGTCTTTAATTTCTTTCTTTATTCCTTCCTTGACCAAGGTATCATTGAGAAGAGTGTTGTTCAGTTTCCATGTGAATGTTGGCTTTCCATTATTTATGTTGTTATTGAAGATCAGTCTTAGGCCATGGTGGTCTGATAGGATACATGGGATAATTTCAATATTTTTGTATCTGTTGAGGCCTGTTTTGTGACCAATTATATGGTCAATTTTGGAGAAGGTCCCGTGAGGTGCTGAGAAGAAGGTATATCCTTTTGTTTTAGGATAAAATGTTCTGTAGATATCTGTCAGGTCCATTTGTTTCATAAGTTCTGTTAGTTTCACTGTGTCCCTGTTTAGTTTCTGTTTCCACGATCTGTCCATTGATGAAAGTGGTGTGTTGAAGTCTCCCACTATTATTGTGTGAGGTGCAACGTGTGCTTTGAGCTTTACTAAAGTGTCTTTAATGAATGTGGCTGCCCTTGCATTTGGAGCGTAGATATTCAGAATTGAGAGTTCCTCTTGGAGGATTTTACCTTTGATGAGTATGAAGTGTCCCTCCTTGTCTTTTTAAATAACTTTGGGTTGGAAGTCGATTTTATCCGATATTAAAACGGCTACTCCAGCTTGTTTCTTCAGACCATTTGCTTGGAAAATTGTTTTCCAGCCTTTCACTCTGAGGTAGTGTCTGTCTTTTTCCCTGAGATGGGTTTCCTGTAAGCAGCAGAATGTTGGGTCCTGTTTGTGTAGCCAGTCTGTTAGTCTATTTCTTTTTATTGGGGAGTTGAGTCCATTTATATTAAGAGATATTAAGGAAAGGTAATTGTTGCTTCCTGTTGTTTTTGTTGTTAAAGTTGGCATTCTGTTCTTGTGGCTGTCTTCTTTTAGTTTTGTTGAGGGATTATCTTCTTGTTTTTTCTAGGGCGTGGTTCCCGTCCTTGTATTCGTTTTTTTCTGTTATTATCCTTTGAAGGGCTGGATTCGTGGAGAGATAATGGGTGAATTTAGTTTTGTCATGGAATACTTTGGTTTCTCCATCTATGGTAATTGAGAGTTTGGCTCGGTATAGTAGCCTGGGCTGGAATTTGTGTTCTCTTAGTGTCTGTATAACATCTTTGCAGGCTCTTCTGGCTTTCATAGTCTCTGGTGAAAAATCTGGTGTAATTCTGATAGGCTTGCCTTTATATGTTACTTGACCTTTTTCCCTTACTGCTTTTAGTATTCTATCTTTATTTAGTGCATTTGTTGTTCTGATTATTATGTGTCGGGAGGAATTTCTTTTCTGGTCCAGTCTATTTGGAGTTCTGTAGGCTTCTTGTATGTTCATGGGTATCTCTTTCTTTAGATTTGGGAAGTTTTCTTCAATAATCTTGTTGAAGATGTTTGCTGGTCCTTTGAGTTGAAAATCTTCATTCTCATCCACTCCTATTATCCGTAGGTTCGGTCTTCTCAAGCCTGGATTTCCTGGATGTTTTGAGTTAGGATCTTTTTGCATTTTCCATTTTTTTTTGATTGTTGTGCCGATGTTCTCTATGAAATCTTCTGCACCTGAGATTCTCTCTTCCATTTCTTGTATTCTTTTGCTGATGCTCGCATCTATAGTTCCAGATCTCTTTCCTAGTGTTTCTATCTCCACTGTTGCCTCACTTTGGGTTTTCTTCATTGTGTCTACTTCCCTTTTTAGGTCATGGATGGTTTTATTCAATTCCATCATCTGTTTGGTTGTGTTTTCCTGCAATTCTTTAAGGGATTTTTGTGTTTCCTCTTGAATGTCTTCTACCTGTTTGGTTATGTTTTCCTGTAATTCTTTAAGTGAGTTATTTAAGTCCTTCTTGATGTCCTCTACCATCATCATGAGATATGCTTTTAAATCCAGGTCTAGCTTTTCAGGTGTGTTGGGGTGCCCTGGACTGGGCGAAGTGGGAGTGCTGGGTTCTGATGATGGTGAGTAGTCCTGGTTTCTGTTAGTAAGATTCTTACGTTTACCTTTCGCCATCTGGTAATCTCTGGAGTTAGTTGTTATAGTTGTCTCTGTTTAGAGATTGTTCCTCTGGTGATTTTGTTACACTATATCAGCAGACCAGGGAGACTAGCTCTCTTCCCTGAGTTTCAGTGGTCAGAGCAGTCTCTGCAGGCAAGCTCTCCTCTTTCAGGGAGGTGCACAGTTATCTGGTGTTTGGACCTCCTCCTAGCCGAAGATGAAGGCCCAAAACAGGATCTTTCCCAGAAGCTGTGTTGCTTTGGCCTGCAGACTGCCCGCTGCGGAGTCCCTGAATCAAGGTGGCCCCCTCGGAACGTGAGGCAGAAGCCTCACAGGCTGTTCGGACACCTGTGCTCTGACCAGGAAGGTGGCCGGTTGTCTGGAGCCGGAAATGGCGCTGCCTCAGAGGCTCTGTGGCTCTCGCCCGGTCCAGAAGCTGCTGGCCTTTGTGTTCCACACTCTCACCCGCAGACCGCCGGCCGCGGGGTCTCGGAACCAAGGTGACCCCCGCGGAACGTGAGGCAGAAGCCTCTCGGGCCGGGTGGACCCCTGTGCTCTCACCAGGAAGGTGGTCGGTTGTCTGGAGCCGGAAATGGCGCCGCCTCAGAGCCTGTATTTCTTTAAGTGAGTTATTAAAGTCCTTCTTGATGTCCTCTACCATCATCATGAGATATGCTTTCAAATCCGGGTCTAGCTTTTCGGTTGTGTTGGGGTGCCCAGGACTAGGTGGTGTGGGAGTGCTGCGTTCTGATGATGGTGAGCAGTCTTTATTTCTGTTAGTAGGATTCTTACATTTGCCTTTTGCCATCTTGTATTCTCTGGAGCTAGTTGTTATAGTTGTCTCTGGTTAGAGCTTTTTCCTCAGGTGATTATGTTAGCCTCTATCAGCAGACCTGGAAGACTAGATCTATCCTTAGTTTGAGTCATCAGAATACTCTCTGCATGCAAGCTCTCCTCTTGCAGGGAAGGTGCCCAGATATCTGGTGTTTGAACCTGCCTCCTGGCAGAAGTTGTGTTCCACTCACCAGAGGACTTAGGATCCCGTGGCGGATCCTGTGTGGGTCCTTGTGGGTGTCCGGAGACTCACCGGGCCAGGGACCCTGGTGCTGCAGTGGACCGGAAGTGACTGGAGCCCTGTATCAGGCCGAGTTACCTGCTTCCTTAATTAATTCAGTCTCAGGTCCTGTGCGATTGGATTGGAGCAGGCGCTGTTTTCCACTCACCAGAGGCCTTAGGATCCCATGGCTGATCCTGTGTGGGTCCTTGCAGGTGTCTGGAGACTCCCCCGGGCAGGGGCCACGGTGCTGCAGTGGGTCAGTCGGAAGGGACTTGGGCATCTCTTTCTTTAGGTTTGGGAAGTTTTCTTCTATAATTTTGTTGAAGATATTTGCTGGTCCTTTGAGTTGAAAATCTTCATTCTCATCTACTCCTATTATCTGTACGTTTGGTCTTCTCATTGTGTCCTGGATTTCCTGCATGTTTTGAGGTAGGATCTTTTTGCATTTTCTTTGATTGTTGTGCCTATGTTCTCTATGGAATCTTCTGCACCTGAGATTCTCTCTTCCATCTCTTGTATTCTGTTGCTGATGTTCGCGTCTATGGTTACAGATTTCTTTCCTAGGGTTTCTATCTCCAGCGTTGCCTCACTTTGAGTTTTCTTTATTGTGTCTACTTCCCTTTTTAGGTCTTGGATGGTTTTATTCAATTCCATCACCTGTTTGGTTGTTTTTCCTGCAATTCTTTAAGGGATTTTTTGCTTCCTCTTTAATGTCTTCTACCTGTTTAGCAGTGTTCTCCTGTATTTCTTTAAGTGAGTTATTAAAGTCCTTCTTGATGTCCTCTACCATCATCATGACATATGCTTTTAAATCCGGGTCTAGTTTTCGGGTGTGTTGTGGTGCCCTGGACTGGGCGAAGTGGGAGTGCTGGGTTCTGATGATGATGAGTGGTCTTGGTTTCTGTTAGTAAGATTGTTACGTTTACCTTTCGCCATCTGGTAATCTCTGGAGTTAGTTGTTATAGTTGTCTCTGTTTAGAGATTGTTCCTCTGGTGATTTTGTTACCCTCTATCAGCAGACCTGGGAGACTAGTTCTCTCTTCTGAGTTTCAGTAGTCAGAGCACTGTCTGCAGGCAAGCTCTCCTCTTAGAGGGAAGGTGCTCAGAAATCTGGCATTCGGACCTCCCTCCTGGCCGAAGATGAAGGCCTAAAACAGGACCATTCCCAGAAGCTGTGTTGCTTTTGCCTGTCACAGAAGCTGTTAGCTTTTATAGTCCACCCTCTCACCTGTGCAGACTACTTTGGGTGGAGTCCCTGAACCAAGATGACTCCCGTTGATCCTGAGGCAAAAGCCTCCCGGGCTGGTGGACACCTGTCCTCTGGCCGGAAAGGTGGTCGGATGTCTGGAGCCCGATAAGGGTGCTGCCTCAGAAGCTCTGTGGCACCTGCCTGTCCTAGAAGCTGTTAGCTTCTGTGTGCACACTCTCACCTGTGCAGACTACTTTCGGTGGAGTCCCAGAACCAAGATGGCTCCCGCCGATCCTTGTCCCAGAATTAGTGTAGCTTCTGTAGTCCACACTCTCCCCTGGGCAGACTATTCTGGCGGGATCCAGGAACCAAGATCTAGTGATATTTTTGATGTGTTTTTGGATTTAGTTTGCAAGAATTTTATTGAGAAGTTTTGCATCTATGTTTATAAGTAAAATCTGTTTGAAGTATCTTTCTTTGCTGAGTCTGTGAAGTTTCTGTATCAGGATAACTGTGTCCCTATAGAATAAATTGGGTACTATTCCTTCTGTTTATATGTTGTGGAATAGTTTATGGAGTATTGGTATTAACTCTTCTTTGAATGCCTGGTCTAATTCTGTAATAAATTTTTCTGGCCCATCCCTGGTTTGTTCTCTCTCTCTCTCTCTCTCTCTCTCTCTCTCTCTCTCTCTCTCTCTCTCTCTCTCTCTCTCTCTCTCTCTCTCGTTTTTTGGCTTGGTTTGGTTTGAGACTGACTGCTTCTATTTCCTTAGGGGTTATGGTTACTATTTAGGTAGTTTACCTGATTTTGATTTGGTGTGTGGTATCTGTCTAGAAATTCATCCATTTCGTTCAGATTTTCTAATTTTGTGGAGTACAGACTTTTTAAGTAAGCCCTCAAGGTTTTTTTTTTTGGATTTCCTCAGTTTCTGTTGTTATGTCTCCCTTTTAACTTCTGATTTTGTTAATCTGGGTACTGTCTCTGTGCCTTTTAATTAGTTTGACTAAACATTTATTTGTCTTTTTGATTTTTCAAAAAAGGAGCTCTTGGGTTTTTGATTCTTTCTTATTCTCTTTGTTTTTAATTGATTCATTTCAGCCCTGAGTTTGATTATTTCCAGCCTTCTACTCCTCTTGGGTGTGTTTGCTTCTTTTTGTTTTAGAGCTTTCAGGTGGGGTGTTAAATTGCTAGTAAGAGCTCTCTCCAGTTTCCTTATGAACTCAATGCTATGCACTTTTCTCTTAGTACTGCCTTCATTGTGCCCTGTAAGTTTGGTTATGTTTTACCTTCATTTTCATTGAATTCTAGGAAGTCTTTAAATTTTTTTTTATTTCTTCCCTAACCAAGTTGTCATTGAGTATAGAGTCGTTGAGTTTCCATGAGTATGTAGGCTTTCTGTTGTTTTTATTTTTATTGAAGTCCAGTCTTACTCCTTTGTGATCTAATAGATGTGAACAGTTATTTTGATCTTCTTGTTTCTGCTGAAGCTTGCTTTGTGCCTAATTATATGGTCAGTTGTGGAAAAGGTCATTCGAGTTGCTGAGTAGAATGTATATTCTTTTGTTTTGAGGTGGAAGGTTCTGTAGATGTCTGTTAAGTTCATTTGGCTTATAACATCTGATAAGTTCATTGTTTCTCTGTTTGTTTTTTGTTTTGAGGTCCTACCCATTGGTTAGAGTGTGGTGTTGAAATCTCCCACCATTATTGTGTAGGGTTCAATGAGTGGTTTGAGCTTTAGTGCAGTTTCTTTGATGAATGTGGCTGAACTTGCATTTGGGGCATAGATGTTCAGACTTGAGATGTCATTTTTTTGTAGATTTTTCCTTTGATGATTATGAAGTGTTCTTCCCTATCTCTTTGGATAACTTTGTGTTGAAAGTCTATTTTATTGGATATTAGAATGGCTACTTCATCTTGTTTCTTGGGTCCATTTGCTTGGAAAATCTTTTATAAGCCCTTTACCATGAGGTAGTTTCTATCATTGTTGCTGAGATGTGCTTCTTCTATGCAGCAGAATGATCGGTCCCTTTTATGTATCCAGTCTGTTATCCTATCTTTTTATTGGTGCATTGAGCCTATTCATATTCAGAGGTATTAATGACCAATGATTACTAGTTCCTGTTATTTTGATGTTGGAGGTGAGTGTGTGTGTGTGATTTTACTTTTTGGTTTTATTGTGAGATGTCTAAATTCTTGTGTTTTGGGGGGTGTAGTTACCTTTCTTGTGTTTAAGTTTTTCTTCTAATATCCTCTAATGGTTTGGATTAGTAGAAAACTATTGTTTGATTTTGGTCTTGTCATAGAATATCTTTGCTTTTCCATCTATGGTGATTGAGAGTTTTGCAGGGTATAGTAGTCTGGGGTGACATCTGTGGTCTCTTAGAGTTTGCAAGACATCCATCCAGGATCTTTTGGCTTTTAGGATTTCTGTTGAGAAGTCAGGTGTAATTCTGATAGGTCTCTAGTTACATGTTATTTGGCATTTTCCCCTTGCCACTTTTGATATTCTTTCTTTGTTCAGTATATTTAGTATTTTGATTATTATGTGGCAGAAGTATTTTTTTTCCCATGGTCCAATCTATTTGGTATTCTGTAAACTTCTTGTATGTTTGCAGTCATCTCTTTTTTAGGTTAGGGAAGTTTTTTCTATGATTTTGTTGAATATATTTTCTGACCTTTTCAGCTGGGAATCTTCACCTTCTTCTATCTCTATTATTCTTAGGTTTGGTGTTTTCATAGTGTCCCATATTTCCTGGATGTTTTGATTTAGGAACATTTTACATTTCACATTTTCTTTGATTGATAAATTCATCTCTTTTATGGTATCTTCTATGCATGAGATTCTCCCTTCCATTTCTTGTATTCTGTTGGTGATGCTTGTGTTTGTAGTTCCTGTTCTCTTTCCTACATTTTCCATCTCCAGTGTTACCTTCATTTGTGTTTTCTTTATTGCTTCTCTTTCCATTTTTAGATCTTGGACACTTTTATTTATTTCATTTGCCTGTGTGATTGTATTTTCCATTTCTTTAAGGGAGTTAATTTTGTTTCCTCTTTAAGGGCTTCCATCTCTTTGATTGTGTTCTTCTGTACATCTTTAAGGGAATTTATATTTACATCCTCTCTAAGTCCCTCTATCATCTTCATGAGATGGGATTTAAAGGTCAAAGTTTTGCTCATCAGGTGTTAGGAAATCAAGGCTTGCTCTAGAAGGTGAGGTGGGTTCTCATGAGGCCATAGTGTACTCACTTTTGTTAATTATTTTCTTGTACTTTTCTTCTGCTATCTAGTTGTCTCTGGTACTGGTTGGCCTGAGTGTCGTGCACTGTATCAGACTTCCCGGGAAGCAGGTGGAGCTGCGTGTCTCAGATTTGAGTGGGTGTCCTGTGTGTGTTATGTTAAAGCCTGACTTTGTGAGGCAAGGAAAGCTGTGGGGTAGGGCCCTGAATGCACTGTTCACACCTCTGCTGGTGTAGACATTGACCAGAAGTCCCTCGGCTGCCAGGTGTGTGTGTGTGTGTGTGTGTGTGTGTGTGTGTGTGTGTGTGTGTGTGTGTGTGTGTGTGTGGTGTCTTACCTGTGAATGTCAGGTTAAACTAGAGTCTTAGGAGGAGACCAAGTTTTGGGGTGTGGTGCTATGCTTGCTGCTCTGGACCACCACTCTCCATTTCTTTTAAAAATGAGTGTTCTTCTTATTTTTTTTTCCATTTTTTATTAGGTATTTCGCTCATTTACATTTGCAATGCTATACCAAAAGTCCCCCATAGCCACCCACCCCTCTCCCCTACCCACCCACTCCCCTTTTATGGCCCTGGCGTTCCCCTGTACTGGGGCATATAAAGTTTGCGTGTCCAATGGGCCTCTCTTTCCAGTGATGGCCGACTAGGCCATCTTTTGATGCATATGCAGCTAGAGTCAAGAGCTCCGGGGTACTGGTTAGTTCATAATGTTGTTCCACCTATAGGGTTGCAGATCCCTTTAGCTTCTTTGGTACTTTCTCTAGCTCCTTCATTGGGGGCCATGTGATCCATCCAATAGCCGACTGTGAGCATCCACTTCTATGTTTGCTAGGCCCAGGCATACTCTGACAAGAGACAGCTATATCAGGGTCCTTTCAGCATAATCTTGCTAGTGTATGCAATGGTGTCAGCATTTGGAAGCTGATTATGGGATGGATCCCCGGATATGGTAGTGTCTACATGGTCCATCCTTTTATCTCAACTCCAAACTTTGTCTCTGTAACTCCTTCCAAGGGTGTTTTGCTCCCACTTCTAAGGAGGGGCATAGTGTTCACACTTCAGTCTTCATTTTTCTTGAGTTTCATGTGTTTAGGAAATTGTATCTTATATCTTGGGTATCTTAGGTTTTGGGCTAATATCCACTTATCAGTGAGTACATATTGTGTGAGTTCCTTTGTGAATGTGTTACCTCACTCAGGATGATGCCCTCCAGGTCCATCCATTTGGCCAGGAATTTCATAAATTCATTCTTTTTAATAGCTGAGTAGTACTCCATTGTGTAGATGTACCACATCTTCTGTATCCATTCCTCTGTTGAGGGGCATCTGGGTTCCTTCCAGCTTCTGGCTATTATAAATAAGGCTGCTATGAACATAGTGGAGCATGTGTCCTTCTTACCAGTTGGGGCATCTTCTGGATATATGCCCAGGAGAGGTATTGCTGGATCCTCCGGTAGTACTATATCCAGTTTTCTGAGGAACCGCCAGACTGATCTCCAGAGTGGTTGTACAAGCCTGCAATCCCACCAACAATGGAGGAGTGTTCCTCTTTCTCCACATCCACGCCAGCATCTGCTGTCAGCTGAATTTTTGATCTTAGCCATTCTGACTGGTGTGAGGTGGAATCTCAGGGTTGTTTTGATTTGCATTTCCCTGATGATTAAGGATGTTGAGCATTTTTTCAGGTGCTTCTCTGCCATTCGGTATTCCTCAGGTGAGAATTCTTTGTTCAGTTCTGAGCCCCATTTTTTAATGGGGTTATTTGATTTTCTGAAGTCCACCTTCTTGAGTTCTTTATATATGTTGGATATTAGTCCCCTATCTGATTTAGGATAGGTAAAGATCCTTTCCCAATCTGTTGGTGGTCTTTTTGTCCTATTGACGGTGTCTTTTGCCTTGCAGAAACTTTGGAGTTTCATTAGGTCCCATTTGTCAATTCTCGATCTTACAGAGCAAGCCATTGCTGTTCTGTTCAGGAATCTTTCCCCTGTACCCATATCTTCAAGGCTTTTCCCCACTTTCTCCTCTATAAGTTTCAGTGTCTCTGGTTTTATGTGAAGTTCCTTGATCCACTTAGATTTGACCTTAGTACAAGGAGATAAGTATGGATCGATTCGCATTCTTCTACATGATAACAACCAGTTGTGCCAGCACCAATTGTTGAAAATGCTGTCTTTCTTCCACTGGATGGTTTTAGCTCCCTTGTCGAAGATCAAGTGACCATAGGTGTGTGGGTTCATTTCTGGGTCTTCAATTCTATTCCATTGGTCTACTTGTCTGTCTCTATACCAGTACCATGCAGTTTTTATCACAATTGCCCTGTAGTAAAGCTTTAGGTCAGGCATGGTGATTCCACCAGAGGTTCTTTTATCCTTGAGAAGAGTTTTTGCTATCCTAGGTTTTTTGTTATTCCAGATGAATTTGCAAATTGCTCCTTCTAATTCGTTGAAGAATTGAGTTGGAATTTTGATGGGGATTGCATTGAATCTGTAGATTGCTTTTGGCAAGATAGCCATTTTTACAATGTTGATCCTGCCAATCCATGAGCATGGGAGATCTTTCCATCTTCTGAGATCTTCTTTAATTTCTTTCTTCAGAGACTTGAAGTTTTTATCATACAGATCTTTTACTTCCTTAGTTAGAGTCACGCCGAGATATTTTATATTATTTGTGACTATTGAGAACGGTGTTGTTTCCCTAATTTCTTTCTCAGCCTGTTTATTCTTTGTGTAGAGAAAGGCCATTGACTTGTTTGAGTTAATTTTATATCCAGCTACTTCACCAAAGCTGTTTATCAGGTTTAGGAGTTCTCTGGTGGAATTTTTAGGGTCACTTATATATACTATCATATCATCTGCAAAAAGTGATATTTTGACTTCCTCTTTTCCAATTTGTATCCCCTTGATCTCCTTTTGTTGTCGAATTGCTCTGGCTAATACTTCAAGTACTATGTTGAAAAGGTAGGGAGAAAGTGGGCAGCCTTGTCTAGTCCCTGATTTTAGTGGGATTGCTTCCAGCTTCTCTCCATTTACTTTGATGTTGGCTACTGGTTTGCTGTAGATTGCTTTTATTATGTTTAGGTATGGGCCTTGAATTCCTGATCTTTCCAAAACTTTTATCATGAATGGGTGTTGGATCTTGTCAAATGCTTTTTCTGCATCTAACGAGATGATCATGTGGTTTTTGTCTTTGAGTTTGTTTATATAATGGATTACATTGATGGATTTTCGTATATTAAACCATCCCTGCATCCCTGGAATAAAACCTACTTGGTCAGGATGGATGATTTCTTTAATGTGTTCTTGGATTCGGTTAGCGAGAATTTTATTAAGGATTTTTGCATCGATATTCATAAGAGAAATTGGTCTGAAGTTCTCTATCTTTGTTGGATCTTTCTGTGGTTTAGGTATCAGAGTAATAGTGGCTTCATAAAATGAGTTGGGTAGAGTACCTTCTACTTCTATCTTGTGAAATAGTTTGTGCAGAACTGGAATTAGATCTTCTTTGAAGGTCTGATAGAACTCTGCACTAAACCCATCTGGTCCTGGGCTTTTTTTGGTTGGGAGACTATTAATAACTGCTTCTATTTCTTTAGGGGATATGGGACTGTTTAGAAGGTCAACTTGATCCTGATTCAACTTTGGTACCTGGTATCTGTCCAGAAATTTGTCCATTTCGTCCAGGTTTTCCAGTTTTGTTGAGTATAAGCTTTTGTAGAAGGATCTGATGGTGTTTTGGATTTCTTCAGGATCTGTTGTTATGTCTCCCTTTTCATTTCTGATTTTGTTGATTAGGATTTTGTCCCTTTGCCCTCTCGTGAGTCTAGCTAAGGGTTTATCTATCTTGTTGATTTTCTCAAAGAACCAACTCCTCGTTTGGTTAATTCTTTGAATAGTTCTTCTTGTTTCCACTTGGTTAATTTCACCCCTGAGTTTGATTATTTCCTGCCGTCTACTCCTCTTGGGTGAATTTGCTTCCTTTTTTTCTAGAGCTTTTAGATGTGTTGTCAAGCTGCTAGTATGTGCTCTCTCCCGTTTCTTCTTGGAGGTACTCAGAGCTATGAGTTTCCCTCTTAGAAATGCTTTCATTGTGTCCCAAAGGTTTGGGTACGTTGTGGCTTCATTTTCATTAAACTCTAAAAAGTCTTTAATTTCTTTCTTTATTCCTTCCTTGACCAAGGTATCATTGAGAAGAGTGTTGTTCAGTTTCCACGTGAATGTTGGCTTTCCATTCTTAATGTTGTTATTGAAGATCAGTCTTAGGCCATGGTGGTCTGATAGGATACATGGGACAATTTCAATATTTTTGTATCTGTTGAGGCTTATTTTGTGACCAATTATATGGTCAATTTTGGAGCAGGTCCCGTGAGGTGCTGAGAAGAAGGTATATCCTTTTGTTTTAGGATTAAATATTCTGTAGATATCTGTCAGGTCCATTTGTTTCATAACTTCTGTTAGTTTCACTGTGTCCCTGTTTAGTTTCTGTTTCCACGATCTGTCCATTGATGAAAGTGGTGTGTTGAGGTCTCCCACTATTATTGTGTGAGGTGCAATGTGTGCTTTGAGCTTTACTAAAGTGTCTTTAATGAATGTGGCTGCCCTTGCATTTGGAGCGTAGATATTCAGAATTGAGAGTTCCTCTTGGAGGATTTTACCTTTGATGAGTATGAAGTGTCCCTCCTTGTCTTTTTTGATAACTTTGGGTTTGAAGTCTGTTTTATCCGATATTAGAATGGCTACTCCAGCCTGTTTCTTCAGACCATTTGCTTGGAAAATTGTTTTCCAGCCTTTCACTCTGAGGTAGTGTCTGTCTTTTTCCCTGAGATGGGTTTCCTGTAAGCAGCAGAATGTTGGGTCCTGTTTGTGTAGCCAGTCTGTTAGTCTATGTCTTTTTATTGGGGAATTGAGTCCATTGATATTAAGAGATATTAAGGAAAGGTAATTGTTGCTTCCTGTTATTTTTGTTGTTAAAGTTGGCATTCTGTTCTTGTGGTTGTCTTCTTTTAGGTTTGTTGATGGATTATCTTCTTGTTTTTTCTAGGGCGTGGTTCCCGTCCTTGTATTGTTTTTTTTCTGTTATTATCCTTTGAAGGGCTGGATTCGTGGAGAGATAATGGGTGAATTTAGTTTTGTCGTGGAATACTTTGGTTTCTCCATCTATGGTAATTGAGAGTTTGGCTGGGTATAGTAGCCTGGGCTGGCATTTATGTTCTCTTAGTGTCTGTATAACATCTGACCAGGCTCTTCTGGCTTTCATAGTCTCTGGTGAAAAATCTGGTGTAATTCTGATAGGCTTGCCTTTATATGTTACTTGACCTTTTTCCCTTACTGCTTTTAGTATTCTATCTTTATTTAGTGCATTTGGTGTTCTGATTATTATGTGTCGGGAGGAATTTCTTTTCTGGTCCAGTCTATTTGGAGTTCTGTAGGCTTCTTGTATGTTCATGGGCATCTCTTTCTTTAGATTTGGGAAGTTTTCTTCAATAATTTTGTTGAAGATGTTTGCTGGTCCTTTGAGTTGAAAATCTTCATTCTCATCCACTCCTATTATCCGTAGGTTTGGTCTTCTCATTGTGTCCTGGATTTCCTGGATGTTTTGAGTTAGGATCTTTTTGCATTTTCCATTTTCTTTGATTGTTGTGCCGATGTTCTCTATGGAGTCTTCTGCACCTGAGATTCTCTCTTCCATCTCTTGTATTCTGTTGCTGATGCTGGCATCTATGGTTCCAGATTTCTTTCCTAGGGTTTCTATCTCCAGCGTCGCCTCACTTTGGGTTTTCTTTATTGTGTCTACTTCCCTTTTTAGGTCTAGTATGGTTTTGTTCATTTCCATCACCTGTTTGGATGTGTTTTCCTGTTTTTCTATAAGGACTTCTACCTGTTTGGTTGTGTTTTCCTGTTTTTCTTTAAGGACTTGTAACTCTTTAGCAGTGTTTTCCTGTTTTTCTTTAAGGACTTGTAACTCTTTAGCAGTGTTCTCCTGTATTTCTTTAAGTGAGTTGTTGAATTCCTTCTTTATGTCCTCTACCATCATCATGAGATATGCTTTTAAATCCAGGTCTACCTTTTCAGGTGTGTTAGGGTGTCCTGGATTGGGCGAAGTGGGCGTTCTGGGTTCTGATGATGGTGAGTGGTCCTGGCTTCTGTTAGTAGGATTCTTACGTTTACCTTTCGCCATCTGGCAATCTCTGGAGTTAGTTGTTATAGTTGTCTTTGTTAAAAGATTGTTCCTCTGTTGATTTTGTTACCCTCTATCAGCAGGCGTGGGAGACAAGCTCTCTTCTCTGAGTTTCAGTGGTCAGAGCAGTCTCTGTAGGCAAGCTCTCCTCTCTCAGGGAAGGTGTACAGTTATCTGGTGTTTGGACCTCCTCCTGGCTGAAGGTGAAGGCCCAAAACAGGATCTTTCCCAGAAGCTGTGTTGCTTTGGCCAGGAAGGTGGCCAGTTGTCTGGAGTCGAAGATGTCGCAGCCTCAGAAGCTCTGTGGCTCTTGCCGGGAAGGTGGCTGGTTGTCTGGAGCTGAGGATGGTGCCGCCCCAGAATCTCTGCGACTCTCTCGCCCGTCCCAGAAACAGCTGGCACTCTGTATTCCACACGGTCACCCGTGCAGCCTGCCCTCCGCGGAGTCCCGGAGCCAAGAAGGCTCCCGCCGGCGCCTGTGCCACAAACCTCTCAGGCCAGGCAGACCCCCGTGCTCTCACCAGGAAGGTGGCCGGCTGTCTGGAGCTGAAGATGGCGCCGCCCAGAAGCTCTGCGACTCTCTCGCCCGTCCCAGAAACAGCTGGCACTCTGTATTCCACACGGTCACCCGTGCAGCCTGCCCTCCGCGGAGTCCCGGAGCCAAGAAGGCTCCCGCCGGCGCCTGTGCCACAAACCTCTCAGGCCAGGCAGACCCCGTGCTCTCACCAGGAAGGTGGCCGGCTGTCTGGAGCTAAAGATGGCGCCGGCCAGAAGCTCTGCGACTCTCTCGCCCGTCCCAGAAACAGCTGGCACTCTGTATTCCACACGGTCACCCGTGCAGCCTGCCCTCCGCGGAGTCCCGGAGCCAAGAAGGCTCCCGCCGGCGCCTGTGCCACAAACCTCTCTTCTTATTTTGATATCTATTAATTTTTAATACCAGTATGAGTGTTTGACCTGTGTCTAGGCACCACATGTGTGCAGTACCCAATGATGCCAGAAGAGTGCATCTGATTTCACAGAGCTGAAGTTGCTTGCAGTCATGATGAGCCACATGGGAACAGAACCCAAGACCTCTGCAAATGGAGCTAGTGCTCATAACAGCTAAGCCATCTATCTCTCCAGCCCCTCAGCATTCTTAGTGAATGGTAGAAACACACCGTTCCCATTTTGTTCGTGGTTTTCTGATTGTTTTGTAGTTCTTTTGTTACTTTATTTTTTGTTGTTTAACTTTATGGTTCAGTGCTCTTATTTATTGATCAACTTTTGATTTTTTTCCTTCTTCCTTACTTGTGTATGTGCTGTAATCTTATATTTTATGGGTACTCTGTGGCTTACATAAAATATTATGGACGTAAAATATTGTTTTATCTGAAAGCAACTTTTTTTTTAAGTTCTGTAAAAACATTCTACAGTTTTCTGTTTCCCCACATGATATTTTGCTACTTTGATTTCCTTCTTCTTCCTTTGCAAGTCCCTTATCTTATAGCTGTGCTTATTGTTGACAGTTTTTGTCTTTTAATCGTCTTACTATATATTTGAATATTTAGATATGTTCATCACGCTAATGAAATATTCTGGATTATGAATTTACTTCTTCTGCTCATGAGATTTGTATGCTCACATGTTGTCATGGCAATCGCTAACCTCTTTAGTCTTCTAATTGAAATATTTTCCTACCATTGTCAGTTATGGCTGCTGAGTGCTGATTAAATTCCTTCAGCGTTTGCTTATTAGGAAAGCTTTTATTTCCCCTTTACTTCCTAGGCTAGCTTTGCTAGATAGGCTATATTTGAGTGGCATTTTTCTCACTCTAGAACTTTTTGTATATCTCATTCCTCCTTTTCCTAATATTTTGTTGGAAAATCTACTGTTCGTCTATGGGAAATTTCCTTATATGTAGCCTGGTGGTTTTAGAATTAGTTATTTTTCTGATTGCATATACTTCAGAGATGATCTCTTTGGGGTTGTGGGTCTGGATCTTTAGCTGTCTCCTGGGACTTACAGATTTATTTTTCTACTAGGTAAAAATTCTGCGCATTTTCCATGTCTTTTTTCTTGAGCTCCCATAATGAAAGCATTCCTCATTGTTCATATAGAGAGCCTTTGCTCCTTTTCATCTGTTTTTTTCTTTTTCCCTAGGACTAGACTATTTCAGCAGACTTGCTTTCCAGTTTAGAACATCTGCCTTCTGTTTGATTACTCTGTTGTTAGTGCTCTTTTATGTCATTTACTGATGTTGTCATCTTCAAGATTCATATATACATACATATATATATATATATGTATACACACACACACACACACACACACATTCATGCACACACATACAACACACATATACACATACATGTATATACACACCCACACAAATTGATCTTCTATTGGATTTCCCATTCATATTATAAGTTGTGTCTCCGACTTTTTTTTTAATTACCTATCTATCTTTTCTTATATCTCTCTTTCCTTAGGATAAGTATTTCAAATTCTTTTTTCAGGCAACACATATTTATGTTTTGATTTAGTTCAAAAGAACAACTTCTGGAGTTATTGCATTTTTGGGAAGAATCGTATTGCCTTGTTAAATCATGATTTTTGTGTGCTTTTACACTGTTGTCTGTGCATGTGGCAAAGTGGTGATTTCTACCAGCTTTGTGAACTGGCTTTTAAAGGGGAGATATATTCACCTGTGGCTGTGGTCTAGGATGTTCACTAGGAGATTTGTATTGATGCTTTTGTAACAGGTATGTGCAAAAACAGAGTTGAATAGTATACAAATCATGATGGTAAGTTAAGAAGCTCACTGATTGCAGTCTCTTAATTTCTCAGATCGATTACATACCAGGAGCACCTAATCCAAGGCTTTGTACCAAAGAGCTCAGTAGAGGTTAAAGAACTAAGGTTTTGTATCTCTGGCTCTTCAGTTATTTCCATTTCAGTACTTTCTCTCTCCTACAATTTTTTCTTTTTCTTTTTAAAGTTGATTATGCCCTTAAGTTTTTTTTAATACTTGGGGCACATTTTTTCAACTTGACTATTGTTCACTCTTGATTTTGGTTCAGCCACACCCAGATCCCACCCTCTCTTTCTAGGAGGTGATTGAGTGTGATCTTGGAAGCAAAGCACTAAGTGCCCTTTCATTCTTTGTTTCTGACTCAGTGGCTATGCTGTCCTTGTGGAGCTACTTGGCTCTAATCAGCCTTATTTTGGGGTATATGGTTCACTCTGGAAAACTTGGCATGGGTTCTGACTTCATGGAAGTTTGCCTAGCTGTGTTCCAGAGGTCGTGCCAACCTCATTACACATGATGTGTACATATGGCCCTGGTCTCCCATTTGTGTAATGCTTTCTGCAATATACATCTCCTACCATTACAGGTTGGGAGCAGTAAGACCATAGTAACAGCAACGAATACTTCTGGAGACTACTTTCTTTTGTTAATGGGGTGGGGGAAGCTTTAATACAAAGAGAAAAGGTATGGTGGTGTGCTTTCATGTGTGCAAGGAGTGAGACATTTCAGTTCTGTGTCATTAATGTCTCTCTTTGCTCCTCTTTGTTACTGTGACTTTTTGTTGTCTTCTGCCTCCTTTAACACCCGTGATGCTCAGTGAGGAATTCTCACAGCTGCAGACTCTCCTGCTCCTGTCTGTCCATGACATGACGAATTCCAGGGTGCTCAGATTCTCATGTTTCAGCCTGTATCTTCTGACATAATGATAGCATGATATCCATCCCTTGCCCCTATTGTTTTTTGTCTTGGGACTGCAAATGTGCCTTTACACATGTGAGCCAAGTACTCTATCACTGAGCTATACTCCCAGACCCTTTGCAGATTTTATTTTGAGAAAGGGTCTAACTAATTTGCCTAGAATGAGCTTAAACTCACTATGTAGACAAATCAGGAATTGTATTCTCGATCCTACTGAGTAGCTTGCATTACAGAGGTGTTCCACCAGGCCTGGAAGACACCATTTCATTTGTATTGAAATAGGAGATAATACTCCTTGTTTTTATGTTTCCAAAAAGATCATTACACAAAAAGAACAAAACAGCAGCAGCATATGATGTTACACAATCTGCCAAGAGACTCAGGAAGGAAGTGCTCTCAGTGCTCCTCCCCTCTAACTCTGGTGTTGGTCCTTGAATCAGCTGGAGACCATAACTGTGGCATGCTTGTGTGCCCTACTCCCTCAGTTGTGGGAGATCTTTCCAAGATGTTATTTTTGATAGTGAAACAAACAGACTACAAGTCTCAGAAACTTGCCTGACTTCTAGAGTGAATACAGGTTAGCCACAAATCGAAGGCCCTGCCCACCTCCTACCTTACTCTTTCAGTTGGTTGCCTATTAATTAAGCCCCTTGTTCCCAAGATCTGACTTTTATTTTACAGAATAAAGAGAACAAAATATTCTCTTAATGGAAGAAGTGTCAGAATCTGTGAAACAGAACAGTGGAGTCTTATCTGTGGTCTTTTTATGCCACCAGATTGCTATATAGGAGTCTTTCAATGATGGCACTTATTACCAGGTTAGAGTTCACAGAGTGAACTGTTTGTGTCCGGAGTCATCAGCATCAATATGGACATTCTGAAGCCCCCCTTTATTTGTGCTGTTTTGGAAGCAGATCACACTTTCAGAACCTGGTAATGAGTTGCTTCTAGAAGAAAAAAAGATGCCTTTTTATTTTTTAATACATCTTCAAGAAAATCAATTACGATGAATGGAATGTAGATGAAAAGAATAAAATCAGAGGTGACATATTATGAGCCCAACATTTTCCACATTGAATGCAAAGATGTAACATGATTTCTAAGGCCAGATAGCAAAAATAAATTGAGAAAGCTAAATGCCATAGCACCAGAACTTTTTGAAGACTCCATTAAGCATATATTCATACGTGTGTGTGTGTGTGTGTGTGTGTGTGTGTGTGTGTGTGTGTGTGTATTTTGTATGTGTATGAGGAAAATCAAAGAAAGGAGGCTGGAGAGTAAGGGGAAAATAGTAAGATAGGGGACAGGCAGAGAGAGGGAGAGACAGAGGAACCCAATTTACAAAACAGTAGTGTTACATATACAACCGAATACAATGTACCCATTAAACTTTACTAGAGAATGGTAATAATGAAATCTGACATTTTTATTCACAGGCAGTATAGATTCAATAACCACTACCATTTTGTGAAAAAAATACACTAATGATCCTATTAAAAATAATGACTCTGTGCTTGTTAAGTGCTCATTGATTACTTAAAAACTTATACTCATTTAGGCTGGGAAAATAATTAATAGAAGAATCACTTTGGAGTTCAATTTCCCAATTACAAAGCTTATTTCTCCATTTACCATAAAAGAGACAATATTGCCACAAAATGCAAAGCTATAATTTTTAACTACTTCTGGTTTTGGATATTTCCTGGGGGTGGTGCCTATATCTTATGTTGCTGAACAATGCTCAGGCCCACATGCCAAGATGGTGTGATGAGTTATAAGCTTATTGAAGGTCAGAATGTGGCGAACACATTCAAACACTTGTGAATCTTGCTTTTAGACCTAGAATAAGTTTTGTACAGTTTCATTTTAGTGTGGTGTGCTCCAACAAATTTGTAAACTGTTTGAGGAACCATAGACTGTGCCCAGTTGATTCACTCATACACACCAAGTGTTTCAAGGAAGGTGTAAAGAGAAATAGAGAGCCCTGATAAACACCCTGCTTATAGTCATTTCCACTAGATGGCCAAAACAGGCTGCATCTGTTGTGGCTATTTTATCTTGGGTGACATAAATGCCTAATGTCCTAGAGAGACTCTTCTGCTTTGTTTCTGTGCGTGACATACTGCCAATCTAAGAGAGAACAAAAATGGAAATCCCTTTGCTAACTTAGTACCACCTCATTGATTTTGTAAGTTCTGATTCCAGATAGCCACAGATGCTCTGTCTTCATCAGGCAGCTCTAACTCTAAGAGGAATTCCTTTGTGGAATCCTTTGCTGGAGCAAGACCAACCTACATGTTAGTTTGGCCTATGATTTTCTTGAAGGCTGTTGCCACTCTTTTTGGAACCCTCTGAGCATCCCTCCTACCCAAACTCGGGCAACGAGGTACTTGGGTTTAGGCTGTTTATATACATACTACATGATACCTGAACTATACACAAAGGAAGAGATTGGCCATTTGTGATAATAAACCAAAAAATTATCATAAAGCATGGATGGCACTTGGGATGCTCAATCCAATCAAGACTGGATAATCAAGATATCTGGGCCTCGTCTAGGGAATGCAGAGAGAGTCAATTTAACTGAGGAAGTGCCTGGTCCGTTTTATTGCACTCAAAAAAATGATCAAGAATCATTTGTACTTGAGACATAAAAACACAGAATCCTGAAGAATAAAACCCAGCGTTGTTGACTCTGACTTTGGTCAAGGAAGAAACCACACCATGGGATATACCAGTTTCTTCCTCACTGTGAGTGTTTTCTCATACACCATAAGAATGACTTGTCAGGCAGATGGGAAGCTCTAGACTTTGACATCTCTCTTGATGAAAAAAAGGAACTATAGGTACATAATCTTTGCACATTAAAACAATTTTTAGTGGATTTTTGTATTTACTGATTTTTTATGGATGCAGGTAGTTGTGTGTGTGTGTGTGTGTGTGTGTGTGTGTGTGTGTGTGTGTGTGTGTGTGCGTGTGTGTGTGTGTGTGTGTAGTCCTGTGGACAACTTTGCAGGTCATCCTTCAGGAGTCTTCTACCTTGTGTTTCAAGACAGGGTCTGCAACTGGCTTGCAAGTCACTGTGCAGGCTAGGATTTCTGGCCAGCAAGCCTTGGGGATCCACTAACCTCTATCTTCTAGGCACTAGGGTTATACATGAATATCACTAATGCCTGACTTTCAAAGCAGTGATTTGGTATAAAATCTCCCATTATATTGAATTAATAAAGGAGAATTATAAGGATGTACAATATCATTTTTGAATAGATAAATCCAAACTTAAGTAGCCAATAATTCTATTGTTTTTTTAGTAGAAATATATGTCCATTTGGTTATTTAAAAAGAACTACATATAAAGAGGTATGGTTGAATGTTACTAGAAATCCCAAATATGACAGAGACACACAAGTAAAGCATGCCTCTCCTAAGACACCAGCAGATACTCATGATCTTTGAAAGCTCCTGTTAGTTTTCAGATACTTTGCTTGTTTCATCACCTAGCCATTTATTTATCCAACAAGTTGTTTTGAGAGCTTTCAGCCTGTGAGATCCTAGATTCTGTCCCCTGAACTGAACGATGAGCATGCCACTAGGCACAGAATTAGCTGGAAGAGGATAACTTTTAAGTTCCTTTTTGTCCCCAAGCTTTCTGGTTTTAATCATTCTAAATGGCTGTTTGCCTCCCATGAAGTTATTCACTGGGATGTGGTGGCAGTGCCCCTGGTCCTAGCCTGATGGTGATGTGTATCCTCAGTCACCATTATCAGCCAGAGCTCCACCCTCAGGGAGAACTCCCATATCCTGTTCTAGCTCATTTTCTGCTCTCATGGCTGTGTGTGATAAGGAAAGCAAATGTTGGGAATTAGAGTGGCTCTTAGTACTGTAACCAAAAGGGGAGAGAGAGAGAGAGAGAGAGAGAGAGAGAGAGAGAGAGAGAGAGAGAGAGAGAGAGAGAGAGAGAGAGAGAGAGAGAGATGCAGATTAAGATCAAGAAAAACTGCCCAATGAAGTGCTATTTACCTTCCAACTTGGTTAAATTCTTGACTTGTTTTTTCAGATTAAGGACAATGGGAAGTTGGTACTCAGTGGGAAAGGGAGGATGAAACAGGTAGAGTGAAAAAAGTTTGTGTAGAGAAAATAAAAACGGTTAAATAACCAGTGAATTTGTTATGGGTGAAACTCAAGATGGTATCCAGGCTCAGGTGGAAGAATTTTAAGGAAGGAATTGTCACCTTATTTTACTCTAAAAAGGTCAGTATGTATACAGAGAACTGACAAACAAACAAAAACAAAGCAAAACAAAACAAACAAAAAACCCAAAACAAAACAAAACAAATGAACAGCAGCAGCAGCAGCAGCAACAACAACAGCAACATACAATTCTCTAGGGGAGAGGCAACAGTAGCCTGCAATACATTGGTGGCAGTAGAGATGGAGACATAGCTTGAAGATGTTGCAGAAATTTGAACATATTTTTTTTAATTTAATTTTTTTTTTACTTTTTTTCTCTTATAAAGCAGATGACGAATAAATGTTGGGAAACAAACAAAGGGAAAAAAAAGAAATAAACTTTGGGCTTAACAGGATCATCTTTGGTGTTCTCACTAAGAACTATACATTCCCACAGAATTCCTATCCCCAAATACAGTTCTTGTGATTATACTCTCAGAGCTCTGTCATCAACGACTCACTCCGTTCAGTAATTGTCCTGTGTGGTCCCTTGTCACCATGATACAGTCAACACCCCTGTTCAACTCTACATGCATTGCGGAAGCTAGGAATTACACAGAAGCCAGAAGCTACAGGTTGTAGAATCTCTCCTGCTAGAGTTCTAGGGTGGTTCTTAAATTTTCAAATAAGAATGCATATTCAGAGGACAAAGAGGAGATGTCTGTACGGACTGTTGACAGGCACAGATGAGATGTCTTGTGCCTTCCCAGGGAATATTCAGAACCATTTTCACTGTACTCGGGCTGACACTTGGGACAAACTTCTTGTCAGTTCTCTGGCAGGGTTCTTAGCAATACTCTTGAATGACATGGTACTGATACCATCAGTGTGGGCTTCCTTGATTTCTCCTGTACACTTCTAGCCGTTCAAAAGCTCTCTCAACCCTCAATCACCATATTAACTTTCTATTCTCCAAATACATTGAATGATTTCTCTTTTCTTTGAAGAAAGTTGGATCTAACAGATATCTGGACCAAAAGTGTTTCTAAGAAAAAGAACAATTAAATTGAGGGCACCACAGGTTAGTTCTGGATCTGTCTGGCATTAGGGGCCCAATCTCTACTGGCAGTGCAAGTAAATCATGGTATTGTATGTCATGGAATGGCTAATTGTTTAAGCTGTCACTTTCTACTGCTGCAGTCAAGTGTGTAGTTAGGTTGGAAAACAGTGCTAGCCATGCTAAGAGAATGTCATTGTGTGTAGAGAGGAGCAAGGGAATAGATGGCTGTATCTTCTTAAACTCAAGAGTGTGGAGAGGGAGCTATAGCTAAACACTGCATTTTTTCTTCATTCTTGCAGCCCCTCTGAGGTAAAGTTAATGTAATACTATAAATAGTTAAGATGTACAGAATGGTGTTTTCAACTACTTACACACTATGAAATGATTGCCATTATAAAACTAATTTGCACATTTATAAGCACACATAGCTACTTGTGTTTTGTGGTAAGAGTTTCAGAGGCACTCTCTTGGCAAATTTCAAGCATATAATTCAGTGTTATTAATTATAGTCACCATGCTCTCTATTAACTCTGTGGCACATCTCATCTAACTGAATGTTTGTATGCTTTGACCCAAGTCTTCTCATTTCTCCATGGTGTGCATTCCCTACTCTAACAACTATAATTCCAGTCTTTGCATCTTGAAGCTGGACCTTGTTCCAGTTCCCACCTAGAATTGAGTTCATATTTTTTATTTTGTGCCGAGCTAATAAAAAATAATAACCATCTTATTATATCCTCCATGTTCATCCATACTTGGTCGGTTGAATATTGATGTTTGTATCTATTTATCCCATCTTTATCCATTCACTTGCTAATAGATGCTTAAGTTGAATCTATGTCTTGCTTACTATACTTTCTTCAGCCTGCTCTTGTGTATTCAGCTGTACAGAAACTATTTAGTTTGACACTGCCTCATTCTCCTTTTGTTTTTGTCTGTGTATCTATTTAAAATCATTTTCAGATCAACACCAATAAGATTTAGCCATATATTGCCATACATTTGAGGTCTTATGTGGCAGTCTTAAATATAACCTGACTTTATTTTCGTATGTGGTATGAGATGTGTCTAATTCTACTCTCCTACATGTGAATATCCACGTCTTCGGACACAGTCCTTTTCTTGGTGTGATTTCTTTTTTCATTTCCATTTGTTTTCAATGGGCAGGGACTTTTGGTTGTTGTTGTTGTTTACTGCATTGATGAAATCTATTCCTAAATATTTTAATCTTTGATGATATTACACATGGACTGTTTTCTTTTCCAGAAAGTTCATTGTGAGTTTACAGAACCAGCACTAGCTTCATATGTTGATTTTGTGTCATGAAAATTTAGTAAACTTGTTCCATTAGCTCTAAAGATTTGTTTCTTTTTTTACTGGCGAGACTTTTAGTGTTTTCTCCATGTATGTTCGTGTCATTTGAGAACAGAGTTAAATTGACTTCTTCCTTTCCCAGTTGGATGCCTTTTATTTCTTTTTCTTTACTAACTGCTCTTACTGGCACTTGCAGTATTATAAAGTATAGAAATGGAGAGATAGGAAACCCTTGCTCTTGATATTATATAAAATCACATATGAACTTTTCTGTGTTGAAGGACTTCTGTACTAAATTCACTGAGAATTTTAAGTGTCAAAAGATGTTGAATTATCTGTTGGGATGCTTTCTTTTTTCCCCTGAGTGTCCGTAGATGATGTTGTGGCTTCATACCCTGTGTTTGTTAATGTGGTATGTCATGTTTTCAACTTGTGTGTGTTAAGCTGTCCTTGAAGCTTAGAGATGAGGCTCACTACATCATAGTGTGTAATTCGTTAATCCTGTTGTTGGCTTTGCTTTGTTAGCATTCCTTGAGTATTTTTCTATCTCTGATCCTCAGGGATATTAACCTACTATTTTTACGTCTTACAGAATTCATGCCTGGTTTTGCTATAGTAATCTTTTTTTAAAAATATTTTTTATTACATATTTTCCTCAATTACATTTCCAATGCTATCCCAAAAGTCCCCCATACCCTCCCCCCCCACTTCCCTACCCACCCATTCCCATTTTTTTGGCCCTGGCGTTCCCCTGTATTGGGGCATATACAGTTTGCGTGTCCAATGGGCCTCTCTAGGCCATCTTTTGATACACATGCAGCTAGAGTCAAGAGCTCTGGGGTACTGGTTAGTTCATAATGTTGTTCCACCTATAGGGTTGCAGATCCCTTTAGCTCCTTGGGTACTTTTTCTAGCTCCTCCATTGGGAGCCCTGTGATCCATCCAATAGCTGACTATGAGCATCCACTTCTGTGTTTGCTAGGCCCCGCCATAGTCTCACAAGAGACAGCTACATCTGGGTCCTTTGGATAAAATCTTACTAGTGTATGCAATGGTGTCTGCGTTTGGAAGCTGATTCTGGGGTGGATCCCTGGATATGGCAGTCTCTACATGGTCCATCCTTTTGTCTCAGCTCCAAACTTTGTCTCTGTAACTCCTTCCATGGGTGTTTTGTTCCCAATTCTAAGGAGGGGCATAGTGTCCACACTTCAGTCTTCATTCTTTTTGAGTTTCATGTGTTTAGGAAATTGTATCTTATATCTTGGGTATCCTAGGTTTTGGGTTAATATCCACTTATCAGTGAGTACATATTGTTTGAGTTTCTTTGTGAATATGTTACCTCACTCAGGATGATGCCCTCCAGGTCCATCCATTTGGCTAGGAATTTCATAAATTCATTCTTTTTAATAGCTGAGTAGTACTCCATTGTGTAGATGTACCACATTTTCTGTATCCATTCCTCTGTTGAGGGGCATCTGGGTTCTTTCCAGCTTCTGGCTATTATAAATAAGGCTGCTATGAACATAGTGGAGCATGTGTCCTTCTTACTGGTTGGGACATCTTCTGGATATATGCCCAGGAGAGGTATTGCTGGATCCTCCGGTAGTACTATGTCCAATTTTCTGAGGAACCACCAGACTGATTTCCAGAGTGGTTGTACAAGCCTGCAATCCCACCAACAATGGAGGAGTGTTCCTCTTTCTCCACATCCTCGCCAGCATCTGCTGTCAGCTGAATTTTTGATCTTAGCCATTCTGACTGGTGTGAGGTGGAATCTCAGGGTTGTTTTGATTTGCATTTCCCTGATGATTAAGGATGTTGAACATTTTTTCAGGTGCTTCTCAGCCATTCGGTATTCCTCAGGTGAGAATGATTTGTTCAGTTCTGAGCCCCATTTTTTAATGGGGTTATTTGATTTTCTGGAGTTCACCTTCTTGAGTTCTTTATATATGTTGGATATTAGTCCCCTATCTGATTTATGATTGGTAAAGATTTTTTATCAATCTGTTGGTGGTCTTTTTGTCTTATTGATGGTGTCTTTTGCCTTGTAGAAGCTTTGGAGTTTCATGAGATCCCATTTGTCAATTCTCCATCTACAGCACAAGGGTATAGTAGACTTATAACATGAGGTATGGAGCAGCATTGCCTCAAAGTTTTGAATAATTAACCATTTAAGTATTTCATAGAATCCTCCATAAAGTCATTATGTTTTAAAGCTACTAGTAGAAGGGTTTTGAGGACTAACTTAACCATTTTACTCATTACTCTATTTTTTTAAAAACTTATTTATGATGTAGTCTTTATTTGTGGTGATTTTTTAAAAAAATCATTTGTAATAGTTATTTTTGGCATATAATTAAAATATTTTTGATAATTTTATATGAGTGGTGGATTTACATCATCACCATCCTCATCTCTTCCCTTCCGGCAGCTTTCATGTATAGCCATTTCCTCTTAAATTCATTTTTCTCCCACTTAGTACTAGGATACTAACTAGGGGGCTTGCCTCTGGTGCAAGCTGATCCTTCCTTTCTCAGTGATCAGCGATTACTATAGCATTCCATCTAAGAATGAGAATTGGGAATTTTCCCTATCTACGTTAACTGGTGTTGGTAATGCAATGACTTCGTTTAGGGTGTAATACTGTTGAGATGTCATGGGCACAGCTTCTCTGTCATATATAGAAGAGAGTAGCTCACACCTGGCATCCTGGTTTTCTGTCTCTTAGAATCTTCTTACCACTTTTCCCACAGTACATCCTGATCTTAATTGTAGGGTGTCTGTTATCAATGTATCAACTGGGGCTGGGTACCTCATGGTCAGTCAGTTGTTCTTTATAATTTGGCCAGTTGTGAATTTTTGTATTGGTTTCTGACACAAAAAGGAGTTTCTTTGATGATTGGCATATAATCATATTTCCACAGTGATTAGTTATTCAGTCCATTTTAAAAATTTTTTATTAGGTATATTCCTCATTTACATTTCCAATGCTATCCCAAAAGGCACCTATAACCTCCTCCCCCTTCTCCCCTACCCACCCACTGCCACTTCTTGGCCATGGCTATCCCCTGTACTGAGGCATATAAAGTTTGCATGACCAATGGACATCTCTTTCCACTAATGGCCGCCGACTAGGCCATTGTCTGATTCATATGCAGCTAGAGACATGAGCTCCGGGGTGTACTGGTTAGTTAATATTGTTGTTGCACCTATAGGGTTGCGCATCCCTTTAACTCCTTGGGTACTTTCTCTGTCTCCTCCATTGGGGGCCCTGTGATCCATGAGGTGCTGAGAAGAATGTATATCCTTTTGTTTTAAGATAAAATGTTCTGTAGATATCTGTTAAGTCAATTTGTTTCATATCTTCTGTTAGTTTCACTGTGTCCCTGCTTAGTTTCTGTTTCCACTATCTGTCCATTGATGAAAGTGGCGTGTTGAAGTCTCCCACTATTATTGTGTGAGGTGCAATGTGTGCTTTGAGCTTTACTAAAGTGTCTTTAATGAATGTGGCTGCCCTTGCATTTGGAGCATATTCAGAATTGAGAGTTCCTCTTGGAGGATTTTACCTTTGATGAGTATGAAGTGTCCCTCCTTGTCTTTTTTGATAAATTTGGGTTTGAAGTCTGTTTTATTCGATATTAGAATGGCTTCTCCAGCTTGTTTCTTCAGACCATTTGCTTGTAAAATTGTTTTCTAACCTTTCACTCTGAGGTAGTGTCTGTCTTTTTCCCTGAGATGGGTTTCCTGTAAGCAGCAGAATGTGGGTCCTGTTTGTGTAGTCAGTATGTTAGCCTATGTCTTTTTATTGGGGAATTGAGTCTATTGATATTAAGAGATATTAAGGAAAAGTAATTGTTGCTTCCTATTATTTTTGTTGTTAGAGTTGGCATTCTGTTTTTGTGGCTGTCTTCTTTTCGTTTGTTGAAGGATTACTTTCTTGCCTTTTTTAGGGCATGGTTTCCCTCCTTGTATTGGTTTTTTTCTGTTATTATCTTTTGAAGGGCTGGATTCATGGAAAGATAATGTGTGAATTTTGTTTTGTCGTGGAATATTTTGGTTTCTCCATCTATGGTAGTTGAAAGTTTGGCTGGGTATAGTAGCCTGGGCTGGCATTTGTGTTCTCTTAGTGTCTGTATAACATCTGTCCAGGATCTTCTGGCTTTATAGTCTCTGGTGAAAAGTCTGGTGTAATTCTTATAAGCCTGCCTTTATATGTTACTTGACCTTTATCCCTTACTGCTTTTAATATTCTATCTTTATTTAGTGCATTTGTTGTTCTGATTATTATGTGTCGGGAGGAATTTCTTTTCTGGTCCAGTCTATTTGAAGTTCTGTAGGCTTTTTGCATGTTCATGGGCATCTCTTTCTTTTTTTTTTTCCATTTTTTATTAGGTATTTCGCTCATTTACATTTGCAATGCTATACCAAAAGTCCCCCATAGCCACCCACCCCATCTCCCCTACCCACCCACTCCCCTTTTATGGCCCTGGCGTTCCCCTGTACTGGGGCATATAAAGTTTGCGTGTCCAATGGGCCTCTCTTTCCAGTGATGGCCGACTAGGCCATCTTTTGATGCATATGCAGCTAGAGTCAAGAGCTCCGGGGTACTGGTTAGTTCATAATGTTGTTCCACCTATAGGGTTGCCGATCCCTTTAGCTTCTTTGGTACTTTCTCTAGCTCCTTCATTGGGGGCCATGTGATCCATCCAATAGCCGACTGTGAGCATCCACTTCTATGTTTGCTAGGCCCAGGCATACTCTGACAAGAGACAGCTATATCAGGGTCCTTTCAGCATAATCTTGCTAGTGTATGCAATGGTGTCAGCATTTGGAAGCTGATTATGGGATGGATCCCCGGATATGGTAGTGTCTACATGGTCCATCCTTTTATCTCAACTCCAAACTTTGTCTCTGTAACTCCTTCCAAGGGTGTTTTGCTCCCACTTCTAAGGAGGGGCATAGTGTTCACACTTCAGTCTTCATTTTTCTTGAGTTTCATGTGTTTAGGAAATTGTATCTTATATCTTGGGTATCTTAGGTTTTGGGCTAATATCCACTTATCAGTGAGTACATATTGTGTGAGTTCCTTTGTGAATGTGTTACCTCACTCAGGATGATGCCCTCCAGGTCCATCCATTTGGCCAGGAATTTCATAAATTCATTCTTTTTAATAGCTGAGTAGTACTCCATTGTGTAGATGTACCACATCTTCTGTATCCATTCCTCTGTTGAGGGGCATCTGGGTTCCTTCCAGCTTCTGGCTATTATAAATAAGGCTGCTATGAACATAGTGGAGCATGTGTCCTTCTTACCAGTTGGGGCATCTTCTGGATATATGCCCAGGAGAGGTATTGCTGGATCCTCCGGTAGTACTATATCCAGTTTTCTGAGGAACCGCCAGACTGATCTCCAGAGTGGTTGTACAAGCCTGCAATCCCACCAACAATGGAGGAGTGTTCCTCTTTCTCCACATCCACGCCAGCATCTGCTGTCACCTGAATTTTTGATCTTAGCCATTCTGACTGGTGTGAGGTGGAATCTCAGGGTTGTTTTGATTTGCATTTCCCTGATGATTAAGGAAGTTGAGCATTTTTTCAGGTGCTTCTCTGCCATTCGGTATTCCTCAGGTGAGAATTCTTTGTTCAGTTCTGAGCCCCATTTTTTAATGGGGTTATTTGATTTTCTGAAGTCCACCTTCTTGAGTTCTTTATATATGTTGGATATTAGTCCCCTATCTGATTTAGGATAGGTAAAGATCCTTTCCCAATCTGTTGGTGGTCTTTTTGTCCTATTGACGGTGTCTTTTGCCTTGCAGAAACTTTGGAGTTTCATTAGGTCCCATTTGTCAATTCTCGATCTTACAGAGCAAGCCATTGCTGTTCTGTTCAGGAATCTTTCCCCTGTACCCATATCTTCAAGGCTTTTCCCCACTTTCTCCTCTATAAGTTTCAGTGTCTCTGGTTTTATGTGAAGTTCCTTGATCCACTTAGATTTGACCTTAGTACAAGGAGATAAGTATGGATCGATTCGCATTCTTCTACATGATAACAACCAGTTGTGCCAGCACCAATTGTTGAAAATGCTGTCTTTCTTCCACTGGATGGTTTTAGCTCCCTTGTCGAAGATCAAGTGACCATAGGTGTGTGGGTTCATTTCTGGGTCTTCAATTCTATTCCATTGGTCTACTTGTCTGTCTCTATACCAGTACCATGCAGTTTTTATCACAATTGCCCTGTAGTAAAGCTTTAGGTCAGGCATGGTGATTCCACCAGAGGTTCTTTTATCCTTGAGAAGAGTTTTTGCTATCCTAGGTTTTTTGTTATTCCAGATGAATTTGCAAATTGCTCCTTCTAATTCGTTGAAGAATTGAGTTGGAATTTTGATGGGGATTGCATTGAATCTGTAGATTGCTTTTGGCAAGATAGCCATTTTTACAATGTTGATCCTGCCAATCCATGAGCATGGGAGATCTTTCCATCTTCTGAGATCTTCTTTAATTTCTTTCTTCAGAGACTTGAAGTTTTTATCATACAGATCTTTTACTTCCTTAGTTAGAGTCACGCCGAGATATTTTATATTATTTGTGACTATTGAGAACGGTGTTGTTTCCCTAATTTCTTTCTCAGCCTGTTTATTCTTTGTGTAGAGAAAGGCCATTGACTTGTTTGAGTTAATTTTATATCCAGCTACTTCACCAAAGCTGTTTATCAGGTTTAGGAGTTCTCTGGTGGAATTTTTAGGGTCACTTATATATACTATCATATCATCTGCAAAAAGTGATATTTTGACTTCCTCTTTTCCAATTTGTATCCCCTTGATCTCCTTTTGTTGTCGAATTGCTCTGGCTAATACTTCAAGTACTATGTTGAAAAGGTAGGGAGAAAGTGGGCAGCCTTGTCTAGTCCCTGATTTTAGTGGGATTGCTTCCAGCTTCTCTCCATTTACTTTGATGTTGGCTACTGGTTTGCTGTAGATTGCTTTTATTATGTTTAGGTATGGGCCTTGAATTCCTGATCTTTCCAAAACTTTTATCATGAATGGGTGTTGGATCTTGTCAAATGCTTTTTCTGCATCTAACGAGATGATCATGTGGTTTTTGTCTTTGAGTTTGTTTATATAATGGATTACATTGATGGATTTTCGTATATTAAACCATCCCTGCATCCCTGGAATAAAACCTACTTGGTCAGGATGGATGATTTCTTTAATGTGTTCTTGGATTCGGTTAGCGAGAATTTTATTAAGGATTTTTGCATCGATATTCATAAGAGAAATTGGTCTGAAGTTCTCTATCTTTGTTGGATCTTTCTGTGGTTTAGGTATCAGAGTAATAGTGGCTTCATAAAATGAGTTGGGTAGAGTACCTTCTACTTCTATCTTGTGAAATAGTTTGTGCAGAACTGGAATTAGATCTTCTTTGAAGGTCTGATAGAACTCTGCACTAAACCCATCTGGTCCTGGGCTTTTTTTGGCTGGGAGACTATTTATAACTGCTTCTATTTCTTTAGGGGATATGGGACTGTTTAGAAGGTCAACTTGATCCTGATTCAACTTTGGTACCTGGTATCTGTCCAGAAATTTGTCCATTTCGTCCAGGTTTTCCAGTTTTGTTGAGTATAAGCTTTTGTAGAAGGATCTGATGGTGTTTTGGATTTCTTCAGGATCTGTTGTTATGTCTCCCTTTTCATTTCTGATTTTGTTGATTAGGATTTTGTCCCTTTGCCCTCTCGTGAGTCTAGCTAAGGGTTTATCTATCTTGTTGATTTTCTCAAAGAACCAACTCCTCGTTTGGTTAATTCTTTGAATAGTTCTTCTTGTTTCCACTTGGTTAATTTCACCCCTGAGTTTGATTATTTCCTGCCGTCTACTCCTCTTGGGTGAATTTGCTTCCTTTTTTTCTAGAGCTTTTAGATGTGTTGTCAAGCTGCTAGTATGTGCTCTCTCCCGTTTCTTCTTGGAGGTACTCAGAGCTATGAGTTTCCCTCTTAGAAATGCTTTCATTGTGTCCCAAAGGTTTGGGTACGTTGTGGCTTCATTTTCATTAAACTCTAAAAAGTCTTTAATTTCTTTCTTTATTCCTTCCTTGACCAAGGTATCATTGAGAAGAGTGTTGTTCAGTTTCCACGTGAATGTTGGCTTTCCATTCTTAATGTTGTTATTGAAGATCAGTCTTAGGCCATGGTGGTCTGATAGGATACATGGGACAATTTCAATATTTTTGTATCTGTTGAGGCTTATTTTGTGACCAATTATATGGTCAATTTTGGAGCAGGTCCCGTGAGGTGCTGAGAAGAAGGTATATCCTTTTGTTTTAGGATTAAATATTCTGTAGATATCTGTCAGGTCCATTTGTTTCATAACTTCTGTTAGTTTCACTGTGTCCCTGTTTAGTTTCTGTTTCCACGATCTGTCCATTGATGAAAGTGGTGTGTTGAGGTCTCCCACTATTATTGTGTGAGGTGCAATGTGTGCTTTGAGCTTTACTAAAGTGTCTTTAATGAATGTGGCTGCCCTTGCATTTGGAGCGTAGATATTCAGAATTGAGAGTTCCTCTTGGAGGATTTTACCTTTGATGAGTATGAAGTGTCCCTCCTTGTCTTTTTTGATAACTTTGGGTTTGAAGTCTGTTTTATCCGATATTAGAATGGCTACTCCAGCCTGTTTCTTCAGACCATTTGCTTGGAAAATTGTTTTCCAGCCTTTCACTCTGAGGTAGTGTCTGTCTTTTTCCCTGAGATGGGTTTCCTGTAAGCAGCAGAATGTTGGGTCCTGTTTGTGTAGCCAGTCTGTTAGTCTATGTCTTTTTATTGGGGAATTGAGTCCATTGATATTAAGAGATATTAAGGAAAGGTAATTGTTGCTTCCTGTTATTTTTGTTGTTAAAGTTGGCATTCTGTTCTTGTGGTTGTCTTCTTTTAGGTTTGTTGATGGATTATCTTCTTGTTTTTTCTAGGGCGTGGTTCCCGTCCTTGTATTGTTTTTTTTCTGTTATTATCCTTTGAAGGGCTGGATTCGTGGAGAGATAATGGGTGAATTTAGTTTTGTCGTGGAATACTTTGGTTTCTCCATCTATGGTAATTGAGAGTTTGGCTGGGTATAGTAGCCTGGGCTGGCATTTATGTTCTCTTAGTGTCTGTATAACATCTGACCAGGCTCTTCTGGCTTTCATAGTCTCTGGTGAAAAATCTGGTGTAATTCTGATAGGCTTGCCTTTATATGTTACTTGACCTTTTTCCCTTACTGCTTTTAGTATTCTATCTTTATTTAGTGCATTTGGTGTTCTGATTATTATGTGTCGGGAGGAATTTCTTTTCTGGTCCAGTCTATTTGGAGTTCTGTAGGCTTCTTGTATGTTCATGGGCATCTCTTTCTTTAGATTTGGGAAGTTTTCTTCAATAATTTTGTTGAAGATGTTTGCTGGTCCTTTGAGTTGAAAATCTTCATTCTCATCCACTCCTATTATCCGTAGGTTTGGTCTTCTCATTGTGTCCTGGATTTCCTGGATGTTTTGAGTTAGGATCTTTTTGCATTTTCCATTTTCTTTGATTGTTGTGCGGATGTTCTCTATGGAGTCTTCTGCACCTGAGATTCTCTCTTCCATCTCTTGTATTCTGTTGCTGATGCTGGCATCTATGGTTCCAGATTTCTTTCCTAGGGTTTCTATCTCCAGCGTCGCCTCACTTTGGGTTTTCTTTATTGTGTCTACTTCCCTTTTTAGGTCTAGTATGGTTTTGTTCATTTCCATCACCTGTTTGGATGTGTTTTCCTGTTTTTCTATAAGGACTTCTACCTGTTTGGTTGTGTTTTCCTGTTTTTCTTTAAGGACTTGTAACTCTTTAGCAGTGTTTTCCTGTTTTTCTTTAAGGACTTGTAACTCTTTAGCAGTGTTCTCCTGTATTTCTTTAAGTGAGTTGTTGAATTCCTTCTTTATGTCCTCTACCATCATCATGAGATATGCTTTTAAATCCAGGTCTACCTTTTCAGGTGTGTTAGGGTGTCCTGGATTGGGCGAAGTGGGCGTTCTGGGTTCTGATGATGGTGAGTGGTCCTGGCTTCTGTTAGTAGGATTCTTACGTTTACCTTTCGCCATCTGGCAATCTCTGGAGTTAGTTGTTATAGTTGTCTTTGTTAAAAGATTGTTCCTCTGTTGATTTTGTTACCCTCTATCAGCAGGCGTGGGAGACAAGCTCTCTTCTCTGAGTTTCAGTGGTCAGAGCAGTCTCTGTAGGCAAGCTCTCCTCTCTCAGGGAAGGTGTACAGTTATCTGGTGTTTGGACCTCCTCCTGGCTGAAGGTGAAGGCCCAAAACAGGATCTTTCCCAGAAGCTGTGTTGCTTTGGCCAGGAAGGTGGCCAGTTGTCTGGAGTCGAAGATGTCGCAGCCTCAGAAGCTCTGTGGCTCTTGCCGGGAAGGTGGCTGGTTGTCTGGAGCTGAGGATGGTGCCGCCCCAGAATCTCTGTGACTCTCTCGCCCGTCCCAGAAACGGCTGGCACTCTGCATTCCACATGGTCACCCGTGCAGCCTGCCCTCCGCGGAGTCCCGGAGCCAAGAAGGCTCCCGCCGGCGCCTGTGCCACAAACCTCTCAGGCCAGGCAGACCCCCGTGCTCTCACCAGGAAGGTGGCCGGCTGTCTGGAGCTGAAGATGGCGCCGCCCAGAAGCTCTGCGACTCTCTCGCCCGTCCCAGAAACAGCTGGCACTCTGTATTCCACACGGTCACCCGTGCAGCCTGCCCTCCGCGGAGTCCCGGAGCCAAGAAGGCTCCCGCCGGCGCCTGTGCCACAAACCTCTCAGGCCAGGCAGACCCCCGTGCTCTCACCAGGAAGGTGGCCGGCTGTCTGGAGCTGAAGATGGCGCCGCCCAGAAGCTCTGCGACTCTCTCGCCCGTCCCAGAAACAGCTGGCACTCTGTATTCCACACGGTCACCCGTGCAGCCAGGCATCTCTTTCTTTAGGTTTGGGAAGTTTTCTTCTATTATTTTGTTGAAGATATTTGCTGGCCCTTTAAGTTGAAAATCTTCATTCTCATCAACTCCTATTATCTGTAGGTTTTGTCTTCTCATTGTTTCCTGGATTTCCTGCATGTTTTGAGTTAGGATCATTTTGCATTTTGTATTTTTTTTGATTGTTATGCTGATGTTCTCTATGGAATCTTCTGCACCTGAGATTCTCTCTTCCATCTCTTGTATTCTGTTTCTGATGCTCAAATCTATGGTTCCAGATTTCTTTCCTAGGGTTTCTATCTCCAGCGTTGCCTCACTTTGGGTTTTCTTTATTGTGTCTACTTCCATTTTTAGGCCTAGTATGGTTTTGTTCAATTTCATCACCTGTTTGGATGTGCTTTCCTATTTTTCTTTAAGGACTTGTAACTCTTTAGTGGTGTTCTCTTGTATTTGTTTAAGTGAGTTATTAAAGTCCTTCTTGATGTCCTCTACTATCATCATGAGATATGCTTTTAAATATGGGTCTAATTTTTCGGGTGTGTTGGGGTGCCCAGGACTGGGTGTGGTGGGAGTGCTGGGTTCTGATGATGGTGAGTGGTTTTGGTTTCTGTTAGTAAGATTCTTACGTTTGCCTTTTGCCATCTGGTAATTTCTGGAGTTAGTTGTTATAGTTGTCTCTGGTTAGAGCTTGTTCCTCTGGTGATTATGTTAGCCTCTATCAGCAGATCTGGGAGACTAGCTCTCTCCTGAGTTTCTGTGGTCAGAGTACTCTCTGCAGGCAAGCTTTCCTCTTGCAGCAAAGGTGCCCAGATATCTGGCGTTCGAACCTTTCTCCTGGCAGAAGTAGTGTTCCACTCAGCAGAGGTCCTAAGATTCCGTGGAGAGTCCTCTGGGGACCTTGAGGCTGTCCGTAGACTCTGCGCCCAAGGTGCCCATGTGCTGGCGCCGACTGGAAGGGCTCAGTCCATTTTTATTGTATCAATCTAATAACCATTTTGTACTTACTATTTCATTTATTTGAATCTGACATTTTTTTTCCTTTACAGTATTGAGCGTTTATCAGATTTTTTTAGCTGTTTCAATATTTTTTTATGTAGATTTTCGAGTTTCTATTCCATTTGTCTCATTTTTGTTTGCTTGTTTGTTTCCTCATTTTTGATATCTTTGAGTCTAATTTGTTGTTGGGTTTTTTCTTTGAGATTTAACTTTAGGTTATTTATAAGGGCTGTTTTATTTTTCTTTATGTAAACCTGTACCAGCATAAAATTTTCTCTTTAAATGTTTCTGCTGTCTCTCATAAGTTCTAGTAGACTTTTTTTTGGGTCTATTTTCAGTAGTCTTGAGATATTTTTTAAAGAATTATTTTTAAGGTTTTAAATTATGTATATACATATAAGTACAAGTGCCTAGGGCAGAGAAGGGTTTTGCTCTCCCTGTTCTCGAGTTACAGGTAGTTGTGAACTGCTTGATGTGGGTGCTCTGAACCGACCTTGGCTCCTCAACAATATCAGTCTTTGTTCCTAACATTTGGATCATTTCTCTAGCCTGTCTTAGGATATCTTTGAATGTTTACTTTTGATTTTCTTATCTTTCATTTTTTGAGCCATTGATTGCTTATGAAGGTATTGTTTAATTTCTATGTGCTTGTTAATGTCCTAGCTTTTCTTCTATCATTGATATTTAGTTTATTCTGTTGTAGGAAAATCATTTGACAAAACCCAAATAATTTAAAAACGTGTTTGAGTCTCTTTCATGGCCTACTATTTTGTCTAACTTAAAAAGCATTCCATGTGTACTGTAAAGGAATGTGAATCCTATTACCATTAAAGGATTTAAAAAAAATGTAGTTCTGGCCCATTGCTACTTATTAACTCTTGGTAACAATGATATATCTAGTGCTGACCTTGAATACCTGTGTTCCTTACAATTATTACATTGGTGTCTATTCCTCTCTTCAGTTATGTTAGCATTTGTTTTATATATTTAAATTCTCTATGTTGGGTAGATAAATATTAGCAATTACTATGTCTTCTTGATTCAGTGATAAATTTCTCAGTCCATGTTGTTAATTCTTGTTCTAACTTCTGTCCCATGCCTTTTGATTAAAAAAAGAATCTATTTATGTTTAAAGTGATCAGTGACAAGGATTTCCTATTGTCATTTGATCATCTTCTTTTCTATTTTTCTCTTCCTTTATTCCCTTCTTAGTCATTTACTGTTTCTCTGTAATTTGATGGATTTAAAAAAATAGTGTGTCTCAATTCCTTTCTTGAAACAAAATGCCATGTGTATGTGTGTGTGTACCACACAACTTTTCTGTGGTTAGTGTGAGATTTTCTTTATATTATACTTGTGATGACTTATATTAGGTTGATAACAAATATCTTTAACTGAAATCTATAAAAGGAAACAGAGATGAGCAGGAAATTCTTCGTACCTAAAAAATATAATGATGGGTTATGTTTAGAACCTGTCTGTTTTTCAGATGGGCAGAAAACTTGGCTCCATATTCCAGGAGAGATGGGTATCACATCTGGGTCTTGCAGATGTAGAACAATAAACGGATGAGTGCTAATGTGGTTAGAGCTTTTATCCCTTCCTATTTCTTATTACTAATGCCACAATTTATATCTTTTTATACTGTGTGTTCATTCATAAATTTCTGTATTGATAAACGTTTTAATACATTTTAAAACATTTATACTAGAGTTAATGTTGTTTTCATATGACCTTTACAATAATAAGATATTCTGACTTTGCTTGTATTTTTATCTTTATGATTTATTTTATTTACTTGTTCTTATCTTGGTATTTCCTGTTACTTTGTTTCAAGTTGTAGAACCCACTTCAACATTTATTTTAAGACAAGACTAATGGTGATGAACTGCCATAGCTTTGTTTGCCTAGTGAAAGATTTATCTTTTCGTATGAAGGACAGAGCAGCATTCTTGGTTGGCAGGGTTTCTACCTGTCCCAGGCAATTTGAATACATTCTTCTAGTCCCTTGTTGCCTTCAAGTTTTGATGGTTAAATCCACTGATAGCATTTTGGATATTCTCTTCTATGTAAATGAATTGATTTTACTATCTGTTTTTCTTCAGATTTCTCTGCTACTACTGATTTTTTAGTTTTTATTTATTATTATTATCACTACTACTGATTTTGAGCAGGGTATACTTTAATATCCTGGATAAGTATGGGGGACTCAGAATTGAGTGCAACATGACAGCCTACTGTTGCTTGAGTTGTGTAAGAAGTTCTAGGTAGGAAATTCTTAGATCTTCCTAATTCCTCTCTTGGAGCACCTGCTAGTCTTAGAGGTCTCTCTCCTTTTCTAAATAACTTTATGATCACTTTGCTAAAAATAATAAATAAATAAAAAATTAAAGAAATCTCCTCCATATTTTTCCTTAGCAAAACACTCCTTTTAGAGACATACTTGTGCTTTGTTTCCAGTAATGACTAGTTATTTTCTGTCTAACCTATCACAATGACATGATGCATAAAGAATTAACATCATTGTTTTCTGGGTATCTAGGACTGTGAGTACAAATTTTTTTCTGGCTCAAGGGTATAGGGAAGTGCAAATTAGCTGTAGCCTACTATGAAGAGTCTTGTGTTTATCCTTTCTGGTGCTGCTGTTTGTATTTCATCATTCATGAGAGAAGGTCTCATGTAGCCTATATTCGACTCCAATTCTCCATGTAGCTAACCATGTTGTCGAAGTCCAGGTCCTTTTGCCTCCATCTCAGAAGTGCTGGGATTACATTCATGCAGGACCATGTCTTCCTCAAATGCTCAGATGTTTAACAACTCATTATTTTTATCTATAAGTCTTCTAAAAATGTCTCAAGCCACAAATATGACAGTACTAATCCATACCTACAGACTGTTCTGTTGTCCAATCAGTACATTGATATAAAGTTATATATCTGATACTGTAGACCTATCCCCATCCCAGAGCTTATATTGTCTGCTGCATAGACAGAATTCAGATATGAAATTGGACACTTGGTGCAGGTGCTTGAAACTGTACTCATGTGATGATTGTAGAATAAATGGAGCTTAGTAGATAAATCACAGTACTTCCAAATATGGTGGTGGACTATTTCAAAATTATCTCCCTCTTATTTAGAATGCAGGGACAAATAGTGCTATACTTTAAAAAGTGTGATGTGTGATGTGTATGTCTACATACATGTGGGTGTGTATATGCCAGTGTGCACTTGTGGTGGCCTGAGGAGGATATCAGGTATCATCTTTGATTTTTTTTTTATCACTTTAATGCCTTGAGACAGGGTCTGCCACTTACTTTGGAGCTAGGTATGTCTGGTTAGGCTGACCAACTCACAGACTCCAATGAGCCCCCTGTATTTAGCCTCCAATTCTGTGGTTACAGGTTTGCATGATCATTCCAAACTCTTTGTGTGGATGCTGAGGTGTTTATGTTTGCATGGCCTGTATCCCATGGAGCCTTTTCCCCTGCTCGCTAGTACCATCTTCATGAAATGTGTCATTGAGTCTTTTAGATTCAGAAAAAAAGCATGAATACTAAAATAAGTGTTAGAAAGATCATCAGAACTTGAAGAGCACGGGGAAATCTCTGAGTTAAAGTCCGTGAGAAATTGTGCAAGGAGAGAAAGCTCTGGAAAATGAAGTGGAGGCTGAGAAATGTATTCCACTATGTTTATGTGTCATGTTTCCACCATATTCATCAGTTGATAGACATCTAGACTGCTTCCACTTTCTGCCTATTGTAACTAGAACATAAACGAATATGGGTACATAGGCATCTCCATATACCATAGGGAATGGATAGATGCCCAGAAGTGGATATACACAATGAAATTTTATTTAGCTGTGAAAGAAATTATGAAATGTGGAGGTAATGAATGAAATTGGGAAAAAATATACTGAGCAACATAACCTAACCAAGAGCCAGAATGAAAAACACTTTATGCTCTCACTCAAATGTAAATCCTGATTCCACCTTTCAGTTGAGTTTCTTTAACTTGAGGTATTTGTGAAGCCACAAAACTAGACATGTGAGGCTGCCTTAAGGGAGAGGGCATAGTAGAGAATAGGTAAAAGGAAAGCAGAAGGTGAAATATTGGTATTAGAAATGTTTAAACAAGGAGGGGTGTAGCTTTAATTTTTTAAAATCTCATTTTTAATGGTAGTTCGTAAATGTTTTACCCTCCCTGTTAGCCTACCACCCACCAGAGGTAGTGGAAAAGAAGGATACAGGGGAAGTGGACCTGTTTAGAAAGGTTCTTTGGCACAACTGTGTTTTTTGGAAATTGGCAGTTTGTTTCACAGGTCAGCAGCAGCAGGTCAATCCACTTGTGAACACTTCATGGCTACAATAGCAGCCCAGTTCAGTAGAGTTGGGTTAGCAACCGTGATGACAGGACATAACAGAGACAGCCAGCCCTCAGCCTCAGCAGGAGGAGCCAAGAGGAACATTTAATGGCTGTGCCTCTCAGGGAGGATGTGAGACCCACAAGTGTTGCACAGGTAGGTGTACCAGCAAGCCAGCTCTGTCTCTATGAACCCCTTGAGTCCTATTTATACCCTCCAAACATCATGTGTCCTGCACGGGCCTTGTCTTTGCATGGATCTTGATTAGTCTGTGCATCCAATCAGCCCTGGTCCACAGAGTCCTGAAAAATGCAGCTCAACTATGCAATGTAAGGCAGACCAATGCATGCATGTTGTTAGCATAGAATCCTTCATCACATGTCCTTCCACATGCTTGCTTTAGCAGAACATCCTCTCCCCTGTGTCTGCTTCAGCAAACCATTCCTTCACGAGTTTGCCTTAGCCTTCCACACTTGGATCCACTTTAATGAAACATTCCTTCAGGTGTTTGCCTCAGCAAAACTCCATCCAACTGACTTTCCAAAGAACTCTTAAGATTCCACTTCAGAGTGGGTGGGGACATTGGGGACAGTAGTGCACAAGGTGTGGCATTAACCAAAATAAAGGGTGTGTAAAAAACATAATATGGTAAGGTAGTGTCTTAAACATCAAATAGTAAATACAAAAGGGCAACTGAAGGATGTTCCACCAGATGGCTAAAATGATGCTGATCTCAGAGGCATTGGTTTACCAAAACCAATTTTCAGTCCGATTTGTCAGAGAGGCTATGGGGGACCCTAAAATAATAGAAACTCTTGCCAGTCTTCTGGATTGTTCAGAAGACACAGAGGGTAAGACCCTACTGAAGAAGACACAGTACACCTCTGTTGCAAGCTATAAAGAAAGCATTCTGAAACTGAGTTGGAAACTTCCCTGCTGATGACTAGCTTTCATCCATTGGAAGGTGCTGTGTAAGATGGAAAGAGAGAAAGCATTAGCTATGAACTCTAAAACCTACACTCCAATCTGAGGTAGAAGTTCTACTGTTGTGGGGGTGATTCTGCCCTCTGATTAGATTTGAGATCTGTTCTATGAGAGGAAACTCACTCAGTACTGGAAGACCAGTTAAAAGCCCATGCCTAGGAAGATCATAGCCCAAGTAGGAGACAGCTACTGTTGTTTAACTAAGTTGACATAACAACAAACTGCCTTCTGAGGATTTCTGTTTATACCCATAGACAAAAGCTACTAACTCCTAGTCTCAGAGAAGCTTTTCTGCAGTGAAAGACTGAATCAGAGATACAAGGCTGCCCATGGTGCTGAGACTAAGTGATGGCTGAGGGTTCAGACATAAATGTGTCATTTATGACATCCCATTTAAGGTACAAGGAACACTGGGAAAGAGAGGGCAAGCAGTATGTAAGATCTAGAAGATGGGGTGAAGAGCTGCAATATTCCATTTTGGGGTTCTATTGCTATGATGAACATATGACAGCTGCTTTTATCTGCATTCAGCCCACACAAGACTTACCCTGTTAACAGTCATTCAAGGAGAAGAGGCTCAAAGGGCCTTATTGCTAAACTACTTGCTAGTGATGGACCAGAAGAGGGTGTGTCATTATCTTTACTTTTGTATCAATGGTGTGCTACCAGGATCCAGTTGAGAGTTCTCAACTCATGGTTACATACAAAGCCCTAGTGTGTCACAAAATAAAACAGTAGACATGGAAGTGAAGGAGAGAACTCCAGTCAATGAGATATATATAGCAGGAGTAACCAGAGGGTGGCGTTTGGGGGTCAATAACTATTGTGTACATGTGTGAAATTGTCACACAACAAATTTAATTAATAAAAAGTTTGTTAATGTTGTTTCTGTTTGACCTGTGTTTAATTGTATAAGAGTATCAAGCCTTGTTTTCTTTTGTAAGAAGCCATCAATGAGTGAATGCCATTATGTGTACACAAACTCCTACCAAGGTGACAGGTGACAGTGATTGACTGATTACCTGGGTAAGGATTCTGGTGCATGCTGAGTGGGGATGATGTATGCTGCAGGCATGTGAGAGGGAACGCAATTGTCCTTAAAGTCAGTCAGTCAATGGGTCTACTTTAAAGATAATCCTGTGTTATAATATGTGGGCACAACTATTCCAACTAGGTTAGTGCTCTGGGAGTGAGAAAGTCAGAGGACATAGGCAGGTCCTGTGATCTTCAGATTATATTGTTGATGATGAAACAGTTGATCTATATGGGATATGGAACAGTCTAACTACCTCGTCAAATCTGCAAAAGATAAGCTGTTATTCTCTTCATGTGTTATGTGTTTATATATGAATGTGTGCTGTGTGGGAGTGTGTGTATGTGTTAAATTGTACTGTGTGTGTATACTTTATGTATATGTTAGTTTGTGTGATGTATATATGAGTATATGTGGTATATGTATGTGTATGTATGTATGTATGGGTGTGCATGTGATATCTATCTATCTATCTATCTATCAGTATATGTATGTGATGTGAAATGAAGTGATATGTGTGCGTGTGTGTTTGTGTGTGTGTGTGTGTGTGTGTGTGTGGTATGAGTGTATGTGTTTAGTGTGCGAGTATGTGGTGTGGGTGTGTGAGTGTATTTGATGTGTATATGTATGATATGTGTGGTCTGTGTATGTAGAGTGTGTACATGGTGTGTGGTGTGTTTATGTATGTATGTATGTGGTGCGTGTGTGTGTGTGTGTGTGTGTGTGTGTGTGTGTGTGTGTGTGTGTGTATTTCAAAGCTAACAGAGAATGACCAAGTAAAGCTCTAAGCTGGCAACATAAATGATTTAAGACTCAACGATTTTTCCAGGGAAACACTGAAGACAGATTCTAACCCTTTAATCTAACCCACTCCCTTTAAAGCTTCAAGCTAGGAGTTGACTCAGCGTGTCAGTGCCAAGAAGATCCATTGACCTGAGTTCAGTGCTGAGAAATTGAGAAATGTTCTTTTTAATGTCTATTCAATAAATACAGCATGCACCTTGCAAGGGGTGCACAATCCACTTCAAATCCATTATGGGATGTTCCTGTGAGCTGACAAGTTGTCCTGAGACAACAGTGACCATGAGATGAGGTTAACCCTTACTATGGGATGTAAATCATTGTGGGTACCACTAGTGCTGACTCCCAAAGACCTTGGAAAAGAAAGACATTTGCATTGATATGAGAGGCTCTACACTATGCACTTCTCTCCACACAAAGGCCTCTATTTTTTTTTCTTTTTTCGAAACAGTAAGCTCATACACAGAGATCAAAATATTACCATAAAACATAAGTTAAAAAACAAAACACTGACAGAAACAACGTATTTTCTGTGGTCATAAGTGGGTGTATAGATTAGATTTCTTTCATTGCTTATCACCTTATTTAGCATCTATTTTACAGGAATATTCTAACTATATGAATTTCTCATCAAGGTGTGTAATCTGAAGCCATTGATATGGTTCATCAAATAGAGGCACTTGCCACTAAATCTGAAGACTTGAGTTTGGTGCCTGGAATTCACCTAGTGAAAGAAGAGAACTGCATCTTGCAAGTTATCCTCGGACCTCTCCACCTAGATTTGTGGCATGCACCGGCGTGTGTATGTGTGTGTACATACACATACATACAATGAATAAAATTTAACAGATTTTTTTGTTTATTTATTTGTTTGCCTTTATTTCAAAATATTAAACTACGCATTTAAAATAGCCCATTTTCTAAACATCTGGCCTCATAAAGTTCTTCTATTTTGTTTTTTAATTTTAACTTTTATTGATTCTTCATGCACCCCAATTCCACTCATCTCTTAGTCCCTTTGTACCCGCCTTCCTCCCTGGCAACTTCCTCCCAAAAGAAAATAAAATCTCATTGTGGAAGCTATAGTATGTCACAGTGAGTCCCACAGTATACCTTCTGTCCACAATACTCTACTTGCAAATGTTCATTGCAGTGAGTTATTGGTCTGGCTCAAGGTTTCTGGCTTCTGCTACCCTGTCAATACTGGGTCTCTACTGGGACTCCTCTCAGATATCCTGTTGTTGCCCTTTGCCATGGAGATCCTTCAGCTTTGGATATGCAGGACCAGCCCATTCACACGCTCCAGTAGTTCATAGACAGGGTAGATTTGGGGTGAGCTAACTCAAAGCCCTGGATCTGGACCTGGGTGGTAGCTGAGCTGGTCAGTCAGCCAGCTCTCCCTCATCCACACCACCAGGGCGAGCTCTCCAACACTGCCCCGGCTAGCTCACTCTATGATGCAGCTGGCAAGGGGTAAAGGCCAGCTCTATTGTGCTACCCAGCAGAGTACAAGGTCTGCTCTTCTGAGTGCTGCAGCAGGTGAGGGGCGGGGCCAGCACTCCAGCTTTCATGCTCTCAAGGCTGGCTCATCCATGTCCTCGCAACCAGGGCCACCTCTACTCTGCTGCCCAGGTGTAGGGCCTGCTCTCTGAAATAAAATACTTTTAACCAATATATAATCTGATTATATGGTAACTGTTTTAATTGCTGGTAAAAAGGATATGCCTAAGATAGGTGCCTTGGGTTAAGACATCAATTAGAGTTTGCACATAGTGTAGTAGTTTATTGTGATCACATGGGAGAGAAAATTAAAACTCAGGACAATCCCAAAAAATGTGTGATGCACAGTATTTTCATCTGGAACTGAGAGAAACATGGCCCAGGAACAAGCAAACAGTCACTTCCACAGAGTTGGACCAGGTCAGAACTGAAGCTCAGTGCTCAGGCTGTCTTGCATTACAAGTTCTTTTACATGAGACCATTCACTTCTGAGAGTACGTGGTAGATGAACGCTTGTGAGTTGATAGATTAGTTGGTTACATACGATCTAGCACTAACCAATAAAAACAGTATAATTGCCTATTATTTGTGAAATTGTTAATCGGTTGTGCGATTCACACATGTAGCAAATATTTAATAAGCACTGTCTGCCAATCAAAGATCCACAACAAATTGTACAGAATTTTGAGTATTTGGGAGACTTGAGACTCTTTTCATCATCGACAAAATGGCTTCTTAAAAACTAGTTTCAGAGTAATTTACAAGTGTTATTTTGAAAATTGTTTCTATTGTTAAATTCTTTTGGGAAGCAGTTGTCAAAGTACAAAGTTATTTTCCTGGACTCTCTGTAATAATCTCATGGTAACTGACAAGCAGTGGTTCATAACAGGTAATATGTTGCCAGCCTTTGACCATAAAACGTCCTTTATTCCCTTTGCAAATGTACATACCTTGGAAGCATTCTCCAGGGCGTACCTTGAAGAATGCTCTCCTCTGCGTTCAAGTGGGATGCCTCCACAAAGCAACTAGAAGAATTTTGCAGTCAACCTTGATTTTCTCCTTTGTGTCTGAGAAGGTGCGAGCAATTTGCTACAGTGGACTCGGAGGAGGCCAGATTTATGCTTCCCAACAGAGTAAAGTGACTTCAATGTACAGATTGCCGGTGTTGAGAAATGTAAGCTCTGGGGATAAGGGGAGGGGATCTGCAGCCGGGGAATAGCTCAGAAGAAACAGATGAGCACAGGGCTCTGCCCTCTTCCATCGCTGGTGGCTGTGCTTTTTTCCAGCATCTGCTTAGCTTGGGTGTGGAGCATTGTACCCAAGATTGGCTGTCTCTGTGCAATGCAGAGCATTTTCTCTCCCACCTTTCCACCTCCATATGCCACTCACCGCACAAATCCACACCCACTCCAGGAGTCATGTTAATGCTTCCTTAACTGGCCCGTTTTCCCTTTGCAGAGGAAAGAGCTGTCTGCATTGGCTAAATCAGTATTACTCGGGAAACAAACGTGGGAGAGAGTGGACTTTTATTAGAGTTGGTGTTTCCAGCACGAGGCATCCTATATATTGACCTCAGGGGTTGGAATTATTTCCTTCGTCACAGAATCAAGGTTAATGTATATAACTTTCAGGAATAATTTTCAGGAAACAGAAGTAGTAAATGATAGATGTGAACTCAAATCTGTGTCTCCCTGACTTCAAAGCTCATTGGGACATTTGGCAAATGCACAGGCAGGAAAAGAAACCCACACGGATTATCTCACCGGAATTTTGGAAAGGTGATTTTAGATTAAAAAGAAAGAAAAGAAGAAAATGTGACCATTTTGTCCCAAGAGTCACAATAAGTCAAAGGTTCAAGGGAAGCGACCTGTGTTTTGGCCCTGATGATCCAGCCTCAAAGCAGAGATCTCTGAGGTTATTTTTATGATAATCATTATCATAAATTCAGAATTATTTATGGATTCAAAGTAACTGGTAAGTAACACATTCCCACAGTTAGTTTTTAAATTCTAGAAGCAGGATTTTAATTTTTATTATTTTCTATTTACTCCAAAGGAGGAATGTAAGGCCAAATGTGGCTTAGTGATTTATCAGTGTCAACATAGATACAATCTCACAGTTGGATAGCCTTTATTTCATTTAGTCCCTGATGCAGTTAGAGGCTATATATTATACTAACTGGTGGAGGACGATGATAAAGTTTACAGACCTTAGCTAAAGAGGGCTGGTCCTTACCCTCTTCTGACCCTAGAACCCCTGCTCTTATGTTACTACCGACCCCTCAAATTAAGACTCCTTCTCAAGACTTCTGTCTCTCATTCCCACTCTTTTTTTTCAATGTAGTCATGAACTGTCAATGGATATGGATGTAAAGTGAGAAGAAATCAATAGCCCAAATTTCTCATCCACGAGAGAAGTCACATGTGCGCATGGCAAAACATAAGTGAGTCAGGACATAAATGGAGACGCTGCAGACTGCGAGCGTCTAAGCAGCTCATTTATTTCTGGCCGTAAGTTGGTTTTGTGTGTCCCATCGCCACAGCCTTTGCTCATGTGTTAGTGAAATCCTCTCATAAGTCAATCTCTGTATATCTGAGTTCTGGTGAGTTGTTTTTTTGTTTTTTTTTCTTCTTCTTCTCCTGATTGATTAGGATGAAGTATCCGTACCTCCATCAGAACTGCATATTGTGAAAGGTGTGACAGCCCCGTGTATCACCCTGGGACTCCGTCATTGCAATAGCTGGAGTCCCAGATTGGATTGCGCCTGAGCATTGACAATCCAGTATTGATGTTCATGTGACACCGGGAGCCACTGTAACAATCTTTATTTTATCTGTGGCTTTTGCTCTCAGGCTTGGGTTGAGCCCCCACAGGGTTACCACGATAATCAACACCTCTAATTAGCACTTAGAAATGTCTGACTCCCAAGGCTGTCATTAGAAGACAGGCTTGGTGTGCAGAATACGGAAACCCATGCATTTCCCGAGCAAAATCTTCCTCGCAGGCCTATGTCATGGATCTTGCTTTCAACGTTCTGCCAGCAGGAGGACCCCCTCCCTGCTCCCTTCATTTAGGAAGAGCTGAATTCAGAGGATGAGGTCCGCCTGGGCAATTGGGAGGCTGGAAATTAGACATCATGTCACACGCTGGATTCTTCTCATGAAAGCGGGTGTCTGATGCGCGGCCTCCTCTAGCTCTCCACTGCAGAGACTGAGGTGATGATGTGTGTGCAGTGATCAATGCAAGGGAGAGTAACAGGGGCGCTCCCTCCCCTTTGATCTCATTTTCCTTTTACAAATGAGATGGGGGAGGAAGAGCCCAGCGCTTGCTCATACCTCTGTACTCAGCAGGCCCAGGAGACCACCAAGACAGACAATGTCTCCATCTCATTCACTTCCATCCTGCTCTGAGCAGGGGGCCAAGTGATGAGAGGTACTGGAGAGCACCATAGTGGATGCTCCTGTGAGTAGAGAGGGAGTGGTCCCTGGCCTAAAGGAGTGGTCTGACGGATGCCCTCCGAGAACATCAAGTCAGATGTAAGCTAATACTGACTACAGTTATTATTACTATTAATTGTTCTTTATTGCTGTTGTTATTGCTGAGATAAACAGGACCTCCAGAGAAACTAAGGAAAGGGTTAGGCATTCAGATGCAGAGGGAGAGTGTTACAGGCACACAATTGTGCAGAGTGGCTTTGATGGCCTGCTTTAAACAAGTATAGCTCTGTAATCAGCTGATGCTTAAGGGAACCTGCCCCTGATTTCTTAGGGCCTTGTCTCTGTGTAACTTTGTGAATTTATTTTGAGAGACTGAGCCAGTGAGGCAGATAACAGGGAATGGGGCAGAGGTATGAAGAGGTATAGAGGTAGGTGTGGTTGTCCTAGACCCCTGTAGAACAAGCACATTGCCATCACGAACCCTAAATCCTTCTTAGGTCTTGCATCCATAATGAAATTCTTCTGCCAGAACCAGATCTGGGGCAAAGCTCTGAGGACAGAAGAAGGTGAGAGAAGCCACTTATGACTGGCATAACTCTGCTAAGACCAGATAACTGGGTTCTCTGCTCCTCAGAGCAGCAGGCGTGCAAGGTTGCTTGGGTGGCTTTGCTCCTTATTTCTGTCCTATAGAAGTCCTAACAATATTAATCATCTGCAGCTGGAGGCCGTGTGGCCTCTTAAGGTTCCTTCTAGTTGAAGGATATCGGAACCTAAGCTCTGACACTTTCTCTTTAGTGTTTGTCTTTTTTTTCTTTCCTTCTTTTAAAAATAAAATTAGCTTTACTTCCATTTCTTTGCAGACTTGGACTGCCTCTTACTCATTTTCCTGTTTGTTACTCATCTAGCTACCAAGGCTGAGAAGTAAGCAGGTGTTAGTGGTGTATAGGTCTCTCTCTAACACACACACACACACACACACACACACACACACACACACACACACACACACTGTAATTGAGATCCAGTAGTACTCTGACAATGTTTAAGTCAAAAGAATAATAATTAATTGTAGTTTTTCAGCTTAGCTCTTATGAAGAGAACAGAATTTATATCAAAGCAAACCATTTAGCATGTGTCAGGAATGTGTATAGGCATTTTCATGCGTATCTGTCATATTTTTAGGGTAATTTAAACCCCAAAGTCAGTACCTGGGGCTGTCACTATGTATTTTTATGTTAGGAAGCTGACACTTAGGCCATAGCTTGCCAAAAGACACAGCCAAGTGCTTTGATTTTCTTCAAGTTCAATGCACTAAAAGTGGGCTGTTTCTGTTCTTGTCCTTCTTGTCCTTTTTTTTTTTTTCCTACTTAAGCTGAGCTGCCCTCCACCTTGGTGTTACCTGATGCTGAACCTGAACTTCCAGTGCTCTGTGCATCTGGTCATTAGACACTGGATTCCGAGGGGGAAGCAGTTGGGTCTTCAAACCACAGACAGTACAGCTGAGGACAGAAGCAGCGCCATCTGAGCCATGAAATTCCTCTGTAAAAATGGAAAGGTATACCTGTTAGAATTAATGACAAGAGGCAAAGGTGCAAGCAGATAGGCAGTTACTGCAAGTTGCTCCCTTCATTAGGGCTAGAGCAACAGCGGTTCTCAACATGCACATTGCCATCCCTGACCCCTTTGGAAGTCAAATGTCCCTTTCATAGGGTTGCCTAAGACTACTGCAAAAGTACAGATATTTATAATAGGATCCAGAACAGTAGCAAAATTGTAGTTATGAAGTAATAACAAAAACAATTTTCTGGTAGGGGGTGGGGGTGGGGGTGTCAGCACAACATGAGGAACTGTATTCAAGGGTTGAAGCATTAAGAAGGTTGAGAACCACTGGGCTAATGTAAGTTAATGTAGCTTTCATAATGGAATGTCTGGGGCAGGAGGAGAGATGGATCATCACTCAGTAAAATTACAAGCATGAAGACTTGAATTTGGATCCCAAGAACCTGTGTAAGAACCAGGCACAGTGGCAGTGTAGGCCTGTAATTCCCAGCACTTTGAGAGGTGGGAATGGGGTTTGGTAGCCAGCCCTCTACCAAATTCCTGAGCTTTGGGTTCTGAAAGAGACCATATTTCTAGAAATAAGACAGCGACATAGAAAGACATCTGACATACACCTCTAGCCTCTACTCCAGCAAGTGCGTGCACACCCTACCTGTGCGCACATGTGATCACGCACACCAAATTTTGGAGACCGATTTTAAAGTATAAAATACTTTTATGCGATCTTCCCTTTGCTACCCAGACCTTTCTAGGCAGTGAATATAAGGTGTAGTCGGAGATTAAGTATTTTTGTATTGTCACCTAGTAAGCAGTTGGCTGAGAAATGAGGACTAAGAAAGAAGGAACACAGCCAACAGGGAAGTGCAGGAGTTGGTGCTTGCTTATGTTGAATGAGTCCCTGGGAAAACTGGAAGGTGGAAACTGGCTTTCTAGTTTTCAGACGCGCTTTGGTTCCACACCTGCTTTGTCAGTGTGACCAGGCTGACTCCTGTTTGGTCTGTTTACTTGCTATTTACCCAAGTCTGCGATCAACAAGAAAACACACCTCGCATCTCACTTGGCAAGAGGAAGGATTGAGGCAACACAGCAGCTGTCATATTTATTCCAGTGGCAAAGCAGGTCAGGAAAATTGATAAAATTAATCATATAAACTAGCAAACATCAGGAGTGAGAACAGGAGGGAACAGATGAGTTCTTGCTTCATTCCAAGCTGCACCTGCCCTTCGTTCTAATGGAGTCGGAGCAGTCAGCTGACGACGGGGAGCAGAGAAGCGGAGAGGGGGCGGGGGCATATGGTGGCAATGGAAATAAAAGCCCGAAGAGAAATTGGAACGCGAGCAGTTATTGAGGTAGATCTGAGTCTGTAGGCCTGTGGTGCCTGTGAAACTCTATTAACTTCTCCGAGGCTGTCGGAAATCCATCATCATGGTATCCTATGAAGGGAATAAGTTCAGGGCCTCATATTGGCTTGGATCTATGGCCCAGAGATCCTAACTGGTTTGGGCAACATTTCTTCCCTGTTACAAGGAGCGTCATGACCTTTCCTGATTTGGTTCTTGACTCTCGGCGTGCTGTGACATCACCTGGAGAGCTTTAAAAAACTACAGATACTTAAGCTGAAGGGATGGTTCAGTGGTGAGGTGCTTGCTGTGCAAACATGAGGATGGGTGTTCAAGTCCTCAGCACCCAATGAAAAAGCTGGTTACGCTTTGGATGACATTTTTCATGGGGAGGGAGCAACACAGTTGTTTTTCAATGATAGACCCAAGTAAATATTACACTAAAGTCCACCTTGGTGACTTATAGAAGCATGATGTAGTTACAGAGCATGAAAGAAGCCCACCGCAGCATAGGTGATGACTTGGGGCAGCTGTAGTTGTGGAGTTGTCTATAATTTATAGGTAGCGCCCCAGGTCTGAAAGCTTCTTCTAGATACCCTAGCTGCTAAGTGTCCATCCCTCCAGCTTTGTTTCTGCTTCTCCAGCCTTGGGGAGGGGCCTGTGAATCTTAAGCTTCAGTCTGTTCTTCCTTGAGTCTCAGGAGCCTCCTCCAGGATGGGAGGTGTCAGCTCAGAGAAAATTGCTACCCACAGATGACAGTGTGTGCCCATCAAGCTAGCTATAGGGATGGTGGAGACAGGCAGATTCTTGGAGCTTGCTGGGTAGCTGCCCTAGCATAATTGATGAACTCCAGGTCCAATGTGAGAGTCTGTCTCAAAAAATAACATGGAAAAGCAACAAGGAGGACACTTGATGTTGATCTCTAGCCTCTCCTCTACATGTATATAAATATGTTTCACACACACACACACACACACTACAAATTCCAAACTGAAAGCTTAGGAGAAAAAAATCAAATTGTGTGTGAGTTCCAGACATTTTTGCAATAGCTTTAGACTGAACCTAGGATGAAGTTAGTTCTAAAACCAATGAGCTTGCAGTGGCTGTTCTCAAATATTCACATTCTTCAGACTCACCTTTAGCAGTCTAGCAAAGCTGGATGGCTTACTCCCAAGACCAGGAGTTTCCACTTAGCAACTCTGGAATGCTTAGGTATTCCTAAGATATCCCTTAAGAAAGCCTGGCTTAAGGAAATAGCACTAAATTCTTGTTTTCACCCTGTCATTTGTTGACTGTAATAATTTTGTACATTGTACAGATATTTCAAACCACAAGAGTTTTATTAGTACTTTGATAATGTCATATAGTATATTTAGTCAGATTCAACCCATATCCCAACTTCTTAGAGATCCATCCTGTTTCCATACCCATCCAACTTTGTATCTTTCCCCCACATCAATAATATTTGGCATTATCCAAATATTCTTGGCTATATGTCCTTCCACTGATGCATATTTTACATACCAGGAGATATATGCTTAGAGAAAACTCCTCCACGTTCCTCTCCCTCTGCTGGGATTATGTGACTTACTACCTTTCCACACTCAGATTTGGTCTGGCTTGAGTTTGCATTGATCTTGGGCATGCTGTCCCAACTGCTTTAGGGTTCATGTGAGAAACTTCCCTGCTACATCCAGAAGACACTGTTTGTTTGTAGTCAACCACTGCCTCTGGCTCTTATATTTCTTATATTGTTTCCACCCCCTCAACTGCAGTAATCACTGAGTCTGAAAAAGAGAGTACAGTATATATATATATATGTTCCATTTAAGGTTGAACATTCTGCAGTATCTTATTTTCTGTGTCTTGACCAGATATGGGTCTCTATGTTGATCACCAACTACTACAAATAGAAGCTTTTCTGATGAGGGTTGAAAGATCCATTAATCTAGGAGTATAATGAGAAGTCATTAGGAGTCAGTTTAATACTCTATCTATTTATTGGAAATCATAGCAGTCAGTAAATTTCCATTAGGGCCTCCGATTTCTTTATGCATACACTATTGGCTTAATAATGGTACCAAGTACAGGTTTCATCTTGTGGAACAGGCATTACCAGAAAGTAGTTGTTTATTTCTGTGACATCCCTACCACTACTGCTCCTAGGAGCATGTCTTACCAGGCCAGTCACTACTTTAGCTCTCAGGGTTCATAGGTGGGAAAAATGGTGATTATTTTTTTCCTCTGCTAGCATGCATATCATCTTCCAACACTATAAATGCTAAACAGTAGGGATGGAAAGTCTAGGTCAATACCAGCTTAATTTTTCTACATCTTCAACAAGATGGTTTTATTGTCAAGTTATGGAGGATACTTGACAACAGCATGTTTGGGGTCTGTGAGACTTCACTGGCCAACAAATTCCAAGAGAAGTAACATTCCTCGTAATATGTGTTTTTGTTTTTGTTTAATTAGTTTCTGGTGTCTTGTAGGGGCACTGCTGCCTCTTTATAGGGTAACTTCATTTTAACTCTTTTTATGTAGGTATGTAAATAAATTCTTAAGTGTCATTTATCCCTCCCCATATTAACTTCTCTACTTTGTTCTCCCCTCCTCCACCCCAGTGTATTACATGCCTTATTTCAAACAATATTTAGGGGACAACAGAGACAGTGCACATTGAAATACTTTTTTTAAACTATAAAACAAAGCATAAAAATGTGCTTTTATTAATTTTTATTTGGCTTTATGCTTTTAGATCTCCTTATAATTGTAACATCTTGCAGACAGGTCATTCTTTCATTAAAGTAAACTTAACAAATATATTACATATCAAGTCTTGGACTGAATATTTGCATAGAACAAGCATTTTGCCCTATGAAGCTTGTATTCTGCCACAGAACCAAAATTTACCTGCTTTCTTTGACCTGTGAGCTAAGGATATATATCCATATATATATATATATTTTTTTTTTCATTTGAGGAGTTGTTGCTTGCTTCAATGTCAGAGTGGAATAATGGTGACACAGATGAGATGGAACACAGGGTGTCATAATATCTACCACCTGGCCCTTTAGTGAAAACGTTGTATGATCTCTGTTCCAGTAGAAGAGTAAATTTGCATAGTCAAACATAAGGCTGAGTAGTATAAGGGATGGGGGATCTGCTTTGATATGAAGATCCTCCAAAGTTATGGCTATAGACAGAACCTAAGGGATGAAAGATGGCAGTGACCTTCAAGGTGTGCAGGGTAGCACGATACAGCACCTCAATGGGAAGTTCAGTTTGTTGAGATTCTGTAAAAAGTAAAGCCAGTGCATTGGATGGGCAGATGTAAGGTGATGAGCATGAGGACTCAGGCAGGCACAGGATGCATCTGCAGGGCCTTTCATTTACACAAGGAGGTTCATTTCTAAGTACAAAGCCACTCTTTTATTAAGACCTTGTTGATGAAAATAAATAATTTTAAGAGTAAAAGTTAATTGAAGATTTAGGCTAAGGCAGGAGGATCCTAATTTGACTCCATCTTGACCTAGACCCTGAGTTCAAGGCCACAATGAACTTAGTGGCTAGACTCTGGCTCAGGAACAAGTAGGCAGACAGATAGACAGACAGACAGACAGATAAGGTGTGGCTCAGGGGTAGAGAAGCTGCCTGGCATGTACAAGACCCTGGGTTCCAACCATCCCTAGGACCAAAACAAAGAAATAAAGAAAGATAATTTTGAAGTCATGCTTCATTACTAGGTATTATTTTAAGGCTACTACAATCTTAAAAAACACACTAATAGATGTTGTTATTATTCTTATTTTATTGAAGTTAAGAGGAAAGTAGAGAGCTGCTAACTGCCGAATGTTACCCAATTGGTAAAGTCAGATATTGGATTTAAGTTCATACATGGTGTATTCTTAATTGCATTGAAGATACAGTAAGAGAAATGTACCAGTTGGGACCTTTTAAACATATAAGCAAGAAAGTATGTGTCATAGTCTATGAAGTAGAGAGGTGATGGGCAAAGGCCAGCAAGGCTGTGATGTGATAGACCCTGTAATGTTGAGCGACAGAGAAAGGCCAAGCACTCTTTACAAGCTTCAAGTCAAACAATGGGTTGAGCTGCTCATTCACAATGATGTTGTATGTGATAAATTTCCATTTGGGGCAGGAAAAGCAAAGGCATATGGATACATATGTATCTTCTACTACTTCTAGAACCACGAAGACTCTTTTAGAGCAGAGACAGGCCCCTGTATCCTTCGGTTTTACCAGGTAATGTGTATAAAAATTGAATTGCCTAATGCAACTTTCAGAAAATTGAAAACATTTAGTCTTTATTCAAATTGTACACATGGCTTTTCAAGGCTATGCCATTTTAAATTTTAACCAGAAAACTTTCATTTTTATATGTGCCTATACTTATGAGTGTGTGTGTGTAAGTGTAGGGTATGCTCATGCATATAAGTAAGTGTGCCTATGTGTGTGCTCACAGTGGCCAGAAGATAATGTTATGTGGTATCCTGCTTTGTCACTCTCAGGCATGTTCCTTTGAGACAGGCTCCCTCAATAAACTTGGCTGAAGGGTCCTTAAAGAACTAGGCTAGAGGGTCTAAGGTCTTAGACCTTGTTGCGGGAAATATTAAAAAACAAACCACTAAGTTCCCCTGCTCCATCCAGCTATTTTCTGCCCACCAATCTGGTGGGGCCAGAGCTCCCAAATTCCCTTCACTGCTACACCAGTCCCATGCAAAGACCATCCACTCTGCAGTCAGCCGCCACAACACCCGGCAACCCGGTAGAAACAAAACTCTAGAAGCTTATAATTAACAAGGCAGATATATGTATCAATAAACTCTCAATTCCAAGATACCCACACAATAATTTCAGAGCCAACTGATGATACAAGCTGCCCACCTACAACAGACAAGTTATCCCAATTCTATCCCTACATGATAGTCATAACTACCTGTGGCTATTAAAACCATGGGGCATCAGGATCTTCTTCCTGTCCATCTGCCTCCATCTTGGCTTCCTTCACCCTCCTCTGTGTCGCTCTCTGTCCCTGCAACTCTTGCACTGCCTCCCTTTTCCCTGTCCAATCACAGGCCTCCTGCTGCACTAATATTTTAATGTAATTACACAGGGGAAATCCCACCACAAGCAGTCTTTCTGTCTCTGCTCCCTTAGCCCAATCTAGTTACAGAACATAGCTAGGACCAGGATTTTATTCAGATCCTCAAACTTGTACAGCAAGTGCCTGTACCCACTGAGCTATCTCCCGAGAACAAAAAAGTGTTGTTTTGAGAGTTTGAGCCATGGTAGTTAAGTCAATTCATGTATCTGGGTGATTCTTATTTTTTTCTATTTTACTCTTTGGCTTTGTAATTTAAGATCTTTGGGGTTGGACTTTCTTAAAAATTGTGGTCTTTAAATTGAATATTCTTTACCCATATTTAATTTTTTATTAAATTTATTTGTCTTTTCCTCACTGTGATTGTGGGGGTCAGAGGGAAGCATGCAGGAGTATGTTATCTCCTTCTCTTCTGGAGAGTCTAGGAATTGAGCTCAGGTTGTTAGGTTTGGTAACAAATATTTTTACCCACTGAGCTCTCTTGTTGCCCCTAAAATACACTAAACAAACAAGTAAACAAACACCCTAAAAGTAGTTCAAGAAAACTTTTATAAATGTTTGCATATACAAGTTCTTCAAATTCATCTCACAGATGACAACCAAGATCCATCCAATACAATCGAAATGAACTCTGTAGAGACCTTTTCAAACCCTTCGTGCTCCTGTGGGTCCCTTGATTCTGGTGGGATAGTATCACTAGATGCACTGGATCCCTTTGCTTTCTTCAAGATGGCACCCATACATTGCCAAGCAACAATGACAAGGATAGACATTACCCTGCAGCCAGAAATTGGTTGTCATCACACTTTAAGTTATTATCACTATCTAACAAAATAATGGCTAAGGATTTCACAGGGGCACCTACTCTGGAGTAAAGGCTCACATAGACTTCTTGGGAAATGAATTTATGTTCTTTCATTAAAGTGGTAGAGTCAAGTCTGTGGAAGATAGAAACTGCCTAGAGTAGGGTGGAAGGCAGCACGGTGTTAGACTGGTGGAGAGACAACTTGAGCCGTCTTGTTCAGGTCAGAAATCAGAATGTGCAAATTATGCCTAGAATAGGAGGAGAAGAGAAAGTTGCTGAGACTACCACTGTTTTGGCAAATTCCTGAGCATCAGCTGGCACTTGAGTTATCAAAACGATTAACTTAGAAGCCCACTTTTAGTAATGGTGGGGCCCAGAAGCAGTGTTTTCATTTCTAAGGGTTTGCTCTTGGCTTTTAATTCTTTACCAATATCTGCTGAGCTAATGCAACCAAGACCCCTTCAGCATGGTTCTTATATTTCCAAATATAAGACAAATATTTCCAAGTTTCTGTTGTTAATATAACAGGTTTATTCTGTTGTGCTCAAAGCTTGAATTTATCGATTGCTCAGCCAGTCAAGCATCTATTAAGCTCCTGGTCTTTAAATAGTTTTTAAGTGTGCCTAAAACTCTGACATTATAACATAGCTAATTATAACTATAATTATAATTAACTATAGCTATAACTGACCTTTATATAATGTAATCAAGACCATACTGAAGATCATAGTTATTATTTAGTGAAGTCCTACTACGTGTCAGACGTAATGACAAAATGCAAAGGATCTTGATGGAAAAAGTTTCATTCAATGCTTTATAAATGGGTGTGTGTGCTTGGTGTGCATGTGAGCACAAGTGCATGTATGCCACAGTGCGTAAGTGGAGGTCAGAGGGCAACTTTCCAGAGTCAATTCACTCTTTTTCTTTTGATTTTTAAGGCAGGGTCTCTGTTGTGCATTGTCTCTTCACTGTTTGCTTCAGGGTAGCCGACTTGGAATCTTTGAGGCAGCTCTTCTCTGTTTCCTTTCTTGCTTGTAGGAGCACTGAAATTACAGATGTGTGGCAACACATCTGGCTTTTTATGAGGCTTTATGGGATTGATCTCAGATTCTCAGGCTTGCACATCATGTACTTTTACCCATTAAGACAACTTCCTGCCTCCTGAGTATAATTTTCATATAATATTTTCATTTTACCTTTATTTTGATTATGACCCATTATTTGAGCTTAGGTATGGAAATTAACAAGTTTCTGATTGGGGGGGGGTTCTGCATTATTCGTTTTTGGATTAGGGATATCCAGTCTGTCTATAATCTGTGTGAACACAGCAATGAAGAAACTAAAGCTGAATTAGAAGAAAGAAGTCATCTGTCCCATTTTTCCTATTATAGATGCAAGGATATTGACTTCCAGTCCAGGAAACTTTCCAGTTTGTGATGTTATACAAAGGACAAGCTTCAATAATATTAAGCTCTCAGGATGGATTTAAATTCATAATTAATCAACTGTGCCCCCTCTTCCACCACTGTATAATATTCCACTTTGAGACCAAGACCAATAACTTTGAATTAGAAGGTGAAAGCACTATTATATCACTGTGCTTTGTGTTTCTTAATCTCCTTGGTTCTGCTGCTGTAATACAACACCTGAAATTAGATCCTTTGTAGACACTATTAATTATCATAGTTCTAAGGGCAGCAAAATCCAGTAGCTTGGCTCTAGTACTTGAGGAGCCCCATTTTGCTACCTCCTCTCATGGTGGGAGAGACGTGAATGGGAATAGCTGTGTGCTGGGAGAGCAGCAAACTTCCCTTTATCAGACACTCAGTTCTGTGTTGATGGCATTAAACCACTGGAGACCCCAGAGCTCTTCTGACCTAATTGCTTCTTGAAGAGCTTTTTCTCCACTGTTCCTTAGTGGATTTAGTTGTCAATATGTAAGTTGGGGAGCATAGTCAAGCATATTAATAAATAAGCCACCCATCTGTCAGTGACCACAAGCCCATTCCTTTGGTTAAAACTGATAACATAATACTAGAATAAACATAAAACAAGAATCACATTTGGTACCTACTAGGTGAGATATCTTGCAGCAGTAGCAGAAACAAAAATAAACAAAAAGAAACAAAAACTCAATTCTCTTAGTGTCTTAGGACCCTGAGGGGGAGAAAAGGCACTAATTAAAGTCTTTTTAGATTCTGCTATATTTCTCTCTACATCCTTCACCCTGCCAAATAATGCAAAATTGAAAGTAGAGAGTAGACAGACATCACTGCAAATGCAAAAACATAATTCTAATATTAAAGCCAACTAGGAAGACACAACCACTAACAAGCATTAAGAAGAGGCAGAACAAACCCTTGTATAGAATCTTGCTGACAAGTACTATTAAATATTAATTCTATAGACCGTGGAGACATCATTAAACAAACATATATACCCTGATGCTGAATGCGCTCTGGTCCCGGCATTTGTTTTACACATGGATGTTGGCTGGGTGTAGTCTTTTGTGTTTTATAGGCAGAAGAAAACCTCCCCCTCTCAGCTTCCATTAATTGTATCTTTCCCCATCACTGGGATTCTCCTTGCGTTTCTGGCTATTTGTCTTCTCTTTGCCTTTCATTTAATTGGGAAGACAATTTTTAGGGAGAATGAAAGAAGTTGCCCGTTTTAAGGCTCTCCTTTAGGAATATAAGCCTATCATGTTTAGATAGGCAATTAGACTTAAAAAAAAATCTGCACTACCTACCCACAGGGCATTGAAAAGTGATAGCCCTGGGTGACCCTTGCCAGGTGAATCTTGTTTTCTAGTTTACTGTGTTTAGAATAAAGAATGTGTGTGTGTGTGTGTGTGTGTGTGTGTGTGTGTGTGTGTGTGTGTGTGTGTGTGTGTGTGTGATAAAGTCTTAGCTCATAGAAACTAATAAAATGCATCTATGATTTTTACTTCTAAAACATGCTCTTTGAATCAGCAGTGGACTGATACCAGAATGACCTCTTACCCCAGATACACACAAGCTCAGGTGCTCTGGTATCTATATAAAATGGCTCAGTATTTGCATATAACGTACCCAATTCTCCCATAGAGTATAAATCATCTCTAGATTCCTTATAATACCTAATACAATGTAAATGCTATGTAAATAGTTGTTAGACTGTATTGTTGAGAGAATAATAATGAGAAAAAAAAGTCAGTATTTGCTCAGTACAGATGTAATTATCTTTCAAAGATTTTTTTTTTTCTCCTCTGCAGTTGATTGAACCTGCAGATGAGGTACCGGACAAGCCTTTAAATTGTGGCAGAGAGGAAAACACAATCATGGATGGAGCTATGGAGGAGTGCAGGGCTTGTCTAGATGTTCTGAAATGTCAGTAGCATCCGAAGAGCCTTTCCAAAGTGGAGACTGTCAGTTTCTTTTCCCCGAGTTTCTGAGTCCCAGGGCAGAATTGAGGCCCAAGAATTCAGTCAGCTGATCTGTTGGCTACACTCTCAGCATCGCTGGTCAGGTCTAATGATTACATTTTCCAGGGTAGGAAATAGAGATGGAGAGATGAGCGGTACTTCAGGCCCCATCTCTGCCCCAAAGCTGTTCTGAACAGAGACGAGGGTAGATGCTGCTTTTCCTGCGGCAGGGTGAGACTGGTGCACAGGTACTGCGAGAAGATTGCAAGCGGGTCTCAGGAAGTCACATTCGTTTGTCATTCCCTCCAGAAATCTGTGAGATTATGGTGCAAGAGCGAGTGAGCTGGGATAAAAGGAATCTACCAGGCCTACTGATGTCTGGGGAGGGAGTCACTGAGCTCCCAATCTAACATGGCCGTAGCTGCGTCATCAACAGCAACAGCAACAGATGGAATCCGAATCTCCCTTCTCAGAGCCCCAGGGCTGGCTAGAGCTTTTCCTGTAGGCTCCTCGGAGCAGCTCATTTTTCCTCATTTCTGCACGATGTTGGAACCAATTAGAAAAGTGATACCCACAGCTTGACTACTTTTAAGATTCCATCCATGCAGGAACACGGACAGGGCATCCACTCCTAAACCTCCCACCTGTACATCCCGCCTTATCACCTTTGTGGGTACTCCCTTTGATGTCAATGGACCCTTTCTCCACTGAAAATTAATAAACATTTTGTTTTAGTTACAGCATTGACAAAAAAGACAAACGGAATTCAGTCTTGCTTGATAATTAAATATACATCATCATTATTTCTTCTAATTAAAAAAATTAAATGCAAGCATTTTTCTGGTCCGATCCACTTTTGGTGGGAATCTGTGATGCTTGGGTCTGAGGGTTAATTGTGCCCTGAGAAGTAGCTGGTAATGTCGCTCCTGACTTGGCATTAAAAAGAAAAATAAAGACCTGCATGGTCCCAAGTTGAGACTACCGAGTTTCTCCAGGCAGCCCAGGTGGTCCCTGGTGCAGGTGGATGCTGGAAGTAGGGCGGTGGTAAGGCTCTGACAGTCCCCAGGGTGCTGGGATGCCAGCGGTCAGGTGGTCCCCAAGCTGTACCCTGTGTGCATCAAGGAGGCGCGGCCAGGCTCCCTGGACACCGCACAAACAGAGAGGAGCGCGGCGCAGCTTTCTTTTGCATACAATTACAGTGATGGCATCATTTTTTTTGAAACAAACTGTCCATAAATGTCACTGAAAATCCGGGTCTCCTTTTATTAAAACTGAAAAATGTGTATAAATGTAAATAACGGATGACTGATACAGGGATAAGAACGCCACAGCGGCTGCCGGCGTCTCTCTCTTTCTCTCTTTTTTTTCTCTCCTCCTCATGTAATTTGCATTAATAAAGAGGCTGTTCCTTGTCGGAATGTGTTTCATCCGGTTTAAAATCCCAGGGCGATCCGCTAGGAAGAGCTCTGGGAGAATCCAACTGTCAGAGCCGACAAGACAAATGAATCCCGGTGTCAGGAGCGTGTGGTTCAACGATGACAGATTGAGAAGAACTGTCCCCCTCTCGACAGGCGGGCTTCATTTTCAAATTAATAAATCTGAATAAAATATTTTTCCTTTCATTACGAGCGGAGCCTGTTTGACAGTTGCCGTGACAGGAGGAGTAGCAGTGTTGATGAGAACAGTTTGCATGAATCCCACCTGGGCCTTTTCTGTTTTATTTTTACCTGCAATCTCTTCCCTGTTTGCCTCTCTGCTTACCCCTCCCTCACCTCCCAGTGTCTTCCTTTCCCCTCCCTTCCATTCCTTCCATCTTCACTCCTCATGCATGTTCCTGCCTCCCCCTCCTTGCTTTTCATTCTCCTGTTACTATTTCCACTCGGGAAATTTCTTCTCTCTCTCTCTCTCTCTCTCTCTCTCTCTCTCTCTCTCTCTCTCTCTCTCTCTCTCTCTCTCAAAGCTACCATCCTGACTAGAGAGGTTAGATCATTATTTTTCTTTAAAAAATGCCTACAACTAATTATTTTGAAATGTATAATTTATCTCTGTGTCTGTATGGACCATGGTTACAATCCAAGCCCAGGACAGGGGACACAGTGAAATATCTGTAATTTGTATTTTCTCCTTAGGATATACTCTTCATTATTTTCTCTTTACAAAAATAAATGAATGAATGAATGAATGGATGAATGAATGAATAAGCAAGCAAGCAAACCTTCCAAATTAACATAAAAACATAAAGAAAACCTTTGCCGTTGATTTCCTTACCAATGCTGAAAGAATGAGATCAAGTGCGTCTTAGGGATTGGATGTGCATAGTCACGTCTTAGTGCGCGGGGTGACAGGCTGTTCCTCCTAAATAATTGAGGAGCACTTCCTGGGAAACAATATGTGATCATTAGAGAAATACCATTGAGAGAAGCGACTTCTTGATAATAGAGGAGGCTTTGGTTTTGCATTTGGTAGAGAATCTAATCACAGCAAGTAACTTGCAACAACCCACTTTGCAGTGGAAGATCCACAGAGCTAGACAAAAATCAATCTGACTACAGTACTTAAGTGACTCCTGTATTCCCCACATTAAATACAGAAGTCTCTCTTACCCTTTGAACAAGGAGAAAAGGGAGGGAGGAAAAAAGGAAGGAAGGAAGAATAAGGAAGGAAGGAAGAAGGAAGGGGGAAAGGAGGAAAAGAAGAAAGGAGAAATGGAGGGAAGAAAAGAAGGAAAGCAGGCAGGCAGGCAGGCAGGCAGGCAGGAAGGAAGGAAGGAAGGAAGGAAGGAAGGAAGGAAGGAAGGAAGGAAAGAAGGAAGGAAAGAAGGAAGATAGGGAGGAAGGAAGGAAGATAGGGAGGAAGGAATGAAGGAATTCTGCAAGAAACCCTAGAATAAAATGGTGTGGGCATTACAAGATCCATAATCCAAGGGTCTGGTCTATGTTTCCTATTTGTTGTACTCTACCCATCCTTTGTAGCTCTTGTTTCCTATCCCCACCTCAATGTTCTGACTCTGAAACATGTGCATTACAATTTTCTAGGTCAACTTAATTCCCATCATTTTACATACAATGAGCTTTGTGTACTACCCATGCCCTCACTAGTCTGACAATACAGCCACAAAGATACCAGGCATTTGTGTTTGGGTGCATGGATGTAAAGTCTTAAAGAAGCAGTTAGGAGACTGTGCAGTCCTGAGAAGTCCATCTATCTACTTTGTGTTTTGGAGGGGATGCTTTTTAGCCATTTTAGGTGTGAAATTTTGCTCTAGCCAGTAGATGTAATGCTCACATTTCTTGGATAGGCAAAGCCCACATTACATTTTGATGAATTCTGGAGGTAATTACTCTGATAGAATATCCAGCTACTAACATACCAAAGGAAGACTTCATTGGTAAGATTGGACCAAGCTGCACCATGAGTGTTAAGACTCTCGAAATTCTTACCTGGGTTATTATAGTTCTTTAGCATACATCTCTGTATTTTCAGTTTCCCATATTAATCAGAAATACCATTCCGCTAATATTGTTACTGATAGGCCCCAAACTCAGTTTCATATGAGCTTGATTATAATGTTTAAGTGGTTATTGTGAACATATAAAAATGAAATTAATTTATTATTTCTGATAAATTCACAAATGTAAGCAATACATTCTGAGTACCTTATCTCCCCACCCACTTCCTTCTACCTGCAAGTCTCTATCTTTCTATTTTATATTTTTAGCTTCGGGTTTTATTTTATTCTATTTTTAGCTTCATGAGTCATTGGGTTTAACCGTGGCCACATGCACAGTCTATTCTAAGATTTTATTTTTCACACATTGATTATTTTGAGTTTTACAACAGGTTTGGGAGGCCAGATGAATATTATAGCATTCATGTAAAGAGTTTATAGGAAACTGTTAAGATTAAGTGACTTAGATATAATTATTTGGCTCTCAAATAGAAAAGGGGACATGAAATTTTCCTTACTTTACTTAGCATTACATTTTCACTAATTGATGTCCCCCTGGTCTCATGTGTAGAGAAGTCTTAAGGCAGGAACAGAGAGGACTATTATTAATTCTCCAATGGCTGGGAATTATTGCTCTTGCCTCACTTCCAGCGTACAGTATAATTTATAGCTGCCTCTCAAAATCTTTTTATTTTCACATCCCATCTCTCTTTAAAAAGTTTTGGGTACTATTCAGTGATTAGGAAAGAGTTGTGTCAAGACTATTACTGCCTTAGGCAAATGGTGATAATGATTACTAATGGGAAAACCTACAGAATTTGAGCTCTTCACAGTAAAATGATATGAAGATCATAAAGGATAAAATGATTTCTGTATTATTTTTAAGATGTAGTTCACTTGAAATTATGTGAAGATTGGGAATTCTGCTTTATCATCATGGCTCGGTGAGCTAGTTAGTTATCGAATATTGAATTTTTGGACAATCACATTTCCTAGAGCTGTATTAATAAAAATGGATAATACTTATTTTTATAGGAGCACTTTGAAGACACTTGAGGATAATATAATATCTTACATTTACGCCTTAATAAATTCAAACTATCACAAGACATCATGGCTTTTCCTACATGGATCAGATAGTTGTGGATGAAGGAAAGCATAAATGTATAAGTGGATACATTTCCTTATTTTCACAGTGTAGCAAAATAAGCATGGTTACTCCACTTAGCTGATAAATGGAAAGACAGAGTTGAAGTGCTTAGAATATGAGGTAGAACCACATTCAAACCCAGGTTGTTTAAGTCTGTAGTTTTTTTTTCCTACTAAACCACAGGCACCCTTAGAGTCCCATTCTGAAAAGCTAGAAAACCTTTCACCTTGTGATTGGCTCTCTTGTGTTACTAGAATGGACAATTTGTGTGGCTTACTAGACATGGCATTAAATCATTTGGCACTAACCCATGCCAGCTGATGGGCAGGTATTGAAAAGATAGAATAGGCCACTTCATTTCATGGGTCCATCAACATCAAGAAGACCATATTTCTCTACCTCTTAGAATTCAATAAATGCAATTCTGGCTTAGTAAACAGGCGCATTTGCAAGCTTGCTATCCAGTTCTAATAATGTGGTCCCAAGGCCACTAGAGAACGCAGGAGAGTGGAAACTTTGGGATCCATGGCCAACAGAAGCTATCCCAGCCCAGAGCATGGTATTTCCCCTGCCTTGTCTCCCGAGTGATGTTATATAAAGCCCCATGACACGAGGAGAGATCAATAGCACTGGAAAGCAAAGAGCTAAGTCAGTTAACTTCACATTTCATGTGCATTGTCCCAAGAATGAGGCTTCAAAACTCAGAAAAACGTATGCCTGTTTGCATGTGGTCAACAGCAAGACTCAGGATTGTCTGTGCTAAGATCATTACATGGGGTACGGCCAAGGGTCACACAGTTGTGTAGGAGGTTCTTCAGTGTTTGCTATGTTGCTTAATGTAGAACAGTGGGATGAGTTCACTGTAAGGGACATATTGCACATGGAAGGGGTTTCAAGGCATGTATTCAGTCATGTATTTCCATTACTCATTTATATACATTGAATTTTCTACTTGAATTGAAATCCATTTTAGAAGGAGGGCAATGAGAGATATAGAAAGGTAATTATAAGAGTGGGTAGCAGTGTCTAATGATGACCTAAGTCGAATATACACATTTATAAGAATATCCTAATAAATCTTTATTTACTCAATTATATGCTGAGCATAGCAGAATTGATTTTCTATGGCAGTAATGATTATTGCCACGGGCAATATCACCTTATTATTCTAAATACCTACTGTGTGTCACACATTCAATATGTGTCACTTACAATATGTTTGGTATTTAACTCTTGCAATTTTTTTTTGTAGAATTAGGTCCCTTTTCCATATTATAAATGAGGAAGTTAAAGTTTAGAAGCTAAGCAACTTGCCAATCATATGATTAATTAATAGAGGGGAGATTCAAACAGTGGGCTCATCAACTCAGAAGTCTCCATTAACGACGAGGTATCCCTGCCACTAACCTTGTTGATATTGTGTCTTCCTGCCTTCCTTGCGTTTACCTTTCCTGTCAATCTTGTTGAAATCTCACCCAGAGATAGTGCGCATGCCCATTCCCAGTGATGTCGTTCCTGATTCTCTGATGCTTATGTAATGCTGTCTGCATCACTCACATCTTTGACTTGGAAAATAAGGTGATCATTTTAGGATGAGTGTTTCATCACGACCCAAGAGCCAGTACTCCTCTCTTCCAAACAGACCTGATGCACCTGATGCCCCTCCCTCTGACGATATGAACTTCCGGTCCTCCTTAAACCTCTCCAGGGATGGAATCTCTACAGTTGAAGTAGCCCAGCTCAACATTTCCTCTCCTTAATCTAAATGCATGCTCCTTTGCTTGCTATTCTGTAGCGTGAGACTACCTGCTCATAGATAATGCAGCCTGTGAAAGCCTTCCCTGGGCTGGCATGCAGTAACCAGGCAACCCTTTGCCTTTGCTTCTCTCACTAACCTTTTGCAATTCTTGTGACCTTTCCTCCAAAGTCTATTTTTCATCCCTTTAATCTTTTTGTCACTGCCCCTCTAACCTCTGGCATCAACATCAAGGAGACCAGGTTCTGACACACAGAAATGCCACTCGCAGGTGGCAGGCAAATTGGCATGCTTAGCACAGCCCCGTGCTCCCTCTGGGGATTAATAATAAATACTATTTGATGATGAAATCGGAGTGCATTTTCTTTTCAATGAGACAGTGTCAACTGTTTTCTTCTGAAATAGAAATGAGCAGAATACAAAATTGAACAGCCTTCATTTCTCCCCACTCAGGAGGCTGTTATTACTGATCTGTTTGGCATTCCTCCTGGCTGAACTCAGACAGGAAGAGACTTAGCAGGTGCCACTGCACCTTCCCTGGATAACTAGCTATTATTTATGAGAAATTGGAGATGAGTACTTTGGGTGCTTTGTTTTCCTGCCCTCTATTTCCTGATCTAACTGGTGCATCTTCAATTATTAAAGCAGGTGACTTTAACCATTATGCTACAATACAGTACCAAGGCAGAGCAGAAAAATCATATATATATGTTTTATATATATATATATATATATATATATATAGAGAGAGAGAGAGATATTAAACAAACATATGAATGATTAATTCTCCCATCATTTGGTGGCATTTTATATTTCACATATCTTAGATTTGGAGTGGTTTTAAAAGTGAGTGTGGTAAAAGAACAGAAAAAATAATCCAAAATTTTGTAAAGTGAGTATGGTAAAGGAAGAGGGAAAATAATCTATTCCAAAATGTTCAACTTCCCAAGTAAGAAATTCGAGGTTTTGAGAGACTAAAATACACACACACACACAGATGTAAAACACATGTAACACACATATGTAATACACACACATACACCCACATGTAACACACACACACACACACACACACACACACACACACACACACACACACATACACACACATTTATACATGTCCTGAATTTTCAATGATACAGTGTGTGTCAGAATGTAGGTCTTACTAGATCCATGCTGAGATTTAAACGTGAATACCCTTGTAGGCACATGTGTTGAATGCTTGGATCCCAGCTGCTAGCACAGTGTTTTGAGGAGATGGAGACATTAGGATTAGTGCCTACCTGGGAGAAATAAGCCACTGAAGACATGTCCTTAAGGCTAATTCTGGTACTTAGTCCCTTCTCTCTGCTGCTTTATGGGATGAGCAGCCTCTGGTACATGTGCCCACTGCCTCATTGTGGGCTCAAAGATCATCAGATCTAGTGGTGGCGGGTGCGAATATCTGAACGTCAAGCTAAAACAAATATTGCTTCACTCCAGACATATTGCTCACAGCTCATTTCCAGTCTGTATATAGCACTGCCACACTATCTGCCCTGTGCTCAGAAGGCACTAGGTCCTCTATGGCAAAGGGAAAATAAAATGAGAATCAGGAAATTCATAGAGTGACTCCCCCACACACATATGGTGATATTAATGTTCATACATTTACATTAGGAATGGAAGCCAGTAGTTCAGACTACCTTACCCCTGTATCACTCCTTCCTGTCCTTTAAATGTCCCATTGAAGACTATAGAGCAAAATTAATTCTTCATTGGGATGCATAGAAAGATACAATGCTTTTCCTGTATAAAGGAAAATCCACAGAAGTGTTAAATGCCATAAAAGGGTAACCAGTAATAATGCCAAAGATAGGTAAGCCAATGAAGTCTACACTAAACTATGAATGCCTTATTAATTACCAAATGAATGTCTCTAAAGGAAAATAAACTTTTAGATATATCTACAAGAAGCGATATTAAAGCCGAAAGGGAGGGATGGTTTCTGTGGAGTAATATAAATAAGAAAGTTTAAAATAAGCCAGGCATGGTGTTGCATACCTATAACTGCAGCACTTGGGAGGCTGAGGCAGGAGAATCCGGAGTTTGAGACCAGCCTGTGCTACACAGCAAGAGATGTGTTTGAATATTGATGAATAAATCATTGGTTGCACTGGAATTCTTGATAAGGTGACTTGTTAAAGATAAAGATGACACTGGGGAAGCAAGTTAGTATTCTCTGTAGAAAAATGCTCAAAGTCAAGCCAAGGAAAACTGAATTTATTTAAATGCTTTGAGGTTTTTCAATATCACCCAACAGCTCAGATGATAACATCCACATAAGTTCCCAAGGTTGGCTTAAAATAACTTTCACAGAGCCCCACATTTGTCAGCCACACGCTTGTTCTAGTTAAGTTTTGTAAATAGTTTTTAGGAGTGTGCCTTTCAGCCCATCTTATTTCTATGCCGTCACAGACATTTTCCTAGCCAGGGACCATAAAGAACTTGCTGCCCAGCCTCCCACTCACTAGGGGATTACATGTGACAAGAAGAAACTTAATCCAGTCCCAATGGGACTTCAAAAGCAATTCAAACTGAGTCTTTCCATCTTTAAAATGGATGATCAGATGTGTACTCTTGATTTGTAGACATGTGGCTCTTTTGATAGAAAAATGTTAAAGGTAAACGCTATAGGAAAATAATCAACAATTTAAGAAGTATTTATTGGAAAAACGCAGGGCTCACTGGCAACGTGATATGTTCTGTTCTGTTCTGTTCTGTTCTGTTCCATTATGTTATGATATGTTATATTCCACAAAGTAGCAAGAAAGGCACTAATAGAAAATTAGAAACTCTTCTAAACCCACCTATAATCTAGGGAAAGCGATTGAAGATGCTAGTCTGGCCTGGAGAATAGATTGGTAATTCCAGAGCCAAGGAAGCAGGAACATGAAAATCCCTCAAACATGATCTAACTTGATTGACAAATTGGCAAACCCTGGGCTCAAGTTATAGATCCTATCTCAATATATGAGGTGGGGAATGCCTCAGAAAAACATCTAATGTCAACGTCTGTCTCCACATTCACTCAAACACATGATCTGACGCACATGCACCATGCATGCTACATACAAAAACCAACATACTGAAAAGAAAACAACAACAATAAAAGTGTCAGTTGATGAAGAGAAGGACACCATCAGAAAAATGCATGCAGTGACCCAGTAACACCCACCATTAAGCTCATGTGAAAGTACTGAACAAAATCACTGATGGTCCAGATGAAAAAGATAATGTGCTCAGCCTGGACCCTACTTCAAAACTGTGGCTTCCCAGAGATTGCTTCCATTGCTTACAGGGGAGCTGGGGACTTCCTGGAGATGCTATGAAGTGCCATCTAAAAGAACCATTATTCGTTGTGCTGCTTTTTGGCTAAGATCCATTGATGACATCTGTTTGACTTGCCATACAACAAAGTTTCGAAGTGTTTGGCATGTCCAGCATGACTTTCAACTTTTTTAAGTAGGAAATTTCCTGTCAGAACAGCTGAAGTGTTTATCTCTACCCCTCCCCATAATTTTCCACTTTCTTTTTATAGGATGGCTTTCAGGAGTGTTTATCATGTAGCTCTGACTTTCTACTGCATTATAAACAAGACAGTTGAGCAATTTTCACAATATAATTCTTAAATGAATTCCAACAATTCATATTTGCACTATTTTATCACTTACTAAATGATTTTACCAAATCCATGAAATAACACTAAGAAAAAACCCAATAAAAACAATTTTGTATCTTAAAGAGACAAAAAAAAATCAGATTGTTTGACCAACAGTCTATAGATGCTATGTCCAGATCTTAAATCTAATTATTAATTTTCAAAATTCTCTGTCTGTGCTCTCTGGACTATCACCTACCCAGTGTACCATGCATAGATTGCATAATTCATTCATATGAATATTTTATTCACGAATAAAAAATGGTAATTTTTATTTGGGAATCTTAGCTTGTTCCACAGCTTGAGGATGAATGGAGCAGAGTCATCGACACTCAAGGAGGTCACAGTTTTCTTACTTAGAAATTTTCTTACTTTTAGGGAATGCCTGAAAAATAATATACAAAAGTCCTCAAGGGGTCAATAGTGAGAAATGAAAACCAATGCTACCTATGGATAAATCCATAGTAAGTGAAAGCCATTGTTTATAGTTTTAAAAAACTTAAATGGCTTTGTTTCCAAATGCACCATTTTTTATGGAGTCTATGTTTTCTGAGCAGCCAAGGACAAGACTGCAGTCATTTCTGCACAGCCTGTGCAATAGCATCATGGTTCTGGCCTCTAACTCCAGGACCTATGATGAGAGGCGGCATAATGAAGGCATGTGAACTCTAAGTACCACCATCAAGATCCCTAATATGAGCAGAGTTCTCTCTGAGGCAGGCAGCCTTTCATTGCTCCACAAAGCCCTAGGAGAGAGAAGGCTTCCAAAGAGAAGTGGCCAACACAGTGGGTAAGTGGCCAACCACCATGTAGGGCAGAGTGACAGTCTAATTGCCAACTGCTGTTGATTGATGTTTGTCTGCTGGACAATTAACCCAGCTGACCACTAGCTACTACCATGGTGACAAAGGCACTCTTCTTGTTCTCTAAAAGTCCACGATTTCCAGAGAGGAGTTTAAACTACCTTTGCTCTAGCTCACAGACCACTTTCTCCCATGCTTTCTGTTGCGGTAGACTTGCACATGAATGCTGGCTGACTGCAGAGTTCCTGGCCATCAGAACAGGAGACGGTTTGAACATTGCAGAAAATATTGGTTTCTTCAAGACCTTCCAACATTTTTTTAAAACTATATAAATAGCTTGAGGTGAGAGAAAGAGAAGGCAAGTGCTGACAAGAGGGTAAAATGTTTCTTTTCAAGAGAAAGGGCGCTAGGATGTCCCTGTTGTTATAGAAAAGATGGGTGTGAGCGAAGCAAAAGTAGAAAGAAAAGATACGGAAGTGTATGTATTAGAAGATTAGAAGACATCAAGTCAGTCATTTAATCAACCTTAGCTTTGAAATTTCAATTGGGAAGATACATGAGATTTTCTAAAATACTTCTGTGTTTGGTTTATTTCCTAAAATACGCCATGGGACCACAGACTGCATCAACGGAATCTTCACTCTGCAAGTCTGTGCACAAGATTTCCCACACGGAAATGTCACTGTGGGAAAAGCTCCAAGCTTGGCACCCCCCAAGTTCTTCGCTCTGCTTTTAGAAGTTGTGGAACCACGTGTTCTCAGGACTCCTTTCACTCCCCATTTACTTTATATTGCAATATAAAATGTTTAACTGCTACGGACAAAAAGAAAACTAAAAATATACTTAAATAGCATTAATTTTTTTTGAATGACAAATCGTAGTTTGCTTTTCTCATTCTTCAAATGAATTTAGGATAACTTTGTTTGTTTGTGCTTGCTTGTTTTGTTTTGAATAACAAAGATTTTACCAGAGATATAAAATAAAGTTTCATCAGGACATAAAAGTTACATTTCTTTCTACTTCAAAGCATTATAAAGCTGGTATCCAAGAAGCAGCTAAGAACTATTACCTAGTGCGAATGAGCAGGATGGATGTTTTTCTGTCTGTGTCACAGGCATAGGTACTATTATACACACTCTGTATCTTTAAGTTCATTCACTCTCCTTTTTAAACGGTCACCCAGGCAAAGCCAAGATCTCAAAATCAGAGTCTCCTTCCCTTCATTTCCCCTTTATTCCCTCTTTCTTTTCTTTCTTTCTTTCTTTCTTTCTTTCTTTCTTTCTTTCTTTCTTTCTTTCTTTCTTTCTTTCTTTCTTTCTTTCTTTCTTTCTTTCCTTCCTTCCTTCCTTCCTTCCTTTCTTTCTTCCTTTCTTCCTTTCTTCCTTCCTATCTGTCTTCCTTCCTTCCTTCTTACCTTCCTTTTTCTCTCTCTCTCTCTCTCTTTTATTTTAACTTCTTTTTCCCCAAGGCTAAGCTCCCCAAAGTGAAGACTAGGGGAGACTCAACACAGAGTTGAGAATCCCAGGGTCTCTCATTGTGTCGATCCCAGGAATTAGCGGAGTTGAGTCTGTCCTGGGTCTGAGTTCCTGTCCCAGTCAGCCTCATAGGCTAACCACTTCTTTTCCTCTACTGGGTTTTCCATTACACAATGAGCTCAGCATCACAGGGAGAAGAGCGCAAGCTAAGGATGTCTAAGATACTCACTCGGCTTCGTGGAAAACCTGGTTGCCTGAACATTTGCTTGACCTAGATTGTCTTAAATAAGAAGAAATCTTCAAATAAGTAGTAAAATTGATCTGACTTTGTCTGGGCAAAACCTAATTCCCTGACTTAAAGATATTACCAAAGAGCTCATCATTCATGCAATACAGCTAATTCAGTAATAAGGATTTAAATATTTGAAGCCACATAAACTGGGCTCTTAAGTCACCCACTTGTGACTGCTCTCTGTCTAGAAAGGTGACAATCCATGTTTCTTACTGATGATTCTTAGGTAAATATTTCAGGTTGTTCCCTTTTTTTGTTTTTTTCCTAGAAATAGCCGAAATCCATTTTTTTTTAAATTTAAAAGCTGTTTAGTGGTACTATCATTAAAACCTACTAAATTTGCTGGTGCTTTTTCTCTTCTGATTCATTGAAGCAGAAGCCCTGGTTCCTGAAGGAACAGAAGTTGAGCCCTAAGAAACTCTTGAATTTGCAGCTGAGGTCATATCTTACAGATGGCTGGTGCCATTTCAGTATAAATATATTCTCTTGTGATCTTCTTTCATGCTGGCTGTAGAGAAGCATCAGTCAAGTATACAACCAAAAATTCTAATTTTGCTTTTCCAGATCATTCTGCTTTGCTTAGGGATAGCGATTATTCATTTAGAGAATGCAATGACAGCGTTTAAGTCATAAACACTTCATAGGTTGGGAGCAAAGTAGTTTGACCTCAAGAAATAGGAGATCTGGGCTTTGATTTATAGTAAAGCATTTATGTAGGTTTTGCTTTAATTCTTCAAACGAGTATTCATTTGTCTGATGATTCTAGAATTATTCTTTTGTAGTTACCCAGTGCCCTAAGTATTGATATAATGGAATTAAATAATTGTCTGATCCAGCTCCACAGATGGCCCCTGGAGACTGCACTTAGAAAAGTTACACTCGCCTCATGACTTTTCTATATTTATCTGTACATTTAATTTCTCTAACCTGTTGAGCATGGACCACTTAAAACCAGACTAAATTTGCATGCTCCTATATTAAATGGGACATCTTATATCCCAGAAGCTCTTTGACAAAGGTCTTTCTAACTCCCTGTATTAACTTATTGGTCAGGTGGTGGTGGCATACGCCATTAATTCCAGCACTCAGGAGGCAGAGGCAGGCTGATCTCTGTGAGTTTGAAGCCAGCTTGGTTTACAGAGTGAGATCTGGGACAGCCAGAGCTATCCATAGAAGAAACCCCTGTCTTGAAAAACAGACAAACAAACAAATACTATGAATAGCCTAAGATAATGCTTCCAAAGCACGAGGGGCATGGTACCTTTTTATACCATACTAAATCTTACAGCATATTGTCTGCCAACTTCAAGATGATTAAATAAATTCTTATCCAGGATTCAAGGTAGCAAAAATGTGGTAGCCTATCCAGATGGATAAGATCCGAGTCAGTAGGGAGAGGCTAGATTGATTCCATTGACAGAGAGGACCTAGTCTACCTCACATCAACAGGGTTTTGGACTCAGAACTAGAAGACACCATAGGGGTTTCTCCTTTGTTGGAGAGATATTTCCTCTATTGAAAAAACTTTCTGTCTTTGGAGTGAGCAAGGAGGCATATGATCAATCAAATAATTTAGAAAGGTCATGAAGATATATCAGGTAACTTACAATAGAAACACCTGAAATTTACAAGGCTTAGGAGATTCAGAAAGTGGCAAGACTCGGACAGACAATAAACAATTGCTGGGTAAAAGACACTCCTAAAGCATAGAACACCTGTAAAGAACAACTGAAGGTGGATTTTTATGGCTCAGATACATTTTACTTTGAGGAAATATGTTATACTTCGTTGTGTACTATCACTGTGCTAAAATATCAAAGCAAATGGTGCCACAAAATTCCATCTACTCTCACTATTTGTGGAAAATGCTGTCTTTTTTCCACTGGATGGTTTTAGCTCCTTTGTCAAAGATCAAGTGACCATAGGTGTGTGGGTTCATTTCTGAGTCTTCGATTCTATTCCATGATCTTCCTGTCTTTCTCTGTACCAATACCATGCAGTTTTTATCACTATTGCTCTGTAGTACAGCTTGAGGTCAGGGATGGTGATTCCCCCAGAAGTTCTTTTATTATTAAGAATAGTTCTCTTTATCCTGGGTTTGTTGTTATTCCAAATGAATTTGCAAATTGCTCTTTCTAACTTTATGAAGAATTGAGTTAGAATTTTGATGGGGATTGCATTGATCTGTAGATTGCTCTCAGAAATATGGCTATTTTTACTATATTAATCCTGCCAATCTAGGAGCATGGGAGATCTTTTCATCTTCTGAGAACTTCTTTGATTTCTTTCTTCAGAGACTTGAAGTTCTTGTCATACAGATCTTTCACTTTCTTGGTTAGAGTCACACCAAGGTGTTGTATATTATTTGAGACTATTGTAAAGGGTGCCTTTTCTCTAATTTCTTTCTCAGCCTGTTTGTTCAACTGGAGGTCAGCATGTAGAAGAATGCAAATCTATTCATTCTTATCTGCTTATACAAAGCTCAAGTTCAAGTGGATTAAGGACCTCCACATAAAATCAGATACACTGAAAATAATAGAAATTTTATATTATAAATAATATAAAATTTATTTTTATTATATTAATAAAAGAAAAGAAAGTGTGGAAGAACCTTGAATACATGTTCACAGAGGAAACGTTCGTAAACAAAACACAAATGGCTTATGCTCTAAGATCAAGAATTGACAAATAGGACCTCATAAAATGGCAAAGCTTCTATAAGGCAAAGAACACTGTCAATAGGACAAAACGGCAACGAACAGATTGGGAAAAGATCTTTACCAGTCCTACATCTGATAGAGAGCAAATATCCAATATATACAAAGAACTCAAGAAATTAGACTCCAGACAATCAAATAACCCTATTAAAAATGGGGTACAGAGCTAAACAAAGAATTCTCAACTGAGGAAACCTGAATGGTTGAGAATCACCTAAAAAATGTTCAACATCCTTAGTCATCAGAGAAATGCAAATCAAAACAGCCCTGAGATTCCACCTCACACCAGTCAGAATGGCTAAGATCAAAACTCAGGTGACAGCAGATGCTGGCGAGGATATGGAGAAAGGGGAACACTCCTCCATTGTTGGTAGGATTACAAGCTGATACAACCACTCTGGAAATCAGTTTGGCAGTTCCTCAGAAAATTGGACTTAAAATAATCTGAGGACCCAGCTATACCACTCACTGGCATAATCCAAAAGATGGCTCCAACATATAACAAGGACACATGCTCCACTATGTTCACAGCAGCCTTATTTATAATAGTCTGAAGCTGGAAAGAACCCAGATGTCTTTCAACAGAGGAATGGATACAGAAAATGTGACACATTTATACAAATGAGTACTACTCAGCTATTAAAAACAATTAATTCATGAAATTCTTGGGCAAATGGATGGATCTGGAGGATATCATCCTGAGTGAGATAACCCAATCACAATAGAAAACATATAGTATGCACTCAATGATAAGTGGATATTAACCCCAAAGCTAGAAATACCCAAGATACAATTTACAGACCACATGAAACTCAAGAAGAAAGACCAAAGTGTAGATACTTTGGTCCTTCTTAGAAGGGGTAACAAAATACTCACAGGAGCAAATACGGAGATAAAGTGTGGAGCAGAGACTGAAAGAAAGGCCATCTAGAGATTGCCCTACCTGGGGATCCATCCCATATACAGTCACCAAATGCAGTCACTATTGTGGATGCCAAGAAGTGCATGCTGACAGGAGCCTCATATAGCTGTCTCCTGAGAGGCTCTGCCAGAGCCTGACATATACAGAGATGGATGCTTGCAGCCAACCATTGAACTGTTCATGGGGTCCACAATGGAGGAGTAAGAGAAAAGACTGAAGGAGCTGAAGAGATTTGCAACCCCATAGGAAGAACAACAATGTCAACCAACCAGAGCTGCCAGGGTCTTCACCACCAACCAAGGAGTACACATGGAGAGACGCATGGCTTCAGCTGTATATGTAGCAGAGGATGGCCTTCAAGGGGAGACATCAATGGGAGAAGAGGCCCTTGGTCCAGTGAAGGCTTGATGTTTCATTGTAGGGGGGTGTGAAGGCAGGGAAGTGGGAGTGGGTGTGTGGGTGGGGTATATCCTCATAGAAGCAGGAGGAGTGGGGATGTGATAGGGCGTTTCTGTCAGAGGGAAATTGGGAAAGGGGATAACATTTGGAATAAAATGTCCAAAAAAAATTCATCTACTAAAGAAAATTAATAGGTGTTCCTATACAACTGACCATTTTTAGCAAAATATAATATGTGTGTAGCACAAAATACGGCAGAACTAAATAGGAAAATTTACCCTAGAATACATAGGGTTAAGGACAGCTTCTCTGAAAATGCAGGAGGCACTGACTCTAGAAGAGAGCTTTGTCTGTAGCCTCATGCTATCATTTTGTTTGAAGCAGTAAGAACCTTAAGAAAACACAAAATCAGTCAGAGCTTTGGTTGCTCTGTATAGAAAGCACAGGGATTTAAATATATCCTTCCATGATTTGATGAGTTAAAGCATGTGGAGGACTGTGGGTGGGGCTCAATAAAATTTCCAGCCTTCCACCTACTTCCCTATCCTGATATGATGTTAATATGCAAGAATGGTCATGCCGATCCACAGTACATGTTCAGTCAACATTCCTTCAAGTGATTTCAATGTCAACAAATTTATTTTTAAAATGTAGTTAACATTTCCATCTTTTCTGGGACATTTGCATTTTTACTGTAATATGGTCTCTGGACCCAAGAGGGCATTTTTTTTCCAGTGTCAGTATTCAAACAGTACTTTTCCATTTCCATCAAAATATTCTACACTTATGTACAGACTAGTTGTGGCTCTTTAGGTATGTTTAACATATGCAAATAACTTGCAAGCCCTTACTTTTTCAGGGTGGTTGCTTAAGCATTGACACAATTTATTGCACTTTGTTCCATGTTCAAATTATGAGGATATTGGATGGGAGTGAAGACAACTTGTCATTTCGGCTACATGGTGGTTGCCTGAGAAGTGAGGCAAGGGTGAAGTTTTCACAAGAGATGCCAGAGGAGATTTCTAGACGTTACTACAACTTTTGTATCTCCTTAGTCTAGAAATGTGCCTAGATTCAGGACATGGACCACTTACGTGAGGCAAAGCAGGCATGGCTTCCCACCATCCCTTCATGTGTCTTCACTTGGGCAGCAATGACAAATGCAGGGGGAGCACTCAGGCAACTGGAAACTCTGAGATCAAGAGCATCAGTAACCATTCTACTCATCCGGCCCTGTGCAGAATGGAGGCACAGGCTGTTCTTAACACTCTAAAAACAACAACTCCCGTGACTTCCCAAAGAAAAAGAAAAATCCCAGGGCCATCTGAAGACACATGGCATAAGATTGTGTGTTTATGTTGTGTGTTTCTTGTGAGTGAATATGCATGTGTACATATGTGTATGTGTGAGTACACATATATGTGTAGGTGTACATAAAACATGGTGTGTGTTGTGTGTATCTGTGAGTATGCATGTGTATGTGTGTGTATATGTGTGAGTGGACATGTATGTGTAGGTGTGCATATAAATATGGTGTGTGTGTATGCGAGTGCATGTATATATGGTACCTGTGCGTATGTGTAAGTAAAAGTGGACCTAGATTAGAGAGGAAAGATTCCTTTCTCCCGGTTTAAACTCTTTGCATTAAACTGCTGTGCCCATGCTCTGGCTATCGCTGGGTTTCACTATGAAGCTGATGGCTCCTTTATTAGATATTAGCTTGAGGTTGTACCATCAACACGTGCAACTAAGATCTATTCCTCTTACCCCCAGAGTCACAATGGAACCATTTATGTTCGCTGTACTCAAGTACCCTTCCCTACAACATGGAACAATCCAGGAACTGGGGAAAGTTCCCTGCCACTCCTCTCTTCTACAGATTGTCTTGTGACAATATACACACATAGGATAATTGCCAGGTGATCGATGTGAGCTTTGAAAAAGAGATGTCATATAAATTTAAGGCATTATCATGATTTCCATTGCTGGATTAATTAGGTCATAACACAGTATAACAATAAAGATGCTACCTAGATCTATTTTAATTATCTGTTTTGAGGTAAAAATATGGCAGGTGTGTAGATATCTGTTTTGATGTCAGGATGTGACACTCATGCAATGTCTCCATGTAAGTGGACTTACTCAAATCATGGAACTGCTACACTTGTCTAATGCTCTGCTGTGTCTTTTTTGTTTTTGTTCCCATCATTATAATTAATATATTCTCATTAAACCTCTCAGCATAGTTATTAGGGAACTGCAACTTTAAAAAATCTGTTACAATTCACTGTTTTCAAGCAGCCAATCTCTTCCCTTTTCAATTCTCATCTGAGTCATTCCAAGTCCTGTGCAGGGCCAGGTTCTCTCTTCCAGCACTCATGGATCTAGGATGACCTAAAACGAAGATGATCACTTCTGGGTCTGCAGCAGAGAGACTGAGCAGATTATTCCTGGTCTGAATTGCCCGGTACTGACTTTATAAATAACACAGTCACACCCTTGGCTCACTCTGGACTATTCCAGGTGTTGTCTAGCATGCCTACATCATTACTAATAGAGACACCCCTTCTGTCGCACGAGACATTCTAGGCAAAATGTAACCCTTTACGTTTTTGCTTTTGTATCTAAAAAGGCAACACAAACTCTCAGCTTCTAGTAAGTGTTCATAAACACTTTCATAATTATTGCATTTATTTATTTTGGACGGATTTGCTGGTGTGTGTGTGTGTGTGTGTGTGTGTGTGTGTGTGTGTGTGTGCGCACACGTATACTGTATTCACATTGTGTGTATAGATATCAAAGGAAAACTTTCAAGATGATTCTCTTTCTAATGCATGATCCCCAGGGATTGGACCTGGATCTTCAGGTTTGGGGTAAGCATCTTTACCTGCTGATCTATCTCTCTGAATGAGAATTATGTCATCGCCCGCAGTGTTGTGAGACAATGACCTTGTTTTTCTGCCTGATAGCATGAGTTTTGAAGAAGACATGCCTGATCTCATCTTTAGGGATTCTCGTCTGACTGCCCACCTCTGGTTTAGCTTGACAGGAGATTTCCTACTTTACAATTCTCATTCCTAGCAGACACACACTTCCTCAAACTCAAATGGACACTGGGGACTCAGTGATAGTGTCCCCAAGGTATAATAGACAGATTTCTTCCAAATATCTACATTGTGCCTTTAAGATTTAAGCTCTCACATTGGTTTGCCTGCTTCTCTTCTTTGTAGTTGGGTGAAATAAAGTGAGTCAAAGTAGTTGCAAAGTACAGTTGCATACTCTGTAAAGGCAGGAGGAAACTTTAGGGAAAGGTACCAAGCATGAGCCAGCCAATATGATGATGGCTTGTAAAGAAATGGACAACAGCTTCTTTCAGCCTTCCCTAATTCAACAACAGGGGCCAGCTGCTTCTGTCCATTGGTTAGCTGCAAATATCTGCATCTGACTCTTTCAGCTGCTTGTTTGGTCTTTTGGAGGGCAGTCATGATAGGTCCCTTTTTGTGAGTGCTCCATAGCCTCAGTAATAGTGTCAGGCCTTGGGACTGCCCCTTGAGCTGGATCCCACTTTGGGCCTGTCACTGGACCTTCTTTTCCTCAGGCTCCTCTCCATTTCCATCCCTGTAATTCTTTCAGACAGGACCAATTATGGGTCAGAGATGTGACTATAGGATGGCAACCCCATCCCTGACTTGATGCCCTGTCTTCCTGCTGGAGGTGGGCTCTGTAAGTTACCAAGGCTGAAAGAAACTGAGAAGAAGGGCGATCCTGTAGGAGGACCCACAGTGTCAATTAATCTGGATCCCTGAGATCTCTCAAATACTGGACCACCAAAGAGACAGCATATATCAGCTGATGTGAGGCCCCCAACACACATATACAGCAGAGGACTTCCGGGTCTTTGTTCATTCAGAGATGATGCACCTAACCCACAAGAGACTGGAGGCCACAGGGAGTTTAGAGGTCAGGTGGGGTGGGGGGGTGGAAGTATCCATGTGGAGACAGGGGGTGGGGAGGAAGTGTGGGATGTGGAACAGTCTGAGGGTAGATAGGGTTGGGGTGGGGAATGGAATATGGAGTGTAAAAAATAAATTAATTAAAAAAAATGGAAAAACAAAAGAAATGGAAAAGAAAGGCTAGATATAGATGCTAAGTGCAAAGAGCAAAGGCAAGACCCATGTTGACATATAATCAGGAACTTGCACTTTGATGGATGCTTGCTCAATGGGTGAACACTTGGGTGGGTGATTGTTGCAAACAACCCTGAGATGACCCACCTTTTATAACTGTGTGATCTAAGTACCTGGGAGCGCTGTGAACCTAAAGGGGGCAGCCATGAGTCGGTACTCTCCTATTTTCCCAGTGGGATACTTTCTGGATATGAATGCCTTCTTGGAACTACACTGGCACTGACTGTTACAGTGTCAATGAATATACTCTTGATTTATAACCCCTGACTCTTGCTTGCTCTTAATTCCAAGAAATCATCCTAAAACTCAGGCTATCTATGATCCTTCAGTACTGTGTCCTTCCAGGCTTAAGTTGGTCCTAGGAAATAGTGTAGTCACTAGTGCCAGACTGGAATCCCTCAGAGAGGAAGAATAAAAATTTCATGCTCAAACCAAAAAAAGGACTTAATATTTACAGTCTCACACTACCATTTAGATTGTAAAGATGGTCTGGAAATGGTTTAAGTCTGTGTCTAGGTGGCATTTTCTACACACTGCCATATATACTAACTACATTTTATTTTTTAAATTTCTATATGTTGATGATCTGATATCTGTGACCTCACGGACCATGAGGAAACTTACCTGAAGGGCTTAGCTAAGTCTCAGATACAGTGGGCAGATTACTTGTAAGCACGATTTAAATATTCAATCAACTGTTACATACATTGACCTTTTAATATGTTTAATAGCTTCCAGAAGATGTATGACACATGACCTCCAGAATGCATAGATATAACCATGTTAGGATCAGACCTAACAGGGATCATTTTATCGACTAATTGGATGGATGTTCATTTCAACATCTGTTAAAGGAAAAGTTAATGGACTAATGGTTTTTTGTTTTAATTCTGAGCCTTGTGGGCAAACTTGCCATTTTGTTTAGAATTTATAAAAATTATTAATCCTTGACAAGTTTTCATCAGTAAAATTTTGCTACAACAGGGTGAGATGACCAATTTATTGATCCTGATCATAGCAGTTTAATATAGCTACTTAAGGCTACCATGGTACTATTGGTATCATCATACGTTCAACATGAGTAGACTTGACTGTGTTCCAGTAAAATATTATTATTTAGTAATTATTTTTATTACATTTCCTAAACATATTTATGTCTTAGAATGTTATACATGTGAAGTTCAAAGAACAGTTTGCTGGAGCTACCAGGGAATTGACCTTGGATTGCCAGATTTGGCAGCAAGCCCCACTAACTGCTGAGCCATTTTGCCAACCAATCCAATAAAATATTATCTTTAGAACAGATGCCAGCTAGACATGTGTCAGGTTGGGTTGGCTCATGGGCTGTGGTTAGCCAAAACCTATCTTTGGAAATTTAATCTCTATGCTTGCATGATGTACCAAAATAAATAAATGTATAAATGTATAAATGTATAAATAAATAAATGTATAAATAAAGAAATAAAGAAATAAAGTCACAATGCACTAGGGTAGGTTACTCAAAGATAAATTCTTAGGCTGTCTTAAAAGAGAAAAAAAATGTATTGGTAGTCACTTTTATTTTCTATAGTTCTTTCCCATTACTTTTGTCAACTTCCTCAGTGTGTCAGTAAATTGGAAGATCTCATTATTTAACAGAAGGGCAATGTTTATTGGACTTGTCAGTGAAACACTGTTGTAGATATTAGAGAGAAAAAAGTGTCTCAAAGAACAATGTATTGCAATAAACTTATGGTTTATCAGTATTTAAACAGGGCTGTCAATATGGCTCAGAGGATAAAGACACTTGCCCACAAGCCTCGGGACATTAGTCAGTCACTGGAACCTACATGGCAGAAGGAGAGAACTGATTTTTGAAGGTTGCCCTCTTTCCTCCACACCTTCAACATTTTATGCACATGCATACATTGCTTTCAATACTAAAGAAATGCAAATAGATATGTGTCGCTTGGAATCCTTTTCTAGTGCAGGGGTTCCTGCTATATTACTGGTGAACATGTGCCTGGCTGGTGTGAAGATTTTCCAAATCTCTCCTCTTAGTCATTTCATATGTTTATTAACATATGGGCAATTAAGTTATGAGCTGATCAAATGAAATTAGTGAACTCCAAACAATGACACCATTGCATACACTAGCAAGGGTTTGGTGCAAGGATCGTGATATAGCCGTCTCTTGTGAGACTAGGCCGGGGCCTAACAAACACAGAAGTGGATGCTCACAGTCAACTATTGGATGGATCACAGGACCCCCAATGGAGGAGCTAGAGAAAGAATACAAGGAGCTAAAGAGATCTGCAACCCTGTAGGTGCAACATTATGAACTAACCAGTACCCCGGAGCTCTTGACTCTACCTGCATATGTATCAAAAGATGGCCTAATCGGCCATCACTGGAAAGAGAGGCCCACTGGACAGGCAAACTTTATATGCCCCAGTACAGGGGAACGCCAGGGCCAAAAAATGGGAATGGGTGGGTAGGGGAGTGGGGGGGGGAGGGTGTGGGAGGCTTTTGGGATAGCATTGGAAATGTAATTGAGGAAAATACGTAATAAAAAAATTAAGAGAAAAAATTAGTGAACGTTGGTAACTGCTTACATATTGAATTAATACTAATTTTGTATTTGAGGAATACATTGTGTATTGGCTGTGTACATGTACAATGTATACTGACTAAATCTGAGTAATTAAGGCACGTGTTTCATCATTACAACTTTGTGTTTGGAAACTTGTAGTCCCTTTCTATTAATGATGCCTAAAATATTTATCAGTTTATTTTTTGGACTAAAGTCACGTTCACTGTTCTCTAGGTGACATGAAATTATTTCTTTTGTTTAGTGTTTAGGAGGCAACTGTGTAACTTTCCACTTCCCCACCTTCTTTCCTTTTTCAGCCTCTAACAATCATCATTATGATTCAGATTGATTTTTAAAGGATTCCCATATAGTGTTGTTACTCTTTTTCTGACTTATCACTTTCTATTGCAAATCACAGGCTATGGGATGGTTATTCATCATGTCTGAATGGTATGCCTTTGTGCATATACACCAGATTTTTCTCACCAAATGGGTAGACATCTAGATTGATTCCCATTTTAGATCTAGTGACTAGTGCAGCAACAAGCACAGATTTACAAGTGTCTCTTAGATCCACTGAGACTCCATTCACACATACACACACACACACACACACACACACACACACACACACACACACACACACACACACACATATCCAGAAATGAGACAGAAAAGAAGATCATGTGATGGATTCATATTTAGTTTCTTGAAGAACCTTCATGTTCTTGCCCATAATGGTTTTACTTATTTATACTCCCTTAGAAACAGTGACTCAGCGTTTCTCTTTTGTCTTTTTGACAAGGACAGGTCTGATGTAATCCTTCTTCCCCATACCGGGCTGTCTAACTTGCAGTTTAGCTACCTTTCGGCAAAGGCATAGAGGACTATCAGTGCTGCTCTTTCTTACAAGTAAGTGCCTTGTTGACAAGGGATGTTGCTAGAAAGAACTGGAATATTTGATAGTTATTTCTGTGTGGCAACTTTTCTGGGTTGAGTGGCAATAATATAGCTGTTCAGCATTAATTCTGGGTGAATCCATGAGGTTTTCCCCATAGAAGATTGGCATATGAGCTAGCAATCTAAGCAAAAATCCAAGTGAATAGGTACCACCTAGTCTACTTGAGCATAGAAAATAGGATGAAAAGGGAAGAAAGGAGAACTTTTCTGTTAGTCTAATTGAACAGGCTGCTCTAACATTCCTTCCTTGGACATCAGAATTCAGAATCATCCATCCTTTGGACAGCAGGATCTGGACCACTGTCCCTCTAGGAATCTCTCTGTCTTTTAGTCTTTAACTTGTTCAGCAACATTGATGTCTCTCATTGTAAGGCTTCTGACAGTTTGTATGCTACTGGTATCTCTGGCTCTCCAACGTAGATGTGATCTATGATTTAACTTTTTATCCCTATCCTGAATGAGTTTGTGTGTGTGTGTGTGTATGTGTGTGTGCGCGCGCGCGTGTGTGTCTATACATATCAATTCTATGTCTCTGGCACACACTGACTGATATAAAAAGTACATTACAAGCATTGTCATCTTTGGTTCTATTTTGTAATGGAGTGTGGAAGAATCATGGCATCGCAATAGTTCCAGCATTTCTCAAAGCTTAAGTTCAAAGCCTCCTCTGAGACTCAAAGCAAATTCTTTTTTTTTCATCTTTTTTTCCATTTTTATTAGGTATTTAGCTCATTTACATTTCCAATGCTATACCAAAAGTCCCCCATACCCACCCACCCCCACTCCCCTACCCACCCATCAAAGCAAATTCTTAATTATGAGTTGCTGCAAATTTAAACACAAAACCAAAAGCAAAAGACAACAAAAACAAAAATTATGTGCTTCTGACATATGATGGTACAGGGTAAACATTTCTGTTCCAAATGGTAAAAGTAAGAAATAGCCAGGCCTAAGAAGCAGGTACAAGACCAAATTCCATCAGGGCAAACAGTGAATCCTTTAGCACCATGGATAGGGTCCAGGGAATGTACTAGGGTAACATGCACTTCAAAAGACATGGCCAGCACAGAGTTCATGTTAACTGTAGCCCTCAAGGTCTCTTTCTTGGGCTACTTCTGCATGCTGCCTGTAGCTTTCCTTGACAGATACTATGCTACTGACGTCCATAACTGACAAGAGTCCCAGTTACAGCTTCCACTTTACTCTATTAGCTTAAAACTCCATGCTCTTTGTCATAGGGTTTTGCTACTGTGAATAGATGCCATGAACAAGGCAACTCTTATAAGGACAACATTTAATTAGGGCTGGAGGTTCAGTCCATTATCATGAAGGCATAAGCATGGCAGCATCCAGGCAGGCATGACACAGGAGATGCTGAAAGTTCTACATCTTCATCTGAAGGCTGCTAGCAGAATACTGACTTCCAGGGAGCTAGGATGAAGATCTTAAAGCCCACACCCACAGTGACACACCTATTCCAACAAGGCCACACCTACTTCCACAGGGTCACACTTTCTAATAGTGCCACTGCCTGGGCCCAGCATATACAAACCATTACATTCCACTCCCTCATAGGCTTGTTCAAACTTATGAGTCTATGCGGAATATACTGGCTGTTTTTGTGTCAACTTGACACAGGCTGGAGTTATCACAGAGAAAGGAGCTTCAGTTGAGGAACTGCCTCCATGAGATCCAGCTGTAAGGCATTTTCTCAATTAGTGAGTAAGTGGGGAGGGCCCATTGTGGGTGATGCCATTCCTGGGCTGGTAGTCTTGTGTTCAATAAGAAATCAAGCTGAGCAAGGCAGAGGGAGCAAGCCAGTAAGTAACATCCCTCCATGGCTTCTGCATCATTTCCTGCTTTCTGACCTGCTTGAATTCAAGTCCTGACTTCCTTTGGTGATGAACAGCAATGTGGAAGTATAAGCAGACCCTTTACTCTCCAACCTGCTTCTTGGTCATGATGTTTGTGCAGGAATACCAACCCTGATAGGGGCCATAACTAAACCTAGCACAATAAAAAATATATTTAGTCCAACTTCCAAAGACCCCATAGTGTATAGCCATCTAAACAATGTTTTAAGTCCAGAGTTCAAGGTTTCTTCTAAGATTTATCCAATCAATTGACTTGTAATCCCCAAAGCAAGACAGGAAACCAGCTGGACTAATTCCAAACTCTACATCTCCATCTCTGATGTCAAAGCAATCTTCAGATCTTCAACTCCTTTTTCATCTTTGTTGACTGTAACAAACTTCTTTCTCCTGGGCTGGTTCCAGTCCCTGTTAGGAGCTTTCTTCAGCAGATAGCCCACAGCTTTGGTATCTCAAACATATTGAAGACTTTCCAAAGCAACCTCAATGTTACAGCTTCTTGTTTCAATGTCTGGGATCTCTACAAAACCTTCTGGGCTCCTCCAAAGGGCTGCCATTACTTCTCCAGCTCTGCCCTCTGTAGCACTCTAAGCTCAGGCTTATCTACTCCACTGCTGCTGCTGTTCTTGGTGATCATCCCATGGTACTGAAATCTACACTACCCATGAGTTTTCCACTGCAAGTAGGTTTCACCAATAGCTTCTCACCGTCCATCTTCATGGTGTCAAGCCTAACCTCCTTTGCATCATGCCTTCAGTCCTGGGCTGTCAACTGCAACTGAAGCTCTACCTTCTCCAATGGTTTTCCATGGCCTTTCACAGTGCCAAGCCTCAGCTGCTCTTCATGACCCCTTCATGCTGTCGAAACCAGTATCATTTGGATGACTCTTACATATTACCATTGGTAGTCACAGGATTTCATCCTCTACTGGTACCCACGTTCTGTTAATTAACTTTTTACCACTGACCAATACTTGTGAGAGACTACTTTCTTCAGAAGGGGAAGAGTTTTAGTTGAGTTGTGTTTGGGAAGTTTTTATTTGTAGTCCTCTTACTCTGCTGTTCCTGGGTCATGGTGAGGCAGAACATCATGGTGGCAAACCTTTGGAAGAATAGAGCTATTCACCTCATGACATCTAGGGAAGCAGATAAATCGAAAGAGGAACCAGGAACAAGATATACCTTTCCAAGTGCCCGTCCTAATGTCCTACTTCTTTCAATTAGGCTCTATCTCCTGATAAGCTTAGCTGTGAACTCTGTAATGGGTTAATCCTCTAATGGAGCTAGACCTTCATGACCCATCAAAACAAAACAAAACAGAACAGAACAGAACAGAACAGAACAGAACAGAACAGAACAGAACAGAACAGAACAGAACAGAACAAAACAAAACAAAACAACACACACTTGCAAACAAACCTTTAATACACAAGTCTTCAGGAAATAGTTTTAGACTCAGACCACAGCATTGTGTCTGTTGAATTCACATTTTTTTTTGAAGACATTATGTTTTCTGTAAGAGAAGGAGGCCTGAATTGGCCCTCTTGGCTAAATGACATTGAGTATTTCCCGAAGCATAGTCCTTCAGTGTCAGGGCTTGATTGGAAAGGGCCATGGTATCTGAATCCATGGCCTCTTCTACACTGCACTATTGTTTCTGCATTGCCTGCAGGATGTTCCTCTCTTCCTGATGGATTTAAGTACTTGTGATCTCTAATTAGGACATGTATTGATCAAACCCATCTTAGTTTGTCAGAAAGGGTTTGATGCTATCAACTGCACGATAGAAGCAGCCTAGATCCCCACTTTTCTTCCTTTCACTTGTGATCCTATTCCCCGTGTAAAGAGGAAATTCCTTCTTTCTAGAGTGGGATGCTGCGCATCCAAGCACAGTGAGTGCTTTCAAAGCATGAATGATTCCCTTCACTTCTTTAGGGTACCACTGATGGTCAGATTCATTTACTGTTAAACCCTAAAGGGAAGGAATTCACACATATCACAGAATAAAAAGGCTTTCTTTTCCATGGCATTTTACCTGCTACCTAGACAGAGAAGCATGGGCAGCCTTTAATAACGCTTCTGTCTATAGTTCATGATAAAATTGTTCATTGTTGATTTGACTTTTTATTCAACTAAAAGGTAAGACAGTTTCTTTGACTTCATATTTATAGATACAACTTTTAGTGAATACACACATATATACTTGTCATTTCATTTGAGTATAACTTAGCATTCTTAAACTGTTTATGACTATGTCAAAATTATTGCCTACATGCTGAAGTAGTCATCTGATAACCTTGCTTCACTATAGTGTTTTGAAAGAGCTTGGAAATGCTCAGTTTGACAGAATAGCAGAAATCCAAATAATTATTTCTTCTGTCATTTAAAAATATGCCTTCCCATTTCATTTATGTAGAACTTAATTGACAAGGCACAGAACAGTGAGTGCTTCCTTGCTCAGTGACTATTTTCCTGTGGACACAGAACAACTGTTGAGGTTGTAACAGTTGCTGTCTTTGCACTGCACATTCTATTAACTCCCAAGGCAACAGCGTTTCTCCAATTTTTTTCTCACCTCCTAGAACATTACAGTAAGAAAGGAAAAGTGAGTGGATGTGGAAACAGTTCAATGGATGCTCAGGGAACAGAAGTGCACCTACTTCCCAGGATGAAAGAGAGGAAAGTGCAGAAAACCCCAGCAAAAGTTAAAACACTGAGGAGGGAGCAGCTGTTCAGAGGGAAGAGATAAAAGGTAAAGGCAGAGAGGCTGGGGGGAGCCGAGGATGGGAGCAGAGCGGCCATGAAGCCTTTGAGTGATGGGCTCAAAGACAGTCAGACATTAAAGGAAGCTTTGAAAGCCCCTCAAACTCAGAAGAAAAAAAGACTAGTTAAGCAGGGCTTACCTTATCTCCAGGAAGGGCTTGTTTTATTTATGTATATATAAACAGAAATAAAAAGTTGGAGCCCTTCACTTGCTTTGCTCTTGTTAGGGGTAGTAATATTTCAGAAGGACGGTGTCTTGCTCTGATGCAACGAGACCATGTCTTAGGGCTCCAGATTGGTCTAAAGAAATTCTTGAAACAACAAGCCAGAAAGTTTGGGAGTTAGGGTGCTTTGAAAGAATAGCACCTACTCTGTTGTTCTCAGCTGGGCAGAACTTAGCTAAATGAAGGAGTGATCTGTGTAACTGAGGTGCAGGCATAGAAGAGATCAAACACACAACTTCTCTCCTTTCCCCCAAGCAACGTCTTAATTATCTGCTTCCAAGTATGGTCTACTATTTTGAATACATTCTCCAAATGGGAACCCACACCCCACCATTCCCAATTGTGCATCTTGCTTTTTGTTATACAGAAGGAAGAATTAGGTTCTAAAATATGTGTTTGATTCCAACCCGCAAATAGAACTCTTCCAAAATTGAAACTGTGTTATACGTGTACATTTTTATTAATTCAGTTTAAAAGCTGTAAGCTGATCACTTTCCTTAAAAGAGTCTGTTTTTATGCAAATGTTCAACTGGTCTTGGTGTTTTTCATCTCAATAGTTCTTACAGAATATTAACCCATAAATTAATATAATTACTGCCATGTCATGTTATCACTATTTTACCCTCCCCACCTATCTTAGTTAGGGTTTCATTGCTGTGAAAAGACATGGAAATAAGATTTAATTTGGAGCTGTGACGAAAGGATGGACCATCTAGAGACTGCCATATCCGGGTATCCATCCCATAATCAGCTTCCAAACGTGGACACCATTGCATACACTAGCAAGATTTTGCTGAAAGGACCCAGACAGAGCTGTCTCTTGTTAGACTATGCTGGGGCCTAGCAAAGACAGAAGTGGATGCTCACAGTCAGCTGTTGGATGGACTACAGGGCCCCCAATGGAGGAGCTAGAGAAAGTAACCAAGGAGTTAAAGGGATCTGCAATCCTATAGGTGGAACAACAATATGAACTAATCAGTACCCCCTGGAGCTCGTGTGTCTAGCTGCATATATATCAGAAAATGGCCTAGTCGGCCATCAGTGGAAAGAGAGGCCCATTAGTCTTGCAAACTTTATATGCCTCAGTACAGGGGAACGACAGGGCCAAGAAGTGGGAGTGGGTGGGTGGGGAAGTGGGTGGGGGAGCATGTGGGGGACTTTTGGGATAGCATTGGAAATGTAAATAAAATAAATACCCAATTAAAAAAAAGAAAAAAAAAGATTTAATTTGGGGTGGTTTACAGTTTCAGAGGTTTAGTCCATTATCATCCCAGTGGGAAGCATGATAGTGTTCAGGCAGATAAGATGCTGGAGGAGCCAAGAATTCTACATCTTGATCCAAAGGCAGCCAGGAGGAGACTGACTTCTGCAGGAAGCCAGGAAGAGACTATCATCCACACATTGGGATAACACATCCTGCACATCCTCCAACAAGGCCACACCTACTTCAATAAGGCCACACCTCCTAATAGTGCCACTCCTTATGGCCAAGCACATTCAAACACATGAACCTATGGGAACCTAACCTATTCAAGCCACCACTCTGCTATTACGACTTCCACTGTGATGACAACCAATATCATTAACAGGCATTTACTGAGCATTTACTCCGTGGCAAGAACTGTGTTCAATTTGTTTCATGACTTATCTGATTTAAACCTCATAGTAACCTTCTGAGACAAATGCCAGAAAAGATCTCTCAGACCTTAGATTTCGCCTTTGGTCTGACCTTTCATTATATCATGCTTTCTTGTTATCGAATGTCTTTTTGGTTTCTCTGCTGAAATAGCCAGTTCTTGGTTCTCCTTACTCATCACTACCATTGCATCCCATTTGCCCATCAAGCTGCTTCTTCCAAGTCCTGGAGCCTTGGATGTGGGAGGTTTTGCTTAGAAGATGGGTTCTGCCTCTATGTTTGAAGCTAAGGAGTGTGAGCCAGTTGTACAATGCTATCCATCCTCTCTAAGGTCTTGCTATTCCTCTTCGGGTTACAGTGTGCTGAGATTCACGACCTGTTTACTGGTGCTCTGAGGCTATGTTGCCCACTCCATCTGGGCCTAGGTTAAATATGTCTATAAACACTCTCTACTAGATCAGTAGCTCCTATGACCTATCTATCAAGTTCTATGCTAAAATACAGTTCTGCTCCTGCTGTAGCTGCTGCTTCTCCTTAACTTTTTACTTCAGATATAATTCACTAAATCGTTCTGATTTGTTATCCTACTGTTTGCAGAAATGATGCCCATGGAATTGAGGGAGCGGAATAGAGTGGTATGCCTAAGATTTGCCAGTAGCTAGTGGACTTTAGCAGGGACATTGTACTTTGACAACCTAGCTTTATATGGGTGGCTTTCTGTGCCAATGTCTTCTCTACATCCCCATTTAAGGGTACCACAGATTCTTTGTAGTCATTCATTTCTATGTAGATTATTACGTCCCTATCTACTAGTCAATGGTACATATGAAGTTGATGAAACACTTTGTTTCATCACATGACCATAGGACACAATCACCCATTTGAATTTTCTTTCCAGGTATCCTATTCCACAATTTAACTGTGCTCCTCAGATCATGTGATATTTTCTGGGGAGCAATTGCATCACATTTTGCTTTTAACACGTGAATCCCCCAGCTCCTCAAGGGTATGAGAAAGACTAGCTCCTTGTGTATCAGCAGGCCTCAAACTTTCTATGTGCCCATGACAGGACTCCATTGTTAGGTTCCTATCAGTTAAATTGGTTTCCAATCAACCTAAGGAAGACAGAAGTGAGAGTGTCACTCTAGCCCGACCACAAAGTCTCCTGTGACATCTTGAGGTTCTCTCTTCCTTTGTCAGGTGTACAGCTTCTAAAGAAAGGCCTTGAGGCTTCATGGGATGGCTGATCCTGTTCCTGTGAGTACTGCAGGCCTCTAAGTGAGCTCCCCCACCTCCTTTGGTCTGCATTGCAGAGCAATGGCAGAAAAAAAGCAAATAGTTACTGTGTTAAATTATGTAGATAGAATTTATTTGTCACAGTGGCTGGCATTTCAAACAAACATTATTATACTGTGTGTGTTCATGTTTGTAAGGATATTTATACACACACATACACACACATATATGTATATCTATCTATATATATCAGCAAGCTCTTCTCTCTGTCTTTCTCTCTCCCCCCTCTCTATATGTATATGTATATATATATATACATACACATATATATATATACACATATATATTTCCATAATCTCAAAATATTTTGTCTATAATTTCTAACTTGAGTAATTAATGCCATTGGGTTACTATTACATATGATATTCTACTTTCTATGTATATATTTTGTGCATCCAGATGAAAGTGTTTTGAGGATCAAGAGGTTGTTTTATCTATTCATAGGGTTTCCTGGCATTATATTGGTTCTGCATGCTCAATAGTTTCCATAATTCTTATTACCTTATAGAATTCTAATCTATTATGATTTACATGTCACTGAAAACTGAGTAGCAAGCAATATTCTATAATAAAGAAACAACTCATTAGAAAACCCATGACTCATGGTTCTAAGGCACAGTTTCTATTATTTTAGGAATGAGGTAATACCGGAGCTGCAACTCCCATTTTGTTAAATATTAACATCTTTATAGACCTGTGGGCTTTACAGCTCATTAGACATTAACTGTGCCAGGGAAGGCGGTCAACTTTAGTTCAAATAAGCTAATGCTTAGAGACGATGGTAGACTTTTAAATGGACTCTCATTTTACAGGGATCTGTTCAGTCCTCGGAGCATCGCTTTGTGTTCTGTGATCTCTAATCTCCGTGCATTTTTTACAGGGTCATTGGTGGGGCTTGGAAGAATATTATATTCTTGGAGTTACCACTGTGGAGAGCTGCAGCAGCGAGAGGAGTTTGAAAGCAGCCTAGGAAATCATGCGGAGTTGTTAGGAGGCAAACTTCCTAGCTCCATTTTTTTTTTCCACCTTGTCCTTCTGGCTCTGCCTTGCAAACTATTTAGGTTTGTAGCTCAGGGATTTGGGGGGAGGGCAGAGACGGCAGACAAGCCGAGGCTGAGAACTGCAAGGAGAAAAGTGGTGACAGGGTGAGGCCTTGCAGGCTTGCCAGCAGGTCAGCGAGAGGTATATTATTTCAGAAGCTTTAAACATTATTCTAAGGCCCCTCTCACTTAAAAAGCAGAAAGCAATGTCTGGCCCGAAGTGCTATTTCAATTTAAACGTGTGAAGTGGGGGGGGGGGAGGGCATTATGTGTACATCCTATTAATTTGGAAGGTGCGGTGTGAAAACCTGAAAAAGTCCTCTTTTCCTGTCCTGTCCTCCGGAGGCTCCGAGTTCCTTCGTCTATTTTTAGCTTTTGTCCTTTCAGCTCCGCCAAGAGCTATCCTGAGACCAGGCCTATGGAAATGTGCTGGGCTCTGAACTGAGCTGTGAAGAATGAAGGTGAAGCTTTGAGCTGCTAGATTCATGGCTGGGGTTTTTACACGCACATAAAATATGAATCTCCGTTGTATACAAAGCTGAACCCATCGTGCCAAAAGGATCCCAGTCAAGCAGGCCTGTAAAATGAAATCCTCTTGGACTAATTTAAGGAGACTCGAGTGATATAAATTGTGGCCTGCTCAAATGCAGGGGCGGGGCGGGGGGAGGGCGGCGGCGGCGGGGGAGGGGGGAGTCCAGTTTGAATAAGCGTTTCTCTCTCTGGCTCTGTTGGCAGCTTTGGGGTAGAAGTGAGGGCAAGGAAACCCAGATAGGGAGGTTAGCTCCTGCATCGGTTTCCAAAGAAAACTCCACGGCTCACTCGTTATGCCGGTCTTGTGGGCTTAATGAAAGCCTCTTCAGTGAGAATTTAATATGGAGATAAAGTTTTCAATAAATAAGTGGCTCAGAGTTGGCTGAGCCCTGATACCTTTCATTCTGATGTAGCCGCATGTCTGGAATTACTATGCATAGAAGGAAAAGGGCTCATAAAACCGGACCTGATAAAAGAATTAATTCTGCACAGAACGCTGAGCCAGAACCTTGCACATCAGCCATGGAAATTTCTCTTTCATTCGATTCTTCACTAACCATCTCATAGGCCTTTTGTTATCTTAGTACAAACACTCAAGGTCCCGCTGACCTTAAGGAAGCACTTACAGGGCTATGAGAGCTATTAAAGGTGGTTTTGTGTTAAAATAAATAAATAAATATAAGTTTCAATACCTTTCGGGAAGTTTTCAGGCAGAGCCAGGTGAGTGACAGTGTACAACCTTGAAGATATGTCTCTTTCTTAACAGCTCTGAGACTTCTCTGTGAGAACAAACTGGCTAGGATTCGATGGTGGGCACCTGTATTCCTGCCTGAGGAAGCACTGCTGGTTTTGGAAGAACATGAGAAATAATTGCCCCTATTGGCACATTCCTGCATTCCTAGGAAATGACACTCCCACCAGTAGTTGAATTACTCAGAGCATGGTTTTCATTTCTTTTCTGTCTTTTTTTCCTTTTTTCTTTTTCTTTTTCTTTTTCTTTTTCTTTTTCTTTTTCTTTTTCTTTTTCTTTTTCTTTTTCTTTTTCTCTTTTTCTTTTTCTTTTTCTTTTTCTTTTTCTTTTTCTTTTTCTTTTTCTTGACGTAGAGGTTCTCCGTGTAATCTTGGCTGTCCTGGAACTGACTCAAGGGAGCAGACCAAGCTCCCCTTTAACTCATAGAGATCCACCTCCCTCTGCCTTCTGACTGCTGTGATTAAAAGCATGCACTAGCAACAGCCAGCTAGCATCTGTTTTTCAATTAACAAGATTTTAAATAAACACTTTTGGAGTATAAGTCAATGTTTGAGGTGTTGGTAACTTCAAGTCTTCAAGCCCTTTCACCCTGAAGTCATCAACAGGTAGTCAATATAGGGTTGCCATGAGCATTTTGTCAAGAGTTGAGCTATCCATGTTTTGTGGTAGAGCTGGGAATCTCAAAAGTCCAAATGCACATGACTTATATTACACAATGTCCCAAAAAAATCTATGCGCACCCCGTTGGTTTTCTCCTGTAGCTTATTTCTCAAAATATGCACTTTGTTCTTCTTATCTCACAGGGTTAAGGAGAAGGAAGGATGGGTGAGCAATCACTATCTAAGTAGTTGATTAGTTTTAAGTAAAAGTATAATAGAAAGTAGACGATTCAAGGTTCTTTGCATGAATCATTGAGAAATGTATTTCTCACATAGGGACTCAAATACATATTGAACACAATATGAAAATACTTGTCTGTTATTTTTGTGTATATCTAAAACCACAATTAACCAGGAAAATATATGAATTTTCAATATATCATCTCTTCAAGTTATCTTAGTAATCAAATAAGAATTTCCAGGAAACACCCTTATTTCCATCTCTCTCTCTCTCTCTCTCTCTCTCTCTCTCTCTCTCTCTCTCTCTCTCTCCATATATATGTATATATATATATATATATATATATATGTATATATATATATATATGTGTGTGTGTGTGTGTGTGTGTGTGTGTGTGTGTGTGTGTGTGTGTGTGTGTGTGTACATTAGAAAAAGATCATCTGAAAACGTAATTTTTGATGGCGTCTCAAATGTTCAGAGTGTTCTTCTAGGATCAGTTTTATTGTTTATTATCTCTATAAGAACATATCTTATTTCTTGATATTCTCATTCAAAAGTTAACTTTAGTAATTACTATAAATCCATTCTAAAAGGAATGCCTACAAACAGGAAGCACCATGCTCTAGGCAATGGTTGGGTGTGCCAGGCCTGGCAGAATTGCTATCAGGACAAGACTGGTCTTGTTGTGGGGACAGAATGGTACCTGTCTGCCTGTGGATAACCAGGTGCTCCTTCAAGTCTCAAAGTCCAGAGATTTTTTCCAATATTGAGAGTAGACTCTGGGAACACATGTGTTTAAGACTTTTTAGCTGCTGAAGAGATCAATAAGGTGATAAGATTGCTTACTAATGCATGTAATGTTTCAAAGCTGAGATTTTTGTAATTATTTTATAACCAAGTGTCTGGTCTGACTCCCCTAGAAAGTTACTCTATCTACAGTTTGGTAAATTGAATTCTTTTTGTTTGTGACCTTGCAGAAGGATGCCTGAGTTGGTTTACCCACACACATGTATCACTCTTTGGTTTGCATTTTACTGACAACAGTGAAAACATTGTTGCTGTTTTTGTTGTTGTTGTTGAAGTATCTATTCAAGTATACTACCCACTATTTTGTTGGGCTGGCTGTTCTATATCAATTCAATTTTAAGTATTTTATCATTCAGTCTTAACATCTTCTGATAAAACAGAGCACCATAGAGAATCATTGCCTTTAAAAAATTATTTGGATTTTATATATTTCATATAAGTATTTTATGTTATAGTTGGCATTGACGTATTTTATAGCTACACATTTTTTGTTTAGTATGATTCTTGCAAGATTTTGATGTCAATAAATAATCAAATAAGTTAGAAACGATTTCTTCCTTTTGTAAATTATATATTCTCATTTTGTGTAGACAGGTATTAAGCCTGTTTATAGGTATGCACTGTGTGTATGCCTGGTTCTCCCAATGGCCAGACGATGGTATAGGAGCTCTTGGAACTGGGGTCAAGTACAACAGCAAGACACCAGTGAATGCTGGCAATGGAACCCAGGCTTTCTGTAACAGCAACAGTGAACCTTACTGTGGAGACTTCCAGTCCCAGGAACTTTCTTCTTTTATTAGGAAATTTAATTTTAATGTGTAACATATTGGTTTTTGATTTTAGGACTTAGAAAGTTTCTTCAGTGATGATGTTATAGGAATCTGGAGTTCTCTCTATGAGTGTGAAGTCACATTCCTCAAATACTTCTTTCCACTTTCTTTGAAAATTTAAATATATTGGCACATTATTTTGCACAATGATTCCTCACTATTAAACCTTCTATGAGACTTGCAAGGCCTGTACTGGCATTGACCTTTTATATTCTGATGCTCATAATTTAGACCACTTCTTGTTTTTGTATTGCCAAGTTTTTGCCCATAACAAATAAGTTTCTTAAACAAATAACTTTCATCTTTGTGTTTTTCACACATTTACTTTTTAATTTTATATTCTCTCTCTCTCTCTCACTCCAGATTTTCTCTTTTTTTGTGTTTTGTCTGGAGATGGATATTTTTCATATCCACACATATTGGAGAGCTTATATTTCCTTTTAACTACAGCTCTAACTTTAGGCCATAAAACTTGACTTGTTAGATTTTAATTTCCATTGCATTAAAAAAATTCTTCAATTTCCTTTTAGGATTTGTGTTTTGACCCCTGGGTTAAGGACAAATGTACTATCTAATTTATAAAAATTTGGGGACTTTCCAGTGACACCTATGTCAATATGTACTTCTACTTTGATGACACTACTATCAGCGAAGGCATTTTGTGTGATTACATCTTTGGGATTTTTTGAGACTCGCTTTATGGTCCAGCATGTTGTTAATACTAGTAACTGTTCGGGTTGCACTTGAAAAGGACGTGCCTCGTGCAGGACTAGACTGTGTGACTCTATTAATGTCAAGTCGGTCATGTTTGTTAGTTAAGTAAGTCAAGTTTGTTAGTAGTGTTTTCAAACCCTACAGTTCTCTACTAATGCTTTGTCTTGTTTATAAACCAGCCACTAAGAGAATTATGCTACAACTCCTGGGAGCAAATATATAGCTATCCAATTTCTCTTTGTTTTTTCTTATTTCAATGATTTGTGTATTTCATATCATATAATATTTTTGTTTTGATTACTTTAGGTAAGTTTTAAAATTTATTTTAATTTTTTATTAAAAGACTTATGAAATCTACATTGATCACATGTTTTCCCTTCTTCAAATTCTACTAGACCTTCCCCACCTCCTTTCCTACCCAACATTGTGTCTGTCCTCCTCTATCTATCTACTATCTATCTATATCTATCTATCTATCTATCTATCTATCTATCTATCTATCTATCTATCTCTCTCTCTCTCTCTCTCTCTCTCTCTCTCTCTCTATCTATCTATCTATCTATCTATCTATCTATCTATCTATCTATGTATGTTTCAAAACCCCTCCAGCAATAGTATATCTACTTGCTGGTTTTGTGTGTTAACTTGACAAAAGCTGGAGTTAGTACAGAGAAAAGAGCCTCCCTTGAGGAAATGCCTCCATGAGATCCAGCTGTAAGGCATGTTCACAGGGCTTGGAGGGCCCATTGTGGGTGGTACTACCCCTGGACTGGTAGGCCTGGATACTATAAGAAAACAAACTGAGCAAGCCAGGGGAAGGAAGCCAGTAAGTAACATCCCTCCATGACCTCTGAATCAGTTCTTGCTTTCTGGCCTGCCTGAATTCCAGTCCTGACTTCCTTTGGTGATGAACAGCAATGTGGATGTGTAAGCTGAATAAATCATTTCCTCTCCAACTTGCTTCTTGGTCATGATGTTTGTACAAGAATAGAAACCCTAAGACAATATAAAACATAACCAAATCCTGCAAAAGATAAGAAACAAAACTCTTCACACACACACACACACACACACACACACACAAAATCAAAACAAACAGGCAAAAGTCTAATGAGAAAAAGAATGCCAAAACAAAGCGAAAGTCCACAAAATTACTGGCGTTAGATTTATATTGGCCAACTACTCTTGGGCATAAGCCTACACTGGAATATCGTTGACATACATAGTGAGACTCCACTGGAGAAAGCTGATTTTCACTTATCAATATCAGATAGCTTCTTTGTTGGGGTGGGGCCCTGTGTCTATTTCCCCTTCTCAGTGCTGGGATCCCCCATAGAGCTTGCATCTGTGAGGGTCTTGTGCATGCTGCCACAGTTACTGTAAGTCCATATGTGCACTTGTCCTGTTGTACATAAAGGTACTGCTTCTTTAGAGTCATCTATTTCCTTGACTATGACGAGCTTTTTCCTTCTTCTTCTGCACAGATTGTCGAGCCCTGAGGGGGACGGGATAGAAAGGAGTGAGCACTCCAAAGTCTCATTATCCTCTTGTCTAGCTGTGGGTCTCTGTTTTAATTCCTATTTACTGCATGAAGAAGTTTCTCTGATGTGAGTTGAGCAAGGCTCTGATCTATGGTGTAATGGTTTGAATATGTTTGGCCCAGGGAGTGGCACTATTCGAAGGTGTGGCCTTTGTTGGAGTAAATCTGTCACTGTGGATGTGGGCTATAAGACCCTCATCCTAGCTGCCTGGAAGTCAGTATTCTGCTAGCAGCCTTCAGATAAAGATGTAGAACTCTCAGCCCCTCCTGCACCGTGCCTGCCTGGACTCTGCTATGCTCCCTCCTTGATGATAATAACATCTAGAGTACCTCCCAGTAATGAAAACTAGCCAGTAGAGGGTAAATCTTATACTTAGGAAACAATTTGACTTCACCATAATCGATGCCATAAGTAAGTAATGCCTTCAAAATTAAGGCCTTACCATCAGATTATAGAAAACAACAGGGTTAGTTTGAATGAGAACAACCCCTATAGACTCATATGTTTGAATGCTTGGTCTCTAAGGAGTGGAACTGTTTGAAAAGATAACAGTGATTAGAATGGCCGATCTCTATCTATCTATCTATCTATCTATCTATCTATCTATCTATCTATCTATCTATCTATCTATCTACCTATCTATGGCACCATGTTTCTAGCCATGAAGATAACTTCTGAAACTGTAACCAAGTTCCCAATCAAATGCTTTCTTTCATAAGAGTTGCCTTGGCCATGGTGTCTTTAGACATCAAGAACAGTGACGACATCAGCAAACAAGCCTTGGATCTTAAACTTTTGGTAGAATTCACTAGTGAAGACATATAGTCAATGATTTCATTTTGGTGGAAGATTATTGTATTTCCCCAACATAATTTTATTATTAACTATTAGGGAATTTCATACAACGAACCCAGAACACACTCGCTTCCCATTCTTCCCAGGTCCACCCTTCCACCCTTGCACACTTCCCCCAAAAATGCAACAAACAAACAGAAACCTCTTGTCCAGTTTGTGCTGCCCATATACTTGTTGAAGCATGGTCAGATTTCCAGTGGCCATTCCCTTAAAGAAAACCAAGTCTTTCCTCCCCGCATCCCTACCAGAAGCCATTTACAGTGAAGAACTACACTTTAGCATCTTTATCACAGTTTTTAAGGACTGTGTCCAAAAGCTTCATATCTGGACTGTTTCTTTCTCAAGGGCAGGGAGAGTAGCCACAGAAGCCTTCAGTGTCTCTCATTTTCAGGTATGAATCTGCAGTCATTGATACCACTGCAAAAGAAGCCTCCTTGCCCCTCTCAGCTGCTGGCAGCATGGATTGTGAACCTCAACACAGTTTCTGGGGGCAGCTTGGATCATAGACATCAATGTGGTTTCCAGTGGCAACCAGATCACAGAAGTCTTTCAAGGAGACTTAATCCAGAAAATAAACGATTTTTGATTTTAGATATTGTCTTAGGAAGGGTTTCATTGCTCTGAAGGAACAACATGGCCAAATAATTCTTTATATTTTAATTTTTTATTCATTTTTTTCGTTTTGTTTTGATTTTTAATGTATGCTCTGTCTGCATATACACCTACATGCAAGAAAAGGGCATCATAGCCCTTTATAGATGGTTGTGAGCCACCACGTGGTTGCTGCGAATTGAACTCAGGACCTCTGGAAAAGCAGCTATTCCTTTTAAGTGCTGAACCTTCTCTCCAGCCCAACCAAGGTAACTCTTTTTTTTAATTAGATACTTTCTTCATTTACATTTCAAATGCTATCCCAAAAGTCCCCTAAACACCCCCCCCCCGCCCTGCTCCCCTACCCACCCACTCCCACTTCTTGGCTCTGGCATTCCCCTGTACTGGCCCATATAAAGTTTGCAAGACCAAGGGGCCTCTCTTCCCAGTAAAGTTTGCAAGACCAAGGGGCCTCTCTTCCCAGTAATGGCTAACTAGGCCATCTTCTGCTACATATGCAGCTAGAGACACAAGCTCTGGGGTACTGGTTAGTTCATATTGTTGTTCCAACTATAGGGTTGCTGACCCCTTCAGCTCCTTGGGTGCTTTCTCTAGCTCCTCCATTGGGGGCCCTGTGTTCCAAGGTAACTCTTATGAAGGAAAACATTTAATGGGCCTGGCTTACAGTTTCAGAGGTTCAGTTCACTATCATCATGGTTGGAAGCATGGCAGCATGCAGGCAGACTTGGTATTGGAGGAGCTGGAGTTCTATATCTTGCTATGTAGGTAGAAGAAGGAGTCTATCTTCTGTAGGCAGCCAAGAAGCTCTGATCGCACACTGAGAGGAGGTTGAGCATAGTAGTCCTCAAAGTCTGTCTACACAGTGACACACTCCAACAAAGCCACATCTACCCCTATAAGGCCACACTTCCTAATGGTAACACTTCCTGTGGCCACACATTGAATCTATGGAGACCAAACCTATTCAAACCACCATAGAGATTCTGCTGTTGTTATTCAGAGTCAGAGTGATTATGTAATTGGGCCATGTGTCTCTGGGGAGGAACTGTATGAGCTCCAGGCTGCTGGATACCACCTTGTTCTGAATGCTGGTAGCCTGGGTGCAACCATCATGGCAGCATTGTGGACCCTGCTCTCATTCCCACAGCAGGGAGAGCAGTCTAAGCAGAAGCAGCATGGGTGGCTTCATGCTGTTGGCATGGTTAGTGGGTGGCAACAGGATGAGGTAGCTGGTGGGTGGCCACCTGGTGACTGGAGGACTGGCTCTACTTGACAAATCTTTGGCTCTTCTCAGCAAAGATACACTCTGTAGTCTGTTGTGGCCACATTTCCATACCTGTTGCTGCCTCCTCGTTTCTAGTTTGACTTCTCTCAACTCCGAACGATCCATTTTGCCATCTTTTCTCTATGTTACCTCTCACGTCTGCTGGATGATTATTGATCAGTCCTTAGATATCTCTATTTCAAAAAGTCTGTTGTGATTTTCTAATTCTTCACTCAATGTTGATAACTTATGTATTTCTAAGAATGTGCCCATTTAATCAGAATGAATTTATTTGTCTCTATGAGTTCCCAGTGTTTGTTTATAACACTTTTGATAAGCAAGTTTGTTAGTAATGTCATTATTATAATTTGATTTGTTCTCCTTAATCTAAAATTTGTAGCTGAGGTAATTCAAAGAGAAGATTGACTACATTCTGATTTATCCAGTCTTACTCACCTGTAGGTAGAAGCCAAAGTAAGGAGAGTCACTGTTGTGTGCAACATCACGAAGCTCGTAATCTACTGAGAGAGTTTTCTGGCTGATTCTGACCCTCCTTACCAAACAATCGTCACATCTGTCCTTGTACTGTTCTGACCTGAAATAGAAAAAAATCACCTGAATGTTCATCACCGTTTGTGTCCCTGTCTCTTGTTTACATCCATAAAGGTACCTTAAAGTTTCATCTTGGGAGAGATTGTCTAAGGAAAAGAGATTTACTGCTGTGATATAATTAATTGAATGCTATAACTTGCACATAGATTTAACTAAAAATTTCAACATTAAAACCTCTACAAATGACAAGCAATCAGCATATATAATTTACATGAATTTTGATGGAGGCAAGCCCATGCACAACTTCATAGAGTCTCTAAAAAGAGTTGAAACTAAGTAAAATTTGGTAGGAGAGAAACTACAGCCACTCACAGAAACGCTGTAAATAACCAATATTCATGTAGAAACCGGTTAACTCCTTAAATCAGAACTAATGTAAATTACAAGTTAGAACGCAAAATCAGTTTTATTATAAAATTAGTTTAGATTTAAAGATATAATAATTGCTCTTGGCAATAGTATAAAAGTTGACAATTTTATAGTCTAAGCTTCAAGTAAGGTGAAGTTATACAATAAAAGACAGCACAGTTTAACTACAAAGGGAGACATACCCACTCTCCACACAACACTGCAATTCTTGCTTATGCAGAAGTTTAAAATTTGGTAAAATAGTCACATTCTATTCATGACCTATGTAGAATCTCCTTACAATAACTTTATCTTTTATGTCTTTGTTTCAGGAATGATATATACTAGCAATATATTTTTGAAAAGCAACTTTCTCATTTTCATGCTTAAACAATTGAGGCTTATATCTTTTAAATCAGAGAAAGTTATTAAAAGCCTGAAAAACACAGAAGCATCCACAAAAGTATAATAACTATTATCCCTAAATGATGATGAAATATTTTTATTAAATTTTCCAAATTTTCTAAAACAGATACATGATTTCATAAGGAGACAAAACCCTTCATGGTCCCAATCATATATCTATCAACATAGTCCTGATGCTTTATAAGTGCTAAGGATTTCCATACTTTTGGCTTTATACTTTCTGATAACTTTTATTTTGTATATTGCAAAATTATAGGGAGGCTCTATTCAAGATGGTGGTGGCTGGCAGCACCCACAGGGCTGAGGGGCCTCTCAAGACCCAAGGAGGGTTTGCAGAGTGACATTTCAGTGAAGGATAAGACTGCATATCACGCACTATCTCCAGGACAACTTCAACAACCTTGTCAAAGTCACGTCTTTTTGTTGTTGTTGTTGTTTGTTTTTATTGATTCTTTGTGAATTTCACATCACGCGCCCCAATCCCGCTCATGTTCTTGCCCCACCATGTCTACCCTCTACCCTTGCAACCTCCTCCCAAAAGAAAACAAAAGAAAATAGAAAATAATTATAGCAAAAAGAAAAGTATTACATAAAAATTAAAAAAACAAAGAAACAAACAAGGGCAAGAGGAGAGAATTAGAACTAGAGATGCAGAAGCAGTGGCAGGGTGTGCTGAAATCTGGGATCCATGCTGCTGCCAGAGGCTACGTTGGTTCCTGTGCTTAGGTTTCCTCAGGGGGAGGTCACGTTGAGGTCCATGATCTGTACCCATCTCAGGACACCGTGTGAATCTCTGTGGCCCATGCTGCCGCTGAGGGCTGTGTGGATGTCTGTGTGCTCCAGACATCTATGCTAATGTCCAGGATCTGTGCTGCGATTGAGGTCCAGGTTGATGAGCAGGATGTGTGTCGTTACTGGAAACCATGTGGAAGTACAGGATCCATGTGGCTGCAGGATGCTATGGGCACAAAAGCTACTTTTGCGTGGAATTGATGACTGCAGATTCATAGCTGAGAATGAGAGACCTTGAAGGCTTCTGTGACAGCCGCTTCCCCCTCCCTCCCCTGCACCCTCCCCTCTGCCCCACAAAAAAGAGAAACCGTCCAGAGAGGAAGCTATTGGAAAAAAAGAAAAGAAAAGAAGAGAAGAGAAAAGAAAAGAAAAAGGAGAGGAGAAGAAAAGTGTTCTTAAAACCTGTGATAAAGATGCTAGCTAACTCCTCAGAGTGGATGGTTTCTAGCAAGGATTATGGAGGACTGGGACTCTGTTTTCTTTAGATGTCCAGTCCCTGGGAGTTTGACCATACTCTAATGCATATATAGGCAACACAAACTAGACTTGGTGTTTTGTTGTTTTTTGTTTATTTGTTTGTTTTCTTTTAATGGGAGGATGTAAGGGAGTCAGGATAATCCTGGGAGGATTAAGAAGCAAGTGCAATTAGGGTGCATGGTACAAAATTCCTAAATAATTAATTTAAAAAATCATGTTTGGGAAAATAAGTGGTACAATTATATGTTTAAAAAAAAAGCCAAGCTCAGCCTCAGCAGCAGCTGTCGCCATCTGGGTTCCGGGACTCCGCGGGACCTAGGAAATTAGTCTGATCAGGTTAGAGGGTGCGCCAGAGAACCAGACAGCTTCTGGGACAGGCTGAAGCACAGAGCCGCTGAGGCAGCACCCTTGGCGGGCCGCAGACAGCTGGCCACCGTCCGGACCAGAGGACAGGTGTCCCCCTGGCTTGGGAGGCGGCCTCAGCCTCAGCAGCAGCGGTCGCCATCTTGGTACCGGGACTCAGCAGAACTTAGGAAATTAGTCTGAACAGGTTAGAGGGTGTGCCAGAGAACCGGACAGCTTCTGGGACGGGCACAAGCACAGAGCCGCTGAGGCAGTACCCTTTGCAGGCTGCAGACAGCCGGCCACCGTCCAGACCAGAGGACAGGTGTCCGCCTGGCTCGGGAGGCGGCCTCAGCCTCAGGAGCAGTGGTCGCCATCTTGGTTCCAGGACTCCCTGGAGCTTAGGAATTTAGTCTGCACAGGTGAGAGTCTGCACCACAGAAGCTGACAGCTTCTGGGAACTGCCAAAGCAACACAGCTTCTGAGAAAGGCCCTGTTTTGGGCCTTCTTCTTCGACCAGGAGGAGGTCCAAAAACAAGATATCTGCGCACCTTCCCTGTAAGAGAGCTTGCCAGCAGAGAGTGCTCTGAGCACTGAAACTCAGAGGAGAGAATCTGTCTCCCAGGTCTGCTGAGAGACGGTAACAGAATCACCAGAAGAACAATCTCTAAACAGAGTCAACTATAACTACTAACTCCAGAGATTACCAGATGGCGAAAGGTAAACGTAGGAATCCTACTAACAGGAACCAAGACCACTCACCATCATCAGAACCCAGCACTCCCACTTCGCCCAGTCCAGGGCACCCCAACACACCCGAAAACCTAGACCTAGATTTAAAAGCATATCTCATGATGATGGTAGAGGACATCAAGAAGAACTTTAATAAATCACTTAAAGAAATACAGGAGAACACTGCTAAAGAGTTACAAGTCCTTGAAGAAAAACAGGAAAACACAATCAAACAGGTAGAAGTCCTTACAGAAAAAGAGGAAAAAGCATACAAACAGGTGATGGAAATGAACAAAACCATACTAGACCTAAAAAGTGAAGTAGAAACAATAAAGAAAACTCAAAGTGAGGCAAAACTGGAGATAGAAACCCTAGGAAAGAAATCTGGAACCATAGATTTGAGCATCAGCAACAGAATACAAGAGATGGAAGAGAGAATCTCAGGTGCAGAAGATTCCATAGAGAACATCGGCACAACAATCAAAGAAAATGGAAAATGCAAAAAGATCCTAACTCAAAACATCCAGGAAATCCAGGACACAATGAGAAGACCAAACCTACGGATAATAGGAGTGGATGAGAATGAAGATTTTCAACTCAAAGGACCAGCAAACATCTTCAACAAAATTATTGAAGAAAACTTCCCAAATATAAAGAAAGAGATACCTATGAACATATAAGAAGCCTACAGAACTCCAAATAGACTGGACCAGAAAAGAAATTCCTCCTGACACATAATAATCAGAACAACAAATGCACTAAATAAAGATAGAATACTAAAAGCAGTAAGGGAAAAAGGTCAAGTAACATACAAAGGCAAGCCTATCAGAATTACACCAGATTTTTCACCAGAGACTATGAAAGCCAGAAGAGCCTGGACAGATGTTATACAGACACTAAGAGAACACAAATTCCAGCCCAGGCTACTATACCCAGCCAAACTCTCAATTACCATAGATGGAGAAACCAAAGTATTCCACGACAAAACCAAATTCACACATTATCTCTCCACGAATCCAGCCCTTCAAAGGTTAATAACAGAAAAAAACCAATACAAGAACGGGAACAATGCCCTAGAAAAAACAAGAAGGTAATCCCTCAACAAACCTAAAAGAAGACAGCCACAAGAACAGAATGCCAACTTTAACAACAAAAATAACAGGAAGCAACAATTACTTTTCCTTAATATCTCTTAACATCAATGGTCTCAACTCCCCAATAAAAAGACATAGACTAACAAACTGGCTACACAAACAAGACCCAACATTTTGCTGTTTACAGGAGACACATCTCAGAGAAAAAGATAGACACTACCTCAGAATAAAAGGCTGGAAAACAATTTTCCAAGCAAATGGTATGAAGAAACAAGCTGGAGTAGCCATCCTAATATCTGATAAGATTGACTTCCAACCCAAAGTCATCAAAAAAGACAAGGAGGGGCACTTCGTTCTCATCAAAGGTAAAATCCTCCAAGAGGAACTCTCAATTCTGAATATCTATGCTCCAAATACAAGGGCAGCCACATTCATTAAAGAATCTTTAGTAAAGCTCAAAGCACACATTGCACCTCACACAATAATAGTGGGAGACTTCAACACACCACTTTCACCAATGGACAGATCATGGAAACAGAAACTAAACAGGGACACACTGAAACTAACAGAAGTGATGAAACAAATGGATCTGACAGATATCTACAGAACATTTTATCCTAAAACAAAAGGATATACCTTCTTCTCAGCACCTCATGGTACCTTCTCCAAAATTGACCACATAATAGGTCACAAAACAGGCCTCAACAGATTCAAAAATATTGAAATTGTCCCATGTATCCTATCAGATCACCATGCACTAAGGCTGATCTTCAATAACAAAAAAAATAACAGAAAGCCAACACTCACGTGGAAACTGAACAACACTCTTCTCAATGATACCTTGGTCAAGGAAGGAATAAAGAAAGAAATTAAAGACTTTTTAGAGTTTAATGAAAATGAAGCCACAACGTACCCAAACCTTTGGGACACAATGAAAGCATTTCTAAGAGGGAAACTCATAGCTCTGAGTGCCTCCAAGAAGAAACGGGAGAGAGCACATACTAGCAGCTTGACAACACATCTAAAAGCTCTAGAAAAAAAGGAAGCAAATTCACCCAAGAGGAGTAGACGGCAGGAAATAATCTAACTCAGGGGTGAAATCAACCAACTGGAAACAAGAAGAACTATTCAAAGAATTAACCAAACGAGGAGTTGGTTCTTTGAGAAAATCAACAAGATAGATAAACCCTTAGCTAGACTCACTAAAGGGCACAGGGACAAAATCCTAATTAACAAAATCAGAACTGAAAAGGGAGACATAACAACAGATCCTGAAGAAATCCAAAACACCATCAGATCCCTCTACAAAAGGCTATACTCAACAAAACTGGAAAACCTGGACGAAATGGACAAATTTCTGGACAGATACCAGGTACCAAAGTTGAATCAGGATCAAGTTGACCTTCTAAACAGTCCCATATCCCCTAAAGAAATAGAAGCAGTTATAAATAGTCTCCCAGCCAAAAAAAGCCCAGGACCAGACGGGTTTAGTGCAGAGTTCTATCAGACCTTCAAAGAAGATCTAATTCCAGTTCTGCACAAACTATTTCACAAGATAGAAGTAGAAGGTACTCTACCCAACTCATTTTATGAAGCCACTATTACTCTGATACCTAAACCACAGAAAGATCCAACAAAGATAGAGAACTTCAGACCAATTTCTCTTATGAATATTGATGCAAAAATCCTCAATAAAATTCTCGCTAACTGAATCCAAGAACACATTAAAGCAATCATCCATCCTGACCAAGTAGGTTTTATTCCAGGGATGCAGGGATGGTTTAATATACGAAAAATCCATCAATGTAATCCATTATATAAACAAACTCAAAGACAAAAACTACATGATCATCTCGTTAGATGAAGAAAAAGCATTTGACAAGATCCAACACCCATTCATGATAAAAGTTCTGGAAAGATCAGGAATTCAAGGCCCATACCTAAACATGATAAAAGCAATCTACAGCAAACCAGTAGCCAACATCAAAGTAAATGGAGAGAAGCTAGAAGCAATCCCACTAAAATCAGGGACTAGACAAGGCTGCCCACTTTCTCCCTACCTTTTCAACATAGTACTTGAAGTATTAGCCAGAGCAATTCGACAACAAAAGGAGATCAAGGGGATACAAATTGGAAAGGAGGAAGTCAAAATATCACTTTTTGCAGATGATATGATAGTATATATAAGTGACCCTAAAAATTCCACCAGAGAACTCCTAAACCTGATAAACAGCTTCTGTGAAGTAGCTGGATATAAAATTAACTCAAACAAGTCAATGGCCTTTCTCTACACAAAGAATAAACAGGCTGAGAAAGAAATTAGGGAAACAACACCCTTCTCAATAGTCACAAATAATATAAAATACCTCGGCGTGACTCTAACTAAGGAAGTGAAAGATCTGTATGATAAAAACTTCAAGTCTCTGAAGAAAGAAATTAAAGAAGATCTCAGAAGATGGAAAGATCTCCCATGCTCATGGATTGGCAGGATCAACATTGTAAAAATGGCTATCTTGCCAAAAGCAATCTACAGATTCAATGCAATCCCCATCAAAATTCCAACTCAATTCTTCAACGAATTAGAAGGAGCAATTTGCAAATTCATCTGGAATAACAAAAAACCTAGGATAGCAAAAACTCTTTTCAAGGATAAAAGAACCTCTGGTGGAATCACCATGCCTGACCTAAAGCTTTACTATAGAGCAATTGTGGTAAAAACTGCATGGTACTGGTATAGAGACAGACAAGTAGACCAATGGAATAGAATTGAAGACCCAGAAATGAACCCACACACCTATGGTCACTTCATCTTCGACAAGGGAGCTAAAACCATCCAGTGGAAGAAAGACAGCATTTTCAACAATTGGTGCTGGCACAACTGGTTGTTATCATGTAGAAGAATGTGAATCGATCCATACTTATCTCCTTGTACTAAGGTCAAATTTAAATGGATCAAAGAACTTCACATAAAACCAGAGACACTCAAACTTATAGAGGAGAAAGTGGGGAAAAGCCTTGAAGATATGGGCACAGGGGAAAAATTCCTGAACAGAACAGCAATGGCTTGTGCTGTAAGATCGAGAATTGACAAATGGGACCTAATGAAACTCCAAAGTTTCTGCAAGGCAAAAGACACTGTCAATAAGACAAAAAGACCACCAACATATTGGGAAAGGATCTTTACCTATCCTAAATCAGATAGGGGACTAATATCCAACATATATAAAGAACTCAAGAAGGTGGACTTCAGAAAATCAAATAACCCCATTAAAAAATGGGGCTCAGAACTGAACAAAGAATTCTCACCTGAGGAATACCGAATGGCAGAGAAGCACCTGAAAAAATGTTCAACATCCTTAATCATCAGGGAAATGCAAATCAAAACAACCCTGAGATTCCACCTCACACCAGTCAGAATGGCTAAGATCAAAAATTCAGGTGACAGCAGATGCTGCTGAGGACGTGGAGAAAGAGGAACACTCCTCCATTGTTGGTGGGATTGCAGGCTTGTACAACCACTCTGGAAATCCGTCTGGCGGTTCCTCAGAAAATTGGACATAGTACTACCGAAGGATCCAGCAATACCTCCCCTGGGCATATATCCAGAAGATGCCCCAACCGGTAAGAAGGACACATGCTCCACTATGTTCATAGCAGCCTTATTTATAATAGCCAGAAGCTGGAAAGAACCCAGATGCCCCTCAACAGAGGAATGGATACAGAAAATGTGGTACATCTACACAATGGAGTACTACTCAGCTATTAAAAAGAATGAATTTATGAAATTCCTAGCCAAATGGATGGACCTGGAGGGCATCATCCTGAGTGAGGTTACACATTCACAAAGGAACTCACACAATATGTACTCACTGATAAGTGGATATTAGCCCAAAACCTAGGATACCCAAGATATAAGATACAATTTCCTAAACACATGAAACTCAAGAAAAATGAAGACTGAAGTGTGGACACTATGCCCCTCCTTAGAATTGGGAACAAAACACCCTTGGAAGGAGTTACAGAGACAAAGTTTGGAGCTGAGATGAAAGGATGGACCATGTAGAGACTGCCATATCCAGGGATCCACCCCATAATCAGCATCCAAACGCTGACACCAGTGCATACCCTAGCAAGATTTTATGGAAAGGACCCAGATGTAGCTGTCTCTTGTGAGACTATGCCGGGGCCTAGAAAACACAGAAGTGGATGCTCACAGTCAGCTAATGGATGGATCACAGGGCTCCCAATGGAGGAGCTAGAGAAAGTACCCAAGGAGCTAAAGGGATCTGCAACCCTATAGGTGGATTAACATTATGAACTAACCAGTACCCCGGAGCTCTTGACTCTAGCTGCACATGTATCAAAAGATGGCCTAGTCGGCCATCACTGGAAAGAGAGGCCCATTGGACACGCAAACTTTATATGCCCCAGAACAAGGGAACGCCAGGGCCAAAAATGGGGAGTGGGCGGGTAGGGGAGTGGGGGTGGGTGGGTATGGGGGACTTTTGGTATAGCATTGGAAATGTAAATGAGCTAAATACCTAATAAAAAATTTTAAAAAAAGCCAAAAGATTATATTGCGTAATAAGAAAATTTAAGTTTTCTATTTAAGTACTGTATATGTGTTATGCTATGGTTAGACACTGACCAAAGTTTATACAGGTTTACTAAGTTTCTTGACTTAGGGTGTAGTTAAAAGCACAGGATTTTGTGCATGGATGTAGGAAGCATTCATGTACTTGAGTTGTTAGTAAGTGAAGGGCACACACTTCTTTCATGCACAGTTCATTTGTTCTGCTAGTTTTGCAGGTTATAAAAATGGTTCAGACAGGAGCAGAGAAATAAAAAAGAGTAAACATATGTCTATTTAGACTATTTAGCTCTGCTAAGGGGATGGGGCAACAAAGCCAGCTGGCAGTTGAATGGAAGCTACTAGGAAGTGACTTCACCTAGGAAGTGACTTCACCTCAATGGGCAGGAAATCTCAGAGCAGTGTTGGGAGGAGGGAATCTGATGTGATAGCAGAGTTTCACAGTCATATAGAAATTTTTCCTAACATTCTGGAGTTCAGCTCTATGGTTTTCTTCAGCAGTCGTGCTAATTTACATTCTTGCAAACAGTGTATGAGAGTTCTCATTTTCCACTTGCTTTACAGCATTTGTTTTTGTTGTTGCTTTTATTTTGTTTTATTTCTTCTTCTCATTCATTATAATAGCCATCTGAGCAAGAAGTAGTGTCCCATTACGTTTTGAGGTTTATTTCCTTAATGACCAAGAATGTTGATTATGCAAATATTCTCTATGGAGAATACAACATATCTGACTGCAGCTGTCTCAGAGGTCTAAGGACCTTAACCACTGTGTGTGTGTGTGTGTGTGTGTGTGTGTGTGTGTTATTGGCAATTTGTATTTCTTCTTAGGAAAAACACCTACTCATGTTCACAATTATTTTAAAATTCTTTTTGTCTTTGCTTGTGTTCACTTGTATGAGTTTCTTTCTTACACAGTCTAAATAGTGAGCTCATCTCAGATATATTATTTGCCAATATAATTTTCCGTTTTGTGGGCTGTATTCTCACTTTCATTGCTGGTGTCCTTTGGTGCTCACCAGTTTGTTCCGATGCTTCACATGGCCGTGTGTGTGTGTGTGTGTGTGTGTGTGTGTGTGTGTGTGTGTGTGTGTGTGTGGGTGCTGTTTCCTTTGTTGTCTTCTTTCACTGTTCACTGACAAATCCAAACCAAGCAGAATTTACCTGTTCCTTTATTGTTGTTGCTTAACAGTGTTATGATTTTTAACTCTCCAGTGAGTCACTGACTAATTTTGAATTAAATTTTACATGTGACCATCCAGTTGGGCTTTTGAAAAGGAGTCATCTCCTTTAATTAGACATGCGTTTTGCCTTTGTCTAAAGTCTGGATGATTGATAGCCTACATCTTACGTGGAACTCTCTAACTATCTATTCTGATGATAACACAAGGCTACCTTATATGCCGCTGCTTTGTAGTATGTTCTGCAATGGAAAATGTGAACTTGCAAACTTCAAATTTCCTTTTTCAAAATTGTTTTGTCCCTCCAGACTACTCCTTAATTCCATGAACATTTTAGCGTTGGCTTGTTCGTGTCTGCAAGAACAATATTTAGAACTCGTTCTTCATGACTTGGAAAATTCAATTGAGAGCCGAATCCATGCTGGGCATGCACCCTACTACTGGGTGGGGGCTGTCACTGACCTTGACTGGTTTGTTCAGTTGTTTTGAGACAGTTTTGCTCATAAGTCTCTGGTGGCCTTACACTCACGATATTCCAAATTCATATGCTTCCTTATCTGGGATAAACTGTCTCATGGCCAGAAGAATTTTAATATGGATGGTGTTGAATCTGCAAATCACTGAGAGTACTATATCTGCCTTAGTAAAACTACCTTCTTAAACACACAAAGGATTTCCAGTTATGCTTTATTTTCTTTGAACAATATTCGACTGTTGTAGGTCCAAGTATTTTCATGTCCTCAGTTATTTATACAGAGGAGAGAGAGAGAGAGGGAGGGAGGGAAGGAGGGAGAGAGAGAGAGAGGGAGAGCACTGAAAAGCTGACTAAGTCACTAAGTCATCCAGTACTTACTCAGCTGCTGTTGGCAGCTGGTTGGTCAGACATGGAGACCTTTACAGCTCTTGAGAACTTGCAATTCTCAAGCAGGTAACTTGAGATAAATGATATTCCTATTTGAACATGGAGCATACAGAGAGCATAATTACACCTGTCTCAGATGTCTGAGGACAGGGAAATTTCTCAGGAAGATAATCCTGAGCTTCAATTAGTCAGACAGCAATTGTCAGCTGAGTAGGTTTGTAGACTGAGAAAATTGTGCAGATGTTTCAAACACTGCATGAGAGTTTTAGCATTTTGAACAGACAAAACAACTGCCATTATCATAATTTTTTCTGTCTCAAAAGAATAATAAAATATTTTGTATTTCATTTTATTTTTTTTAGAGCTTGTTATAAATACTCCAGGTTAAAATAAGACAAGGAAGGAAGGAAGGAAGGAAGGAAGGAAGGAAGGAAGGAAGGAAGGAAGGAAGGAAGAGAGAGAGGGAAGAAAGAGAGAGAGAGAGAGAGAGAGAGAGAGAGAGAGAGAGAGAGAGAGAGAGAGAAAGGGAGGAAGAAAGAAAGAAAGGAAGGGAGGAAGAAAAATCAAATCCAGCAGTAATAGGATGTGGTGGTCTGAATATGCTTGGCCCACAGGGAGTGGTACTATTAGGAAGTGTGGCTTCTCCCAGTGCAGAAGAATCAGTCTGCTCCTTGCTTCCTGTGGATGAAGATGTAGAACTCTCAGCTTGGTCATGATGACTCTTCACAGTGATGGAAACCCTAAGACACAGGGTGACCCTTGATGTGACTGTCATGTTTAGATTACTGGTCCTCATGACAGTTTCCCCAAGGATGGGCTTGTCCTCAGGTGCTTGTTGTCATGCCTGCTGCAGACTGCTCCAGTCTTTCGGTGATGTGGGCACCAGACAAGATGCTTCAGCCTGAATGTGCTCCAGCACAGGTGTCTCAGAAAGGTGCTACTACCCAGAATATTTTGAAAGAAAAGATCTTAAAGCTTTCTTGAATTCTTGGTAAGTGAAAAATCTGAGAATATCTTATAAAACTTTATGGATTTTCAAATTTAACACTTAGGAGAGGAGTTAAAAGATTAAGGCACAACACTTCTTTCCGGCTTTACATCTGTCTTCTTATATAGAGTTTCTGTGAATATATCTTTTATACCCTTTCCCTTTTTTTATGGAGAAAAAAAAAGAAACTTTACACCCCCTTCCATTTCTTCCAAGTTCAAGCTGTTTTCTCAAAATACTTGATGCCACAGTGACTGGAAAGCTGTGGATCTCAAAGTCCGTGTCTTAAAATTTACAGTGTGGCTGCTTGGGTTTCATAATAATTCGCGAATGATGTGGGAGTTGATGGCATAAAACAAATTACAGAGTTGTAGCTGAGGATTTATGAAAACCCTTGTGTGGTGTAAAAAGACCACATTTCTCAGAAAGCAGGTGTCAGTTTCTCAACCTTGCCTCATCTCCAAAGGCATATGATATTTTTAAGAACTTTTATTTGTGGTATTAATGAGAAAATACCACAGCACTAATATGTAACGACACCTGTTAAAGGACTTTGTGATACTTTGATACATATCTTTCAAAATAACCCACAGGGACTCCTAAATCTCATTTGTAGATAATGAAGAGAAGTAGTAAAGATTTTAGATTCTAGCAGTACCACTGTATAGTACCTGTTTTGGTAGGATCACATGTTAATTTATCCAAGAAATACTTAAAAAGATTGTATTAGTACAGACCTCTGTGTTTACATGCAGGTATGTATGAGAGAGAGAGAGAGAGAGAGAGAATATCACTAATATGGGCTGGAGATGAAGGTATGTCAGGCCATAGAGTTTCAGAGCCCATGGGACTTTAGAAAACATCCTTTACATCTGCTTGTTTCACAGAAAAAGCTAAGATGTGGATGGAGGTGTGTTAATATTCCAAAGATTGATTAGCAGGTCCAGTGTAGGGAATTAAGGCTCAGATTCTTATATCCACCCCCAGAACTCGCCTTATATAGATGGTAGCTCCATTGCTGAGCATCTCTGTAGGGAAGCTAGGCAAGCATTTCAACAGACCAGGAGATGCACTGTCTAGACTACGCAGTTCATCTACAGCTTGGAATCCATCAAAGGGTCAGACACTTATGGCTTTGATGCCCAGTAACAATTGAGAATGTTCGACAAGTGACAAACCATGCATTCTGCCCAGACTTGAGCCTTTAAAACTTTCATGTCATAGGAATTGATTCCCACCAGCGTTCAGAGTAGATACCGGTTTATCTCCTAGCAGATGCATGTGTCTTGTGCTTGTAATTATGAATATTTCATGAATTTGATAAAGAATAATTTTAGGGAGGTATCATGGCCCACAAACTGGAATTATTAAAGGTAAACCTCTAGATTATGATCTAAGCACATTGAACAAAGTAAAAATTAAGTTTTCTGACTCCGTTTTTATTTCTTTACATGGCACATGCCATGAGATCCTCTTCTGAGATGGCTGACTTTTAGTCAGTTGACTTGTCACCTGTGGTATATTTTTCCCATTGAGCAAAAAGCCTGCAAATTCGGCTTGGAGGATTTGCCTGAGGCAAGGTGTCATAACCATTCACAAATCACCACTTGTATCCTGTTTACACTACCTTTGCTTCCTGCTGGTTTATGTAACCGATCTCATTTGCCTTTCTCACAAGGGAAGAATGGAGTCCTACCAAGTCCTCTTGCAAAGCTATACACATATTCACATGGATGATGATCCAAGAGAATGATATCCTGGTGTCCACTAACGTGAATGACAGTAGAACAAAGAGTACAAGATTAAAAATATCACACAAACCCACACAATACTAACAGCCTCTTATTGCTAGGTGGACTAAATATACACCAGTTTTTGCACAGCCATGTGTATGTATGAGTAGGAGTGTGTGTGCATGTTAGTTTGTGTGAATCTATGTATGTATGTGTAGATAGACTTCATAGGTATAACTGCACTTGAGTCTATGGAGGCCAGAGGTTGATGCTTATTTGCTTTCCTTCTATATTAAGGAAATATATATTAAGACAAGGTTTCTCACTTGAGCCCAGAGGCAGCTCATATGGCCAGTCTTATCTTACCAGCGTGCTTATTCTGTGGATTCTTTGTCTCTCCGTCCTGGGTTAGAAATTCAAGTGGCCACCACTGATAGCTGGCATTGTCACGTGAGCTAGGTATTTGGATTCTGGTCTTCACATTTGTATGGCAAATGTACTGAGCCATCCACTGAGCCAACTCCCCCACCCCCAATTGACAATATTTATTGAGTATCCTCACTGTTCTGTAAGATCACAGTTTGTATATACGATACAAGTGTATATAGTTTTATAGATGAGTATAATTCGGAGACACTTAGGCCACGTGACTAGGAAGAAGCAGAACTTAAATTTAAACTCATGTGTACTTTTCCTTCAAGCCCGGGAAGTGGCTTAATCAGCCCCTTATCATGCTTTTCATATGGCAGAGTTGCTGGCCGTCACAGCAGCCTGTAATTCTAATTGGGCCACAGAGACAAAATACACAGAAAGATACATGCTTAATGGAAGAACTGAACACATCTGCCTGTGGCTCAGCAAGTGAGCAAACCCTCATTTATTTACACTGGGCTGCAAACTGTCACAGGACCCTAGAACGAGATGAGCCTAGCTTTGCCTTCAAAGACAGAGTAGTGTGGTGGGGGCAATGCACTGTCCATATGAAGGGTAAGTAGCAGTGCTGCGTTTATATGATAATAGATGACAAGAGACACCTTCAGGGTAAGAAAGAATAATAAGATGTGAGGTTACTCCTTCCCCCAGGAGAGCGGGACTTGCAGTTCAAACTATGCCAGAGAAATCTTTATGAAATTGGCTAATTTCATTTGAACTGGAGATGATTTCTGGGCTGCTGGCTTGCTGACCCCATTCTGGCTCTTAAGTTTGACTTTTCAAGGAAAAAAAACCCACTCAGTCTTTGATCAGAAAGACATAAGAGAAAGTAGATCTGCCCCGTAGTACTCCAAGGTGGCCAAAATACTTGTTTTAAATGTAACCTCTACCTCTCCTTATTGGAGACTGAAATACAGACCGTAAGTAATTAGCAATTATGAACATCTGGATGGAGGATAACAAACTTATGAACTATTTTTGTTTCAATTCTGTAACTCTTCAGAGGAACACCTTTTAAAATTTAAAATTAGGGGCAAGCTACCCAATTGTTTCTGCCCTGTCACCATCCTGGGTGGTCTTCATGGCTCAGTAAAGTGATCTGTAAACAGAACAATGACTGATCTGGAGCAATTGGTTAGCAACGTTCAGTAATCTTTGTCTAACATTTCCTCATGAAATGGTCTATTGAGAAACAGAGAAGGCCACCATAGCAGAGTGTTGGCTGCCCGCTTCTCCTGTCTGTGTCCTAAATATGTCACCTCAGCATGCCAGGCTGACATGTCATGGCCACACTGTCAAGCTTGTTTGTAAAAGCTACCCCAATTCTTGTTTTACATGCTCAGCGTGGTCTTCCCATGTCTGGCTATACACTGCAATGTCATCAATCAACGCCACCCTGAATTCACCCAACTTCGTCAGCACTGTGTTTACCTTCATCTGAAATGGAACTAGTGTTCCTCTTGCTGACAGAGAGCCCCAAGGACATGTGAAAGGACTGGTTTTCAGGGTCCCCCCCCCGCCCCCTGTCTTGGTGATAACCCTGTAGTTACCAGAGTCTCTGTGTCTCCATTCTCTAGTTGTGTGTGATATAACTGTCTCCTGGATGCCATCTTGTTTTGGATGTTCTAGCCAGAACTTAGGTGGACTACTCTCATGCTCCTGTGCTGGCTTGAGAGATTTCTTGGCTATTTTGATTAATCACACTGGGCATGGACGATATCTGTAGCCATCTTATGGATGTCATGGTGGAAATCAGCACCAAAGATAATTGTTGTAAAGCTCTGGTGTCTCTTCTTAAACATCTGGAAGGGCTATTGTGTTAAGTAGCGGGAAATTTTGCATAGATGGATGGGGGTATCTTTTGTCTTTGCCGATATGGAGACCCTATCTTACTTCTAGTTTCTGTGTCTGGAAGATACCACAAAGGGGCAGTTTTGATTTTGTGTACCTACCAACATCTGACTCTAGTCTTCTCACCTGCCAGGTGACTGGTAGCCTAATTATTCGGATGGAGTTAAGGATGCCCCAGACACTAATTCATTTGATGTTACCTATGTGAGAAATCTCAGTACAGGAAGCTCTGAAAACGTGTGTGAGATCTTTCTGATCCTCCAGCTTGTTACTTTCTTTTCCATTTTAAAACTCCTAAAAGGGCAACATACATCTCAAAGTATTCTATGGAGAGAATGATCTGAGGCCAATTTCCATAAGGTCCACCAAATGATCAATTTCCACCCAGTTCATTTCGTAGAAAGATTACCAGAGAACTACCCTTGTCCCTAAAGCAACCTCTCATAGCAACAGCAGAACTGATCATATTTGTCTCTTTCCCGTCAGCTATTTAATCCTGTGAGCCTTGTGAGCTTGTCTCTGTTTGAAGTTCAGCTTGTCAGTGTCTATATAAAGTGAATTCAACTTATGTTCTGAAGGAAGGTCCCCTGTCACTGTAGCAGCTCCATGTTTGACAATCATTCTACTGCTGGAGAGTCTTCCTGCCAGAACAATGGGAAGCCATGTGGACCGATGCTCATGCTTTTAATCTACAAACTCTTGCATCCCTCATTTGGACAACTTTTGTGCTCTCTACATCTTCATATTCACTGTGAAATGCCTATTTCATGATCAGTGGAGTAATCAATGAATAGAACCATAAGGTTACCACACAGGTAGAATTTTTCAGATTCTACTTAAAGCATGGAAGGCAAGAAAGATGACCCGAGTTTGATCTCTAAACTTCCATAAGAAAAGCACTGGCTATCGTGGCATGCACTTATAGTCTTGATGTTGGGAAAACAGAAACAGGAGGCTCCTTGCAACTGACTGGCTAGCCTGGTCTACTTGGTGAGTGCCAGGTCAATGAGGAGATCTGCTGGAAAAAGAAGAAAAATGTATGATACTACTCAAGGAACAACATTGAAAATGTCCTACAGCCACCATGTGCACATGCGCATGCATAGATAGACACACACACACACACACACACACACACACACACACACACACACACACATGCTTTGAGGAATTATTGCTGTTGCACACACTCACTTATGCCCTTCTGAGTTTCAGTCTTAAAGCAGAGTTATGGATCTCTGCCATGGGTAAGGAAGCCGGGTTTGAGTAGATAACCAAGGGATCTTCTGGGTGACAATTATGTACATAATTACATGTTTTCTAGAGTTGAGATGATTGTGTAACATTATGTACACAATCAGAGATAACATTTCCCTTGGGGAAAGAAAGTGCCACGCTTAAAGGTTGCGACATTTCGGAATGATCTCCCCCTTCTTCTGGGCTAGGTTTGCTTCTTACAGATTCAAAGAAGAATGGAAAAGGAAGGGAGAAGAGCTAGAGGACCAGGGCACATTTTCCTGAGGTGGGAAATGTCCTCACCCAAAGGGGAAGGCCAGTGTGAATGCTTGCCTGAAAGGCCCTTCAAGAAGCATTCATTAATCAACAAGTATTTATTTAGCACTATTTCAAGAATTGTGCCTGGGGCTCTGGTAGGATAATAAAAGAAGTGTAAAATAGAATTCATGCCCTCCAAGAATTTATGCTCTAATTGAAGAGAGAAGAAATAATAAGAGGCAGGTTAGAATAAATGCTAAATCGTATGTTTCAGAGGATAAGAACTTCAAGAAAGGAGAATGTTATCATTCGAGGTCTGAAATCATCAGAGCTGCCTCAGCAGAAGCAGAAGATCCCGGAACAAGCCTTGAAAGATGAGTTCAAGATGGTTACGATGGCCCCCACATTAATTAATTCAGAGTGTTAATTAATTCTGATCATAGGGAATGTGACCTAGGAGCCAGCACTACTGTCACCATTCTCCTTAATTACAAAGAGAAAGAATTAACCTATACCACGGAGTCATTTCCAACACATGGTCACCTTTGAGACAATTTATAGGCCTGCCACTTAAGTCGTGGGGTTTCAGCTAATTGACCTCGTTTCTCCTTTCTACATTTTCCTCCCGCAGACATTATAACCTTTTAAAGTTTTTGAACTCTAACTTTGTATTAATCTGTTTTGCAACACGAACAAAGTCTTCTGGCTATAGACTAGAGATTGGCCTGAGGACTTGAATTAAGAACTTCTAGGCCCCGAGATAGCTCACTGGGTAAAATGCTTGCCATGTATGCATGAGGACCTGAGATAGACACCTCAGATACCTTGTAAAATACAGTGTGTTGGCCTGGGTCAGAAGTACCAATGCATTTACAGCAAGATAGAAGTTAGAGACAAGAGAATCTCCACGTCTCATGGGCCAGATAGCCTTGTGCACGTGGCAGCAAACAACGAAGAGACCCTCTCTCATATAAGGTGGCATATGAGTACTCTGAAGATTTTCCTCCCACTTCCACATGCGTGGTTTTATCATACATACACACACACACATACACTCACACCATATATATCACATGCACATCACAGACACCTTACAGGTATATCACTCACATACACATACATGCATGCACATACACATGCATGAGTATACATACATATCACCCGCACATATATCACAGACACCACACACACACACACACACACACACACACACACACACACACACACACACACACTTTTCCCATATTTTATGACCTAAAAATGAGCTAAAGTGACCAGGGCAGCCACTTTTGTTTCCGAGGTGACAGCCAAATGGCATTGCCTGATGGTTGTGCTGTGTACCTTGAAGGGGATATAAGCTGCCACTTCCTGTACATCTCTTCATATGCCCTGGAAAAGCTTCTTTGTCGTTATTCAGTGTCATCTTGAATTAGCCTACAAGTTGCAAAAGAGCCATTCCACACCCCCACCACGCCATATACAGGCCCACTCCCTTTCCCTTATCCTTGCAACACACACTGACTTGAATAATTCCAGGGACAGCCTCTCTGCTCTGTGTGGCATGATAACGACATTGACTCAGATTTAAGAAACAATTTCAAATCTTTTTTTTTCTTACTTTAACTTTACCAGTTCTGTGACTCAAAATAGAATGAGAATGTTGTCAGAACCAGCATCCCCCATACAAAAGTGCCATTTTCTTTATATAAAAGAGCACAAAGGAATGCTGCCTTTTTTTTGTAAAGGCACCTTTTCAAAAAAAAAAAAAGGAAAGAAAAAGTAAAAACAACAAAAACCCAGGATCTCCCCTGTGCCCTTAGAAATGCTTGTTTTTCTTTGTATAAAAGTAATAATGGGTAATTGTAAAAAATGAGTAAAACTCACCTGAATGCACACGTACCTTTAGATAAAAGGGAACAAACAGAAGAAAAATCTGGGACTTCAAGAGGCTAATACTTGCTCAAGGTTGAAGTCCTAAATAAATAACAGGATTGGGATTGAGCTTAGCTCTCGTCAGGCCATTTTCTGTGTTGCTAGGGCTGACAGCATGCTTGCACACAGCACTGCCACCCTCTATACTCAGGAGGGGATATAATTCCATCAACACAATACAAAGGTTAATGCGATTTCCTTCTTCCAACTCTATCACAGTAAACGCAGGCTTTATGACAACGTTTTTTAAAAAAATGACCTCTCCCTACTTTATGCTGATCATTAACAAGATTATCTTACACTAGAGATTTACTGTACCAAAGAGCATTGACACCACTAACTGCTATTAAGTGTGTGATACTTAGACTCTATAAAGTGGAGAAAAATACCTTGGTCAGCAACATCGGGAAAAACAGACATGGCCAGAGGCATTCAACCCATGGAGAAGAGCTTCATTTTACAGGATCCTGTCCGCTAGGCTGATCTCTGTGCAACTCCATTGAGGAGAATCTCAGCACAAAACAAAAAGCTCACTTCATGTTTATATTCTTAAATGTGTTCCAGTCTGCAGTAATTTCAGTAGGTTGTACATTATAAGCCAAAAATTAAGGACTGGAGACAAACAAAAGAACCAGAAACAGTTGAATCTGTATCTCTGGATATGGCTTCAAATTTTAAATTCCCAAATGATTAGCATTATGATGTCACCAAGGAATGGAGGTTTGTTTTTAGCAAGGAGGTCCTGAAGCAGAGAGCAATGGGTAGGGAGATTTCCCCCAGGAAGAATTCAGACAGGAGATTAAATAACTCTCAACAGCATACCATAAATGTTAACAAGCCTTTATTTATTGCATGTTGTTCCTGAGGTATCCAAGTCACCTCGAGAGAGTCTGGTGAAATGCACACCGTCTCTGTTAAGGCATGCCCATGCAGGTAGACAGTCCATAGAGGCTGAAAGGGAGAGCAACAAGCATTCCAAGCGGGGTGTTTTAGATCTGGGCCCTGAGGGGTCCACAAGTGATCCAGGCAGGGTGAGTGGAGGTACTACAGCAAATCTGATTTTTCTTCAGAGAGATTTTGGAAACAATACTTGAAGTTACAGCCAATGTTAATGACATTGGCTTCTTTGTCCTAACAAACCAGCCCGCTGTACAGTGAACCTTCTGCTTCATAGCTAAGAGCTTGGGCATTTCCAGTATGAAAAGTACTAGAGACTGGTAATAACTTGTTCTCTCTATATATCTGTAGATATTTAAAAAAAAAACAGTGTGAAAGTTCATGTATTAAATACTTTTCTCACTATAAGAAAAATTTTACAAAACCAACTAAAGGAAGGATTTGTCTGTAGTTTAGAGTTTGAATGGATGCAGCCCATCATAGCAGAAGAGGCAGAACAGTGTGGGGCTGCTGGTCACACTGTGTCTGCCATCAGGGAGCCGGGACGAGACGATCGCTGGCGCGCTTGGCTTGATTTCTCCTTTTATTTCCTTTCCGTTCATGCCAGCAATTTAGTGCATGGAGTAGTGTTCTCACATTCAGGATGGTTCTTCCATCCTCAATTAAAATTGTCTAGAATCAACCTCACAGATATTTCCAGTCTTCTGGTTGGTTTTTCAATCCCATCAAGTCAACAGTGAAAATTAACCATCATAAGCCCATCCCTTGTTCATAGCATGTTTGACCTTCCACTTCTGTGACTCAAAGACACATGGCCAACTCAGACGCCACGTCCTGACTTATCTGTGTCCTGAGGTCTTCGTATAGGCATACCCTTCACAGTTCCATGCAATACCCTCAGAGTCTCTATGCAGAGGATCTGGTCCTGCCTCCCATTGCCTGGCCTCCGCAGCTTCCTATGATGATGATCCGGTCCTCTGGAACTTCACAATTCTTGCACCATGCACACTTGTCAAATAAGCATCAGACAGATGCTGCTGCCAAGTTCTCCCAGCGTAAGATGTGGTGATCACAGCTGTGGTGGCCTCATATGCATGATGGCAGAACCTGAGGACATACTTTGCTAGGAAGGTTTTGTTTGCTTCATTTTGTTTTTAATCAGGAAATATTTTTTTTTCCCTCAGTTCAACATTTCCCTTTTCAACTATATTTACATTTTGCAAGCTGGAGCCTTTAATGCATGGCATCTTGTTATAAAAGTACCTCTCCTATTTCTTCAGCACAAAGTGCAAGGTTTGTGCTAACCTCTTCCAGTTACTTCCGTTGTATCTTCTTTGTCTGTAACTATAAACTTGCCTTGCCTCTTTCTTGACCAAACCATGCATTTTCCATACATTCCTGCTTTGAATACTCATTGTAAACCTCAGTAAATGAAGTGAGCAATAAATGTTCCATGGCCTGGCTACTATGCTGCCTTGAAAATTTTAGTTGCCAAATAAGTCAGTCAACAACTTTTGAAGTCAGCCTCAGTCAAGTTTTCAGGACACAGGGAAATTGTAGGCAGGTTCTTTGCCAGAATGCAACGTGAATGGTCAGTAGCCTAGTTTCCAAAGACAGTTGTTGTTCTGTGAAACATTATGGTTCTGCTTCTACTGTCTGCTTGCTTGCTTTGTCTCTTTCTTTGTCTCGTTTGTTTCTTTTTTGTTTTGTTCTTTCTGTCATTCTTTGTGTCTTTCTGTTTTTTTCCCTTTTCCTTCCTTCCTTCCTTCCTTCCTTCCTTCCTTCCTTCCTTCCTTCCTTCCTTCCTTCCTTCCTTCCTTCCTTCCTTCCTTTCTTCCTTCCTTCCTTCCTTCCTTCCTTTCTTCTTCTTTCTTCTAAATACCCAACAGCATAGTTCATAAAATTCTGGGAACAGTGTTCTAGTGAAAACCTACAGGCCCAAACACTTATGCTTTCTTCTGACAAGCCAATTTTAGAGTACTACAAATCCACAAGCTCACCAACAACCCCAGTTTTGGTACCAATTATCTGCATCACTTACACCATTGATGAAATACCCAACAAAGCCAACAAAGATACATTTTACCTTATAGTTTTAGGACATACAGTCCAAAACGGTGAGGAAGGCCTTGTGTCAGAGGGTGAAATAGATGGTCACATTATTCCCATGGTCATAAAAGAGAAAAAGATAAATATTGTTGCTCAGATTGTTTTTCTTTTCTTCCAGTTTTATTCAGCCTAGAACTGTAGCCTGTGGAGCAGTTCTCACCACATTCAGAGCAGGATGACATGTTTTCTGCCATAAAGTGAGTATGTTTGTATTTGGTATGTTTATTGTGAGAAAATTCTCCGACTTTATGTGAATGTTCTTTTCCTCATGAAACACACACCTACTAGTTTGTAGTCCCTGTAGATGTGTTCTATGTTTTCCATTTTGATCTTCATTATTTGATATTAATTTTTGGTGTTCTATTGTATAAGTGATCTCAGACTGTTTCTCTCTGTCTTTCTTACTTTCTCCTTCTTCCTTCCTTTCTTCTTCCTCCTTTTTTTTCTGATTCTGGTGTTATGAAACCCAGATATTGGTACCAGATGTGGTGATTGTCATTAGACTGTCACTGCTCATTCACATTCTGAAAAGACAGCACTATGAAGTGTGTGTGTTTGTGTATGCAAAGATATGCACATGTATGCACACATACAATATTATAGTTTCACATAGCAGTCAATGTATATACTTTAAAACGCAAATTCTCATCAGAACCTTCGCATTCAGTTCAACACCAACTGAATTCCAATTGTAAAGACTTGTGAGGGCCAGGTATGTTGGTGCATGCCTGTGATTCCCACGTGGGGAAAGTGGAAGGAAGATCATCATGAATTTGAATCCAACCTTGACTATGTAGTGTGTGTGTTTGTGTTTGTGTGTGTGTGTGTGTGTGTGTGTGTGTGTGAGAGAGAGAGAGAGAGAGAGAGAGAGAGAGAGAGAGAGAAAGAGAACTCATTAATAAAAAATTTGTTATTTCTTTTGATATAAACTATTACTAAGAATAAGTATTCAACAACCTAAAAAGAACCAGATTAATATACAAAGGAAAACTTAACTTCAGAAGTACTTGTTGTATATTTATTTCCTTGAAGGAGGATGAGAGAGCTAGCTTATGGACTGTCATTGCAACCAAGAAGTTTTTGGTTTAGTGGCAGGCAGCTCTGGAGATTTTCTTTGCTATCAGCTGAACCATGTTTACCTCTTAGAGACATAGGGCTATGTTTTCCTTGGTTATTGCTGTTTTTATAGAGGAGCAAACAAAATATATGAAGGAAGAATCGCTTCCCCAGCTCACACTTGTTGCACTTGAACTCTGGTATTGTTATCCTCCTGAAGACTTTGACAGGGAGAAGGAAGAGCCCACACGAACACACATGGAACATTTTATCTTTGTGGAACATTAACACTTCCCTTTTGACCCAGGGAAAATAAACTAAGGACTTACTTCAGTTTCATATTGAGATCTGCATATGTGTATATTGTAAATAGAAGAGTGGACATGAACCCTGGCTTTCTTTTGTTCTGCAATGCACCTTGGTTCCCTGACACCTGTGCAGTGAGGTTGGATGGTAGGACTCCATACTGGACAGTTGGATACAGGTGTTAAGTACCACTTCCATGCATGAGTCATAACTTCTATATGGGTCTCAGTGTTTTCTTTCTTTTGTCTCTGCCACATGTCCATGACCCAAGTGACATCTCAAATCCCTCCAAGAAGATGGAGCCACTAGGAGGGAAATCTACACTGCACTATTAAATGAAAAAGAAAGAACTAACATCATGTGGTAGTTGTCTGTTTAGTATGTGACCAGGATACCAGTGTGCAAAAATTTGTAAAATAAAGCAGTTAGTTTTGCTTGTGCTGAGGACTTGCTGCTTTGGTCTGGGCAGTAAGAGGTCCTGGGTACAAGCTTGTTATCTTCTCCCTCTGGAGCCTCTAATCAAGAAGCCTGACAATCTCTGCTCTACACATACTGATAGATTCGAACTGTATTTAAATGGAAACAAAGATAAGCAGAGACAAAAATCTGTATGTTGTTCATCTTCTAGTGTGAACCATGGACAGTAGTACCATGTTTGAAAATAAACTTCTCTCAAAGAAAGAAGCTGAGTTTGGGCTTGGCATTGTATTTTGTCTTACATAATGATGCTCTATGAAGATTATTTCTTCCTGGCTTATTGCTGTTAAAAGACCACTTCTTTGATTTCAGTATGTACGAAGTTACTTTTCTGATACCCGGCGGGATCATTCCTTGGGATTAGGTTCTGGACTGCATGAAAAGAAAGAAGGCTTAGCACAAGCATCCATTGCATCCATTGCTCTCTTCTTCCTGACTTGATGAAACTGTAGCATCTGCTTCAAGTTTCCACTGCCTCGACTTCCCCACGATGATGAACTGGGTTGCTCTTGGTGCCATGGAAAGAACACAGCACTTGCCTTTGTTTACTTATTCATTGTCTCAAAATTAAAAATGACAAACTGACACTGAATCTGTCATGTCGGTCATCTTTCTTTTGAAACCACAGCTTCAGAAGCAGGATTGACACTTTCCACCCACCCTCCTTCCACATCCACGCACACTCACTTTCAGAGGATGCAGGTGCTGATCTGATTCCATAGTTAGCAGTGATGGGTTGGATGAGCTGCACTGCATGCTTATGGCTGAGCAGGGGTCCTTGCCATCCTCTCTTCACATTGTCCTATAAGAGACCCTGTGCTTTGCCATTCAACTCTCTATGGTCATCTTTCTTGGTCATTGCCCTTCTCACCTGCGTTTTTTTCATTCTGTCTCATTTTTCTCCTCTTTTTATTGTATTGGTGTTTCCTTGGCAGTGGCATCTTTGTTGACTTGCCTTTTTGGTTACATCTTCTTTTAATCAGGAGATCTGTCTCTTGGTGTCTCCTTGCCTAGGGGTATGCTTACTTAAAGTGTAAAATGTCAAACTCTACCAACGCTGACAAAAACCCTCTGGGTAAAGAAGAACCAGACTCTGTATCATTAATCACTCAAGAGGTAGACAATAAATACCAGAAATCTCAAAGAAGCTAAGACTGGAATTAACTAGGTTTTTCATCTTGTTCATCCCCCTCCTTCAAGAGTATAAACCTTTACATCACCAGTTGTCATGCCAAAGGTCAACAGAAGTAATCACAGATCAAAAAGTCCCCTTGTAATACCAGTGCTGGTCCTAGTAGCTGCTGGAGCTTGATTATATATATCCACTGGGAATCATACCAGCTCAGAAGACATGGGAGCATTCCTTAGCAGTGAGTTGAGACTGGCTTCAGCAGCTGGTGTCACAGTCTGTGATGTGGACAAGGGGATATGGGAATAGACAGGTGGCCAAAAACTGACCTTTCTTCCAGCTTGACTAGCAAAGATGGCATTCCCAACTGTCCTGGCTTAATGTCCCTTAAAACCCACAGCAGCATGACCCTGGAGAGGCCGCAGAGAACTGTAGCTTGCAGTTTAACAGACCTGAAAGCTGGGCCTAATGATACTTTGCAAGGTCATGATCTTTCTGGACTGTTACACAAGCATGAAGAAGTGAGCAGAGGCATTATCTTGGTTTGTGCTATAGCAGAGTAAAAAATGATCATAGATTTATTCCACAATGAAATAATCTGGCTTCCAAAATGTTTGTGTCTGGTATATACATACTGGAATTCAGAAGTATTCTTTATATAAATGATGAAAATTACTGAAGTTATTCCAAAGAATTGTGTGTGTGTGTGTGTGTGTGTGTGTGTGTGTGTGTGTGTGTGTGTGTGCATGTATATTGGATTGTTTTTTGTTTTGTTTTGTTTTGTTTTTTTTTGAGACAGGATTTCTCTATTTAGTCCTGGTTGTCCTGCAACTAACTCTGTAGATCAAGCTGACTTCAGACTCTGAAATCTCTCTGACTCTGTCATCTGAGTGTCAGAATTAAAGGTGTGAGTCACCATGCCTGCCTGTTTAAAATAAAGATTTTAATGCTATGTTTCTATGATCATTTATGTTATACATAATTTTTATTTATCATTATAACATTACTCAGTCTTATTCGAAACAAACAGTGAACATACAAAGTACAGTTTATTTTAGATCTAGATTTTTTTCTTTTTAGATAAAAATGTTATTGGAAGTCCCCTGGGTCAGTTCAAAGCTGATGGTATTAAACTGATGGGAGCATGATCAAGTCACAAATGGAATTCAGTAGGACTCCTAATCATGGGTCTTACACATGACGAACATTTTAAAAAAATAATTTAGAAGGCTCTAAAATGTACCAAGGCAAGGTAACTTGAACAGCCTGGGAGATCAGTGACTCATCAACTGGTTGTTTATAGTCATATGTAAAGTCTGTTATAAATGAAAGCATCTATACTTTCTTTTCACTTTTCCAAATGGTTCAAAATGACAAGCATCATATTTGTGGTAATTCAGTTGGAACTGAAGTTCTTGGATCATATGAAGTGACACAAACACAAATATCCTCCCAATTTTAGTCTCCTTTTTCTATCTTTTTTTTTTTTTTTTTTTTTTTTTTGGTTTTTTGAGACAAGGTTTCTCTGTGTAGCCCTGGCTGTCCTGAAACTCACTTTGTAGACCAGGCTGGCTTCGAACTCAGATATCTGCCTGCCTCTGCCTCCCGAGTGCTGGGATTAAAGGTGTGTACCACCATGCCTGGCTCTATCTTTAATTAAATAATTATAGTGAAAACTAATCCATCAGACCTTCTTTGGTTTAACAATCCTATGAGTTACACATGTTGGCTTTCTTGAAACGTTTACTTTTAATATGTTAGAAAAGTGTAAATGCAGGTGATTGTCTACAGAACAATTTCCATAGACCATACTGTGATGGTTTGTATATTCTTGGACCAGGAAGTGGCACCATTTGGAGGTGTAGCCTTGTTAGAATAGGTGTGACCTGGTTGGAGTAGGTGTGTCATTGTGGGTGTGGGCATAAGATCCTCACCCTAGTTGCCTGGAAGTCAGTCTTCCACTAGCAGTCTTTGGATGAAGACATAGAACTCTCAGCTCCTCCTGCACCATGCCTGCCTGGATGCTGCCATGCTCCCACCTTGATGGTAATGGACTGAACCTCTGAACCTGTAAGCCAGCCCCAATTAAATGTTATTTTTTAATAAGACTTGCCGTGGTCATGGTGTCTGTTCACAGCAGTAAAACCCTAACTAAGACACATACCAAAGGCCACTAACAACCCTTGAAATAAGTTAGAAAACTGCAATTGCTTCAGTTTGAATTAACAATCAATTAAGACTTATAATCAGGAAAATGAGTGATGTTAGCTCTTTCTGCTAGTCAACCTAGTGGCCTAAGTTTAGTTTAAAGGGACATTAATTATAGTACTTCCTAACAGGAGAATTTGAGTTATATATAGAATCCAATAAAAGTTCTTAGATGATATTCCCACTTTAGCAATTTATCAATATACCTATGATTGTGTTATAGAGCCAAGGGAAGTGGAAAACCATTGCCACTATCCAAATAAATCAGGTTAAATAATAGCTAACACTGAATTTAGCAGGTATTATTTGTAGGGCACTGGGTGTGGGAAAATAAAGGGGGTGGGAGAGATGACCTGAGTTCTGCCAGAGCTCTGGGGCCATGGGTGGGTGGACACAGGGGACTGTTGTGAGCTCTCCATGTCGAATGGGCATTTGGCTGTGGGAAGCCATGGAATCCCAATCTGTGGGAGTGGAGAGGGAGCAATCTGGGGTTCTTGGGCTTCACGGAAGCCAGGGACAACAGATTCTAGCTCTTGGGCATTGCTGGATGTTGCTGGACACCATGGAAACTCTGAGACCAGGTGCCCCCCCCCCCCAGGAGCAGCTTGGTCTGCCTCTGGCCAAAGGGAAAAGGGGCAGCAGGAGAAGGTACTGGGTGGTTCCCAATCAGGCGTGAGTCGTTGGTCCGGCCTGTCAGCTAGAGACACTGAGAGGCCTTCCTGCAGGAAGTTAGATGTGGCTCTTTAGGGGAAGGCCTATACCATCTCTCCAACATGATGAGTCTAGATGAAAGGAGGCAGTCTATGGTTTTAGAGCTTTATTGTAGAAAACACAGAGAGAAAGACAAAAAAGATAGAGATGTATCCATGGCCATGTGGAGAGAGGGTAGAAGGGAGGGAGGGTAGAAGGGAGGGAGAGAGGGAGCAAGAGGGCTAGAGGGGGCTAGAGAGAAAGCAAGAGAAGTAAGAGAGGAGGGGTCAAGCAGCCCCTTTTATAGTGGAGTGAGCTACCTTGCTGTTGTAGGGTAACTGTGGGGAGCATACCTGGCTATTGCCAGGTACCTGTGATGGTGGAGTCTTGATGGCCTATGTAGTAGAGGGCTCATGGTGTCAGGTGTTTGTGTCTGGGGGTGTTGCTCACTGTTCTGTCCCTTTGTAGGATTTTCTACTGAGTCTCTGGAGTAAGAACACAGACTGTCTTTTGCGGTCCCACAATTGTTGACATTGTTATGGTTCAGATGTGGAATGTTCCTCACAGGCTCCTGTGTTTGAACATGTAGTCCCAGCTGTTTGTATTATTTTGAGAGGGTACAGCACCTTTATAACTGTATAGAAGTAGGTATTTGTGGATAGGGCTTGATCCTGTCCAAGCACACAGTGCAGTGGAGAAAATGACCTTACTGGCTGCAACATAGCTTTGCAACACTAACATTGTCTTAGCCAATGGGAACACAAGTTTTTCCAAGAAGAACTGTTTACATCTGCCCTGCCACAACTGTCAAAGTGATCAAGTCCTTCTGGATTCATCTGGATGAAGACCATGGGGGATCAAAAGATAACTTTAAAATTACCTAGTGTTTTAAGGAAGAAAGATAATTATCTTGGCTCGTGTTTTCAGAGGCTTCAGTTCATGCTTATTTCAACATACGTTCTTAGGGAGACATCATGGTAGTTGGAGGTTGTGTGGGAGATCTTTCATGTCATACAACAGAAACAGAGCAACATTTTCTTCTGTGGTCTTTTGGTTGGAGTGTTTTGAAGCAGGGTCTCACTATGTAGCCCTAGCTGGGGCTGGAATTCTCTATGCAGACAAAGCTAGCTATAAACTCACAAAGATCTACATGCCTCCGAAGACACACGAGATAATCTTATAAAGCATGTACTGTGTGCTCTGAAAAATTTCTGTGATGGTAATGATAATAAATTTCTGTCTCCAATATTTAAGGAAAGAATTGGAAAATGATATAAAAATACTATCAGTGTGGGACCCATCCACCCTGCTGGAGACATATTTTCCTTTTGGTCCCATAACTTGTCCTGTTGCAGATTCAGTGTTCCAGACCACCTCCCATACCCAAAGACAGTCTGACTTGAGGAAGTCCATTATACCCAGGCTCATAGGAGGGACAGGCTCCAGTAAGAGACAGCAAGGCCAATTAACTCCAGAGATAACCAGATAGAGAGAGGCAAGTGCAAGAACATAAGCATCGGAAACCAATGCCACTTGGGGTCATCAGAACCTAGTTCTCCCACCAGAGCAAGCCCTGGATACCCCAACACACTTGAAAAGCAAGATTCTGCCCTAAAATCCCATTTCATGAAGGTGATAGAGGACAGTAAAGAGGACATTAGAAAACTCCCTTAAAGAATACAAGAGAACAAGGGTAAGCAGGTAGAAGCCCTTAAAGAGGAAACACATAAATCCCTATAAGAAATACAGGAAAACACAATCAAACAGGTAAAAAACAAACAAACAAACAAACAAAAAACAAAAACAAAACTGAATAAAACCATTCAGGATCTAATAATGAAATAGAAACAAAGGGAGGCAAGCCTGGAGATGGAAAACCTAGGAAAGAGACCAGATATAAGCACTACCAACAAAGTACAAGATATGGAAGAGAGAATTTCAGGTGTAGAAGATACCACAGAAGATGTTGACACATCAGCAAAGCAAAGTGCAAAATCCTCCTAACCCAAAACATCCAGAAAATACAGGACACAATGGAAAGAACAAATCTAACAATAAAAGGAAAAGAAGAGAGTGAACATTCCCAATTCAAGGGTAAAAAGCAACCAACCAAAGAAACAAACAACAAACCAACAAACAAAACAAAACAAAAAACATACTACCACCAACAAAAAACAAAACAAAACAAAAACAAAAAACCCCAAAACAATTAAAAAAAAACTTTAACAAAATCATAGAAAAAACTTTGCTAACCTAAAGAAAGAGATGAAAATTTCCTGAACAGAAAACCAGTAGCTCAAGCTCTAATATCAATAATTGACAAATGGGACCTCAGGAAACTGAAAAGCTCCTATAAGGCAAAGGACACTGTCAATGGAACAAAACCTCAACCTACAGATTGGGAAAAGATTTTTTTTACCAACCCTACATTCCTTAGAGGTCTAATATCCAAAATGTACAAAGAATTGAAGAAATTAGAGTCCAGAAAACCAAACAACTCAATTAAAAATAGGGTTGAGAACTAAACAGAGAATTCTCAACTGAGGAATCTTGAATGGCTGAGAAGCACCAAAAGAAAAGTTTAACATCCTTAGTCATCAGGGAAATGCAAATCAAAATGACTGGGATTCTACCTTATACCAATCAGAATGGCTAAGATCAAAAACTCAGGTGACAGCAGATGCTGGGTGAGGATGTGGAGAAAGAGGAACACTCTTCCCTTGCTGGTGGGATTGCAAGTTAGTACAACCACTCTGGAAATCAGTTTGGCAGTTCCGCAGAAAATTGGAAATAGTCCTACCTGAAGACCCAGCTATACCACTATTGGGGATATACTCAAAATATGCTCTAACATATAACAAAGACACTATGTTTATAGCAGCCTTATTTATAATAGCCAGAGGCTGGAAACAACTTAGCTGTTCCTCAATGGAAGAATGGATATAGAAAATGTGGTACAAATGTGGTACATTTACACAATGGAATACTATTCAGTTTTTAAAATGATGACTTTAGAAATTTTGCATGCAAATGGATGGGACTAGAAAATATCATCCTGAATGAGGTAACTCAGACCTAAAAGGAATACATGATATGTACTCACTGAAAAGTGGATATTAACTCAAAAGCTCAGAATACCCATGATATAACTCACAGACCATATGAAGCTAAACAAAAAGGAAGGCCAAAGTGTAGATGCTTCAATCCTACTTAAAAGGGGGAACAAAATAATCAAGGGAGGCAGAGGGAGTACAGAACCTGGGTTGGGGAGAGAAGTGGGAGGAAAAAGGAGGGGCAGGATCAGGTATGGGAAGAGATAGGAGAGAATTCCAGAAGGCCAGGAGAATGACTTGGAATATGTAGTGTGTGTTTTGGGGGGTTGGGAGGAAGCACACAGGGGAACCAGTAGAAAGTACCTGATGCCAGGGATGCAAGAATCTCCCAGGACCCAGTGGGAATGACATTAGCTGAAATACCCAACAGAGGAGAGATAGAACCTGAAGAAACTACCTCTAGTAGATAGACATGGTCCCCAGTTGAGGGAAGGTGCCATCCACCCATATCAAAATCTTTAAACTAGAATTGTTCCTGTCTAAATGAAATGCAGGGACAAAAATTTGAGCAAAGACTGAAGGAAAGGCCACCTAGAGACTGCCACACCTGGGGATCCATCCCATCTGCAGACACCAAACCCCAACACTATTGTTGATGCCAAGAAGTACTTGCAGACAGAAGCCTGGTATAGCTGTACTCTGAGAGGCTCTGCTAGCACCTAAGATGTACAGATACTCACACCCAACCATTGGACTGAATCTGGGGACCCCAAAGGAAGATTTATGGGAAGGACTGAAGGGGCTGAAAGAGATTGCAACAATTACCCGACCCCTCAGAGCTTCAGAGACTAAACCACCAACAAAGAATATACATGAGAGGGTCCGTGACTCATGCTACTTATGTAGGAAAGAATTGCCTTATCTGGACATCAACAAGAGGGGAGGCGCCTGGTCCTGTGGACACTTGCTGCTTCAGTGAAGGGGGATGCTAGAGGGGTAGGTGGGTGGGTGGGGGAGCACCCTCTTAGAAGGAAAATGGAGGGGGAGGGAATGTGGATTTACAGAGGGAGGCTGGGAAGGGGGCCAACATTTGAAATGTAAATAAATAAAATAATTAATAAAAAATACTATCAGTAGGGAGAAAAGTGGCCTTTTTCTTTTTCATTGTTTTTGAAGACTTTGTGCTATGACTATGTAGTATTGTCACAAATATTGTCATCAATATAGGGTATTCTTCATGAAGGAAGGATGCCCATTGCATTTGAACAACATGTAATGTAAATATAAGATAGAAAATCTCAAAAAAAAAAGAAAATATTTTACACCCTTAGCATATCTTTCTAAAGTGGTGACTTTGGCAAAGTTAGCAGGCTAGAATCTAACACATACATACAGAGCACAGACATAGATATACATATTCATGTATATTATATATGTGTGTAATATATATTCCATATAAGTATTTGGAATTATACATACCATCTGTACTGACTGGTTTTGGGTGTCAACTTGACACAGGCTGGAGTTATCATAGAGAAAGGAGCTTCAGTTGGGGAAATGTCTCCACGAGATCCAACTGTAAGGCATTTTCTCAATTAGTGATCAAGGGGGAAAGGCCCCTTGTGGGTGGGACCATCTCTTGGCTAGTAGTCTTGGGTTCTATAAGAGACCAGGCTGAGCAAGCCAGAAGAAGTAAGCCAGTAAACAACATCCCTCCATGGCCTCCTGCTTTCTGACCAGCTTGAGTTCCAGTCCTGATTTCCTTGGTGATGAACAGCAGTGTGGAAGTGTGAGCTGAATAAACCCGTTCCTCTCCAACTTGCTTCTTGGTCATGATATTTGTGCAGGAATAGAAACCCTGACTAAGACTTCATCATAATTACATATACATACATAAGCTTTGTACAGTAAGGGTGATTTCAAATATATGTAAGGTATTAGAAATTTGACAGAAATTAGAAATTCCGAGGACAAAAGCTACTACTCTAGGGACATCCAAAGTTTTCAAAACCTATGGAAATATCCTTTAGGAAAGGCAGATTCAAAGAAGATAATACTGACAGGTATTGAGTATCCCAACCCATGAAGGAAGTCCCTATGCCCAAGCATTAGGGTAAGAAACAGTAGAATCGCATGCTCAGCTAGTGGAATTCTAGTGTTGCTGAGTTTTCAAATACTCAGGCATTCCTGTTGATCACTCGCCAACTGCTCCAAACACATACCTCGTGTCCTGCATTTCTCAACTGGTGCCCCTCAGATTTCAAGTAAACATTCTGCAGTTCCAAATTATATAATATCTCCAAAGAATAAATGTGAGTGTGTGTGTGAAAGTGAGTGTGAGTGTGCTTAATGCATACTTGTGCAGATGTTTTTCCTGGCAAACACATGTCAGGATCTGTTTAAGCCCTTTGCTTTGTGCTCAAATGTCACCCTGCCAGAATTCATTACATCTTGTTTATTAATTAATTAAAATATATTTATACAGAACAGGCTTTATGAGATGGAGTAAAAAAAAAAATAACGTTATGAGAGGTATCCTCCGGGCAGTACGGCTTGTCTCGGATGGAGAGCAGTAACACAACTTCAGCATTTTCTGCCAATCCCACTGTAAGCTTTAAGACTCTAGGATCACTTAGCAATTAAGGATGGGAAAAAAAAATCAAAGGAATTACTGTAGATCTAGGGCTGGTAATGAGATAAATGTATCATTTCTAGACAAGTGTAAACTCTTAAATATCCTTCAAATGGTTTGATAAGCAAAAACACCTCCCAAAGTAACACACCCATATTTTCTCCCTGCCCCTCAACAAAGACATTGAAGGGTTGAATAGAGAGGTAAAGGAGGAGGCTAAGAAGGCTCTGAAAACTCAATGGATGCTTGCTGGCCTTTGATTGGTACCCAGGACTAGACTGGATGCTACTGTCATTTTCCCCCAAGCCAGTGGCACCAGATCATTGTCCGTATCCTCCATTTATAGTTTAGATTTAAATATTCCACAAGGCCCATGAGCTAAAGGCTTGGTCCTAAGGCTATTGGAGGGTAGTGAAACCTTTAGGATATGGACCTTGGAAGAAAGAAGTAAAGTCATTGAGTGTATGCCTTCAGAGATAATATTGAGTTGTCTACTTTATTTCTCCATTGTTTCTGGGCCACCATGAAATGAACTGACTAACCTCCTTACACTGCGTTCTTCCTGATATTTTTTTGGTATGCCACAGGCCCAAAACAACAGAGCTAAGCAACCATACACAGAACCCTCTGAAATATAGTCAAAACAAGTCTAGGTTCTTTTCCATTTCTTTACTTGAAGTATTTATAAGAGCCAAAGAAGAGCTAAATAAGACATACCCTATCCTAAATTTCTTTCCTTGGGCAGATGGAGTTACATAGACCATCTCAATCCCCCAGAGTCATTCTTACAGTGGAGCAGCATGGGAAAAACTCATCTGAGTTATAGTCAAGTATGAACACAGGATAAAATGTCTCTTCAGGATAGGCAAGATCTGCTTCATGATACAGGCCTATAATTCCAGCTACCTGGGAGGTTGAGGACAGGACTTTTGAGTTCAAGGCCAGGATGTGCTTGCAGGGTGAGTCAAAAGTCAGTTTGGTAATTTGATGAGATTCTCTGAAAATCAAGACTAAAATGATGGCTGGGGACGCAGTTCAGTGTCAGCAGAGCAGTTGCTTGCAAGCCCTGGGTTATATTCTCATTATGAAAAAGCAACAACAGCAAAACCAGTTAGCTCCTCAAAGTTACGTGCCTGGAACTTGGTGTTGAAAATACAAATGCTTATACTGACAGATCCAGGTCTTGGCTACAGAAGTAGTAAAGATAGCTATCATTTGAGCAAATGATTCCATTACCCTGAAGACATTTCAAGTGTCTCTAATTGAGTTTACTAGGCAAGGAATGCACAAAGCATGTGTGTAGTTACTTATATACATTGTGTGTTTGCGCCTGTATATATATAATATATATATATATATATATATATATATATATACATGCGTGCACACACACATATATATATATTCATATGTCCATTACAATACACATATGTTCATACACACATATATATATCTGTGAGTAATTCTTAGAAAGCTGTAATATATAATTAGAAAAAAAAGGGCCAGAGATATATCTCAGTAAATAATTATGCTTGCTCTCAAATGTGAGGACCTGATTTAACATGTTCATGTTTGTTAACATGCATGCTAATCAATCACTTGATAAATTAATAAATACATGCAATAAAAGTAAGTTTCAAAATTAGAAAATGACAAAAAATTTCCTCAACCCATCCCAAATAACCCTATACAGTCAAGGAAAAACAAGAACGTTATAGAAAAAAATAGCCCATGACAATGAATAAAGAGACAGTGCCCAGGGCTAGGATGTCTGGCTTACCCTTGTCTTCCATCAAGGACTCATGAAACAAAGCTCTTGTGGCTAACAGAGTGTTAGCAATATCTAGTTGCCGAGCTCCTGCTGAATGAGATATCGGAACAAAAATCAGAACAAGAAGTTATTTCTGGACAGTAGTACTCAAGCCAAAATATATATATATATATATATATATATATATATATATATATATATATATATATATATTTATAAGTGACCTTAGTACCTACATGGGAATGAATGAGAAAATGACAATTGGATGCATTTTAAGTTTTTCTTTAAATCTGGCTTCCCAGGAACACGTCTGCTCTACGGTACGAGGCACAGCTGTTTGTGATAAGGTGCCTGCTGTCTGTCTGTTTAATGGCGTCAGTAGCCTTTTCAAGTTGTAATCGTTGGCTGTTCATTTCCAACTTGTGGGTTGTTCATAATCTTTTTTTAAAGTACATAGTAGTTGTTCAGGAAGCAAACAGTGCATGGATCTGTCTGGGTGAAGGTTCTCAAATGGCCTATTTTTCCCTTTTCCTTAATATCTTTAGAACTCTCAAACTAAACAAGGAAAAACATGTTTGTCTTTTTGAATCACGCCGTTCTATATTCTAAAAGGTAGACATACAAACTGAATCTGAGATTCCTCTGGGAATGGGGAGCACATCTGCCTTCTATTAGGAAAACTTGCTGAAGTTTAAGTGTGGCGAGGGGGTCATCTGACCTCATGCCTCATTTAATAGGTCAGGGAGCAGGCTCACAGAAGTGAAGCCAGCCACCCCAGCTAATGAGAAGAGATCCTGGGTCCGCACTCCCCGCCCGACCTTTGCCTCTGAGCTGAACTACTTTTATGACAAGTGACCTCGCAGAGATGCCAGAAAAAATGAAAGTTTCCAGAAACCACCCATGTACTTTTCAGATGAGATTTCTGAATATTTCCCAGGACTTTAAGCTAGGGGTTTGATTTGGAAGTGTAGGTGGAATCGCAAATAGTTAGAGGAATGCCTACTGCTGAGAATTAACCTCTAGATGTCCCCTGTGCAATGGGGACTTTATGCTTTCTGCAACGGAGCTTTAAAATAAAATAGCGATGTGAAGTAGCGTGTGTTACATGTAATATGACAGACAGTGATTTACTTGAGTACCCTTATTTTGTGTAGTTCCAAATCTATACGTACAGATTGGTATAGACGTTCCAGACCGAGGTAGGCACCATTGCTTCCTTTGTCCTGTACTTTACTTGCTAGGACAGTGTTAGATTCTGCTGTCTTAGTGGGGCCTGGTATAAGTGATAAAAGACTCTTTGACCCATGTACAGTATCACATAAGCAGGAAGAAATCTTTTTTTCTGTTAAACCACTCAGAAGTTCAGACGGGCAGACTTGTCAAGAGGGAAGCTTGCGATAGCTACTTATTATTTTTTTTAACCATCATGATGACTTCCCTGTGCCCTTTTTCCTTCTATTCTTTGAATTTTGTTAGAGACTCGGGAATGTGATCTAGTGATTCCAGATTTTAAACCTTTCTTCTACCTGAAGGGAAACCACACTAATTTGAATTTCATCAGGTGTTGTGAATTTTATATTTTGTCAAAAGAGAAAGAGCTTAATTACAATGAAAATACTTTTTACAGTGATTATTCTCTGCTTACTGTTATTAAAAGGGAAAATTGGCCACATTTTTTCATTAGTCTGTACCCAAATGTCTCAGCGGTATGCAGGCCAACATTCTGCTAGTTTTCCTAGTGCAGGGAAGTTTCCTAATCCTCTATGGCAGGCAATATTATTCCATCCTTTATCATCATAATAATTGCACCAAAACAAGTACTGCCTTGTGATCTAAGACTGGAGTTTCCTCTATATTTTTGGCCTCTCCAGTTCCCACTAATAGAACTGCAGCTTTGTATGTGCCCATCCAAACTTCAGACTGGGTGGCCTTTCTGGAACCGGGTAAACTATAGTTTGGGCTCTCTCATAGCTAACTGTGATTGGGGTGACAGGAAGTCATGTGTGCTGCATCCCACTCACGTTTGCTGTTGTTTGGTTTTTGGTTTGTTTGTTTGTTTGTTTGTTTGTTTGTTTTTCGAGACAGGGTTTCTCTGTGTAGCCCTGGCTGTCCTGGAACTCACTTTGTAGATGAGGCTGGCCTTGAACTCAGAAATCCGCCTGCCTCTGCCTCCCGAGTGCTGGGATTAACGGCGTGTGCCAACATGCCCAGCTCCACACATATTTTTAAAAGGAAATTGCTGATCCAGACTCGGAAAGACAAAAATCAGTTATTCTCACATCCCTGGATTCTAGAATAATATATTCAGGGGTCGGTGTGTGTGTGTGTGTGTGTGTGTGTGTGTGTGTGTGTGTGTGTGTGTGTGTGCATTTGTGTCTGTCTGTCTCTGTGTAAGCAGAAAGAAAAGGAAAGAATGCAGTAGGAAATGAGGAACATAGGATAGTGGAGAGAGGAGACAGAAAGACCATAGAGCCTGCTCCTACTTATAGATGGAACTTAGATTTTTAAACATAATGGCTTAAAAGCAGAAGGTATACTATTTTAGGGTAGGAACCAGACTAGTGAATATGGTTAGAAAGACCAAGGACAGAGATGGAGCAGATATGAGCAGAGCACAATAATGCACCTGTCTGAAGCCCATTATTTTCTATGCTTATTTGAAATTGATAAAAATTACTATACAATAGCAAAAATTGAATTACCTACTCTTCATTTCCTCTCTCCTTTTCCATTTCCTTAGGTGTTACGCCAAAGGGCCAATTTAGTTGTTTCCTTTTTAGATTTACTGATTTTTTATTTTATGCCTGTGGATATTATTCCTGCATGTATGTCTGTGTTTCACATGTGTGTTTGTAAAGGCCAGAAAATGAAATTGGATCCCCTGTAACTGGAGTTGCAGATGGTTGTGAGTTGCCCTTTGGTGCTGAAAATTGAACCCCCCATCCTCTCAAAGAGCCAGAAGTGCTATTAATCACCAAGCCAGTTCTCTAGCCCAACAAAGGCCAATGCTAATTATGCAAATCTTAACTATCTAAAATCAGGACTACACAGATAGCCATGCAGCTTTGGGATATGAGTTCTGAGTCAGAATTCTGCTGGGGACTTTGTTCTATGTTTCTGACATGGTCCCTGCTGATGCTGATGTTGCTGATCTAGGACATATTTAGAATAAGAAAAAAAGAAACTGAGCCCTGGATGTCTCTAGGAGCAGAACTCCATCACTTACCTTGGATCATTCCTCTCTACATTGTTTAGTTGTTATTGTTTGTTTGTTTGTTTGTTTGTTTTATTTTTAAAAATCTGTTATGATATATTGTATACTTTATTTTTTCTTATTACGTATTTTCTTCAATTACATTTCCAATGCTATCCCAAAAGTTCCCCCCTACACACACTCCCCTACCCACCCATTCCCATTTTTTTGGCCCTGGCATTCCCCTGTACTGGGGCATATAACGTTTGCCTGACCAATGGGCCTCTCTTTCCAGTGATGGCCGACTAGGTCATCTTTTGATACATATGCAGCTAGAGTCAAGAGCTCTGGGGTACTGGTTAGTTCATAATGTTGTTCCACCTATAGGGTTGCAGATCTCTTTAGCTCCTTGGATACTTTCTCTAGCTCCTCCATTGGGGGCCCTGTGATCCATCCAATAGTTGACTGTGAGCATCCACTTCTGTGTTTGCTAGGCCCCGGCCTAGTCTCACAAGGGACAGCTATATCACCGTCCTTGCAACAAAGGCTTCTAGTGTATGCAATGGTGTCATCGCTTGGAGGCTAATTATGGGATGGATCCCTGGATATGGCAGTCTCTAGATGGACCATCCTTTTGTCACAGCTCCAAACTTTGTCTCTGAATTGGACATAGTACTACCGGAGGATTCCGCAATACCTCTCCTGGGCATATATCCAGAAGATGTCCCAACCGGTAAGAAGGACACATGCTCCACTATGTTCATAGCAGCCTTATTTATAATAGCCAGAAGCTGGAAAGAACCCAGATGTCCTTTAACAGAGGAATGGATACAAAAAATGTGGTACATTTACACAATGGAGTACTACTCAGCTATTAAAAAGAATGAATTCATGAAATTCCTAGGCAAATGGTTGGACCTGGAGGGCATCATCCTGAGTGAAGTAATCCAATCACAAAAGAACTCAAATGAAATGTACTCACTGATAAGTGGATATTAACCCAGAAACTTAGTATGTTTGTTTGTTTTAGACTCTTTGTAGGTCTCAAACTCAGAGATCTGCCTGCTTCCACCTCCTGAGTACCAGGATTAAAGGTGGGCACAGAATATCAGGGTTTGCGAAATCAAATGTCTTTGTCATCAAATGAAACAAGTATAGTCAAATGTGGCATGGTTAAAACAGCACATTTAAGTCTAAGGGGCTGTAGTTGGGACCCAACCCACCTTTGCCAGTGCTTTCGTTTGTAGACGCTTGGGGCCAGAGTTGACTATCTCTACTTCCTAAGAAAAGAAGAATCCTGCTTTGTTACTCAGGAGGAGGGATCATGATACCATTCTTTCTTTTTGCCATTTGTTCTCAACCTAGATGAAAGAAAGAAATCTACTGATACTCCAAAGTAAGGTACTAGTGTGCCCACCACTACTTCCTGAGACACAGACACACACACACAGACAAACAGACACGCACACAGAGACAGACACACAGACACGGACACACACACACAGTCAGAGAGAGAGAGAGAGAACGTTTAATCTGGCAGAGGGAGAACTCCTGTCTCTCTGGTCTTGGGGTTCTATCACTAATCAGAGTTGTGAGTTGTCAGCAGAGGGAAAGTCTACAGAAATCACTGCAGATATCTTGCTTCTGTTTCATCCTGGTAGCGTCTCACTACAGGAGCAAAACCAAATGAGACACAGTGTTGGTTAAGTTGTGTGTGTGGAGAATCATAGTGAGATTAAGTCAGGTTCCAAACAGGAATTAATGGTGGATTAAAAGTAAAGCTTCTGAAAGAGTGTGCTACCAGTTCCTCTTCAGGACAGGTGATTCAGCAAGAATACACACACACACACACACACACACACACACACACACACACTTCTCTCTGTGTAAAGCTCAGGTGACATTTCTTTTTTTTCCCCATGGAGATTTTCTTGATGGTAAAGTAGGGGAGACCCACAGTAAGTTAAAAAAATGAGTGAAACGCCAGGAGAAAAGGTACTTCAGCAGAGTAAGGTGGAAAACACTAAGTCACTTCTCTCCACAATGAGTGTAAGCTCTGGGTCTCATGGCTTCGTAATACCAGAATGTGCTGCCTTGCTCTCTGATCATCATGGGACAAGTAGATTTCCAGCAAGAAAACCTCAGTCCAAGAAAGGGCAAGTCCAATTACTGCTTCCTCCAGGGCTGCTCAGCTTGGCTAAGAGAGCCTCCCGGTGGCCCCCAGCTTCCTCCAGAGAGAATCATACTTTTCCTGGAAGGCCTTTTCCTCTTCTTGACTTTCTTTTTCTTTTCAAGGGATAGGTAGAATTGCAGGACACTCCATTTGAATCTAAAAGAATATGTTGTAGTTTCCTTCCTTCAAAATTCCATGTACCCATGTGAAATTAACAAACTCAAATGAAACCACAAGTAGGTATCCATTAAGATCTACACTAATCTCCTTGGGTAAGATTCATACTTTAATACACAAAGGAATTTTAGAGACTCCTGTTGGAATTTTAGAATTCTGGCAGGATTTGAGAAAAAAAATGTTTTTTTTTTTTTAATGTGGAAAATTTCTCCCAGAAGCTCGACCTTTATAAAATTATTAAAATAAATGGCAGGATTTGATGCCCCATCATATGAAAGGTAAAATTAGGAGGATCAGGAGTTCAAGATCAGGGTTTGCTGCTTAGCAAGTTCAAAGCCAGCCAGAACTAAATGAGCCCCTGCTTCAGAAAAATAAACAAATAAAAGTAGATAGCAGTTGAATCTGACTTTTTTTTAAAGACAGAGTTATCAGAGGGGGAGGAAGACAGAGAGAGACAGAGAGGGAGAAGGAGAGGGAGAGGGAGAGGGAGAGGGAGAGGGAGAGGGAGAGGGGGAGGGGGAGGGGGAGGGGAGGGAGAGGGAGAGGGAGAGGGAGAGGGGGAGGGAGAGAGAGAGGGAGAGGGAGGGAGAGGGAGAGGGAGAGGGAGAGAGGCTTTATTCTGGCACTATTGTGAAGGGGCTGCCTTTTTAAAATTCACGTAGATAACATGATAACCTTCATTAAGAGGCACTTATCAGTATAGATTCACTTTTGAAAACCTGGAGACAGCAAAGGTCTTATGACTGTCACTATGTAATGGGAGGATACGGAAGCACAATTATTGCCACTAAAGTAAAATCTGTGCTCTCACCAGGGAAAGGACTCCATAGCAACATTGTTATTGACCTGATGCCAACTTCAGGACCTTTAATTATACAAAACAATACTGTTTGTTTACTTAATTATTTATTTTTAATATGTGAAAGTTTGTGATTTGTTCATTGGTAGGTAACTGAACAATTTCTTAGTTAAAAAATGCTTTCAGTCTCATTTAGATGATAAACACATAGAATCAGTAAAATTCATAGAACTACCGTAAGGAATTTTGCTGTTACCAAATATATACCTTGCTGAAGAATAGACAGAAGTGAATAAGAACAGTCAAATTCTTAAATCACCTCTCTGTTTCCTTTTCTTGAATGAATGAAGGTTCTGTAGCCTCTGTCCCTAAAGTGCTTGCAATGTATGGCATGTGTTTCTGTGTGTGGAGAAAGGCAGGCAAGCCAATGAATAATTAAAGGACTGGATAAGACCATAGCCAGAGTGTGAGAACACAGAAGCAGCAGGGGGCTTGATTCTGCCTGGAAACATAAGGCAAGTGTTCACAGAAGATGCCCTATTGGGTTTGAAATAATGGGTGAGAGACTTGATACATAAAACATGACCCAGTTGCTTGTAATTACCTTCAGTCCCATCTAGAAACTGTACAAATATACACACTTAGGGCCCACGAAGATGACTGGATTGAAATCTGCAGTTGAAACCTCTGGTGAATTGTGTCTACATGAAGGATCATGGTTAGGTTGATGGTCCTTACTGGGTCTCGATATTATAAGCAGCCAGGCGTTTTGAAAAAAAAATTAGTGTCTAAATTCTCTTTCTCTTGAATTCCCATAAGTTGCCCTAAAGATCCAAGAGTCAATGTGTAGTTTAGCTACAGGCATGTGTTTGATCGTTCTGGAATGTAACGCTTCTGGGGGTCACAAAGTGGTAAAACGGATCAAGCAGACACAGTGAGGCAGCACTCCAAGATTCCAAAAGAATCTCTCAACTTTCCAAACCATAAATCTGAACGTTATAGAAATTGTTATGACTCTCCGCTGGTGTCTGGGTCTCCAGCAAGCATCCACGGAGGAAAGTTTAGCATGCCTCCAGACCCGGGAGTGGATGGAATTGGAAGGTCTCCAAGTGCAGGGCTGTAATTAGAACACAGGTTCAAGGAGGAAAGCCATTTTTGAAAACCTTGTTGATGGTCTGATGAGCTAAGGGTTATTGGTAACTCTGGGGAGGGGTCCTAGACAAGGCCAGGATGAGGCTCCTTAATTTTCACAACTTCTTTATGGTTTTTGTCTAGCTCTATTGCCTGTCTGCCCTTGCTCTAGTTCGAGAGCAAGCGAGAGAATTTAAACCCCAGAATCCATCACTGATGAACATTACAGGTCCCAGGGCATTCTCACTAGGTCCACTGCAATATTTGGGCTAAGTTCCAATCAGAAAATTACTTTCTATTGACTGTAAATTTCACACCTCCAACATGAAGACTTCCCATAACACACACTCTCTAAATTGGCTTCAGGTCCTGCCTGAGACCAAGTATGACACATACCCTCAAATGGGCTTCAAATTGAGCCACAGCCTTGGCTAAACATATTTTAATGACAACACATAACATTCAGGTCACTGAAAGAATATTTCCCTCTTCATATGATACATGTGTTGCTGGCATAAAATTATATGACTTACGTCCCCTTTCAGCAGCGGGAGGGTCGAGAAATCTTTTTCACTTTCAGTCTGAAATTACTCTGTGGTATAAATTATTACTCACAGTTCAACACTTGCTGTGTTCAGCCCAGAGGTGGCTGCCTTCTCAAAGGCTCTGTGATTTATTGGTGGAGGCAGAAGGGCTAGAGTGCCTCTGAGCGGGCATGTACCTGCTTGCTGTCCCTTCTGTCAAACGTGTCAGAGGGCTGAAGAGACAACCCCACAAAAATCACATGGATCAGACAGTCAGGGGAGAAGCCTTTAAATGGTGCTGCAGAATAACTGGGGTGTATGTGTTTATTGGGTGGTTACTAAGGAAACATCTCTTCTTGGCTGTTCCTTTAGTTCTTTGGGTTCTTCAAGACAGAATCCAAGGAGGTCTAGGTATCTTGGTGAATTCTAGAGTTGTACCTGGTTCTTAGTTCTTTATCCTTAGTTGTTGTTTTAAAATCTTTTTTTATGTTTATGCATGTAATATATGTGTATATATGTATGTATGTATACGTGTATATATATCTATATCTATCTATCTATCTATCTATCTATCTATCTATCTATCTATCTATCTATAATATGTCATAATGTTGAGGTTAGGAATCATTTCTTCATCATCCTGCACTATTTTTTACTTGTTTTTTAAGCAGGATCTCTCAGTCAAATCCATAGCTCATCAATACAGCTAGTTAGCCAGCTAAGCCACCTTGAACTAGGGACTCCTTTATCTTCACCTTGGAGGTTGAAATTACAGCCAAGCTGCCATGCCCTTCGGCATTTACACAGGCTCTGTGGGTCTTCCCGCTTTCCTGAGAAGCACTTTAACTGCTGAGCCATCTCCCCAGCCATCTCTTTCGTAATTACCTTTGTAATTAGTAATACCCTGCAACATCCACTAGACATAGAAGAGATGATATGCTTCTCATTTAATTTGCAAGACCATTGTTTTATTTATGTATAATAAGTTATGGGATGGAGGAAGAAAGATAAGTAACACTCTAAAGGTTGGAAAAAGCCATAGAGAATCATATTATTATATGTTTACTTAGAATAAAATATAATATTTATGCTTGCTTAAAATTGCACTATATATACATAGAGATATTTATGATATAATACATGCATACATACATACATACATACATACATTATGTCACCTGGAATGATAATGTTACCATCCAAAGCCATATACTATCTACTACTCCCTTTCCAGTGACCTGCATTAGAAACCGCATTTCAAGTTGTAGGTGAGAGACGTACAAGAGGCCCCCAAAACAATATTTTTGGTTTTCATACAAGGTCACTTTCTATATCTCTGGCCGACCTGTTACTTGTTTGAGTCCTCACACTTTGGCATCCTGGGTGTTTGGACTCCAGGTGTGTACCCCCATGGCAATCAAGTGTCTTGTTTTGATGGAAAGGGTGGGGCTCACCAGCACCTGGTCTCCTTCAGAAATCAAAAGGTCTAATTAACAACTGTGTGTGAATAAAGCAGAAAACAAAGGCACTGAAACCTTCCCTTGTCGTTTTTGCAAAGCTTCACTCTTTCCTTCAAGCTTCCAAAGACTATATCTTTGTCAAGAGAGATTCAGAAACCTGGAACTACTGACTTAGGGGCTGTCATTCACCAAAAGCAGCCCCTATTTAAAAAGCATGTTCATATTAGGAAAAAGTATCTGGGGTATACTCTGGTTTACAAGACAGTAACATGAAAATCAAGCCATGTTTTAATCAAGAAGAATGTATCAAATAAGTTTTGGCATGCTTTTTTCAAGATATTAAAAATGTTACAACATAGGTGTGTAGCAGAGTGCACATACGACAATGCATTTATATGTCACTTAATGGCAGGAATGTGTTTTGAGAGATGTTCAGGATGCTACTGTGTAGTCCATGACTACAAGTAATAAGTAACATATTTTGTACTATAACACATATCATATATAATACATTGTAACCATTATAACTACTTTATAGAAAATATGTTAATAATGTACACTTATAATGGTTGATATAAATACATTTTAGAGGGCATTAAGAGCCTTGCTTATAATTTGTTTTTTTTTTTAGATTGGCAGTGCTCACTTGTGCATCTTGTGCATGGATGAGTCCATCAAAATGAGATACTATTTAGAATCATGCTGCTTAAAATTTCAGTAGTGAACATGCAGAGGATCATTGAATGAGAAAGCACATGAGTCCCCAGGTGGATGCGCAGAAGGCATAATGCGTTCCTGGAAGCCTAAAGCAGAAACAATGTTCCACAGGCACAGAAAGGAATGGGTCCTATAGGTAGAGACCTGGCCCAACACAGAGGACACAGATGTGTAGCTGGGATAGAGAGAGATGATGTAGCTTAGAGCAGCAGATAAAGGACAGGCATAGAGAGCGCGTAGCCCATGTTCTAGAACTTTGGTTTTGTCTGGAAATAAAAATGTCTCTGAAAGTTTGGTTGTTAGAAATCCCTATATTCTTTTCTCATGTCCTGGGAGGTCATGTTAATGATTTTTATAATTAAGTGTTTGCAATTTTAACCTAACCTAACAAGCATTAAATGATATTTAAGGACAGTGCTACAGAGGAGAGTCAGAATTGGTTATACTGCAAAAATAAAAGGAAATGCTGTTTCAACTTAGACTGCAAAGTTGTCTCCAGGACTGGAGGTCCAGGCAGCAGATGTTAAGTGAAGGTTGTCTGTTAGATACCTCCTTGTCTTGGCAAAGCTCCGTAAGAAGCCTTGAAAATAACAGAAATACTAGAAATCTTTGGAACCCAGAGGAGATCAAGTTTGCTTCAGTGATGTCACACACGTTGTTAAGTGAAAACAGGAGCTTCACTGTTCCCTGGAACAAGTGAGGTAGACCAACCACCCCACCTGGCTGAGCACGGTCTGTGAGAGGAAACTGGAGACAGATGGTACCCAGTAGCCCAACCAGAATATAGCTGAGACCATGCCCAGGGGGTAGACTTAGAAAGTTCTGGGGGAAAAAAAAAGAAGCTCAGTTTCACTCACAAAATCTTTGTGCCAAGTCCGACTGAATGTCTCCTGTATAATTTTGGTTTGTGTGGTTATAAGATTTTATGGATTCTTGGAACCAAGAAGGGAGACCATGAGGAAAGCAGCTGTCAACACAGGCTCTTACGGAAATCATACATTTCAATTCAGCTGGCATTAGGTTTGGTGCTGACATCATAAGTTGCAGGCAAAGGTATAAGATACGGCTTCTTATACAGGGCTTCAGTCAATCTCAGGATCAGATGTTGTACAAGTGGTGAGCCAAATGTGGGTTAAATAAAATAGTGTGGTACAAGGAAGAAAGTGTCAGGGCAAAGATTAGGCGAAGCTAGAGCAATGGTCATGAATTTTCAAAGCCACAGAGTAGTTTTCAGCCAGGTTAGCCTTTTGTTGCCTTCTAATCAGCCCAAATAGTATATTCATGAGAAAAAAATCTAAACATCTGTGCCTTTGTATGTATTTTTGTATGTATTTAAGTTAAATCCAATTCAAAAGAAGTCACAGGAACTATACAGGTTAAATTCCCTTCCTATACCCATCTTCCCTTCCCTTCTGCTGTAGTACCCACAGATGTCCTGAGTAGCCTGCTATCCCCAGCAGAACTCCATTGTCCCACCAGCTCTTTACCCATCTTCATCAGACCTGATGATCTGGAACCATACAGCCCAAAGATAGCCATCAGAGGCCTGACACATACAAGGATCATTGAGATTAGGGCCCTTCCAAATATCTACTACAACAAGAACATCAGGTACTAAAGCCACCCAGATGTCTAAAAGCCCCTGAAAGAACACAATCAATAAAAAACAGGGTAATATGATACCTTCAGAGCACAGCCAAAATACTACAGTAAGCAGGTGAATATACAAACACATCTGAGTCAGAAGAAAATGACCTTAAATCTAACCTTATAAAAATGATAGGGACATTTAAAGAGGAAATGAATAAATCCCTTTAAGAAATGCAGGAAAATAAAATTAAAGAGGAGAAGGAAAAGAATAAAACTTTTCAATACCTGAAAATAAAAATAGAAGCAACAAAGAAAACAAACTGAGGGGATCCTGGCAATAGAAAACATAGGGAAGAAAAAAAAGAACAACAGATGCAAACATCACCAAGAGAATACAAGAGAATATAATGTATAGAAGAAACTGATACATCAGCCAACGAAAAGTTTAAATCTAAAAAATTCTGGACAGAAAACACCCAGGAAATCTAGGATACCATAAAAGAACCTAACCTAAGAATAGTAGGAATAGAAGAAAGTGAAGAGTCCCAGCTCCAAGGACCAGGAAATACTCTCAACAAAATCATAGAACACTTTGCCAACCTAAAGAAAGAGATGCCTGTAAACATACAAGAAACATATAGAATACAAATTAGACTGGACCAGAAAAGAAAATCCTCTTTATACATACTAAAGGAAGAATATCAAGAGCAGCAAGGGGAAAGGCCAGGAAACATAGAGAGGTGGATATATTAGAATTATACCTTTCTTCTTAACAGAGACTCTAAAAACTAGGAAGGTCACACAGATAGATATCTTGCAACCTTTAATAAACCACAGATACCAACCTAAACTAGTATAGCCAGCAAAACTCTCAGTCACCTTAGATGGAAAAAACAAAATATTTCAAGACAAATCCAAATTTAAAACAATATCTATCCACAAATCCAGCCCTACAGAAAATAGTACAAGGAAAACTCTATCCCAGTGAGGACAACTGCACCCTAGAAAACACAGGAAATAAGTAATTCTATACCTTCATACCAGCAAAAACAAGGAACCCCCCCCACTTATACTACCAACATCAAAATATCAGGAATTAACAATCACTGGTAATTAATATCTCTCAATACCAATGAAACCCATTCCCCAATAAAAAGACACAAATTAAGCAGAATGGATGCAAAACCAGGATCCATCATTTTGCTGCATACAAGCAACACACCTCAGCAATAAAATCGACATTATCTCACAGTAAGGGAGTAGAAAACGTTTCCAAGCAAACAGATCCAAGAGAAGCAGGCTGGAGTAGATATTCTAATATCTAACAAAATAGACTTTCAACCAAAAGCAGGGAAGGACACTTCATACTCATCGAAAGAAAAAATATACCAAGATGATATCTTAATTCTGAACATCTATGCCTCACACACAAATATAACCACATTTGTCAAAGAAACATTGCTGAAGCTTAAATCACATATTGAACCCCACACATTAATTGTGGGAGATTTCAACACCCTACTCTCACCACCTGACATGTTATCCAGACAAAAACTAAACAGAGAAGTAATAAAACTAATGGGCATTATGTATCAAATGGACCTAAGAGACATCTACAGAATATCTCACCCAAATGCTAGAGAATAGCATGTACCTATTTTTCCATGTATATATTCTTCTCAGTACCTCATGGATTCTTCTTCAAAATTTACCATATAGTCTGTCACAAAGCAAGCCTGAATAAACACAAGACGATTGAAATAACACCTTTATCTTATTGGACCACCATGGGTTAAATAGCAGAACACCAGAAAGTATATACATTCATGGAAATTGAACAACTCTGCACTCTATAATTTGTGGTCCAGGAAAAAAAATAAAGAAACTAAAGACTTTCTAGAATTAAATGAAAATGAAGGCACAACATACCCAAATTTATGTGACACGATGAAAGCAGTGTTAAGAGTGTTAAGTTCATAGCACTAAGTGACTACATAAAGAAATTAGAAAGTTCTCATACGAGCAATTTAAAAGCATACCTGAAAGCTCTAGAAGAAGCAAACATACCTAAGAGGAGAAGATGGCAGGAAATAATAAAAACCAGGGCTGAAAACAATCAATTAAAAACAAAGAAAATAAAAAAATTAATCAAGGAAACCAAGAGTGGGTTCTTTGAGAAAATCAACAAGATTGACAAACCCTTAGCCAAATTAACCAAAAGACAGGGACAGCGTCCAAATAAACAAAGAAAGAGGAGACATAGCAACAGACAAGGAGGAAATCCAAAAAGTCATTAGGTCTTACTTCAACACCTGTATTCAACAAAATTAGAAAATCTTAATGAAATGGATGATTTTCTAGACAGATTTCACTTACCAAAGTTAAATCAAACTAGAAAACTATGTAAGCAGCCTTATAACCCTTAAGGAAATAGAAGCATCCATTAAAAGTCTCCCAACAACAACAACAACAACAACAACAACAACAAAACAACCGAGGACCAGATGGTTTTAGTGCAGAATTCTACCAAACTTCTGAAGAAGACCTAATCCAAATACTCCTCAAACTATTCCACAAAATAGAAACAAAAAGAATGCTGCCAAACTCATGCTATGAAGCTACAGTCACCCTGATACCTAAAATACACAAAGACTCAATACAGAAAGAGGATTTCAGACTAATTTCTCTTATGATTCTCGATGCAAAAATACTCAGTACAATACATGCAAACTGAATCCAAGCACACAGGAAAACTCCATCCACAGTGATCAAGTAGACTTCATCTCAAGGTGCAGGGATGGTTCAATGTAATCCACATCAAACAAACTGAAAGGAAACAACAACAACAACAACATGCAATCATTTCATTAGATGCTGCAAAAGCCTTTGATAAAATCCAACACCCTTTCATGCTAGAAGTCTTAGATAATGGATACACGGCACATTCTAAACACAATAAAAGCAATTTAGAGCAAGCCAATAACTAACATCAAATAAATGGCAAGAAAATTAAAACAAGTCCACTAAAATCAGACAAGGCTGCCCACTTAATATAGTGCTTGAAATTCTAGCTTAAACAATAAGACAATGAAATCAGATCAAGGTGATACAAATTGGAAAGGAAGAAGTCAAAGTAGCACTATTGATGGTTGATATGATAGTATACACAAGTGACCCCCAACATTCTACCAGTCTACTCCTACAGCTGACAAACACTTTCAACAAAGTGGCTGTGTGCAACATGAACTAAAAAACATATCAGTATCCCTCCTCTATGATAAACCAAGCCAAAAAAGTAATTAGGGAAACAACACCCTTTACAATAGCCCAGAATAATGTAAAATATCTTGGTATAACTCTAACCAAATAAGTGAAAGACCTATATGACAAGAACTTCAAATCGCTGAAGAAAGAAATTGAGGAAGATATCAGAAGATGGAAAGATCTCATGGATCAGTAGGATTAAAATAGTGAAAACTGCCATCTTACTTGGTAAGCAGTTTACAGATTCAATGCAGTTGCCATCAAAATTCCAACACAGTTATTTACACAGTTAATTAGGAATTCTCAACTTCATATGGAAAACCAAAAAACGCAGGACAGCTCAAACAGTTCTGGACAATAAAAGAACTTCTGGATGCATCACCATCCTTGACCTCAAGCTGTACTACAGAGCAATAGTGATTAAAACTGTATTGGTATAGGAACAAGCAGATTGATCAGTGGAATAGAATTGAAGACCCAGAAATAAACCCACCAATTTATGGACACTTGGTTTTTGACAGAGAAGGCAAAAAACCACACAATGGGAAAAAAGTATCTTCAACAAATAATCTAACTGGATGTCTGCATGTAGAATAGTGCAAATAGATTCATATTTATTACCCTGCACAAAACTAAATCCACATGTATGTAAGACCTCATTGTAAAACCAGATACACTCAATCTAATAGAGCAGAAAGTGGGGAATAGCCTTGAACTCATTGGTACAGAAGAATAGACCTTCAGCAAATTTACATCTGACAGAGCTCATGTCCACACTGTATAAAGAACTCAAGAAGTTAGACACCAACAACCCAAATAACCCAATGAAAAATGAAGCACAGAACTAAACAGGGCATTTTCAACAGAGGCATCTGGAATGGCTGAGAAGCACACTTAATCATCAGGGAAATCTAAATTAAAAGGACTCTGAGATTCTATATTATACCCATCAGAATGGCTAAGATCAAAACCACAAGTGACAGCTGGTGAGGATGTGGAGCAAGGGGAAACACTCCTCTATTGCTGGTGGGAGAGCAAACTTGGACAACCACTTTGGAAATCAATTTGGAGGTTTCTTAGAAATAGCTCTACCTTAAGACCCATCTATACCACTCCTGCATATACCCAAAAGATGTTCCACCATACCATAGGAACACTTGCTTTCTGCTCATAGAACTTTATTCTTAACACCAGAGACTGGAAACAACCTAGATGCCCCTCAACTGAAGAATGGAGAAAGAAAATGTGTTACATATACACAATGGAAGACTCTTCAGCTTCTGAAAACAAAGACACCATAAAGTTTGCAGGTAAATGGATGGAACTTGAGAATATCTTCCTCAGTGGGGTAACCCAGTCTCCAAAGGACATGCATGGTATATACTCACTTATAAGTAGATATTAGCTATAAAATACAGATATCCACGCTACACTGTGCAAACTCAAAGAACTTAAACAAGAAGGAAGGCACAAGGGAATATGCTTGAATCTCACTTAGAAGGGAGAATCATAGAAGGCAGATGGAGGGAGAGATCTGAATGGGAGAGGGGATGGAGAAGGGCATGAGGGTGTTCAGGATCAGGTGTGGGGAGGGACAGGGAGATGGCAAATGGCCATAAGAATTAATGAAAATCTGAATGCCCCTATGTGGGGGGCATCTTGAGAACCTGTCAGAGACATGGGATAGGGGAGACTCCCAGGAATCAGTGGCAGTGACCTTAGTGAGACCCACAGCATTGGGGATATGTAACCTGAAGAGACCACCTCCTGTAGTCAGGCAGGAATCACAGTGGAGCAATAGGGACATCAAACCACCCCCAAAAAACTTTCAAATTTATGCTGTCTATAAGAAATGAAGGGACAGGAGGTGGAGCAGAGACTGAGGGAATGGCCAAGCAATAACTGGCCCAACTTGAGACTCATCTCATGGACACACACCAATCCCTGACACTGTTAATAATACTGTAATGCTTGCAGACAGAAGCATGCTGTCCTCTGATAGGTTCCACCCAACAGCTGACTCAGACAGATGCAGAGACCCACAGCCAGACAGTAGATGGAGCTTTGAGACTCTTATGGAAGAGTTAGGGGAAGGGTCGAGGTCTCCAAAAGGGATAGGAACTCCACAGAAAGACTAATAGAGTCAACTAACCTGGACCCTTGGGGGCTCCCAGAGACTGAACCTAAGAACATATACAAACTGGGCCTACGCCACTCTGCACATATGTAGTAGATGTGTAGCTCGGTCTTCATGCTGGTCCCAAGTAAGTAGAGCAGGGCTTGTCCCTAAAGCTGTTGCCCTGTCTGTGGAGTACATTGTTCTATCTGGACTGCCTTGTTTGACCCCAGTGGGAGAGGAAGCACCTGGTCCTGCACAGACCTGGTGTGCCAGGGTAGAGGAATACCAAGGGGGACTTCCACCCTCTCAGAGGAGAAAGGGAGGGGAGGATGAGTGGAGAGACTCTGGGAGGGGAACCAGAGAAAGGAGGTATTGATCGCCATGTAAGATGAATTTAAAAAAAAAGGAAGTCATGGACCCTACTATTTCTAATTTTGCTAAAGCAGCAGTTCTCAACCTGTGGGTCAGGACCCCTTTGGAGTCAAATGACCCATTCACAGGGGTCACCTAATACCATCAGAAAACACAGATATTTACATTATGACTCATAGTAGTATCAAAAATTATAGTTATGTAGTAGCAACAAAAAGAATTTTATGGCTGCGGGGTGGGTGGGGGGCCACCACAACATGCGGAACTATATTAAGGGCACACGGCCTTAGGAAGGCTGAGAACAGCTATGCTAAAGCAACATGGTATCATGTTGCCTTCTAAATACCTATCCTTGCACCCATAGGCAAATGCAACTCTTATCGCTCATTAGCAGATGGCAGCTAATACAAAGGATAACAACTGTCGAGAAAGCGATTATGACATGCTTGATCCTAAATGGGACATCTATTATCCTGTAGTCCCAATACCCATTAACAGTGGGGAAAGGAGGGGCAGAAAGACGGTAAAAGCAGAATTTGAAATCATACATTCACAGCAGCAGTGGGTGCTGGCACAAGGCTTTCACAGGACCAAGCCAGTCAACACTTCAGCATGGAGTGGGAAGCAGCTGATATAGCCTCTCTCCTAGCTGAGGAGATATTGCAGTTGATGGAGGGAGATAGACACTGGAGAAAGGACGGTGCATTTTCTTCACGAGTGTGTCCTATGGTACTTTATCCTTGCTCTACATGATGCTACCTCATCCCCATGCATAACATGGACACCACCAAGGGGAAGCAGTGGGTTATAAAGACAAGAAAAAAGAGGGGGGATTGATAAATTTAGCTTGTGTGGGCAATGTGGGAAAAGTTGCCCCCATCCCTCAAGAAGATGGTGTGAGAGAACTGGCCTTGTCTCTCACTGACTATAGCCCTCAGGAGACTGGGCCCTGCACCTTGCCTAAGCAGTGTGTCAGAGCTGGCCCTGGTGGTGTGGGTGCTGAACTGCTGGCTCTGGTGTCATGGTGTCATGGTGCTGGAGAGCTGACTCTGACAGCCTGAGGAAGGGAGAGCTAGTCCTACCTCTTGCTGACTGTCACAAGCAGGAGAGCTGGCTCCACCTTTCAGCTGTGTAAAGCAGGCAAGCTGGCACTGGAGGTGCGTGCAATGGAGAGCTGGCTGGGTGAACAACACAGCCACCACCCAGGTTCAGATTCAGATTCAGATTCAGTTGTCCCCGTACCACCTACCCTATCTGCAGGAGTACAGGGAGGTGCAGGCCCTCTATAACCAAAGCTGCAGGATCTCCATGACACAGAGAAAACATAGGATAACTGAGGATCTGGGAGGAGCCCAGGTGAGGACCCGGCATTGATGGTATAGCAGCAGTCAGAGGCCTCTAGCCACTCAGTGCGGTGAGCATTTGCAAGTAAAGATGTGTAGACAAAAGGGGACACTGTGGGACACACTGCAGCTTCCATGGAGATGTTTTTCTCCTGTTTTTGTTTTTATTTTAGTGTTATTTTTTGTTTGTTTTCTTTTGGGAAGAGGTTGCAAGGGCAGAGGTGAATTTGGGGTGGGGGGGTTGGACAGAGAGATAAGTGGGGTTGGAGTGCACAATGTAAAATTCATGAAGAATCAATACATAGTTAAACAAGAAAGAAATTTAGGAACTGGATGTGGGGGTTGGTCCACAAGGAAGAAAATAAGGAGTAGATGTGAGATATGATCTTAAAATGTTATATTTGTTATAAAATTACCAAAGAGTAAATACAAATTAAAAATCAGCAATAGGCTTGCCTTCCTATTGAGGATTAATTCTTCCATTTAGCCAGCTAGATCTTCTTTTTGTTTTTTTATAAAGGCACATCTATATGACACTGAGAGAATCTAAGTATAGTCTAGAAACTCTCCAACTTCTCTATGCAGTTAATATTACTTAATCAGAGCACCAAGGAGAGACCTATAAAGTGGCTCTTGTTTTTATAGCTTACAAGGAATGAACTCATGTAATGACATTTTCCAAATGAACTTGCTTCCCTCCTCTCTTCTTCCCCATCACCTCTCTCTCCCTGGTGCCCTCCTACGACCTCTCTCTGGACCTCTCTCATGAGCTTCAGTCTCCTTCCCACTTCCAGGTCATTTACCAAGACCTCATTTTCCAAATGAACTTGCTTCCCTGCTCTCTTCTTCCCCATCACCTCTCTCTCCCTGGTGCCCTCCTACGACCTCTCTCTGGACCTCTCTCATGAGCTTCAGTCTCCTTCCCACTTCCAGGTCATTTACCAAGACCTCTTGTTTCTCTCTCATGGTCTATTTTATTCACAGCCTACCTGCAATCCCACAGTAATCTTATTTGTACAAAACAAATTTAAAAGTTAGGATCTGCATTTGAGTGATAACAAGAACGAACTGTTTGTTGTCTACAAAGAACACACATCCAAAAGCTGATTATCAAAAAATGGAAATCAAACTTCCAAGCAAATAGAAGCTGCAAACAGAAGTAGCTAAACTTTTATCAGGTAAAGTAGCTTTCACACCAATTCTAATCAGAAGACACAAAGAGTGCTACTGCATCACAATGAAGGGAACCATCCATAATATGATATAATAATTATAAGCATTTGCATTCCTAATTTCAGAGCTTCTCCCTTTGTAAAAGCAAACACTAAATGATGTAAAGGGCCACACAAATCTTGTCTCAATAATAGTGGGCAACATCAATACCAAATTGCTATACCTATAAAGATATAGATATATCTATACAGATACCCAAGTTAATATCACCTAAAATATTTATTATCTATGATATAAATAAACTGGATTATATAGATGCACAATATTCCATGCCACAGATGGAGAATATGCATTCTTTTCAGCAATATGGGCAACATTTTCCAAAACTAATCACACCATAGAAACCTTCAGCAACTCTGAGAATATTGAGGTAATTGCTTGCATCCTGTTATAGACCACACTGAAATAAAAATCGAAATCAATACGAAGAGTGACTATAGGCATTATACAAGTAGAGAGTGAATGATTTACCTTTGAATGAACTGTAGGTCATTGAAAAAATTCAGGAAGGAAATTGAAAACCAATTACAAACACATGGAAATGAACGCGTAATCCACCAGCCTCTGGGGCAAAGCTTTGATGTCCTAAGAGCAAAGTTTATAGCTGTATGTGTTTACATTAAAAAATCAGAGAGATCTCAAATAAACAACCTAATGATGTAACTTAAAGCCCTAGAATAATCCTGACCCATCTGCAGAAGGAGAATTTGAGCCACAGTGTGACAAAGTGACTTGCTCATGTTCAACTGCTATCAAGTGGCAGAACTTGAAATTCAATTTAAGATTGCCAACTCCAGCTTAGATGTTGCCACCACACTGGACAAGGAATTTTGTCTTTCAAATACTAACTAATCTTCCCAGTTCATTGATAGTCCAAGACTCATACTTTGTATTTATTTCCCACTTTGCTCTTAAAGTCCCTAACCAATAAAATTTTAAATGTTTGAACCACATTGAGGAACTTACACTTATTTGTGGAAAGTGATTTCTTTTAGATGATTTTATGACATTGTTTCTGTACATGGAATGTTCTTGTGTTCACTGCTCAGTAAATAATTCTTTCTTAGGCTGAACACTTGATATGTTTTCCTTGATTTGCCCCTCTCTGAGTCCATCAGCTCTGCCTTTGAATTCTCTCCAGAGTGGGGGCCTGCTCACCACCTCCAGCAGGACCATGGTAAATGTTATTCACCTGGTCTACAGCCGTAGCCTCATAGATACCCTCCTCTCAAGGTCTTTATGGTCTATGTGTCACAAGGTGACCACAAGGATGCTCTCAAAATGCTATTTGGTTCATGTTATTCCTATGCTCAAAGCTTTCTAGGGACTCTGACTCCAAAATAAAATTAAATCCTTTCACAATCTTTTCTAAGGCTGCACATGACCAGATGAAGGGAAAGTTGATCCTGTCTCCTACCTGTATCTCCCTCATTGAGATGGCAAATACACAGTTGGGTAATATTACCAATAAGCTGAGCACTTGCCTGGCCTCTAGACACCTATCAGGACTTTGCCCAAACTATTTAAGTATTTCCATTTTTAAAATCATATGCTCATTTCTGTTCTAATTTTACCTTATCAGAAACTGCTTCCTTGATTACCAAAGGCCACAAATTTTTGCTTGCATTTTAGAATAGTAGTTCTCAGCCTATCGTTCACAACCCCTTGTGGTGGTCGCATATGAGATAGCATTCACCTTAGATATTACCTTATGATACATAAGAGTAGCAAAATTATAGTTATGAAGTAGCAAGGAAATAATTTTATGGCTGGGGGTCATCACAACACGACTAACTGTTTTTAAAGGGTTGCAGTGTTAGGAAAGGTGTTCTAGAAATTTTACACATTAACACTACATATATGATTAACAAATAGAAAATATTTCGCGTATAAATATAAGAGAAAATATCTTCAAGCATTTTCCAGTTTCAAAACAATTGCCAGTATTCACTTCTTCATAGTACTCCTTAACAAATATTTTAAAATACGACAGTACAAAAGTAATGGATTTATCATAAATTAGATGTCTGTGTAACTGTCATCTGTATTGAGACATGTACACAGTTGAAACTTCATTGCTGAATTCCCTGTAGTCGTCACTTAATAATTAGCTCCATTTGTCTCCATAAATGGAAACAGCATTCTGCTCTTGATGGTGTCTAATTCCCCGCTTCTCTTAAAGAAGGCCACTGAAATGCGCAATTAAGACTGACTGTTGTTTTTTTCTTTCATATACAGTGGATTTTTTATATTTTTATTTAATCTTTTTTGCTTATTATAATAAATTTTTGACTCATGTATTTTGTTGCATGCAGTTCTAATTCCTTTATTTTCCTTACAATCTAGTATTCTACTGAGTGATTATCTACAACTCATTTTGATTTTGAGTTCTATTGGTGGTGCACAGTAGACATTATACAGCTGCTTTGACCACTTTTGTGTAGTATTCTATGCATATGCACACAGACTTCTGTGGGTTGTATACCCAAGGATGAAATGTCTGAGTCAGAGGTTAAGGGGATGCGAAATTTTAGTCAATAATTCCAAACTATGTTTCAAGTATTTGTGCCAATTTAGTTTCACCAGGAGGACAGATGAAGGCTAAATAACCTTCATTCTTGCCAACATTCAGTTCTGTGAGTATTTCACAAGTGAGTCTAAGCTCCGGGGTGGGTAGCAGTTTTTCTTGTGACTTTAATTTTTAATTTCCCTATTGCTAATTACACTGGGGACTGACTTTGTGTTTTTTGTTTAAGTATTTATTAGATTTCCAATATTTTCTTCTTGAAAGTGCATCCTTAAAGACTGCTCCTATTTGTAGTTACATTTCCCCAGGAGACTGCTAAGAGATTTTTGTCTGATTTCTGTACTATCCTTTGTGGTAAATTTGTTGGCAATGTCTTTCCCCACTCTGTGTCATCCTTTGCTTTCTTTCATCGTGCCTCTAGCTGAAGAGAAACTTTGGTTCTTATACACTCCAGGTGTCAATATTTCTTTGCTTACGCTTCTTTTTCTTTGCTCAAGGTTCACGGCTTAGTTCTGCTTAACTTTTAGAATGTTTACACATAAATACCATCTATTTGAATCTATCATTCAACTGCAGTAAATTAATCTTTTGGGGGCTTATTTGAAAATTGTTGAGCCTGTTTTGTACCGCAGATATTTTAGTTGACTTAGTAGAATATGATTTCCTAGTGAAGTGCAGCCTTATTTCTTTTATAAAGTAATTTACCTTAATTAGAAATAAAAAATTAGCTACCTTATACAACAAGCTTTGTTGTCCTTTTAAAAGAATGTCCTTTACCTGAATATACATACCAACCAGGAGTCATTTCAGCACATTTGACCATGTACAGAGGTAGAGAGTACACATTTCATTTTGAGATTTCAATTAGAATCCATGGCTGTATAAGTTTGGACAGTCTTGACATCTTTACAATACTGTAGTGACTCTTAATTTATGAACACACTTTTCCTTTGTCTATTCGTTAGATGTTTGTTTTATCACAATATTTGTTTTTTAGTTTTCATTATAGATCTCTTATACAGTATTGATATCATGGGGCCTTCTGTGTATCTTTTTATAGATCACAATTCTCCCCATCTTTAATCCTGTAAAGATTTGAGTCTAATAGGACCACTTGCCAGCAAAGCTGGTCCTGAGAAAAAGGCATCTTGGCTTACATGGCAGCTGCTTTTCTGAGTCCATTAGAGCTCCCAGAAAATTCATAGATCATACTCAGAGAGCACAGGGAGCCTAATGGTGAGAAAGAAAATGGGTCTTTAGCAAGAGTAGTGGGAAGGTCACTTCCTCAGAGGTTGGGAACCTCATCTACTGAAGAAAGGCCCTTTCAAAGTGAGGAGTGGGGCTCAGTTTGTCCTGCAGTGTAGCTGGCAGCAGGATGATAGTGTGTATTTGACTTCCATCTGTCTCAGTCTGTCCCCACCCCCAGCCCAATAATAACAGTTTATGGACTCATTCAGGAAGCACATAGATGGGTTCAGATCTTTTATTCTGTGAGGCTTACCTAAACTGAAGGCAGCTGATGGCTTTACTCAGTCTATAAATTTCCATGGTAATTCTTAAAGGGATATGTACCCCCAGGATAATATTTAACCATACACTTTGCATTTTGTGTCCCAGTGAAGCTGACAAGTGAAATTAAGTAGCCCATTAGTAATTTTCTATAACTTACTATTGGTGGCTAAGCTCACACTCGGAGCACAGTCATATAAAATGAGCTTGCATATTCTAGTGGCACTTTTCCTACTAATCACTGAGAGAAAGGTGACAAATTCCACTAGGCAAGCTTTGGTTCTCCGTATGGTTAATTTTTTACTCTTCATGTTTTTTTATTCCATGTTGGTAGGACCATTCACGTTAGGATCACTCTTCCTCTGCTCTGTTTTTCAGTTCATGTTGCCAAATTGATATCTACCCTGTAATCAATCAGATTTTATATCTGATACGGTTTTAACCTTGAAAAAAAATCTCATTTTGTAATTTATTCTAGACCTCTGCTGGAAGTTTCCCTTGTTTATATTTATTTGTAAAATTCCACATTTATTTATTTATTTATTTATTTATTTATTCAGTCATTCATTTATTTTTATGGGGCATGTATGTACAACAGAAGACTTGTAGAGATCAGAGTACAATTAGCACGAATCAATTCTTTCCTTTCTATCTGGGACTTGGGAATTGGACTCAGCTTGTTCCATTTGGCAGCATGTGCCTTTGCCTCCTGAGCCATCTTGCTAGCTCTTTTATTTACTTATTTCTGTGAAAAATCATAAATTTACAATTTTTGCCTGTGTACATGTGTGGTGTGTATACAAATATATATGTATGCTGGCCTGTATATGGACATGTGTGTCTATCTTCTTTATTGAGATAGGTCTCACACTTGAACAAAGACCTGCGGATTCAGTGAGCTCATCTGGATAGCTTGTTTCAGGCCTCTCCTTCCCGTTTCTCCACTATGTTCTGGGATTATAGGCAGGCTTCCAAGCCTTCTCTGCATTTATATCAGTGCTCTGGTCCCCACAATTGTATGAAAAGTACATTGCCTACTGAGCATCTCCCCAGCCCAAGAGTGTTTAAAGTCTTAGAGTGTGATGACTTCTGTGTGCTGTTGTTTTGCCTTGCTTCTATCTAGAAACTTTTGTTTCTTTTTCTGGTGGCTACTCTGGTTCAATGCTGGACATGTTTTTGTTGTTGTTTTGTTGTTTTTTTTGTCATTTTTTTGTTTTGTTTCTTTTTTTTTTAACAAAATACTGGTACATTTAAAAATCATTATAATGATTGAGAGAGAGCCAATGCTTCTAGATTTTCCCCAGAAGGAATTTATATTTATTTTACTCCGGGTCTGGGTATTTTAAGAATCAACACCATCTTAATTCTGTCTCAGGGAGAGCTGGATGTCAGCCCTGAGAGGTGTCTTTATCAGGTTTTTCTCAGTCAAGTGCAACTTCCATATTTCTTAACTGGAAGCCATGAGGTCAGTAGTTACTTCTGGCTTGTTAAGTCTCAGAGTTAATTTATGAGTGTCTGCAACCCCACTCAGTTTTAACTCTTCTGAAATGGACTAAAGTCCCTACCTGAAAAGCAATACATACAACAGCTTTTACTTGCCAGATTTCTGCTCTCCTTTCTATACAATAGAAACCTGTTTTCTACACTGGAGTTCCCTGAATTTTATTGGTGTTAGTTTGTTTCATTTTAAGACTATCATGTGCACCCTCCCATATTAGGTGAAACTGTTCCCCATTTCTTGATCTGGTTTTCTCCATTTCAATTTAAATTATGTATGTATGTATGTATGTATGTATGTATGTATGTATGTACGTACGTACGTACGTACGTACGTACGTACGTACGTACGTACGTACGTATGTATGTATGTATGTATGTATGTATGTATTTATGTATGTATGTATGTATGTATGTATTTATGTATGTATGTATGTATGTATGTATGTATGTATGTATGTACGTACGTACGTATGTATGTACGTATGTATGTATGTATGTACGTACGTACGTACGTACGTATGTATGTATGTATGTATGTATGTATGTATGTATTTATGTACGTATGTATGTATGTATGTATGTATGTATGTATGTATGTATGTATGTCTTTGTTTGTCTCCCCTCCACCAAACTGGAAGCTTCACAGTAGGGACTCTGATTGCATTCAGTGATGCACCTGAAGACCCTAGAACTGTTCCATGCTCATTGTGGGAGGTCAGTGATATTTAGTTAAGGAACTGAATGGACATGTGTGTCTCAATAACGAGAAGTGTTCTCTGTGTCATTTTACAACTGATAACATAATTTTAAATAACTGACCATACTTGATTATTCCCACACTTGTGTAATCTGTTAGTAATCTGTTTAGTAATCTGTTTGTTGTATAAAGAGACTAAATTCAGAAAGCACTCGAACAACACATGGTTCCACAGATAATGCATTTCAGACTCAGCACCCTTCCATTATCCACGTAGGATACATTTCACACTCCCCAGTGGATGCTTATGACTCTACATAGCTTCAAATTTTGTATAGCATACACATCTATAGTAAAGTTTGATTTATAAAATAAGAATAATAAGACACTAAGTATAATAAAATAGAGTCATAATAATATGTGGCAATAAAACCACTAAAATATTTACTTTATATCTTAAAATGTAATATTTTCTTTTATTGAAAATGTATTTTTCCTCCCATAATGTATACTGTTTATCATGTCTTTTTCTTCCACTCCATCCCTCCCTAACTCCCCCCATGTGATCCACTCCTTTTCAGTCTCTCATTACAAAACAAAAAACGAACAAACAAAAAAACAGGGTTCTAATGAATAATAATAAAATATATTATAATAAGATAAAACAAACAGACAAAAAGCCCCACTAGAATTGAACAAATTGTATCTTATATCTTGGGTATCCTAAGTTTCTGGGCTAATATCCATTTATCAGTGAGTACATATCATGTGAGTTCTTTTGTGATTGGGTTACATCACTCAGGATGATGCCTTCCAGGTCCATCCATTTGCCTAGGAATTTCATAAATTCACTTTTTAATAGCTGAGTAGTACTCCATTGTGTAAATGTACCATGTTTTCTATATCCATTCCTCTGTTGAGGGGCATGAAACTCAAGAAGAACGAAGGCCAAAGTGTGGACACTTTGCCCCTTCTTAGAATTGGGAACAAAACACCCATGGAAGGAGTTACAGAGACAAAGTTTGAAGCTGAGACAAAAGGATGAACCATCTAGAGACTGGCATACCTGGAGATCCATCCCATAATCAGCCTCCAAATGCTGACACCATTGCATACACTAGCAAGATTTTGCTGAAAGGACCCAGATATAGCTGTCTCTTGTGAGGCTATGCCGGGGCCTAGCAAACCCAGAAGTGGATGCTCACAGTCAGTTATTGGATGGATCACAGGGCCCCCAATAAAGAAGCTAGAGAAAATACCCAAGGAGCTAAAGGGATCTGCAACCCTATAGGTGGAACAAAAATATGAACTAACCAGTACCCTCTGGAGCTCGTGTCTCTAGCTGCATATGTATCAGAAGATGGCCTAGTCGGCCATCAGTGGAAAGAGAGGCCCATTGGTCTTGCAAACTTTATATGCCTCAGTACAGGGGAATGCCAGGGCCAAGAAGTGGGAGTGGGGGGGCTAGGGGAGAGGGCATGGGGGACTTTTGGGATAGCATTGGAAATGTAAATGAAGAAAATATCTAATTTAAAAAAAGGGAAAGAAATGAAAATTGTTTTCTGAAACATATAACTAGAACAATTACTTTTAAACATAATTTATCTTATAAATATACTTAAAGACTCATCAATATATTTAGTTTAAAAAAAAAAGAATTGGACAAATTGAACAAACAGAAGTTAAAGAGCCACAGAGAAGGTGCAAGGATCAGAGACCCACTCATTCATACACTCAGGAGTCCCATAAAATGTTAAACTAATAGATGTAACATATATGTGTAGGACTTGGTGCAGACCTGTGTGGGCGCTGTGCACTGTCTCTGTGACTTCATATGAGCTTCCATCATGCTGATTTAGAGGGCCTTGTGTTCTTGGTATCCTCTGGCTGTTCCTCTCTTTGTCTCCTCTTCTGTGAGGTTTCCTGAGTCAAGAAGTGCACATCTCACACACACACACACACACACACACACACACACAAACGAGCGCGGGCACACAAACATACACACACACACAAAACCATGAACATGTGTATGCTCAGACATTTTTGAAAATAATACATTATAATGGGTAACTGAGATAACATAATGGGAGAAATTTTTGGTGATGCAATCTTTAAAATCAACCTAATATAATTATAGAAGCTTGTTTGTAGGGATCAGGACATTTTCATTGCTCAGATTCTAAGGAAGGTACCTTGCATGAACTTCCCGGTCTTTATAATATTGGATTGTATTTTGGAGATTACACCAATACTGAGTATTTCTTACCAAAATTTATAAAGTACCTACTATGTGCCAAGCACTGTTATGAAAATGACTGATATGAAAAAGCATTGATAGGATAGGGTATCTTTTTCATGAGATGTTAAAAAAATCCAGATTAAACTAAAAATTATCCTATAGTTCTAGTATGTTCATGAAAACAACTGAGAAGCCCCAGTGTAAGAGATGTGAGGTGAGGGGGGAAAATGGGAAAAGCCCACAAATAGTGTGAATGTGCTTGGAGAAAGACAGGAGACTTGATGAAGATTTCAAGAAAGGTTCATTGCTTGATGACACTCAAACTGGACTGTGATGAAGAAATGGAATGAAATAGATGAGGTAGAAGACAATTGCTGTACAATGGGAATATTGTGCCAAGAAATTATATACAAAACTCTAAGAACAAGAAGGTTAGTGTGGGAATAAATATATTGTAAAGACCACAGAGCAGTGTAGAGGTAGCTAGGAGTGTTCAGAAGCTGTGCAAGAGGAGTTGTGCTCCAAAGTTCTATCATAGTGAATAGATTGGATGGAGGCAAGAATAGAGTCAGTGTGAGCAGCTTGCTGGCTCTCCTTAATTCAAGTTTGAAATAAGTGGACCCTAGAGGAAAAATAGTAACAGTGAACTCTATATTGTAAATTTACCTTTGTTTTATAAATATGTCTTGTGTGGTATGTATAGTTGTTAATAATTTTGTAATATTGTTATCTTTAAATCTTCTCATACATGTTATTTACTTATATTTGAGAATTTTCACTATAGTTTTATATCATATCCATTCCCTCCTATACCTCTTCTTAGACTCATCCTCATCACCAACACATCCTACTTTGAGTCCTTTTTCCCCATTAAGGCCAATTTAGGCTGCTCAAATATTCTTGGATATATTGTTATCCACTGGAGTATGATATTAAGGGTGTGGGATATGGTGCTAAACTCTCAGAGAAAATTAACCTTTTCTCTTCCCATTGCTAAGATGGCTAATAAACTCTCACCTAGGGGTAGACCTTTGAGTGACTTACCTCTCATTCTAGGATTTGGTCTGACTTGGGCTTGCCCAGGTTTGGTCCATGCTGCTACAACCATGTTCATAGGTGTGACAGTTCTGCTGTGTCCAGAAGACACTATTCATTGTAGTTATCTACAGTTATTGACTCTTACAGTCTTTACATTCATCTTCTACTCTGCTCCCTGAGCCCCTGGGTGGTAGTGTGGTATAGATGTCCCACCAAGAGTTAAATGTTTTGTAGTCTCTTATTCTATAGACCTTGGGAAATTGTGGGTCCCTATATTGATTGTCACTGATTGCAAACAGAAGCTTTTGTATTGAGAGTTGAGAGGACTCTTAGACTGTGAGTATAATGATATGCTTTTATGAGTTCCTCAAATATTATGTTGATTTAGCGGCATGGTAGCAGTAGGTTCTTTCCTAAAGGCTACAATCTGTTTAGCCACAGTGATTTGGCTCAGTAATGATACCAGCCATGGGTTTCATTTTGTGGAGAGAACTTTAAATCCAACCAGAGAGTGGTTGACTGATTCTAGGGTGTGTATTCTACTGTTGTAACAGTGGTCAAGGTCTTCTGAGGCCAATAACTGTTGTCCCTTACAAGGCTCCCAGCTGGGCAAGACTATTGATTACTTTCTTCTCTGGTGGGAAGCAGAATTCCTTCCACCATTATGAAAACTAGCTAGAAGGGATGAAGCTTCCAAATCAGTTCAAGCTTGACTTCTTCATATTCTGTGACTCAAGTATATGATTTTGTCAGCAACAGGATCTCACTGTCATGTTATGGAGAATAGCCAAGAACACTGGCCATGACCTGTAATATATGGCTATCTTTGGGACATTGCTGGCCAATGAATCATAAAGAAAAAAACACATTCCTGGCATTGGATTAGTTTGGATGTTATTCTTTGGTATGTAATAAGGATATTATTGCCATAATGCAGGATAATTCCATTTTAACTATTTATGCATGTGTATATAAAGATATTTTAGGAAGCTTTTACAGCAGTGGGTTTCCATAGTACTTAAAAAATGTTTTTAGTGTTGTACATTCTTCTCAGTTCCCCTCTTCTACCTGCTTTCTCCTTGACCACTCCAATTAATCCCTGTTGCTCCACAATTCTCTTTCAGCTTTTTATACTAGGGTGTTCTGTACCCACATCCCCTTTAAAAGTTTTTGAGACAAGTCTTGGCATGTGGTTCTAGCTAACTTAGAATTTGCTATGTAGACTAACCCATCATCTATTTGTGACAACCCTTTGTCTCTGCCTTCTGATTGCTGGAGTAACAGGCTCAGCTCAATATTTTCATAGGTAATGGGTACACCGTTACACTATGTGAATAAATAGGCTCAGTAATATGTTAGATGTTAACGTCCATGCCCTCAAAGCATATGAGGTTTGTGATTTGACGTAGCAGAAGAAGCTTTCCCAGAAGGTATTTACAGATGAGGTTGTGGAGGTGGGAAAACTACCCCGAATTATCTGAATGTTCTCAGTATAGTTGTTGGAGACAGGAAGGTCAAGAGGTGCTGGAGATATGATGACAGAGACAATAGGTAGCAGAAAACCAGGAATCAAAGAGACTTCCAGAAGCTAGACAAGGCGAGATAAGAGCTGCTGCCCTACTGCCCGAAGTAGAAACAGCACCATCTGACAGACAGGCTGAATTGAGTCCAGTAAACAGATTTTTAGCTTCTGGTTTCCAGAACTGTAAATGAATATATTTTGTTAAGGTACCATACTTGCGGCAATTTATTACAATGTAACAGGAAACTGCTGTCCTACACAAATGCATTTAGAAGAAGAATGGATAGCTGTTTGGGGTTGGAATAGATATAGCATCCTGGCATCCATTTATCTACCTACTGGGAGGAATGTTTTCTGATCGTTTTTATGTAGCAGTTATTTCCAGGGCCAAATGACATTTTTTTTTCCAAATGAGATTTTAATCCTCTCCTCTTTGCCAGTGAATATGCAGTTCATTATAGAAGTAATAAAGACACGATCCAAAGAGAAAAGCAGAGTAAAGGCCAGGTTTGAGAAGTTTGGAGAAACCACATAGCCACAGCAGCAATTTGAAGAATGCACTCTCCCAGAAACAGTCAGGATTGAGAATAGGATTAGAGTATGTTCAAAAGATAAGCAACGGGCCACAAATCAAGGAATCTGGAGAAAGAGAAGCAGATGTGGTATAGTCTATGTGATGCAAAAGGTAGGAGGATAGAGAGCAAGTAAGAAGTAGACGGCTCTGCCCCATCCCAACACCGAGAAAAACGAGAAGTACCAAAGATGCTTGCTCACTCACTCACCTAGCTATAGTACTAGCTGGAGAGGGACTGGTACTTTTAACGCCATTTTCAACGAGTGCCCACTTACCTTTGCTGTCCAGATGGAACTCTAACTTACAGAACATGCCAAGGTGCGTTCTACTGAAGTGGCTTACACAAACTAACTGAGATTCAGCTAATACCCCTGTGGCAATTCATATTGTGCAGAGTAGGGAGGTCAACTAGAATAGTCTACGCTTTAGATATGGGTTGCAGGAAGCCTGACTCTCCCTGCTTATGCTACATGCTGTATAACCCATAAGCACAGAAATGACTGAAAAAGAAGAGGGGGTTATATCTTCTGAGTGGAATATTCCCTTTTGTAATATTGACAAAATCTACTAACATGATTTTTTTCTATTTTTATTTTTATTTTTTGGGAGGAGGGGTCAGGTTCTCACTATATAGCCCTAAGCTGACCTGGAACTCTCTCTGTAGACCAAAGTGTCCTCAGATTCATAGATCTACCTACCTCTCCTTCCTGCATGCTGGGATTAATGGTGTATGTTACCATGCCAGGGTACATCCTGATTTTTCATGGAGAATTCTCCAGTTTTTTGACTCTGTATTTATTCTACTTAACCAAGAATGCTGAGACAAAAACCCTGTCAACATGAACCCTACGCTCTAGGAGACCAGAAACCTGGGTCTCTGAGTAATTTTACTAGGTCAGTGCCCTATATTTGACTCCTCCACGTGCTGACTCCCTATGCTGTGGCCTGTCAGGCTTTCTACAGATGCTTGTAAATAATTTTTCATCTGTACAGCAGACAAAACCACCAAAAAATCTTTTGTAAGCTGGTGAAGCTCATTTTTTTTTTGAGTCTTCCCAGTCTATCTTGACAAGGACAGCGTCTGACCTGCAAGATGGATTCTGACAGAGTCTGTCGGCAGAGCTCAGAGGCACAGGACCAGGGACCCCCACAACTATGGAGCACAGAGACCTAAAGAGACACTGCCTCCTCATAAGGACCAGGAGACACTGCAGGAAGAAGCTGGAACTTTGCCCGTGAACCTAATGTGGTTGTGGGTATCTGTAAGCTAAGGAGGAGAAGTGTCCCAGGACGTGGAAGAGTCCCTGTTAAACTTCAGTGGATGCTGCTGGCTGAGAGAAAATCATGAGAGTGTCTGAGTCTGTGAGACACAGGGAAAGGGGAATGTGTATGATTACAGCACAATTCTATTAAGAAAAAAAAAGTCGGGCCTGTTGTACTGAAGGGTTAAACTCCCTGAGGACTTTGCTTGGCCTTGACTGCCCACATCCCAGCCTCCCCCGCCACTTCCTCACATTTCTGAGATGTCCCTTGTGCCGAATTCTTATTCAACTTCAAACTGACAAACTGTTTTTAATCTTTTCCTTCCATCCAGCCTGGAGATTGGGAAGCAAAAATCAATACCAGTTGGCAGGTGATCAAGCTGCCTCAGACTGGTGTGAGAAGAACACAGAGTCTGAGTGCAAGAGGACAGGGGGAGGGATGGAAGGGGGGCAGGCTGGGGTGGGGGTGGGGGGCTGCTGAATGGAAAGGAGTTTGACTAAGTACCATGAATTACTGGCTGGAGGTCCAAAGGGCCCCGTGATTTCTATGGCCTTGAGCAGGGGACCTTGGGAATGCCATTAGAACAATTAGGTCCTGAGCACACAGATGTTGAGGTGCCTTTAGAGAAAGAAGAGAAGGAAGGGTTTTCCTGAAGCTTGAGTGGAAGAGAGGAAGGGAAGAAGGAAGTTGGGAGGAAAAGCTGCAGGAGGACTCAGTCTTTCTGTAGCATCCTTCAAGTAGAGGCTTGACAACACCACCACACCACAAGGCTGATGGCTCCTTTTAAAGACAAGATAAACATTGGCCTAACTTAGTTTTCAAAATTGTGCTAAGACTCTCTGGAATGGGATCACAGGGGAGACTGTAACAGGAAACCTTCAAGAGGAAGCCACCTGACCCATCTTTGCTCCTTTTGCAGTTACCATTTAGCATCTCAGGATCAGCCTGTGGCTGTGAGATCTGAACTGGTGCTTTATAATACCTTAACCTTGCTTCTAGTACAATCCATAATGGCAGAACATTGTATGTGCATCTGTATGTGTACAGTGTGTGTGTGTGTGTGTGTGTGTGCAGTGTGTGTGTGTGTGCATGCATGCATACGTGTGATAGCTTGAGAACATGTCTATGGATACTATATATGTGCATATGCATGTGTATGTATATGATTACATGTATGGAGTATGTATGGTCAACATTGGATATGCTTTCTCAGAAGCCACCTGCCTAGTCACTAAGACCTGGGGTCGTCTGCTTTTGGTAGGCAGGTAGTCAGGGATTCCCCCATGTCTCTTGTCTTCTTAGATCTGGGACTGCAGGTGCATAGCATATACCCAGATTTTTATTTGAGTGCAGGGGATCAAACTCAGGCCCTCATGTTTACACAGCAAGAACTGAGTTTACTCCCCCCCCCATCCCCACCCCACCTCCTGCATCTTTAGAATTTGCTTTGATTCAGGGAGAACACACTGGGGTAAAATCACCTAGAAACCCTAGATGATCTAACAGAGTAAGCTTCAAACTGGAAATTTTGAGGTTTCCATTTCCATTTCTTCTTCTGATTTAAAATTACTCTTTACTTTGCAACCCTTAAAGAACTAAGGATCCTAGCCTAATGATAATGTTGCAGCTTTTTAAAGGCTTCAACTCAAGCCAGGATGCTCCTTTAAATTTTGACAAGATAGGTTTCTCTGATAAGGAGTGGCAGCCACACTTACCCATGGATATAAGGATAAGACCTAGAAAGTAGTAAGGGCTGTTCTAACCATGTGGCTGTAGTAGATTATTTTCCAAGGTCCATGACATCATTAGCCTTCAGAAGCTTGCTAAGTTTCCAGTCAAAGTATTATTTCCTTCCTGTTGAGTGGATAAATCTAATTAGACAACCATTGGTTGCCACAAGATGTGAGTGATATTTATTTTCCTGTATATCTTGCCATGCAGGTAATTTTGGTTCATATACACTTTCTATAAACAACAGTACCCAATAAAGGATAATACAAAGAAAGAAACACACAGAAATAGACTAAGTTGTCACATACCTTCTAGGCCATGGGTCTGGGACTGAGTATGGTGGTCAAGGACTGTCTATTTATGAAGCAAGGAACAACAACAACAAAAAATTGAATCACATCCTAAGAGAAAACTGGACCCAGCCTCACTATTTGAACGTAGGGAAATGAATGCAGCACCTAGTCGTGTCTCATTAAAAAAAAAAAAGTCTAACCAATTTTTATCATCCTTATGATCACCACCACCACCTGATTATTTTTTTGATCAGCATTGCCATCATAATCACCTGCTGCCCAGGTCTTGGTTCTGTATCAGAAAGAGGATACAGGTCTAGAAAAGCATCAGATAGCACAGAGCTAAAGGGCCATGTTTAAACCTCATCATTTTAATATTCTGTACTGATGACTAGATGCACCATGAAACAACAGAAGATAGAAGCACTGAGTTGATAAATTCATACCTGGGTAGACCAGAATCCCGAGGATGTGGGGGAGGTGAAGCTATAAGAGGGAAAGAGTCACTGATCCCAGACAGAGGGATTTTAAGAAAGCCAGAAGATAGTTTAATGTAAGAAAAGAGTCTTAAAACAAAAACAATAAAATGTTTGAAGAAATCAGTGCTCAGTTCAAAGCTCCAGTGAAATAATTTTCATAGAACAACTTGAATAACATTTTAAAATAAATAATACATGTCACATATGCAGATGAATGAAAATGTATGCACCGAAATGAGAAAGAGGATATTAAAGAACACATTAGTGTTGTTTATATAAAAAAGAATCTATTTCAATTTGTGTAATTAAAAAGTTAAAAATCAATTAACGTTTACTGGAATTCAACAGGCAGAAGACTCTAGATGCAGAGAAAACACTAATGTACGATGAGTATCAATTAGAGAGAGAACAGGTTTTAAAAGGTTCACCAGAAAGGTAGCTCCAGGGCATGTAGGGTATGTTTCCAATTCCATTTACTAGGAATTATAGCACAGAATGGTGGAGAAGCAAGGAAATAATTGTATGATGGTATCAGCAACCAAAAAATTATTTTGGTATTACATACCAAACATAAATATGTACAATATGGGATCCCACAATTATATTGAGATGCACATAGTAAGTGAGTGTACGTGAATATCAGGAGAATTTGTAGTCCATTATCAAATGAAAGTAGGGTAATTTCAGCATATCTATATCAGCATGATACACACATATATAGATCAGAAGGACAACACGTGCCCATCTCTGACAGATAACAACTTTTATTTGATAAATTTCATAGAAAAAAGAAAGGAAGGTGACTGAGAAAGGAATTACAGGTGACTTTGTGTAGCATTGCATTTAAAAATAGTCTAAGAAAAGGAAAATTGAAGCTAATAAAAGCAGTGAGTCACTTACGAAACACCACTACTCTTTATTTTTTGTATAATTGAAATTTTTCTTAATTTAGCTGTTAGGGCTGGGAGGAAGAAGCAGACCATTGAAGCAGGGATACAAAGAACTCAAGAAGTTCGACACCAGAGAATCAAATAACCCTATTTAAAATGGGGTACAGAGTTAAAGAATTCTCATCTGAAGAAACTCAAATGGCTGAGAAGCACCTAAAGATAATGTTCAACATCCTTAGTCATCAGGGAAATGCAAGTCAAAACAACCCTGAGATTCCACCTCACACCAGTCAGAATGGCTAAGATCAAAAACCCAGGTGACAGCAGATGCTGGCAAGGATGTGGAGAAAGGAACACTCCTGCATTGTTGGTGGGATTGCAAGCTTATACAACCACTCTGGAAAGCAGTCTGGAGGTTTCTCAGAGAATTGGACATAGCATTACCTGAGGACCTAGCTATACCACTCCTGGGTATATACCCCCAAAAATGTTCCAACATATAACAAGAACACATGCTCCTTTATGTTCATAGCAGCCTTATTTATAATAGCCAGAAGCTGGAAAGAACCCAGATGTCCTTCAACAGAGGAATGGATACAGAAAATGTGGTACATTTACTCAATGGAGTACTACTCAGCTATTAAAAAGAATGAATTCATAAAATTCTTAGGCAAATGGATGGAACAAGAAAATATCATTCTGAGTGTGGTAACCCAATCACAAAAGAACACACATGGTATGCACTCACTGATAAGTGCATATTATCCCAAAAGTTTAGACTACCTAAGATACAATTCACAGGCCACATGAAACTCAGGAAGAAGGAAGACCAAAGTATGGGTATTTCAGTCCTTCTTAGAAGGGGTATCAAAATACGCACAGGAGCAAATGCAGAGACAAATTGTGGAGCAGAGAGTGAAGAAAAGGTCATCTGGAAACTGTCCCACCTGGGGATCCATCCCATATACAGACACCAAACACAGACCCTATTGTGGATGTCAAAAAGTGCATGCTGACAGGAGCCTGATATAGCTGCCTCCTGAGAGTCTCTGCCAGAGCCTGACATATAGAAAGGTGGATGCTTGCAGCCAACCATTGGACTGAGCATGGGGTCTACAATGGAGGAGTTAGAGAAAGGACGGAAGAAGCTGAAGGGGTTTGCAACCCCATAGGAAGAACAATAATGTCAACCAACCAGAGCTCCCAGGGTTTAAACCACCAACCAAGGAGTACACACGGAGAGACCCATGGCTCCAGCTGTATATGTAGCAGAGGATGACTTTGTAAGGCATCAATGGGAGAAGAGGCCCTTTGTCCCATGAAGGCTTGGTGCCCCAGTGTAAGGGAATTGTAGGGCAGGGAGGAGGGACTGGGTGAGTGGGTGGGTGGGGTACACCCTCATAGAAGCAGGAGGGGTGGGGATGGGATAGGGAGTTTCTAGGGGGAAAATTAGGAAAGGGATAATATCTGAAATATAAATAATTAAAATATCCAATAAAATAAAATAAAATAAAAGTGCTAGTAAGCAAGAACTCTAATCTCTTGCCACCAGGAAACATTTTTGGAAATTTTTAGACTTAGCTCAGTTTCTTCTTAAGGCATTAGACTCCCCTTTTCTTTTAGTATGTGGAGAGAGCATTATGAGATGGTACCTCCTTCAGGCTACTTTGCCTTCAGAGTAACATAAAACAAGAGGGAGTAACTTTAAGCAAGATAGAAAAAGAACCCAGCTGGATGTAAGGGTAGACCTGTGTTAAATGAGTATCTACTTCTGTCTTAGAGTTTTCCCGCTATGAACAGACACCATGACCAAAGCAACTTTTATAAGGACAACATTTAATTGGGACTGGCTTACAGGTTCAGAGGCTCAGTCCATTATCATCAAGGCAGGAACATGGCAGCATCCAGGCAGGCATGGTGCTGGAGGAGCTGAGAGTTCTGCATCTTCACTTAAAGGCTGCTAGCAGAATACTAGCTTGCTTTCCCTGGCTTGCTCAGCTTGCTTTCCCTAAGAACCCAGGATCACCAGCCCAGAGACTGCACCACCCACAATGGGCCCTCCCACACTTGGTCACTAATTGAGAAAAGGCCTTACAGCTGGATCTCATGGAAGGCATTTCCTCAAGGGAGGCTCCTTTCTCTGTGATAACTCCAGTTTGTATCAAGTTGACACACAAAACCAGCCAGTATAACTACCAAGGTGGTTTCTTGTACTAAATTGTTAAGGCTTTAATAGTGGGTCTGGCTATAACATGTTAGTTCACTAAGAGTGCCTGGCTGAACCTACATTGGAGATAAAACTGATCTACAAAGGGCCTGTCCTTTTAATTCCCTCTCCCTAGGCTTTGTTCATCTGGATACTATCACCTTTTTCCTGAAACTCACCCTTTGCCTGACTTCTGCCTCTCGGCTGTTAGGCACCAAATCTTGTTTGTCCTGCTCTTGAACTGTCCCTTGAGCCTAATATATCTTCAGCAATTTCCATCTACTGCTCTGTCTCACACACTTAGGATCTCCCATCTGCACTCCAGGGTGGGCCCCCACCCCCGCAATCCCTTTGGTATGGAAATTACCTTTCCTTTGGATCACTGTTTGCCATCTATCTAACCTCCTTACCCAGGACTAGAATCTACCTCTGTGGACCATCCATCACAGCATCTTCCCTGCTAAGAGCATTTCTCCAGGAAGTCCTTTCTAAGATCTGATTAGTACCTGGTTTGGGATGGTAGCTATTGACCACAAGACCCACATCTTGTACCCAGAATGCAATCATTCTCACCCTTATTATGGATGGAGGTACACCTGTTGACACAGCTTCCTGTATGCTTTCAGGTTCTAAGCAGGTATCTTTCACCTTCCATCTACAATAGATGAAGGTTAGATATCCAAGACTTTAGAGGGAATGTGTCAAGCTCTCCACGAGGTGGCCATATTTTTTCTTTCCTCACTAGGTTCAATGTGTGAACAAAATATTGCTTGTGATCCCCCAATGCTGACGGGGCGGGGCAGCAGAAATTGTACAACAAACTGAATCTCTCTCCAAAGAATCATCTCTTGGGGACGTTTCGCTTAGGTTACTTATTAGAAAGGGTAGCGTGAGCAATAAAGGAAGCGTTCTAATGAAAATTAAATCCCTATGGGGAAACATGTTCTGCCAGTTCTTGTTTGTTGGTTATAAAGAAATATATTGAATACTGCCTGTGCGTCGTATTTCTTGGTGTCCAGTGATGAGGGGACAGGGTGAAAATCTGTTTTTCAGCCCTCATTATGTGATGTGAGCATTTTATGCTTCCAAAGTTTGCTCAATCAACCAGCATGTTTTGTTCATTCGTGTCCGCATACATTTTAAAAGCTTTCATTAGCCTCCTCCGTACACCAGGCCTGTGGCTACACAGGAGACTTTTTTTTTCTTTCTGTTATTGAGACATTCATAGTGGTGTATAGACCATTTCATGAGACTTCTGAGAAAGAAGCACTCAACTGCTTTTGAAATTATGGTGGGGAATTTTATGGGAAGATGTAAAACCCTTCTTTATTTATCTGCTACATAAAATGCAACACAATGAACCTTTTTAGATTTTGTTATTAACAATTCTTATTCTTCTATAATAGTATTTTGAGTACTCTCTCCTTCAGAGCTACTAACATGCAAATCACAGTTTGTACTGTTTATCATTATTTATCCTTTAGCTTACTACAGTTAGGTCTCACTTGCATTTCTTCTAGGACAGTAGCTAAGGTCAGCAGTGTTCTTCTCACCATCATGCCCAGTGGCTTTTGTTTACCATATTTATGTTTGACCTTCTTCTGATAACAGGCCTTTAGTCATTCTTCTTCAAAATCTTCTCTGAATTTTGTGACTTTATCTTTCTTATTCCACATTATTTCTTGCTTCCTTGGGCTGGATATTCTTCTACCACTACAGGTATTAGTAATTGCTCCAGTTGTATCTGCTCAACTTCTTTTCTCACTGTATACTCAGCTACTATTAGCCAGGCCTGGGAACCTTCACATGGGGTTCTTGCAACCATCTTAAAGTAAACCCATCTCCAACCGAGCCCATCATTTGGTTTAACCCTAAACACATTTCTCTTCTTTCAATTGCATTTTGACCTGGTCTGTCCATTACACCAATCCTGCGAGTCACTCTGAAGCTTGCCTCCTTTTCATGTTCCAAAGCTTATCACTCACCCAGTCCTCAAATCCTTCCCACCATGTTTCCTCCATCTTTTCTACAACTCTATCAGTTCAGCCTCAATAGTGCTTGATGTGACCAAAGCTGACTCCCTCACCACTAGTCCCCCATATTTCCTGATTAGAGGAACTGTCCTTTCCCCATCCCCACCAAATCCTCAAACCTTAGAATACTAATTTGTTGCTTTAAGATACCTTTATGTGTTAATTATCATTTTCAAGATAAAGTCCAGGCTCTTCAACACTAAGGGAAGTTCTTTTCCTCTAGTTACCTCTCTGTGTTTCTTTACTAAGTTTCTATCTTAGTATAATACATAGTCTTTCACAGAATATAAAGCACTTCCAATTCACATTACCTTGTCTTATTGTTTCATGCATTTTTGCTTACTGTATTCTTAGCTCAGAATTACTTTCATCAAATATTATCTCATCTCAAAACCCAAGTGAGAAAGTACAGCACTTCTTAAGACCCTGATTTTGGTGTCATCTAATTTTAGAGCAGTATCTGGCCTTTTAACCAGGATAATGTGATCTCAGGGTCTGGTGTGAGTCTCAAGTTCTCTTCCATGTCCCTCTTAGCACACTTCTTTGAGATCATAAAATATATTATTGAGTCACTTATTAATTATGTTCTCCATCAGTAATGCGGTCAGGATAATGGCTCTCCAATGATGCCTAGAGAGGAATCCCCAGAACCAGAAATATGCGAGGAAGATTACATTGAGAAAGCCAGGTGGATAACCATCTGGTCTTTACATGAGATTTTCTGAGATTATCCAAATTGGTCCGATCCAATCACAGGGCTTCTAAAATGAGAATTATTAAGAAAGTTAGCAAAAAAAAAAAAAAGAAAGAAAGTTAGCAAGCTTTAATGTCAGAACAAATACACAGTGAGGACTTAATCCACCATTGGGGGTTTTGAAGATGGGAGGAGGCAAGGATCCAGGGAGTGCTGTTAGCTTCAGGATTTGTACAGAAATAGGGCAAAGATTGTCCATTAGAGTCTCCGGAAGAAACACAGCACTGCAGACTGCTTGATTGTAGCCTTGGCACATCCTATTTAGACTTCTGATCTCCTGGGCTCTTGGGTAATAACATTTGTGTTGGTTTAGGTTGCCATATCTGTAATACTTTATTAAAACACCATAGAGAAACTTCTAGAACCTATTTTCTTATGTCTCATGTCTGGCATTTGATTAGTATTTAATTTTTTTTTGTATTGAACAATGAATTCTGAATTGCAGTTACTAAGGGAATTCAAAGAGTGTGATTTGCATCTGTGCATGTTCAACGCTTTGATGCGGAAAACTCCAATTATGTTACTAGTCATAACATAATGGAGTGGTATGGAATGCTCAGTGCTATTGACTTTACTTTGTAGGAAAAAAAGATATCAGAGTCACGTTTAAAATGAAGGCAAAACAGTGTGGTTGAGATATAGCACAGGGTACAGTCTATCCCTCATGTGCATAGATCTTAACTCAGGAAAGGAATACATATTTGAATATAAATCAGTATGAGAGGACAAGTGTAAATAGCATAGATGATGAAGGTGGTTAAGGCAGACTTCATGGACACCCATGAAAATGTTAAGGAAACATAAGGAGGGGGCCGATACAGTGACATATACCTGTAATCTCAGCACTCGGGAGCCTGGAGCAGAAGGATCTCAAAATTAAGGCCAGGCTGACATCTTAATACCCCCCCCCTCCTCCTCCTCCTCCTCCTCCTCCTCCTCCTTCTTCTTCTCTCTCTCTCTCTCTCTCTCTCTCTCTCTCTCTCTCTCACACACACACACACACACACACACACACACACACACACACACACACCCCTGAATGCATGCACACTACAGTTACAAGTTCATACTGAGAATGTGAGAGGACCATGCTGCAAACTTGCAAGAGATGTAAATGCTTGCATAGGCTGGGAAATAGCCCCGTGAAGAGGCCATGTTGAAGAGGAAAGCCAGATTTCCAACCTGAAAATACTGTTTTAGGGAGGGAACTGGTTAGAAATATATTGAATAAAGTCATTTTAGACAACTATGTTAAACAACTATTTTATTGTGTCTATTTTTTTTTAATCACCTCTGAATGTTGAGTTGACCTCTGCCCCTCAACTGATCTTTTCTCTGTAAGGCTGATGGTGCCGTTTTACATTGTGGTTATTTCTTGTTTTTGCAAATGTTCTCTGTACAATTGTTTGTCCATTTATTTCTTTTCATCCCTTGACACTTTGCATTTACTTCCTCAGGCCCGACTAAATACATAAGTCTAGTGAGTGCATTATGCCAGCACCTACCACCACCAGGTGGGCCTTGCTACTTAATGCAGCCTCGTGTGGAACTTACAATATAGCCTGAAAGACCTTGAGCTCAAACTCATCCTGCTTCAGCCTCTCGAGTTGAAATTATAGACACCCAGCTTTTTGTCTTTCTCTTTTTGGCATCATCTCCACACCCAGTTTTGTTCCTCAGTTCCAAATATTTGGATAAATTCAGTGGGTCTAGTGGCCTAGCTGTTGGTGCCTTTGTTGTCTTTCTCCAAGAGATCTATCTCACATACTCCAACTGAAGTTTAGTAAAAGAAACTTGAGTCCTTGTGGGGAGACATGCAATGGGTAGATCAGCCAGCTCCCCTCCTCAATCAAAAAGAGACATCCTCTGTGGTGTTTCAAGGACACTGCCAGGCCCTTGGGACCAATGGGGGCAGGCAGTTCTCTTAGTGGTGGGACTTCAGGGGATGTCTGCTGCATGCTGCCCATTTGTAGGAGTGTAAGATTTATAATAGTTTTTCATAAATTAAATGAATGTCAAGAGCAGGGAGACCCGGCTGAAGCTATTTAATTCTGGCCGCAGACTATTTCCAGGAAGGTAAATGGGACTTGGAGCGAGTCCTTGTGGCATGGTGCAGTGGGTGTCACACAGCACAGTGGGGATGGCCAACAAATTGAACCCTGATGGGATTGTAGGATGAAAGTAAGACTTCACATCTCTGCCTGTGCCCCAAGTTCCAGATCCTACAAGACCAAAATAAATCACATGAAAGTAAAGAACAGGTGTTTGGGAAAACAGTAACCCACAGTCCCTCCTTCCCAATTGGCTTTGTAGCAAAAAAACCTGAAGATTGTGCTATGATTTCTAGCGGACAGGACATTCATATTTCTGAATCGAGACTGTATTTCACAAATTAATGAGTCCATACAAGTTAAAATGGCTGCATTACTACCTTCACTTTACACGATTCTGAAGGAACACAAAGGTGGATTTGCCAAGGTCACCCCTCCCCGCTCCCTTTCTCCTCTGAGAGAATGGGGGCCCCCTGGGTATCCCCATACCCTGGAACATCAAGTCTCTGTGGGACTAGGCAAATCTTCTCCCACTGAGGCCAGACAAGGCAGTTCAGCTAGAAGAACATACCCCATGGACAGGTAATAACTTTTGGGATAGCTCCAACTCCATTTGTTTGGGACCCACACGAAGACCAAGTCACACATCTGGTACATATATGCAGGGGCTTATGTTTATATGTTCTTTCGTTAGTGGTCCAGTCTCTGAGAGTTCCAATGGTTCAGCTTAGTTGACTCTGTTGGTCTTCTTATGGCATTCCTATACCCTTCTGGGCCTGCAATCCTTCCCCCTATTCTTCCCTAAGAGTCTCCAAACTCCATCCACTCTGGCTATGGGTGTCTGCATCTCTTTGAGTCAGCTGCTGTATGGAGTTTCCTTAGAGGACAGCCATGCTAGACTTCTGTCTGCAAGCATAGCAGAGTATCATTAACAGTGTCAGGGATTGGTGCTTTCCCATGAGATGGGTCTCAAGTTGGGACAGTTGTTGGTCGGCCATTCCTCCAGTCTCTGCACTATCTCCTATCTTTGCATTTCTTGTAGACAGGATAAATTTAGGGTTGAAAGTTTTGGGGGTGGATTGGTGTCCCTATGGTTTTACTGGGGTTCCTGCCTGGCTACAGGGGGTGGCCTCTTCATGTTCCATATCACCAATTCTGTAGTCATAGCTAAGGTCACCCCTATTAATTCTTGGGTGCCTCCCTTATCCCAGGTTTCTGTCATGTCCTGAAGATACCCCATACCTCTCCACCCTGTCAATTGCAGATTTCCATTCATTCTCATGGCCATGAGGAGGTTGGATCTCTAGGGAGCAAACAGGCCTTGTTCTGTGTTTTAAAGACAAGGCATACATCACCATTCACATGTAAACTAGCTGACTACACCACAGACTCCTGGCCCTACTACCTTTATGCACCATGTGAATGCTGTGGAAGCCTGTCCAACCTACAGCATCATGTGCATCATCAGACAGGAATTCAACTACTCGGAAGTCACCATTTTCTCTCCAGAGTATGGTAGCAGACCTCGTGCTGAACACCACAGAAAACTGTTCTTTAGTTATTATGATTTTTAAAATGGGTAACCATGAAAAATTATCTCAAGGATCTCTGCTTGGCTATTTGTGTTACTTAATTCTTAGGAAAACACCTTCTGAGGAACCAATTTCTCCATTCATTCAATTGAGAAGGTATTTTTCTCTCCCCAGGCCTATATTAATGGTAATATTAATGGTGAAAAATTCATAATTTTCTTAAAAAAAAACAGGGTTAGAGTTAATATGAGAAGTGTACATTAAATAGGGGGAAAAACCTTACTTGAAATTTTGTTAAGTGTTACAAAGGAAAGTGCAACATCCTTGGAAATAATAACAAGCAGGAATACATTTTCATCAATGTAAAGACTTTATTATAACTGGAATCAGTCTTTGGCTCAGCAGGTGGGTGTGTAAATTGGTACAATTATTTTGGAAAGCAATTTGGTCCATAAAAACCTCACAAAAAAACTCTCAGGTGCTTTAATCCTGTGATTCAGTTGTTAGGAATTTCTCTTAAGAAAATAATTTTAAGTGAGGCTAAAGATGTATGAGCCATCGCAGGCACAGCAGCATTACTTAATGTGACGAACCATTGGAAAGTACTTAAATTCATAACAAAATGAATGGTCATGTAATTTAGGGTAAATTATCATGCAATGGAAACCTTGAAGTCTTTTGTGAAGCCTTCTTACCCTCTTATAAATGATCACAAAATTCTAAACATATGATTTTAATTAACAAAAGGAAAATATGACTTTTGGCTCTGGCCCATTTTGTGCCAAATATCAAGAAAATAATGAATAATAGATGGGTTTTATTTTCCCTGTATATTTCTGCACTTTCTCCAGCAAAGATAATTCATTTTGTAAACAGAAAAGGAATATTATAAAAGATAATATTATATTTTATAAGGCTGGAAAACAACTGTATACAAATCATGTGTAACTCCAGGCTGAATAATTAGTCTCTGTTTTTACTTAGTTTTATGAATTTATATTGTTTCTTAATTTGTGAAATGAATATATTAATAGTTTGGGACATTAACATTATCTGCCCAGATAGCAGACTTTAGAAATAGTTTTAAAGCTCAGATATTATGACTTATTCTATTGTTACGGTCTATGATTTCAGACAATTTAAGCTCTTGCAAATTATTTACACATTTAAAAACAGATTATTAATACATCTGAGCTTATTTTGGGTGAGTTTAAGCTTGAAAAATTTCATAACACTGCTAACTGGAAATAAAGCAAGTCTCCTTTAAACTTTGTATCTTTCCCCCTCCTTCATTTGATCTGCTGTCTCTTCCTGCTACAGACACTCTTTCACATGGAAGGAAAAAATTACACTTGTTTTTGTAATACTTGGCTAAATTTCAAAGAACAATATTCACAAGCAGCAGAATGAACTTGCTCAATTAAAAGCTCAACAGGATTTACATTGCCATAGTTAGCCAACCTTCACATTCTTAATGACTATATATTGATAGAATTCCAATTTCAATATTTCCTAGCACTTTGCAGAGTGGTTACAAATGTATCCAGTGATCATTTCAATTGATGCATAAATAATAACCTAATTATTCCATGTTGGCAAAATAATAGAATCTGACTCTTAGGTATTCACAGTCCCTATATCCCTAAAAGACATTACTTCTCTTCCAGTTGTGTTCTTTCTGATGAGCTAGCCATAGCCCAGGTTGGAGGAATTATTACAGTGGCCCCATAGAAACTGGAGACTTCCTAAATTTAAAGCAAGTCCACAATTACTCTCAGTAGTTAAGCACTCTTTCCCCTAAAGAGTCATTGTATGTTCAGCTTAAATATTAGCTCACTTTCTATAATGGCAGTGCTCTTAAAAAGACTTTATGTAAGTGCACTCAGGAAGCTAGTTATTTAATGCTATCCTACAGTGAATTCTTTATTATAATAAATACTTGTTACCAAATTTACCTTTTCTTATATGGGATTTTGTTTAATGAGCCATAGCCACATTGATTTCATTTGAATGAAGGGATGTTATTTCATAGACCAGCATAAGTTTCTAAAAGAGGCAATTCCTTTGCAATGGGGTTGTCAGTCTCTGTTATTACCTTGAAACCTGAGAAGTCAGAGACTGGTGTTGTGCTGGTATATTAGTTACTTTATGTGTTGCTAGGAAAAAAGAGTTTATTTTAGATCAAGAATACAGTCTATCATTGTAGGGGAATCATGGCAGCAATAGCTGGAGGCAGCTGGTCACATCGTATCTGTAGTCAGGAAGCTGAGAGACATGATTGCTCTGTGCTCAGCGCACTTTTTCTTTTTATGCAGTCCAGGATGTCAAACCATAAATTGGTGCCACTCACATTTAGAAAGAATCTTCACTCCTCAGCCGAATCTAGAAACCCCTTACAGACATGCTCAGAAGTTAGTTCATTGTGAATCATCATTCTAAATTCCTTCAATTTGACAAGGTTAGCCATCCCAGTAGGGAAAGATAGGTTCAGTAATTGGCCTACAACTTGCCACAGGTCTGGATAGCACAGGGCTATACCAGTTAATTCTAGTGGAAGCTGATAAACAAGGTTGCTCAGAACATGGAACAGTGTTCCTTCTGAATCTGTGAACACAGAGAGTCAGTAGAAGAACATGAGTGGGCAGATCCTGGCTGGGCCAGTCTATTAGCATCTCACGTGGGTTCCCTGTCTGCTGCTAACACCCCCAAGTTTCAGTTGTTATTTTTAAGAAATCACAAGTAATAACTTTCTCTACAATACACTGGCTTGTATTGCTGGGCTGGGAGATTTCTCACATCCTCCTGGGGGGAAGTTTGTAGGCAGGAGAGAGAGAGAGAAATTCCTTTGCATGGCATCTGTTAGTTTTCATAAATATTCCCATCATAATTGTTCAAGCTACCCACTGAAGTCTTAGGATTGGGAAGAAGTAGAAGAAATCATCTTCTCCTAGACAGCATGACCAGTACATTCTTTTCCTTTAAAATGAGGCTATTACATGTGCATAAATATATAAGTATGATCTGTGAAGTCCTCTTAATATTGCTTGTCCATACAGGGTCTCAGGGATGACTAATTGTCCCACTCTCAGCATATCTTAGTTACTGGTAACTCTTGTGTCCAGTATGAGCGTCCCCATTTGATGCTAGCGCACTATTGGTGATTTCCTTCTTCAGGTCTTGTTTATGTAGCATTGTTGAAGTATCATGTGTGAAGTGTCATTTCTAGGAGACACAGTCTCACAGCAGACTTTCTCATCCTCTGCTTATTACAATCTTTATGTCATCTCTTCTGTGATGTTCCCTGAGTCTCACATGCAAGAGTTGTGCTACAGATGAGTCAACTGGGGCTGGGGATCTGGTGATCACTCGCTCTCTGCATTTTGATCTATTGTTTTCTGTAAAATATCTACTTCTTTTGGTTGAGGCTGGACATTTCTCATTTTTGCTTTCACTATATAAACATAAAATACTGGCCTTCCGTATCCGTGTTGGCTTTTCTGAGTCTTGGCTTTTAAAAAAAATCCCCTTCCTCCTCCTCCTCCTCCTCCTCCTCCTCCTCCTCCTCCTCCTCCTCCTCCTCCTCCTCCTCCTCCTCCTCCTCCGCTTTCTCTTCTCCCTGGTATTCCTTCTCCTCCTCCTTCTCCCATTACCCATTATCTTTGTTCCCTCTTGTTCCCAGCTATATCCAGATATTTCTTTAATATTGTATCAGCGGATGTATAAGCACCTTCCTTCACCAGAGTTTGTTTTACTTCCTTGCCACACTCCCACATTCCTATCTTCTTTTCCAAAACAGATGCTTTTCCTGATGGTGATTTCATGATTCTAAATGATATTGAGGAACTATTTTTCTAGTCTCTTCCACAGTTATTAAAACTATTTTCTTTGTATATTGATTTCCACAGCAGTAGATATCCTATGCAATCAATTAATTATAGAATATTTATTAGGCATATTATTAGTACAGCAAAACTACAGCCAATAGTAAGATGACACTTTGTCTTGAAATTGAATTGACAAGAAAAGAGAAACATAGTTTATGGGAGTAACCTACCAATTTGACTTAAAGCTCTTTCACAAGATGGAACCTATATGTGAGACTGCTTGGGTGACCAAGAACCTGAGACTAGATAGCACAGGGATCTAGGAAAAACCAGGGTGACTAATTGCCTCCTTTTCAACATACTGTTGTTCTAAAAATTTGTAGCAATATAATGACCCCTAATGACATTCTGCTATACTCATAGATCAGTTGCCTTGCTCAGCCATCATCAGAGAAGCTTCCTCTTGCAGCAGATGGGAACAGATACAGAGATTCACAGCTAGACATTACACAGTGAATAAAAGATCTTGTAGTATTAATCCCTAAAAGGACTCTCTCCATTAAATTGTCCCTTCAGAGCTCAGGGAACCTGAAGAGGAGACAAAAAGTCTAAGAGCCAGAGGGGATGGAGAACACCAAGAAAACAAGGCCTTCCAAATCCATAAGATTATAGCTCATATGAACTCTCAAAGTCTGAAGGAGCATGCACAGGGCCTATACACATCTGTACCAGAACCTCTGCCCTTATATTATGGCTTCTAGTTTATTGCTTTTATGAGATCCCAGGGTGTGCACATGAGTGTGTCTCTTAGTTTTGTGCCTCCTCTTGAGATCTTTTCTTTCTGTCTGCTTGTTTTGTCCAATTTCACTGTGTTAGTTTTTGTTTTATCTTATCTTGTTATTATCATCTAAAAATGGCAATTTGAGTCATATGGAAAATATTTTTTCTTATTGAAAGCGTCAGGTTATAGGAACCTTACAAAGATCATAAGGCTGTTCGAAACATTATTAGCACCAGACAGATAATGGACTTTATTCAACTGTGAAGGAAGATGCATATTCCATTCAATCCCCTTCCAGTGGTGAAACAAGTAGAGACAATAGACATGCCAAACTGTCAGTTTTTATAATCCTAAGTGTATTGAGGCCTCATGGATTAACATGCTAGACACTTAAATCTATATATTATCAGTCATCCTCTTAAGACAGTGCTTATGCAATGGTCACAGTCATTTTACTTTAAGCATCCATCAGGGCACACATACAACAGAGCATCACCTGTTTCTATTAAGCCTTCACTCATCTGGACTTTCACAATCCAAATATAGTATAATGTAAAGTAAAAATGCACAAACTTATAAGTAAAGAAGACTCTGCTCTGTAAGAATATAGCTAATGGGGAGAAGAGAGTTTTTGTCTAGTGTTAAGGAGAGAAGGGATTTTACAAGGCTACTGAGCAATCTTACTGGCAAAAGTGAGAACTTCTGTTTTATACCCACAGGGAGAGATTTAGGGAGAGAAGCTCAGAAAGTTGTTATTCAATGGCATCACGTCTGTCCTGTGACCCCCTGTGTAGCTCATTGTATATTTTCCAGTAAAAGTAGGAGGGCAAGGAAGATAGCTTGAGATAATGGTACCTGAATACCATGCTGGTAGGTGACAACAAAGCTTGCCAGGCCACAGAAAATACACAAATTCTGTGGCTACAGGGGAGAGATTTAAAAAGTTTTTTTTTCTATTAGTTAATTTTTAAAAATTTAATTTTTATTGGATATTTTCTTTGTTTACATGTCAAATGTTATCCCCTTTCCTGGTTTCCCTTCTGAAAAACACCCTTCTCCTACCCCTTTCCCCCTCCCCCCTGCTCACCAACCCACCCACTCCTGCTTCCTGGCCCTGACATTCCCCCACTCTGGGGCATAGAGCCTTCACAGGACCAAGGGCCTTTCCTCCCATTGATGACCAACTAGACCATCCTCTGCTACATATGCAGCTGGAGCCATGAGTCCCATCATGTGTGATCTTTGGTTGGTGGTTTAGTCCCTGGGAGCTCTGGGGGTACTGACTAGTTCATAGTGTTGTTCATCCTATGGGGCTGCAGATCCCTTCGGCTCCTTGGGTCCTTTCTCTAGCTCAAAAGGGGTGTTTTTAAATTCTTTAATTTAATAATGTTATGAGATTTCCTTGTCCTTGAAGTTTTCCCAGGGCTGTCAGAGCTGGTCAGACAGTAACTATGGCTATCATAGTGGATTTCATTTTGTACAATGAAAACAAAAACCCATTTCCCATGATATGGCTTAGAATGTATCGCATATTTACCTTTGCCAATACAACAAACTGGCTTGACTAGGGAAGACTATCAGGGATAGGATGGAACCAATACTCCAGAACTTACTTTAGGGCATTAGGAAAAATATGATATCATGAAACCAAATTATTAAACGCAATCCAAGTAGATTGAGTGCAGTGATATGGTTTCTAACCACACACTCCTCAAGACTCTGTGACCATGTATTATGTCATAAACTAGAAGTCTGTCATAGGTCTGTGTTTCTGTTTACATTGTTTCTACTTTCTCATCCTTGCTCATGAGAATACGGCTCCAACCATTTATTTTCTTATTTCCATGTCATTCTGCAGTTAAAATAAAATTATGACTTTCTACCTAAAAGAAATAGAACACGTTATAGTATGTGTTTGAATGTGCATGTCTACATTAAACTCCATGCTAAAAACAGATGTCAAGTATAACACCTCAGAATAACATTTGAAATAGCTTGGTTTGCACAGTGTTTCATAAAATCCCTCAACACATATTAATTGCTGTAGTTTTACAAAAAGGATCAGATCGTTCGGAAGCTGAGATATGTCCTGTGCAAGGTACTGCTGTGGCTAGGATGTGAAATGTCTCCCACAGAGAGTGGGTAGATGGGACAAACGTACACTTAGATAATTGCACAAAGAGAAATCTAGATGAATAACATTTCATATGCCTTTTTCTTAAAAAATAAGAATGCATTCAAGGGATTTGAACCAGAGATGGTGGGATACCTCATGACAGTCAGTGTGCTGATGCAGTAGCAGAAAACACCACAGGCTGATTAGAAGCAACCAGCATAGATCCAGAGCAAGCTCTGTGTTGCCCTGAGTAAGACATACTTTCATAATTCTTTACCAGCAAGAAAGAAGGGCCAGTCAAACTGTGGGAGAAAATGAGTTTGCAGATAGCTATCAATTGCTGTTCGACCCTGCTGTATGTCTCCTGTTTTACCATAGATAAGCAGCTGCTTCTGCCTACTTCACTGAAGCACACAATTGGTCTGTAGGTTCATGAATTTGGTTTGTGTGGAAATAACGCCAGTTCACTTTAGTCAGAGCAAAAATGAGACGGGATACAATCCACTTTTCAAGGAAAATAACAACTGGTTTCTTTTATATGGTTCATTAGAGACATTGAAACAGGGAATGCTTTAAAATCGAATTGTGGTAGTTTTGTTTACTGCAATGTAAAAGCATTACCAGAGTTCATTTTAGCTTCGTCCCTGTATCTGTTTTTATAACATGCTTCTCTCGTGTCCTTTCCTGCTCTCTTACCATTTGCTGTTGGATTTGTAATATCTAGCTCCTGGTTCTTTTTTCACAGCTCAGGCATTGCCTGTGGGAGTTGAAAGGGGACAAAGGAAGGCAGGTCTCACTGCTGTCAATGGACGTCAGCTCGAGTGTAGAAACATGCTACCCACAACCTTCAAACTGCTCCACCTGCACTTACTGCTTCTTCATACGTACATCCTCTCTCTTCCTTTACCTTCTTCCTCTATCGTGCCTCCTCTTCACCACCCTCTTTCTTCATTTTCTCTCCCTTCTCTCTGATCACTGATGATGGATGCTTTGCCCTCTAAGCAATAAGTGACTAAACATGAACTTCATCATGTAAGATTCAGCTAAGTCCTGCTCAGCCAAGAGAACAGCAGAAATCCATGTGATTCTAAAAATATCTAAAAGATGTGGCAAATCTTTATATTTGCTGGCCTGAATCAGTGTAGGCTCCTGGGTAAATCATTCATGCCAAACCCGTTAGTTATAATATAACATGCATTATCAATACATGTAACTAGTTTCACAGGGTAAAAACATAAGAATAACTACTAGTGACTAGTCTATTAAAACAGAATTCATTTATTTAAAACATATATGATTTGGTCCTGATCAGAATTTTTGCATTACAGGAATACCATAATGGAACTAATAACGGCAGAAGACAGAGTGTATGTAACTGAATCCAACAAAAGTAACGACCTTGGAACAAGGTGATGGAGAGTCTTATCAGCACTGTGCTCTATTTAATATTCTTGCTCAATGGACCCCTCCAGATCCGATATATAGTAGCAAAGAAGAGAGGATCCGGCATGACAAGAATGATTTGTGAATGGAAGCAGTCAACAGAAGGAATGATGAGCATGCTCAGTCAAGTGATTCTGAAGAGCAGAATATGCTGTTATAAAGAATGCAACTCAACAAAACCCCGAATGACATAAAAAGGAGAACCTCACATGCTTGGCGGTCGTGACCCCCTGTAATTCTATTAGCTTAGTTTTTTTTTTTTTAATTTCTTTCTACTTTTCAAATTTATCCTTTCCGTTTATACTCTTAAGCAAACAGTAATAGGAGATTCTATTTGATTTCATAGGTTCAGATACGGAGGCATGGGAAGGAAGCCCTTCACCAGAGGGAAGCAGTGAGGAATGCTGGAGCAGAGGGCAGCTCTTCTCTCCCAGCTTTTCCCATTTCAGTGCTGCACTCTTGATCCTACTGACAAATAATGAAGACTAATTGGCTGCTGAAACCCCTCCTGCTAAGAGAACAGGATGGGCCAAGTACACAGTAATTATATAATATGATAAGGAAAATATGCTAACCCTCTGACGTTGTTTCCACTGAAGCTTACTGAAGCCAAAGACAGCCAATAGCTTGGGTCATTTGAAGCTGAAATTGCAAAGAGGCTATGAGGCCCACACTGCCTCTAAGGATAATGGAAGATAGACTAGGTGATCCGTTAAATGTGACTGGCTCAAGTCTAGAGGATTCAAACAGCTCTTGTTGTATTCATTAGAAACAGGTTTGCTTAACAGTCTCTAGAGTTCCAGGAGAATGGAGCTGACATTTGCAAATGATAGCCGTACAAACTTTCTTCCTTCCACAATTCTGCTTTTTCTATTGTTCCTTTTCCTTGGAGCTTTCCTTCTGGATGTTGGTAAATCTCCAGGAAATGCACTTGTGTTTTCTGTTGTCACATCTCATCAGTGCTCTTCTGGGGAGGCTGGAGAGGCGGGGAGGAGGGAGAACCAGGAAGAAGGAGAGAGTGCCCTGGGCTGAAATGGCAGCAGCATGCAAATGAAGGCCAACTCTGTGAACATTTCCCAAGCAGTCACATTCCATTACAACCAAATTATGGGACGTGAGTCCTAGAAAATGGCAATGGAAGAGCAAGCAAACAAATAATAAAAAACTAAGTAAATAAATAAATAAATAAGTAGAAAGATAAACAAAAGACCACACATACTCCATCTTTAATTCTCAGTAAGATTATATATTCAAATGCTGGAGGTTCCAACCATTCGGCTGTTTATTCTTCCCTATGTCTTCTAAAAATACATGCATTTCCTAACTATATCCAGTTTTTTAGACAGGGATAGAGTAATAGACACTAATTCTCAAATGTCCATTCCAACCTTTAATCCCTCCCTTGGTTTATTATAAAGTCAATTTGGCAAAGGAACTGAATTCTTGTAATAATTTTTGGACAGAAAAGCAAATTTCTCCCAACTAACTAGGAACAAAGTTAGATAGCTGCCAATAATCAGGGTCACTTTTTGTGGCTACTTAAGAATATATATTCCAAGGACTACTGAAGTAGGAATTTCTGGTTTCTTTGGAGAATCAGTTATGTCATGTGACGTTTTCTGGAAACTGTCTTCTGAGAGGATGTTTTCCTGAAGCAGACATTTGGGAGGATGTTCTTCTGAGAACAGATATGTGGTGCTTTTCTGGATGTTGCCTGGCGAAAGGGCATGTGATGTTTTGCTGGAATGGATTCTTGAAAGACATGTGATGTTTGAAAAGAGTAAGTGTAACGCAACAGACAGTGGGCAGTGCTTTTGCATTGCTTTGCCTTGCTTTCTTTGCTGGTCTTCACTTGTTGCAACTTCATAGAGAAATGCAACAAAGAACTTCTTCTGGCGGGGTATTCCGGCTGCTTCTTGCTACTTCAGTGGACTTGTACAGATCAGCAGAGCCTCGCAGTTTCTTCTGGATAGAGATGTCGCGGCTGGTTCCAGTTTGGTGTTTTGCTAGTTGATTGGACAGCTGACAATGAAAATTGGAATTGCCCCAAAGAACTGTAACTATTTCTAATCAGGTCCACAACTACTGTTTCCTATTAACCTTTCTTTTTCCCTACCCCTGGTAGGTGGTGGGCTAGAAAGGAGGTTGAAGCATTAAAGAACTTTTTATTAAAGTAGGTTTTGAAAAATCTAGGCCTACATACTACCTCTGAAATTTTGGTTTCCTAAGTCAAAGATGGACTATCCAGATGAATAACAATGTTTGGAACCATGGTACAAAGCACATAGCTCTAGGAATGTCAAATTGATTCAGGTGAAAGTACACTTACACTAAGATTATTTAAATACCATTATGTGAGGATATCAATGGATAATTCTAGCTGCTAGAAGAATTAAACATGTAGGGGGGAGTAAGGTATAATGCACATAAAACACAGACAGGGTGATTTCTCTGCACAAGAGAACAAGGATGTACAGTGCTTAGCTCAGTCAAGCTCAACTAAATGTAACTTGTGCTTCCTGGCCTCATATGTGCTCAGTCTGTGGAATTGACATCAGATAGAGGAAAGTGGTATTCATTCACTATGTGCAGGATTTCTTGCTTACCCAAAGGACTATGGGAACTTGGAAGAATCAGATATAAGTTTAGTCGGGGAGTAGAGGTGGGAGACGTCACAGGAAAATGTTCTTCTGCTAAATAGAAAAAAGATGTGAAGACTTGGGTGACGTCAAAGTAGAATCACATTTCAAATATAAGAAAAACCATATGGTAAAGAATGGACTTTCCTCATCTGTATAAATGCCAGTGGTGATGTTTATGTAAGGTATAATACCCCAAACAAGCCAAAATGGAGCTATTATATAAATAATTCAAATTCAGTTACACTGAATGAAATATTCAAGGGAACCAAAACAAAGCAACTTCATTTTTATAATTTTTATACTCCTTTTCTTTTCTTACTTCTTCCCTCATGAGCCAACTCCTGGCAACTGGCATTTTCCTGTCCCTAACCATTGTTTTACTCACTCTCCTCAGCTCTCATGCCAGCTTCACTTTAGTCCTTTATACTCACCAGATTTCAACTAGTCATTACCTAAACTCAATATTAAAATAAAAAGAAAAGCATATTTATATATGTGAACAAAGCAGACAAACGGGACTTCCCATATAACACAACTAAAGTGAATCAAACATACGAAATAATTATTTTCGAGATGCTGACCCAAAATGAGGTGGCACATGATTAGCTCCTGGTACTGTGTGGAGAATTGCCTTGGCTAAGACATAAGAAAGAAGAATTAAGATAAAAGTAGGTGGCCTCAATGAAGCAAAGCAAAAATATTGAGAAGGCAGGAAGGAGGAAGCAGCTCGGATTCAGAAGACAGAGCATCCAATATGATGAAGGGGAAGGATGCAGAGGTCAGCAGCGGCTCTTCTATTTAAATATCATCTTGCTCTTTTATAGAAAATTATTAAACATTCAGGAATAACTATCTGAAAATAACTATCTGGAAGACTTGAAGTTAGCATATTTAGTGTTCACACAGCTCTACAGCCTCATGTTTCATGAAAACATGGGGTAGAGAACAGAAGCATATAACTTTGATAATGTAAAAGTCATTATTCATGGATTACACACAGTGTGATGTTTAACAAATTTTAGAAACAAGACCATTAAAAGATTTAATTGTTTCCTAGTAATAAAATTACATCTCAACACAAAGCTCCACAGAAAAAGAAACTCTATCACTTAGGAAGGTACAGTACATAGCGTATAGTTGCCAATGCAAGATGACTAATCATTGTCATCTGGATGTTTACAGCCTTGATCCTCTGCCCATCCAGAGTTTGAAATTTGAATCCCTACAGAGATAGGGACATTGTGGAGGTGATTAGGTAGTTGAGAGCAGATCTTTCACAGACAGGATTAGTAATCTTCTTTTCTTTCTTTCTTTCTTTCTCTCTCTCTCTCTCTTCATCTTTCTTTCTTTCTCTCTCTCTCTCTCCATCTTTCTTTCTTTCTTTCTTTCTTTCTTTCTTTCTTTCTTTCTTTCTTTCTTTCTTTCTTTCTTTCTTTCTTTCTTTCTTTCTCTCTCTCTCTCCATCTTTCTTTCTTTCTTTCTTTCTTTCTTTCTTTCTTTCTTTCTTTCTTTCTTTCTTTCTTTCTTTCTTTCTTTCTTTCTTTCTTTCTTTCTCTCTCTCCCTCCATCTTTCTTTCTTTCTTTCTTTCTTTCTTTCTTTCTTTCTTTCTTTCTTTCTTTCTTTCTTTCTTTCTTTCTTCCTTCCTCCCTCCCTCCCTCCCTCCCTCCCTCCCTCCCTCCCTCCCTCCCTCCCTCCCTCCCTCTCTCTCTCTCTCTCTCTCTCTCTCTCTCTTTCTTTCTTTCTTTCTTTCTTTCTTTCTTTCTTTCTTTCTTTCTTTCTTTCTTTCTTGGTCTGTCTGTTTTGTTTTGTTTTGTTTTGTTTTGTTTTGTTTTGTGTTTCAAGATAAGTTTTAAATGTAAGAGAATCCTAGCTTCCCGAAAATTGCACTGTAGACATGATGGTCCTCTAACTCACAGATCTACCTGCCTCTGCCTAACGAGTGTTGGGATAAAGGTGTGAGCCAGCGTCCAGCCAGGATTAGTGTGATCTTTTAAAAGGGGCCCAGAAAATGTCTTGCCAGTTCTATGGGAAGACCGGTGTGAAGGGCCTTTCAGAGAGGACAGGCTGGCTCCATGGACCACATATGTTGCCACTTTAACTCTTTTTCATTGTAAGCCACTCAGCTCATAATAAGACACTGGGTGTAATTAAAAGAGCTGAAAGGTTTAAACACATAATGAAGAAAAGAGTATCCAAGTCAACACAGAATTGACACAGATTTGAAAACTGACAGAGAATAAAATGAAAAGTTATTTTAATGGTACCCTCAATACTTGAAACATTACATGAAGGCTGAGAAAAAGACAAAAAAAATTGCCAAATCAAAAATGTTGAACTAAAGTATTTTTGTATGCATATTTTCTATATTACATATGTATCTTATATATAGCACACACACATATTGCTTAACAATATGCAGAAGAAAGCATCAGTGAATGTAATAATAGACTAATAGAAACTTCCCAAAATTAAATGCAGAAACTAAAACAACAATACAATCTAAAAATCATTAGTGAACTGTGCAAAAGCTGTGAGAGACCTAATATACATATAAATTGAATTCTTGGTAGAGGAACATATTTGAAAAAGCAATGGCAAAAAATTTACCAGGTTTTACTAAACTTAACAATTATATATATCAACCACACAATGGAACAAGATCTTTAAGATACTGAAAGAAAACAAGCTATCATCCAAGTCTATATTTTATAAAGCGTCACTCAAATATAAAGGCAAAATACTTTTTTCCCAGAGATAGTAGTTTAAAGTATGAATGCAGTGATCACATAAAAGAATTTAAAGGAAGCTTATGGAGGAAATATAAAATGATGCCAGATGACGTTCTGAGTCAAAACAAAGAGTGAACGATCATGAGAAACAGCTCTGACATGGGGTAAACATACGAGGGGTTGCGACAATTAATCCTCACTCTGAACTTGCCTGGATTCACAATAACCAGAGGCATACCCTTGGGCGTGTTTAGGAGGATGTTTCTGGTGAGGTTTAATTGAGTGGGGAAGGGCTAACCTGAATGTAGTCAGCACCATCCCATGGGCTGCCATGCTGGATCAAATAAAATGCCACCAGTGACGTGAGCACCGGCAGCAGTCATTACTCTTTCCTTCCTGGAAGCAGAAACAGAGTGATCAGCCACCTCCTACTGCTGCTGCCAACTGTTCCCTCTATGATAGACTGTATCCCTTCAACCACGAGGCCAAATAAGCCCTTTCTTCCTTAAGTAGATTCGTCAGGTGTTTTGTCTCAGCAACAATAAAAGGAATGAACACAAAATCTTGACTCACTTATATATGTAGGTGTTTAAACCAATTATAATAGTAATAATTTTGTAAGAGTCTAACTTGCAAAACTGAAATGTAAGTCAACAACAGTATAAAAGAAAGGAAGGAGAGATGCTATAACATAGTATTGAAAGGATCATATATTGTATATGGAACAATACATTTTAACTATGGTCTTTGTACTGTACTATATTAAATGTGCATGTGATTGTCAATATTATTCATATGTTGGAGGAAAATATAATTGAAATTGCAAACAGCTTTGAGAAGTGTTCTAAAAGTTTACAATGACCTACCATGTCCGGCTCAGAATGTATATCATGTATTTGTTCAACATATCCATGCAATATATGATACCTTTCTGTTATTCACTTCTTGGTTTTCATCATGACTATCGAAGTACCTCATCTCTTTAAGAAATCTTTATTTGATGCTTACCGATGGCTCTAAAGCTTCAGATGGTATCAATTCACATATGCCAAAAATAAGCCATAAACTTTAAAGTACTTCATTGATTTCTCAACCATATAAAAAAGCATATGCTGAAGTTGCTAAGATCTAAGAGTGAATCTACTATGTGTAAAGTTGTGAAGAAGAGAAACAAATTCAAACTAGTTTTTCTATCACACCTCAAATCACAAAAGTTACTGACACAGTATATGTGTGATAAGTGCTTAGTGAAGATAAAATTTCCTTAACTTCGTAGGAGGAATTAGAAAATGTGTTCCAATTGAGGGCAATATGTAGCAACAGACAGCACTGGAATGATACAAAATCTTCAACAAAGAACCCCCAAGAATGAGTGACACCAAGTAAAGAATGGTTATAGACAGAGGAATGATTTTGAACAGGAAAATATAAAATTCACCAAAGATGCCGTGTCTGCAAAAGAGGAATCGGGTGTCACAGATCTGGCTGCCAGAAGGACATTGATGAAAGAGATAGGATGCCACCCAAAGAAAAGATATCACCCTCAATTCCAGTGATCATGTCTGGTAGAAGATGTCCAGGGGAATCTACAGTGTCAATGATGCAAAAGAAGAGTTACAAATGAACTCCAGTGCTATAGGGCAAAACTGCAGGGCACAAAATAAAACCCGGTAACGTCTGCAGGTATACTGTAAACCCATCCTTTAAAACAAAAATTATCGCCCATGTTCTGGCAAATTAATGAGGAAGCATGGGTAACAGTCATCTTGTTCATGAAATAGCTCTATCAAAGCTCTAATCCAGACGTGAGGAACTACTTGGAAGAGGAAAGGTTGGAATTCAAAGACCCATTAATAATTGACAAGACACCTGGCCATCCTAAATCTGTTGCTACATAAGTGAAAATATTAACATTGTCTTTTTATCTTCAAATTCAATTTCATTGTTTATGGCCTTGTTGGCTTGTCAAAGTCTCAAACATATGCCTCATATGTGAGTACATCGATTTAACAACCGATGCCAATCCTAATATGTAAATAGCACAGGACTGGAAATCCTTCACTATTGCTGATGGGATAATATTTATCAAAGGTGCAACAGATAAATTAAAACCAGAAATGCTTGCTGGAAGAGTGGAGGATGGAGGGACATCATTAATGAATCTAGTGGCTTCTTAGGAATTGATGGAAGAGGGAACAGAATCATTCACACAGCAAGATGGGTAGAGGTAGATTGCCAACATGCCCCATGAAGAAGTGGAAAAGCAGGTCTAGAGAGATGGCTCAGTGGACCTGGGTTACTATCACACAGTATGACACAGAACCATCTGTAACTCCAGATCCACAGGACCCATTACCCACTTCTGGCCTCTGGGCATAGCATTCAAATGGATACATACATGCAGGCAGGAAAACACTCTTATGTAAATCATAAAGATGATTAAAATCTTAAAGAAGGGAAGTAAAAAAAATCCACATTGAATACCAGTGAGGTGTGTTAAATATGAAGGCACTGGAGAAACATTTTAGCCATGTGAAGCAAAAGAAGATAACTGAGAAATGAAAGTAGAATTAACAATGCCTTATTACCAAAATGTGATGATGGAGTGCTTCAAAATGCACACACATTAAAAGATAAAATATAGAGTTTAATCCTTGGATGGAAGTCAGCTTTCAAGATCACTGAAGGATTTATGTCTCTGCAGCATTATTGTTTTGTACACTTATTTATCTTCTAAATAAGGTTTGACAATTTCTTTTTTATTGAAAATGGATTTTTCTCACATAATATAACCTGATTATAGTTTCTCCTTCCTCTTCTCCTCCCAGTTCATCCCACCTCTCCTCAAATGTAGATTCACCATTGTTCTATCATTAAGAAACAGATTTCTAAGTGATGATAATTGAAATAAAATATAATAAGATAAAATTAAACTAACAACTTGGAATAAGACAAAACAGAAGAAAAGAGCCCAAGAGAAAGCCCAAGAAACAGAGACCCAACTGTCTGCAAATTCAGGAATCCTACAAGACACTAAATTGGAAGTGATAATCCACATGGAATGGACCTGTAGGATTAAAGAAAGAGAAGGAGAAATACTTATTAATAAAATGAACTAAAATAAAAATACTGCAATATATACATGAAAAAGCTCTGATGTGGCATTATGAAACAAGGAACCTCCAAAGATACCCTTGAGTTTATTTTTTGTGGACCGTCTACTGCTGAGCATGTAGCCTACCTTTAAGAGTAGTTTGTTTCCCCAGTGAAGCTTGGAGGAAACCTCACTCCTGTTTTAGTTTCCTTGCCAGAAACTAAAATTTGGTTATCAATGGAAATTACTTCTGAGGAAGGTGTATGTGTATGTGTCCACTTCTTTCAGATCTAAGACTCCATCCTTTACAGGCACTGTGCATATTGCTTCAGACTATGTGAGTTCATATGTGTGTAGATCTTGTTGACATAACGGGTCTTGTTTTCTTGGCTTACTCCATCCATTTTTGGCTCTTACTTTCTTCTTGCTTCTCCTTTTGAGGGGTTCCCAGATTCCTAGGGAAGGGATTTGATGAAGATACCCCTTTTAGGGATGTGTATTCCAAGGTTTCTCACTCTCTGCATAATGTCTGGCAATGGATCTCTATATTTGTTCCCACCTGCTGCAGGAGGAAGTTTCTCGATGATGCCTGAGCAAGGGGCTATTCTGTGAGTACAGAAGAGTGCCATGAGCTGTAATTCTACTGCTACAGGTTTTTGGTTTACTTTTGTTGTTAATTATTATTATTATTATTATTATTATTATTATTTGTTGTTGTTGTTGTTGTTGTTTAGAACAATTCTATTTGGCTTTTACCCCAGGTCTTGGTCTCAGGTTCTTGGGCACCAGGGCTGTATGAAATATGGGTTCCAGCTCATGGCATGGACTTTAATCAGATCAGATATTGATTGGTTACTCCCACAAGCTTATGTGATTTATGCATATTTTTGCCATTGGCTCATCGTCCTAATATATTTTGCAGATAGGATACCAGTTTAGAGCAAAGGTTTTATGGCTGGGTTACGTTTATGTTTCTATTTTGGTAACATGCAGAGTACTTTCCTGTACCGAAGACATTAGCATGTAGAGGTGAAGGCTGTATGTAGGCTCCAGCTGGACTTCTCCAAATTCAATACATTTGTATAGTTGTTGTTTCCAACAATGGGGCTTTAATGTTACTGTATGGGGATCTGCGATAGTCTTGACAACAGCCTGGGTTGGTTGAGGGTTTCCATGGGAACCCTTTGGCTAACAACTCAATTAGATGTAACCCAATTTGGTTTTTAAAGCTTTATCTGGTGGCAAGAGTTGTTCAGTTGGGGCTCTGTCTTCCTCATTATTTGGCAATTTCATTTAGATTACCTGCTTAAATATATGTTTTAGGAAACCTTTATTCATTAAGTTTCCATACTACTCCTCAAATGACCCTTAATCACTGTCCATATTTCCTTCCTTTTTCTCCTCTCCACTTGATCCTCCCACTCCAGGCCCCACTCATCCATCCCTAACTACCTCTTCTATTTCACTTTCCTAGTGAAATTTATCTACCCCTCCCAGTTTGTTACTCTGCATCTAACCTCTGAGATCCTATGGATTGTAGCTTGGTTATCATCAACTCAAGAACTAATATCCACAAATAAGTGAGTTTATACTCTATTTGTCTTTGTCATTTGGATTATCTCATTCAGGATGATCTTTTTTCTAGTTTCATATATTTACCTCTAAATTTCATTATTTCATTTTTTTTAATGGTTGAATAATGCTACATTGTTTAAATGTCTGACTTTTTTTTTATTATTCATTCATCCGTTGAAGGACATTTAGGTTGTTTTCAGTTTCTGGAAATTATGAATAGAGCAACAGTGAACATTGTTGAGCAAGTGTTCTTTGTGGTACAGTAAAGCCTCTTTGGCTGTGTGCTCAAGAGTGGCATAGGTGAATTTTGAGTTAGATTGATTCTCATCTTTCTCAGGAATCACTACCCTGATTTACATAATGAATGTTGTAGGTTTTCCCTCTCACCAGCAATCATGAGTCTTTTCCTTACTATATATCCTTGCCAGCACAAACTTTCACTTGGTTTATTAATTTTAGACGTTCTGATTGGTATAAGATAATATTTCAAAGTAGTTATGATTTACATTTCCCAGATGGCTAATGATGTTGAAACATTTCAAAGTTTATATACCATTTGAGTTTCCTCTTTTGAGAATTTTCTGTTTATATCTATAGCTCATTATTTTAATTGGGTTATTTGTTTTCTTAGTATTTGGGGGTTTTTTTTGTTCTTTATGTATTTTGAACATTACCCCTCTATTGGATGTGTAGTTGGTGAAAATCTTTTCCTATTCTGTAGGCTGCCACTTTGACCAAATAAAGATTTTCTTTGCTGTGCAGAAATGTCTCATTTTTATGAAATAACATTGATTAATTTCTTAGACTCAGTTTGCAAGTATTTTATTGAGTATTTATAGGTCAGTGCTCATAAGACAAGTTGATCATACTTGCTTCCTTTGTTGGGGCTTTTGTATGGTTTAGGTATCAGGGTAACTTTGACTTCCTAAGATGAATTAGGCAGTTTTCCTTGTGTTTCTGTTTTGTAGAATAATTTGAGGAGTATTGGTATTATTAGCTCTTCTATGAAAATCTGATAGAATTTTTTATTAAAACCATCTGGCCCTGGGCTAGTTTTTAAATTACTGCTTCCATTTCGCTAGGGATTATAGGCTTGGGTATGTTGCTCGTCCAATCTTGATTTATCTTTGAAAAGTGGTAGTGTTGATAAAATCACCTATTTATTTTAGATTTTTCAATTTGGTAGAGTCCAGGTTTTCACAGTATGTCATTATGATTCTCTAAATTTGCTCAGTATTTATTATGTCTCCCTTTTAATTTCTAATTTTGTTAATTTGGATATCCTCTATCTATCTTTGAATTAATTTGGATAAAGTTTTGTCAATCTTACTGATTTCCTCAGAGAATCTCAACTTTTTGCTTCATTGATGCTTTGTGTTGGTTTTTGTTTATTGTTTGTTTGTTTATATTTTCTTGCTTTCAGCTCTGAGTTTTATCATTTCTTGCCATCTCCCTCTATACTTTCATTTCTTCTTGCCGAGAGTTTTCAAGTGTGCTCTTAAGTTACTAGTATGAGACCACTCTGATTTTTATTTAGACACCTTGTGCTATGTCCTTGAATCTTAGAGCTGCCTTCTTTGTGTCCCATAACTTAGAGTTTGTTCTGAATTCATTTTTATTTAATTTTAGAAAGTCTTTATATTTTCTTAATTTCTAACTTGGCTCATTTTTCATTTAATAGTTAAGTTGTTTAACCACTATGGAAAGCAGAGAGGAGAATTCTCAAAAAGCTAAAAATAAATCTACACTAGGATCCAGCTCTATCACTCGTTGGCATGTGCCCAAAGAGCTTGGCATCCTACGCTAGAGAGTCGCTCATTAATGCTGATTGCTGTTCTGCTCACAATAGCTTAGAATCCGAAACAAACCTAAGTGTCCTAGAGCTGACAAATAGATTATGGAAATGTGGTGCAGACATGCTACAGAGTACTATTCAGCTGTGAAAAAAGACGAAATCATGAACTTTGAAGGTAAGTGGATGGAATTTAAAAAGAGCATATTAAGTGAGGTAAGCTGAACCCAGAGAGGCAAGTGTTCTATTAGCTCATCATCAGCTCCTAGCTCCAAATCTTCAGATGTAGTACATATCTTGGAGCAACCGCATATCACAGTGATTTATCATAGTAAGTAAGACATTATTGTTGCTCACAGGGCTTACAAATGGATAGGACTGTTGATGCCCTTTCTTTAACATTGGCTTGCATAAACCTCCCAGAACTACGGAAGCAGAAATGCTTCCTTAACTATAAAGAGACACTAACTTCCCATTACAAGGTTTTCCAGTAGATTCTAAGCTAAAATACTTTCAACTATTAAATAAACCTAGTCATCAGCAGCTGTACTCCTGATAGCTAAGCATAGATCTTCTCGTGTCTCTGTGATCTAGGATCATTGCTAGTAAATGATCTCCCTTCTAATAAATCATTATGAGATCAATAGATGCTAACCCTGTGTTGCGACGTCTGTGTTCACCCTTCCTTTTCACATAGGCCCTGTACCATCTGACTTCATCACCGGAAGACTGAGGACCGCACTGTAATGTAATTTTATTATTTTACTGTCAGCTATCAGTCACCATGTTTTGCTTTAAATTTGTAAACTTACTTTTATCCTAAGTATGTGCATTTATCCCAAAGGAAAGAAGATACAGGCCTCACATAATCTAAACTATAATAACAGAAAAGACTTGTGACAAAAAAAAAATCCAAAATAACAGAAAGCAAAATTTAAAATCATCAATTAACCCAGATGATTCCACCATAAAAGACCACCACCACCACCACTACCATGTTCAATTGACTAAAATAAAACCAGTCTACTGGGTCAGGAAGCTATAGAGGGACTGGAACTTACATGAACTTCTAGTGAAAATGGAAAATAGTACAAACATACAAAGAAAGCATAAGTGAAAATAAATATAAAAATCTGTCATGTGATCCCACCATCTCATTTCTTTCTATATATCTACTCAAAAGAAACGAGAACATGGGTATGTAAAGACTTACGTGGTTTCTTGGAATTTTCGAATGTGCTTCAAACTAGCAACTCCTGGTTGGCATCAAGTGGTGCATGCGCAGAGAAGCAGGAGTATTTCCATGAAACTGACAGTTACCTGGCCACAAAATGAATGGGGTTTTGACCCATGACACAAACTTTGTTGATTCTTTGTTGAAGCCAAACATAGAAGAAGGGCATTTTGGGAGGAAGACCCCACTCTGTAGGGTGGAACACAAGAGAATAGAAGAGAAAGCGGTTCTGATTAAAAAAAAAACCCACAGTATGTGAATGTACTGAAAAATCACAGAGAAACCCCATCATTTGTACAACTATTACTCATTAATAATTATAATTAAGACTGCAGGTGCATTTTGCTCAATTGACATTAGTTGAATAAATTCATAAAGAAGTTAGCAGTGTTATGGGTAAAAATGAATACAATACATTCTCATCTGCAGTGTGTGTGTGTGTGTGTGTGTGTGTGTGTGTGTGTGTGTGTGTGTGTGTGTGTGTATAACCACCTTTTGGTTATGAAGGACAAATTTCAAGACTAAAGAGATGACTCAACATCTAAGAGTGCTTGCTCCATAAGCACGAACGAATTCAAGTGCAACATCCACTTAAGAATCTAGGCACCATACACATGGCTATAACCTCAGAACTGTGGGGGTTGGTAAGGGGTTTTACAGAGCTTGCTGGTCTCTAATGTAGTTCCAGGTTCAGGGAATGACCATGTCTGAGGGGAATGAGACAGATAGTGGTGGATTAAGGCATTCAATGGCCTCTGAATATAAGTGTACTTATACTGCACACCTCTCCTTTTCTCTCCCTCTCTCCCTCTCCTCCTCTCTCCTTCTCTTCTCTCCCTCTCTCTCTAACACACACACACACACACACACACACACACACACACACACACTTTTCTCCATTAATAAATAAACAAATAGATGAACTTTCTTTTACATGCAAGATAATCTCTCACAATGACTTGGACAGAGACAAAGGTAGCATGCCCGCAGAGAGCAGGGATGAGACTGGGTACCCTTGTCACCAATCCTTCTTTCTCACCATAGGATCCCTACATCATAGGCCCACACCTGCTTAGCTCCAGAGTAAATTTGTGATCTGTGATTTGATTATGAATCATTCACCCAGCCAAGCTCATGTGTTTGATAACTTGGATCCCACTGGTGGTGATAGCTCTTAGAAGGTTTTGGAGGAAATGCGTTGCTATAGGCAGGCTTTTAGCTTTTACTGTCCAGCGAGCGGCACTTCCTATCCATTCTCTGCTCGCTCGTCCTTAAAAGTGTGGGTTGGTAAGCCTCACAGCTTTTCACTCTAGTCACCAGGAAGGCACTGGCCTGGACAATAATTCAGATGGGCCGGTATTGAAGAAGCATGGTCATGTGACTGAAATTGAGGTGGAAGAGATGACAGACCAGAGAGTTGTCTTTAGGATGGCGACTTCCCAACATGATCTCAGAGACAAGAAGATCCTGACCACAAGAAGAGTCATATGAGAGCTGGAGCATTGAAGAAGAAGGAAAGAGAGATGAAAGCCTTGGGGTGAAACAGACCTTGGCCTTCTGTGTGAAATAGGAAGAACCTTTGGTTAGGTGGTGAGACTCTATTGAGAGATGTTACTGAGCAGGTATGGGAGAGAATGGTGAGTCTGTAAGCATAGGGAAGAGAAATCTTTCAAGATCTGAGTAGACTCAGGAGGGATTAAGTAGGAGAGGGAAAACTCTTGTTCACCCTTTTCTGGGTGAAAATTGAATTTAGATACAAAAATTGGAGCAGAGAAGAGAAAAAAATTGACTCCTGTGTAGGCAAGAGGTAACTGTCATTTGTCTAAGAAGGGGTAGTAAGAAGAAAGCGGTATATATTTACTGTACACCAAAAGAGTTTATAGAATCAGGGTTGGGGTATCATGAGGGGAAGAGCAATCAAGAATGTTTCTGAGACATTTTCCACTCCAAGAAAGAACATTTGCTTTAGTGTCCCAGGTGAACTATTGTCTAGTTTTAATTACACTGGTCCAGGACTAAAGTCTTCTCTGCTTTGTGAGCCTTTCCCTGAGCACATTTCAAAGTAAGCTCTAGAGGTCAATTCTCCTATTCTGTCGATCAATCACATTATTGATATGTTCTCCCCTATGAAAACTTGAAATTCAAATACATAATTAATTTAACATGAACAGAGTTATGTGTTTTAGCTCTTTATCTGGACAAACTGCTCCTGTAGCTAGATTCTAAGTTTTTTTTAATATAGGTTTCAATTTTTATACAAAAAAGTTCCCTGGTGCCACATAGTCCCTCATGGCTGTGGCTGGAAGCAACCCTCTTTTTCATCTTCTTAATGTACTTCAAGAAAGGACCTTTGCTGTTTTTAACATGATGATCTGCTTATACCCTGTCCCTGAGTCTTTCCAGTCAACTGCTTCCTATGTGAGAAGAGGAGGGGGCTGAAGAAGTTTTTCCTTTAGTTACAATAGTCAAGCCCCAAATAATCACTGTGGGATCATTATTCGCACCATACATATGATCAAATACAGAAGCCCAATATAAAAAAAACAACAAGATAATATTTGTCAAACTTCTAAAATATGATGTATGTTTATTTTCTGAGTAGAAAAGAGTACCTTGTATTTTAATTGCTGATTGGGAAAATATATGTTTATGATTATACCAGCAAAGCTACAGTAAGAATTACAACATTTTGTTTTCCTTTTTACCCACACACTTTAGAGAGCTATATGTTGCAAGCATGAAGCATATGGGATAAAATGTACATGAAAGAGGAATTATGACGCTGATGGATTACTTTATTGAGGGCAAGTGCATCTGGTCTATGTAACATGGAGAGACTGGTGCTCAACAGCAGACATGGTGTTGTGGTGTTTACATTTGCAAATAGTCATGGAGGTTGCTCTGGGTAGTCAGATTTCTAAGGAAGAGAGTAATATAGGATAGAAATCCAGGCTGTGGCTGATTTCCTGTGCTTCGTGAAGCTGGGGTGTTAGCATGGACATTTCACAGGTGGGCCTACATCTGAAGGAGGAGGGATAAAACAGCCCAGATAAACAGCCTGACTCCAGTGCAGTTCACTGGCCCAGTCCTCAGGGAGTAGGGCTGAACAGCAGATTGGCATGTGTGGTTTTGATGCTTGTACTAGTGGGGAAATAAAACTGTGATGCAGAGAGCAGCCACAGACACTGCCTATAAAGAATTCTAGTACTGGGGTTTTAGGCTATTATTATGAAAGAAATCAAGAAAGGAAACAAACATTTAGTGCGTTGAAAGAGGCATTTGGCTCAGATCATGGAGAGCTTCCAGTCCATTGTTTACTGTGACTTCACCAAGAATTGCAGACAAATGAACTAGGTACACGTAAGCCTGGTTCCGTCCTCTGTGGTTACATTTCACCCTTTGAGTTTAGCTCCTGTGGGCAAATTAAGTTTGGGTCCAGGTCTCCTGCCCCCCACCCCCATGCACACTTTTGCTGTTACTGTATGGTATTAGGAGCTGGAATCCCAAGATGGTTCTCAGTTGAACATTTTATCTAATCTTGGACCACTCTTTCACTAAACAACACGTCCCCTCTTAAGTGTCCTCATCTTTGTTGGCCAGTGGCCAGATTGGTTCTTATCTTAATGAAATTGGAGTCATGCTGGTTGCTTTCTGTCAGCTGTGCCTGGAAAAACTGGACGCGCATTATGTCTCATTGCCCACTGCTCCACTCTCTTTGCTGAACTTGGCCATAGTTCTACCCATTTAGAAAGAGCTGGTAAAAATCTCCTCTCCATTTGAATACTGTCAGCTGTAATTCCCAAGTGAGCAATTATGAAATAGGCAGGTAAAGGCTGGGATGGATATGTGAGTTTTCCAACCTAGAAGAGGACACCTCCCACTTTAGAGATCTGCTCTGTGGTGGTTAAGAGCATCTGCTGCTCTTCCAGAGGTTCCACGTTTGGGTCCCAGCACCTCTGTCAAATGGATTGAAATTATGTATAACTTTAGCTCTGGGAAGCCAACACTACATTCTGGCTTCCACAGGTACCTACACACATGTGTACCTCCCCCTGTATGCTTAAATAAAAATGATAATAATGAAAGGAACATCTTTAAGATTGGCTAGGGTGAGTCCTTTCTTTCCTTCATTGGGAGGAAGTGAAGAGCACAAGGTTAAAATGTTCTTGGATGTTTTTTTTCTTTTTAGAGATAAATAACTGAAATGTCCTGTAATTAAATGATGAAGGGTCAATGGGATCATAAATAAATGTAAGAAATACAGAAAGGCTGAGAGTACTACGGAAAAGGGAGTTGATCTTCTTACAAATACCTCTGGGTCTTGGCAGAATCAGAAGTGTTTCCAGCCTGGGGACATAATGAACCTTCATTGTGTCTAAAGGGCAGGAGGCCAGTTAGTAGCCAATGACTCACATTAGCATTTTCTGTTTCTTTTCTCGTTTTCTGTAAAATATGAACTGTTTGTTAAAATGATGAAATCTAGTATCTTATGTCTGAAGAGTAGAAGACACAGGTTAGTCCTGGTAAGGTTTTGTTGTTGTTGTTGTTGTTGTTGTTGTTGTTGTTGTTTGTTTGTTTTTGTAATTTGACACAGATTAGAGTAATTTGGAATGAGGAGTCTCAATTGAGACTGCCTGTGGTCAAGTATGTGGTGGCATTTTCTTCAGTAGGACCTGGACCATGATCCTGGATGATATAAGAAAGCAGGCTGAGCAAGACATGAAGGGCAGTCCAGTAAGAGTTCATTGGTGACTTCTGCTTCAGTTCCTTTATTCTATGATGAGCTATGATGTGGAAGTACAAAATGATATAAATCCTTCCTTGTCCAAGTCGCTTTTGGTCATGGTGTTTTGTCACAGCAATAGAAATCCTAACTAAGACAACTGGAAAGGAAATAGTTACTGGTGTTTTCTATACAGTGTGCCATCTCATTATGTGTCAAGTGTCATATCATCACGCTGTATTCTATGTGTATGGCCTGAATTTCTAGTTTTAATCCTAGATGATTTTGTTCCCATATGTGAGTGGAAGAAAGAGAAAGAGTTCTATATACAAACCAGGCTAGTATCCTACTCTTGTAGCAAGAAGCAATATCACATTTATGGAAATCTCATTGTATTCAGAAACCTTAAACAATTCAGAAATCTTTACTCCTGGTCTCAATAAAAGTGTGGAGCAAGTTACTCTGCAACCCCATAGAAAGCATTCCACAACCCATAAAAAATCCTTTTTATTCTTCTGTCATTGTTTCTTCCGCTGGACTAGTTTTGTTTCTCTTACTGTCTGCTTGTCTTATTCCTCACCCAAACGTTCATTGTCACCAAAACGTCTCTTTTCCATATCTAAGCTTCACCTTCAAACACTATGCTCTGACCTATGGCCCTCCCCTGCTGGGAAGATCCTTTAGAAACTGTGGCAAGATTTTCACAATGACAGCTGTTCTCACAGGGATCAACCTTACCGGAATTAAGATAATTCAAATTTGACTTGTGGGGAAGGTATCTCTTTTAGTCTAGAAATGGTGCCCTCTTTCCTGTTCCCCAACACATCAGGAAGGAATGATACTCTGGTCTCCTCTCTTGGATAATTTGGATGGAGGAATGGAATGGGAGATGGCTCCATCCCGTCGAGTATTCAGGAGTCAAGTGAAGAAGTAGGTGCGACTGGGATAGATCAGTTCAAAGTTGAAGTCTAAGGGCAAGGTTAGGGCAGACCTGGAAGATTCCTGAATCCTACATCACAGTACAGAACAATTTGGAGGTCAAAGACAAGTGAGAGATTATATTTCAAAAAATGGATATGGAGTTGAGACAAAACTTCTCAAAATAAGGAAGCCAAATGAAATACAGAATAAAAAGATATGTTCAGAAAGAACTATCTAGAAAGGTTCCTTGAATCAATGGTTAATGCATGTGTGTGCACTTGGCTTCCCTCTTTCTCTGAACTCTGGATGACAGCTCGCCTGTCCTCACATTGAAATGTCTAGATTCCCATTTCTGTAAAGTCACCAAGAATTAGTGATTATGGAAGAAGGTGATGCCTCTTTAAGAAGACACGTCTTTTTTTTTAAAGCCTTAAGGACAATGGGAAATTTTCATCCATCTTTAATTCATTTTAAATAAGTGATTATATATTAACATTGAAGTCATTGTTGAGAAGGCCTCCCTGCAGCAATTTTCATGCGTTGAGGAAGTTGAATAATCAACACAGCATCTAGCATCATTTTAAACAGCAGTGCTCACCCTGGATCTTAAAGGGCAATGTAGCAGTTGATGTTCTGTTATGTGTATGTTCCTATGGATGTGCCTATTGGAAAGAACTAGAATTTAGTATCATTAATTTTGTTATTTGCTACTGACTGATCGGGATATATAAAAAAATGTCTATTGTGTCAGTTAAACTGAATACAACATTAAAATAGTTTTCATTTCTGTATGAGGAGGTGCTACGGATAACATTTTTATTGAAAATTTCATGTTTCAGGCTAGATTCTCTGGAAGCAGAAACTGAGGTAAATTTGGGGTATAGAATCCTTGATAGGGATTGATACCTGTAAAAGGAGAGAAAGGGAAACAACCCCAGAAACAGGAAAAAGAACTATAATATCCTTGAAGAGGTCTCTGCCAAAATGGCTGTGAAACATGAAATGACCACTGCTTAGCAAGGTGTCCCAGTGCCGTAATGGAAATATTTTAGCCACTCACTGTATTCCACAGCCACTCACTGTATTTCACAGCACACTTTTTCCCTACTATGGCAGAGCTCAAGCTCCTGAGTTGATGTCTGTAGGCAGGCAATTGGAATTATACAGATATAATTGCCATATGCAACACGCTATTAACTGACTGGAGCATGCAACCAGCCACATCACGTCAACTTGGTCAGACTTCATGACACACACACACACACACACACACACACACACACACACACACACACACACACACACACAGACACACACGAGATGTGAGCTGTTCCGTGAGGCACACTGGAGTAGTTAGGACTGACTGGCAACCTGACAGAGTCTGGAATCACCTAAGAGACAAACCTCCAGGCATAGCTGTGTGGAATTGGATGGATTAGGTCAGGTACTAGGGATGCCTATGAAGGACTCTCTTCCTTAGGTTGATTGAGGTTGGAAGACCCAGACTAAAGGGAGGCAACAACAGCCACTAGGCTAGCGTCCTGTGCTGAGTAAGCAGGAGAAAGCTGGCTGAGCAGGGACAGTCCTTGCTCTCTGCACTGCAGGCATAAGATGACAAGCTGATTAAGGCTTTAGACCATGCCTCACCCTGCCTTTGAACCATGAAGAGTTGCACCACAGGGCTGTGAATACATTAAGCAAAGTCTTTAGGTTGCTTCTGTCAGGGTTTGTTGGTGTCCTTTTAAATTTCTAAAACACTCAAAGTAAGTAAGACACAAGCCTTGGGTGGCAGCATCCTCTGAAGTTGACACAGAATCTGGGGGAACTTTTGGCCTTATTTCTTTTAGTATGAGGCAGCTGCTTGCTCTTCAAGGGAACATCGGGAACACGTTTCTCTTGTGACTGCACCCTGCTTCCTGGGCTACTATACACATTTTTCCAGATGATTACATAGTTCTGTATAATTCAGTGAGGCTCTTTTCATGTCTCCTAAAAGTCATTCTACTTTTTAGGATCCAGACCTGTAATGTGCCTTGCACAGCTCAGAACCATTGGGGCACAAATCATGAAGTCAAGCATGCTACCAGATGTGATAGTGAGACTTGCTCTCTTTCCTGAAACTCTCTCTTATTCCTAATGGTGCATGTTACTCATTGTATCTTATTTTACAATTTGTGGGACATATGTGTGTGCTATGACAGCAATGTAGCTCTGATATTGTAATGCCAAATAAGCTACAGTCGCTACATAACTGAATAAAGCAACAGTGTTCTAGTAAATCTTTTATTTATACAAACAGGTGTCTGGATGGTTTGCCAACCCCTGCTCAGGAGTATATTCTCTGAGCTGAAAAGCAGCTGCATTTTAGTAGACATTCTTGTATCTGCAAGGCCAGCTGCTCCTAGGCACCATGGTATGTGTTACAATCATATCCTATATTCATATGATTACTCTTATACTATAGACAATGTGTAATGGGTCCTATGTATGATTAACACCTAGATAGGTGCTGGCTGAGGCTCTGTAAGCAGAAAGACAAATCCACACGGGAAATAAGAGTCTCTGAGAGAATAGACTGCTTTGTGGTTCTAAGTAATCTACCCGTTCCTGAGACACCACATGGTATCCTAAAGAAGTCATGCCTTATTGAGAATTTGGTCTTAATCGCTGTCATGGTTTGGGTATGAAATGTTTCCCAGATCTTCATATGTTTGGATAATTTGGCTCTAATGTGGTAGGACTCTTCTGAGATCTTGAGATCCTTAGGTCAAGTGGGCTTAGACTTCCAGCTATAACCCTAGGACTAGAGGATTATTGTGACTCAGGTCAAAAGCAGGTCACTCTGATTCCCAATCCTCCTAACTTTCCCCACCATAACATACTGTATGTCTTTAACCTGTGAGCCATAAGAAATACTTCTTCTAAAAGAGGTAGATTTCCATATCAGCAGGAAAAATAATAAATGAAAAAAATTAAACTGTCAGTTTGATCCCATAGCCCCAAGAGTATACATGATAGCCGTTGCAGCTGGGAGTCAAGGTTTCTGAGTCTCTGCATAGAGTTCATCTCCATAGCCATGGTTACTTAGAAGCTTTTTCCGTGGCCAATGCTCTTTGACAAATGGCAATGTGACAGATTTTCACAATTAATATTTAATCCCATTTGCTTGTGTGTGTTCCCATCCATGGTTTCTTTGTCTCCAGCATTCCATGGTGCTTCCTTCCCTCCAGGGCCCTAGCATTTGCTCAGGATGCTTCATTGCCATGAGTTCTTCTATATCCCAACGTTGGAACACTTCCTCTTACACTCGAGGTACGCAAGCAGGTGTTCTGTTCAACATTCAACGATCGAGGCCTCCTCCTGCGAATTTCATTAAATGTCTTTCTCAAACTCTTTCCAGCGTCCTTTCACTTACTGAGTCTAACATTCCTCCATAAACCAAGTGTGGGCTCTTTTTTGTTTGTTTGTTTTTTGTTCTTTTGGCTCCCCCAAAGAGCCATCAAGCTATGAGCTTGATAGGGAGCAGCACAGGAATTAGGAATACAACAAGGAGGCTCTGCAGGTTTCATATGCCATTCTATCGTTTGGTTTTGTTGGAGCCCAGCTCAGAGACACCATTTTTATCCTATGTATAATATGTATATGTATATATGTACATATATATGCTTATATATGTATACACACACATATATACATACACATGTGTATATATAAAATATAATACAGGATAAATATATATGGGATATGTATATTATATACATATATTACAGGATATATATTGTCCATTCATGTTATCATCTGGTTTATGTGTGATAATACATAAACCAGCACTTACATAAAGCTATAGTTGTTTGATCATTGATATTACAAGAATCAGGCTTCATTCTACTAGGGTAGATTATCATGGTATTGGTTTTCAAAAAAAGGTTTTAATTTTCTTCAGCAAAAGAACATATATATTCTGGTTTAGAATCCCAGAGGTTGTACTGAGATTTTTTTTCCCTGCAAACATGACATGGAAGCCATTTCTACCTCTGGTGTTCTAAGATCACAGACATGTTATTCAGGTGAAAAGCCACCTCTACGGTCTGAACTTGCTACAGAGAACTCCTATATCCTGGACCTCACTCATAGATGATTATTCTTTGTATCATTGCCACCTTCCTAGCTGTGGTATGTATAGACACAAGCAACTAAATGCATTTTCATTTTTCACAGTAGGCAGCACAAGATGAAATGATTTGTTTTTACATTAGAAAGCATGTCCTGATCTATCTCTACCTACTGGGGTATTAAAGACTCTAAAGGATATTTAATTCTTTATCCTTCTTGACATCTCCTAAATTCTGGAGTGCATATGCTTTCCTAAAGCCACCAGTGTGCTGGTTACCTCTTGGTCATCTGTGAGAGTAATGTGAAAAAGGTTGTAACTATTGGCTCTAAAACCCTTAGTGTGCTATAGTCAGAGCTTATTAGGTGACTCTTTGGGTATTATATAATACAAGAATACTTACAGAAATGTAGACAGTAGAGGCTGTGCCCCTTAGGTTTCACATTGGAATGATATTCTACTACAATTGGACTAGAATCCATTCATATTACATTTTGGAATGAACTTCTTGCTGTAAATCCATGACTGACAGCCATGGCTCAACCTTTGTTTGTACTTTCATTGCAGCAAGATGGCCAACCAAAGTACTCTGTGCCTCGCTGGATTTGAACTAAACACAGGCCTGGGATCTATGCTAGGATGGGTGTGTTGAGTAGAGCATTTCTTTCATTAGACTTGCTAAGTCTTATCACTACCCTCTCCCTCCCACCAATATTTGTCAGATAATAAGGCTTTCAAACGAAAGGAGAACACAGGGAGTAGGTGGCGAAAGAGATGCTAAGAGAGTTAAAGAGTTTTTTAATAGCTGATTGTATAATATCTGTTCCTAGTGTTTAGGAGCAGAAAGGAGTAGCCCATGGAAATACAACTAAATGCACATTTGAAAGTTAAGAGGCACCTGACCAGGCCAACTATATTGTAAGGCAAGGATAAGCTAAAATCTTCATAGTGAATGACTGTGTGGGTCTATTTAGGCCATGAGAGTTAAGTTCTAAGAGTTTGGTAATTCTGAATCTTCATTCCTCAGATTGATGCTGAGGGCTTTGCAAATCTCAGGCTTATAAGCAGAGTGGCAAATGACCTTGTCATAAACAGTGTCAGGGAAGTAGTAGGGTTAACAAGCTCACGGGGAGGAGCCATTAGAGAAAGCACAAAGCAAAAGTCATGAGGATAGTTAGCCATGGCTGTCAGGTTTTGTGTGTATTATAATTGGACTGGAGGTGGAGAATCCTTTGTTTTTAATATCTTATGACTCCATTGTGGACTAATGATACTGTGAGCTATAATATGGGAGGCTCTAACTGTGTGTCGGGTTCTATGCCCAGTGCTTCATAGCTAATTTCTCCTAATGACAGACTTGAAACTTAAGGTATTATAAGCCAATATATCATCATTTATTTTTATGCCAGTACGAAAATATAAAGTTCGCTCTTACAAAGTACAAGGAATCTTTTTACATCTCCTTGGCCTTCCAATTATCTCCTAATTCTTTTGATCTCTACTTTAATGTTTTTTCCCCATGCAGAGCTGTACAGAACTTGTTTTTCCCAGTCCTCCTCTTTGACCCTTCATTTTATAAGTTAAAGTGATTAATCTTTAATAAAGTACACAGATTTGAGATGTTGAAGCCAATGATTTTAATCATATTTACACTCAAATAAGAAACATCTTTTAAAAATATCCAGAATTATCACTTCAGAAAGTTCCCTCAACCCTATTCCTCAACTATTAGTGTCCCCCATGTCCCAAGAATTATATTCTATACAGAACAGTGTTTTGGGAATTCATATTTGAATGGAATCACACCATAACCAGTATTTTGATTCTGACTTATGTCCTTGAACATTATGAATTTTTTAAATTTATCAACCAACAGCACATCACTGTAGGTATAGCATTCTGGTCTATTGAGCAGAAGCACTCAGTTGTGTAAATGTAGTGGGATTTGAATGGCCATTTGGTTAATGGCTGTGTTTATTGTTCATGGCTTTACGTTTCCATGAGGAAGTTTGTTTGAAGGTCTGTGTGCAAGTTTTTGAATGCATACTTGTTTCAGTTTCTTTAACAGTGGGTGTGTTAAATATTTTAGATAGCAAATATTTCATTTCAAGGAAACTGCCGAACAGTTCTTTAATGTGGTTTTATGGAAGCCACCACATTCCAACTGGGACTGTGTACATCTTCCATGGCCCTCACGGCTTCACCACCACTGAATGCAGGCTGTTGCGTTGATTTTTTTGCTATCCCACCGAGTATGAGAACAATCTCATTTTCATATCTCATCAAATCTTCCCTGATGATTTCCCATTCTCTCTTAAATGAACTTTTAAATCATATTCCTTTTGTTGTTGTTGTTGTTGTTGTTCCCAGTACATGCTAAAATAGTTCTTGTCAAGATTTGCAATGATCATCATCTTGGAAAACCAACTGGGAAATTCTACGCTTCCTCATTACTTCATATGGCTTATCAGTCACTTCCATTTGAAGGGCTAACTCTTCTTCCCATAGTGACTGCCTTTTCTCATGACTCTCTATTGACTTGATATCACCCCTGACTTCCTCAATGGGACTGCCCCTGGCAAGTCATCCCTAGACCACTCCTGGTGAGTGATATCGCTGTGTCACACTGCTTTAACTATGAATGTATTGTTTCTGTCTCTGACTCCCCGTTAGAGCTATGAGTGAGCAAACAGTAGCTTACTTGACAAGGCTGCTTGGGTGTTTTCAGGCGTAATAACTAAAGCTGTTCATAAAACGAAGACTACTGAGTTACATCAAATTCTTCTGCTTTCCATGTGTAAAACCGTGTTTGTTCATATATTCAATTTGCTCAGGCCCAACACTTATAAATCATATCTTGTTTCTTTTGTTTCTTTTGTATCTTACACTAGATTCTTTAGCAAGTCATATAGGTCAGACCATGAAATAGATCTAGAGTAAACTTCCCTCTTGTAGATTTTATTAGTGACATCTCATCTAAGTCACTAGCATGTCACCTAAATCACTGTGTTCATGTCTAGTTCAATTTCTGGTTTCTGTTTCTGTCCTCTTATGGTGTCTTCTAAAACAGCAACTTCTTGAACAGAAGTTTGGATCCCATTATTTTCCTGCTTAGATATTCTTATCACTTGTGAACCATCACCTGCAGGTAACAGACAAGAAGATACTTGTGTGAGAAAAAAAATACTGAGTTTTTTTGCCTTCTTGGGGCTTATAGAAATAAGGATAAGAATTATAGTATGATTTCACACTCAATTAGGAAGTGTCCTAGGGAGCAATGAGGATGTAGAATAAAAGATCTAAGAATTTTGAGGGAAATGCCATTCAAATTGAAATCTGAAGAAATGGGTACTAGGGTGCTAGTGCTATGGGTATTTAGAATGCCATATCTTTCAAAAGTGGCAGAATAAATATTCAAAACCAGGTTATTATGACTCTAAACCTTGAACTTTTAGATATCATGTAATATTATCCTTGATGTTAAATATAGTGATTATGACTTATCAAGATCACAAGGTCCCTATGTAATGGAGCCTGAACTTTAAAAAAAAATGGGATTAGAGGCTTTTAAGTTTTTCTTTCTCCAATTTTTAAGCCTATGTGACCTTTAGTCCGATTATAGAAAAAGTATACTTTGAGATATTTTGAAAGGAATTAATTAACTAAGAGCTTCAGAAGGTTGAGCTAAAATTATGTATATTATATGGATTAATCAGAATCAGCCTCACTTGCCTGTATCGGCAACTATGTACCAGGCACTCCAGGTGAATTATCTTGCTTCAATTTTACAAGAGCATGATGCAGCAGTGCTTATTATTCTCATTTAATTTACAAGGACATTGAAGGGATAAAGTCTTTTACGCTAGGTCATATGACCAATGAGGGTTAAGAGTAGGTTCAGAACTAGACATTCTGGCCCTATGGTCAGTTGTCCTGGTGTTATCAAGGTTTCTAGTGCTGGGTGACAGCAGCTGCTAAGCATTCCTTCAGAATGCAGCATTTGCAAGACAGTGAGAAGCATTGATTTACCTCACACAGTCACTGTCTGTCCCTCCTTCGTGCTGTTCCATATCCATGGCCTCCAGAAGCCAGGGCATCTTGCTAACAATTTCAACCCTTGCTAAGTAAACCCTGGGAAGGTTATGGATGGACTTGAGTGACAGAGATTGCAAAAAAGGCAGCAGGTTTAGCAGTTTCCTGTCAGGGTGCATGAGTGGCAGGCAGGCCCACAATCTCCACCTCCCTTTTCACCCTGGCCTTCATTGCCTAGGTCATGGCAGCACCACAGACTATTTTATTGAGACAGTGATGTTCCTGCTTTAGCACTTGTGATTGCTAACAGAAGTTCTAATTCGAGAGTTCTGCTTTAATATAAAAAACAAACAGGTGTGCACACATGGACACGCCATGGCGTACACTAAGAAACAATAAACAGAAGCTGGTGCATCAGAACTTCTGAGGAATTTCTCTTGCAAACAGCTAATTGAAACATTTCTCCAATTTGCGCTGCTCAATTTTGACAGTGGCTCTGCCCCTTGTCATAAAATCAATGGTCTTTTTCATCTCTTCCCTTGTTCTGCCGCCTCCGCTCTGACTGTAGGCTCTTCTTTCCCCCACTCCGAGTCTTCCTCAGATCATGGGGGTTAAGTGTTCTTTTCATACTGCCTGGCCAGACTGTCACAAGGCATCGAGTGGCTTTTGAAAATGAGCCATGTTAAATGGACTTGATGGGGGTTACAGTCACCATTATTGCTATCACCACTGTGATAAAATGGAGCAATAATGACGGGGGAAGGTACTTATCACTGTCTTTTTGAGATCACTTAAGATAGTTTGGGGCTGAAGCTTTTTGCCAAAGATAAATGGAACATGTACAAGATAAATGTTACTACCGCACAGTCCTTTGTGCGTGAACTTGCGTGGGCCTGGGTTGTTTACCTGTGCAGTAGCTAGAAAACAGGAAAATAAAGACAGGGCAGTGAATTTCTGGTGTGTTTAAAGTGGCCACCTGTCACAGTTGCAGTTTAGGATCAGAGTGCCTTCATTAAGACAAGGAAGCCTAGAGGTAATACATGGAATCAAACAGATTTGTTTGTTACTTTAAAAAACATAGAAATAAACAACAACAACAACAATGAAAAAACAAAAAAGATGATCCATTATTCATTTGCCTTCAGTGGGTGAGAATATGGCAGCAATCAAAATCTGAGCCATAGAAATTTGCCAATTTAGTTAGAGATTTACATAGAAATTATGACTCTAATCCAGTCTAATTTTATATACACATACAAAAGCACACTGGTTTATAGTGGCCACTTTAACTTTTAATAGTTGGTGTAATTGTTACTAACCTGTGAACAGCAAAAATTCATATCCACACAATTATTACAAAGCAATGAGTTTAGACTCTCTCTTTCTCTGTGTGTTTGTGTTTGCACATGCACACATGTGTGTATACATGTACGAGTGTAAGTGTGTGTACGTGGTGTGTGTGTGTGTGTGTGTGTGTGTGTGTGTGTGAATAGTCTAGCATTCCTGAGGAGACTCATCCCTCACCGAAGCAGTCTGTTTGTTATAACTGATGCACCTTCATTGATATGTTATTATCACCCCAAACACAGTTAATATTAAGCTTCACTCTTGGTATTGTATTGTCTGTATGCTTAGCTGAATGTTTGACATGGATTTATGTTCCTGACATCATGAAGATGGTCATTACTGAATCATTCTTGGTGACTCGACTGTGTTTTACCTACTTCATGCAGGTCTGGGCTTTCTCAGAGTGTCATATAGTTGGAATCAGGCAGAAAGCAAGCTTCCAGATTATAGAATGCCTGTAGTTCTAATTCATACTCTTATTGCTTTTAATGAGGATTAGGGTTATGGTTGTTCTGTCCGGACCTTAATTGTATCACCCATAAAATTAAATACTTATGGGAATTCAAAATCCATCTCACTTCTAACATGTCCTATGCTGGAATCAGTAATATCTGTCCCTGAAAATTTATAGTGATAAAACTTTTGTTAAGAAGAGCAAATACTACAACAGTCCCCGGCCATGTACCCATTACCAAGTTTATCACTTAATAGTTCCCAATTGCTTGGCATGGAAAGAAAAGTTATATGAATATAAAACATTATATATTCACTGTGAAGCAGGTTTATACAACCTGTTGCTTGAGGTTCATATGCATTCCAGAATATCTATGAATGCAACCAACACAAAATGGTAATCTTACTCAAAATGTTAAGGTTTTTATAAATGTACATATATATATTTTCTTTTTGTAACTCAATTGCAGCACACCCCTTGAGCAGGAGCATTGTAAATCACAACATTATGTCACAATGTCAAGAGGTTGGACAGGCAGTGCATAAAGCAAAAAGAGAATCACTTAAATTTTTCTTCCTTACGATGACAATTGTAATATCTCCTTAAAGATAGATTTGGTCTTTGACAAGGCTGCAATAGTTTTGAAGGAGAAAGATTAATTTATAGTTGTCAATAACCTTCAGTTAAAACATGAAAGAAAAAAAATCCCTAATGGCATGGAACTGAAGAGTTTTAAATCTATAGTGAGCCACCAAACACTTGCCTCCTCATCTCCTGGGGTTCATTCCACAAGTAAAAATAAAGAGTCACATAGAAACCAGGTGACTTTATAAGTGATAGTGGTCTACCTTCATATTTGAAAAAAATTCTCAGCAATTATAGGAAAAAGGGTTGAAAACAATCGTAATTTAGAAATAAAAAATAAAAGTTATGAGGATAAAGTCATTCTTTATACATTTTTGACAATATTTTATATAAAAACCCAAGTGGGTAGCTTTTCCTTCCATATAGTTTTTTGACTTTTATTTACATGGGTGCCTAAATTAAGTATCTGATGAGTTCATTACTATGTAGCTGGCCAAAGAATCTGGTTCCAGAACCCGCCATGTCTTTGATAAAAACACTTTTCCAGGACTTTCCTTGGGAAAGGATAAATGGAATGGGGCATTCAATGGATTCCCGAGTGATTTTTTATGTGATTCCCAGTTTATTCAGTGTGAGAAAATTGATCTGTGAACTCAATGACATTGAAGGAGCAGAAAGTCTAAGTTTGCCTTTCATTACGCAGTCTTTCCAGCTCAGTCAATGCTACCCCCTCATAAGAATTATTCTTGTAAGAATCTTGTCCAGCATGTTTCTCAAGACAAGCTTTAAACTGAGTTGGTGGAGAGACTGTCCTTTTTCTTATCACACATTTTGGGCATTTTTGGTCGAAATTAGTTGGCCAGTTGTGCATGGCTTATTTTTGAGCTCTATATTGTTTCTTGTGATTATGAACCTACTAATTGTTATACATTTTGTAATACGCTTTGAAGTCAGGAGGTATGACATCTGTAGTTTCATCAGACATATGGAGTGGGTGTTCATGAGAGTGAGGAAGGGGGTTGTGATAGATAAAGAGGGAAATAGACATCAGAGGTCTCTGTACAACAGTGGCTAACCATTAACTGCTGTGCATGTGAAAGTTTGTTACAAGAGTTGTTTTCATGGTAAGTGCTCCTGCCACACACAGAAATGGTACCCAAGAACATTTAGAGCTGTGATCATAATGTTTATTTCCTACTGCTAATCTTTCTTTTTTTCATCCTTCCTTCCTTCCTTCCTTCCTTCCTCCCTCCCTCCCTCCCTCCCTCCCTTCCTTCTTTCTTTTCTCCCTCCCTCCTTCCTCCTTCCCTTCTGTCCTCCTTCTTCCTACTGGTTACTCTATTTCTAACTTTTCTTTCATTTATTCTCCATCTGTTCATTTATAAATGTCAGAGTATATTCTACAAAATTTCCAAATTTATTAAGTATGATGGGGAAGGTATAGAGCTGAGATTATGTTTTAGCATTGAAATTTGAACTTAAGGCTTTACAGATAATAGTAAAGCACTTACCACTAAGCTTTTCCCTGCCCTATCCCTGTGTGTGTGTTTGTGTGTGTGTGTGCATATATATATGTATGGGCATGTGGATATCTTTTGTATGTACACATGTGTACATACATGCATGTTGAAGCCAGAGATAGACCTCTGCTTCTGTTTTTGTTTTTTGACTCTGAATTTGTACATTAGGATTAGCTGGGTAGGATAGCCAGCATGTGTCACCAGTAGCTTGTGTTTTGTTGTTGTTCCTTCTTTCTTTCTTTCTTTCTTTCTTTCTTTCTTTCTTTCTTTCTTTCTTTCTTTCTTTCTTTCTTTCTTTCTTTCTTTTTTTCTTTCTTTCTTTCTGTAATGCTCTCCCTCTCCCTCTCCCTCTCTCCATCTATTTTAATGTGAGTGTTGGAAATGGAAAATGGACCTTCCTGACTGAGGAGCAAATACTTCTGCAACAGAGCATCTCTCACCGTTACATCCATTTTTCAAAAATAAATTTTCGTTATGAGACATGGTCTCACTAAGTTGCTCAAATTGGTCTTAAAGGCCCTCTATAGTCCTGCCTGGTCTTGCAGTCTGTACTGGCTGGTTTTGTGTCAGTTTGACACAAGCTGGAGTTATCATAGAGAAAGGAGTTTCAGTTGAGAAAATGCCTCCATGAGATCCAGCTGTAAGACATTTTCTCAATTAGTGGTCGGGGGGGGGGATCATTGTGAGTGGTGCCATCCCTGGGCTGGTAGTCTTGGATTCTATAAGAAAGCAAACTGAGCAAGCCAGGGGAAGCAAGCCAGTAAGTAACATCCCTCCATGGTCTCTGCATCAGCTCCTGCTTCCTGATCTGCTTGAGTTCCAGTCCTGACTTCCTTTGGTGATGTGGAAGTGTAAGCAGAATAAACTCTTTCCTCCCCAACTTCCTTCGTCATAATGTTTGTGCAGGAATAAAAACTGTGACTAAGACATAGTCATTCTGTCTCATGCTACCATGTGGTTAGAATTATGGGCTGTGCTACCAAGCTTGACAAGAAGAAATTTCTAAATGTCCTCCAAAGGCATTGTGATACAATGGAAAAGGCAAGCAAGCCAACCTTTGACATTTTTTTTTCTTCCTGCTTTTACACATATGAATTATTCCTCTGGTGTGTTTGGTTGGCATTCCCAACTGTTCCATTAATAAACCAGCATGGGAATCTGCGAACCATGTTGTTCTATTAACTATTTATTTATTGATTTGTGAGAAAATGCAGGTCAACTATTCTCATATTTTCTCCCCAGACTTTTGAGGCAGCAAGGACTCTTTTATTACCCCAAACTCTGTAGCCTGCTTCCCCTTTGCAGTTTGTGTTTCTACAAATGGAAACTGTCCTGCAGCTGAGATATGAACATAATGCTAGAAGTTCTTAGTGCTGCTAATCTTTGCCCTGTGGCACAGCTATAATTACCCAACAAGGAAACTCAGTAGAGTTTACCAGGACAATGCCATGTAGTGACACAGTATTTATAGGTGGCTGTGGATTATTGTGTAATTACACTGAAGAGATCCAAAAGTAATTACTAGCATCCTACCCCTGGGGTTTAGAGGAGAGGAATAATCATGTGTGCAGACCTCCTTCTTTCAAAGCAAATCCTTCTGGTTGTGGTTTCTCAGCAGGAAGGTAACCAAAGAACTAAGAATTCTATGTGGTCAAGTGCTTTGCCTGAGAGTTCTGCTCTGAACCCCATTGCTCTGGCCTGTTTCCAACACAAGGAGAACCTTCTTGGCTGTTTTGCCTATCCCTTCAACTTCTATCACCAAAAAATGTCTGTTGAATGTGACTACAAGTCAGGCTTTTCCCCATCATCTCAATGTATCATGTCATTCTCTGTCCCCTAGCTTACCATCGACATGGTGAATGGAAGCATGATGAAGACAAGGCTTCTCCTTGCATGACTCCATCATCCTGATAGGGAAATGAGAAAGTCTCAAAAGTCAAGATGGGACAGAATGTGCTATCTTACTTAGAAAGCTAAGGAAGTATGTATGAAAGAGTTTACTTTTGGTAGAAAAGATTTGGGTGGCTTCCTGGATAAACCTGAACACTGAAGAGTGGGTAAAAATATTTTGCCAAGGTTGGGGCAGTGTTAGAAAAGGACATGAAAAAACTAAAGAACTGTGTAGGCATCTTTACTGAGACAAAAATTGGCAGAAAGATGTTGAAAAAAAGAAGGATCAGAATTCATGCCTGTCAGAATGTGTGTTACATGATGGGGATGTGTCAGACTCTGAAGAAAAGAGTGAGGTCAGGTTGTGGAGGTCTCTAAATGCCCACTTAATGTAGGTGAGCATCTTCGCTAATGGAATAAAGAGCTACTTAGTGGAGATTCATGAGTAGAGATTATCTTTAATATGACAATATTGAGAAAACTTGGTTAGGGTTTGAGGGAACATATGTAGAAGCATTCTTTAGGTGAACAGTCTATAAACAGCTTATCTTAGTATCGAGTTGAATGACAGTTTGTAACTTTTGTGTGTGTCAGAGGGAAGAAAGAAAAAGAAACAGACCCACCCATGCGCAGAGACAGATATAGAGAGATAGAAAGAGAAACAGAGATAACACAGAGAGACCAAGAGAAGTGGATATGATTCCAGATGTGCACATGTACAGTGTGTATGTAGAGGTCAGAAGACAACCTTGAGGGAGCTGCCTCTCACCTTCTGGCTTGTTCTGAAGGCAGCGTCTCTCTTGTTACACATGTGTGGTTGATTCTCATCTTCACCTCATGTCTGGTAATGGGAACCTTGGGATTTCAGTTGTTTACTACCCCACCAGGGTTTTGTACACAGATCCTGCTGATCTGAACTCTGCTCATCAGGCTTGTACACAGATCCTGCTGATCTGAACTCTGCTCATCAGGCTTGCAGGTGAAATGCTTTAGCTCAAGCCTTCTCCCTGGTCCTAAACATTGTATTGTTTGACCATCGTTTTTCCATTTTTTTTTCCTTCTCCTAACTCAATGAAATCTTTTCCCACTCTCTATTTCTTTGAATTTTGTAATTTTAGTGACCACACGTAAGTGAGGTTCTATAGTATTTGTCTTTTCAGGTCTGCTCTACTTTTCTTAGCACAATACTCTTCAGTTTCTTGTATGATACTGTAAAACGTGGGAATTTTTTTTTTAGGGTTAACCAATATTTTATTATAATGTACATCACCACATTTCCTTTATCTCCTGGTCAATGAACTCTCATATTGTCTCTAAATCTTTAGGTATTGGGAGGGATCCTGTAGTGAATACAGGAACACATGTGTCTCTTTGTGTTCCAGATTTTTCCTCTTATAGACAGATACTCAGATCTGGAATTCCACTCTGAAGTATAGCATTTGTAGTTAACAGTACTGTGGTGGAGACTTAAAAATTTTAAAGTAGGGTAGAACTTACAGTAAGTGTTCTCACTACCCCCAAACCATTAGTAATAATGAACTGAGTGAGATAAAGCTTAGAAAGATGTAGGATGTGTCTAAGGCATTGATGGTGGTGATGGTTTCCCAAGGGTTTACCTGTTGCCAGACATGTTATTGTGTATATCATACAAGTGCAGCTTTTGAATGTCAACCATACCTCAATAAAGTGGTTTAAAGCTGGGAAGAGGATTGGGAGCACTAGGTGAGCAGCACTGGAATGTGAAAGGAGGTGCCATACAGCTTCAGTGAACAGACACAAGTCAGTGTTAGACATGAGGGATGAGAAGGAGGAAGACTTGCAGGGGAAGTGGTTATATGTCGTGAGACTGGTGCCGATCTGAAAGCATGCTCTGTGTAAGATGACTCAAATCACCTAGGAGGAGCCACAGCAGGAGGGTAAGTTCAGTTCTGGTAGATAGTGCTTTGAGAAAGGTCTGTGATGCCTTCTAACAGCAAGGAAGGTTATCATTGTGTTTCAGTTTTTTTTTTACAGTTAGTAAACCTGTGTGCGAATGTGAGAGAGCATGCATATGTCATGGCCATGATGGACATGTAGAATGGGTTATCTCTCTCCACCAAGTGAGTTCTGGGGAATGAAAGTCAGGTCCGCAAGCACCTTGACCTGCTGAGCCATCTCTCCAGTCTCTAATCCAAAGTAGAATTATTTGCCATAGATCAGTAATTTAGTTTGGGAAGCAGGAAAGCACTGCCTTTCCTTTTCTTGCTCTGAAGCACAAAGGCATTGGAGGTGGGGGCAAATCTCAGTGCCAGCACACACAACCAGCAGGCATGAGGTTACAGGTGAAAAACAAAAGCAGAAAACAACACACCAGAAAGTGGAAATGCATCAGCTTGAAAGGAAGCAGACAGCAAGGTCTGCAGCTCCTGCTTGCAGCTCTCCTTGCATGGTGGCCTGACTCATGCAAAGAGAAATGGGTTCCCTCCACCTTAAACAGGTTCCTCAACACCCAACATACAAACCGTGGCACATCAAAAGCAGATTCTCCCAGGGCCTCTGAAGGATGCGATGGTGCCTACAGTAGTAGTGGAGAGTCTTTATCCCAAATTAACTCGTTGCAGTGTGTTGACTGTAATTACTGTTATTCTGTTGACTGCTTTGCATAATGCTAAGGCTGGAAACCTGGAGCCATGCACCATGAATTATCTCTTTCCAACCCTCACTTGGATTTCATCTCAGTATTATATGGTATATTTAAAGGGGGGGGGGAAACAAGCTTATATTTGTAAACACTAGGATGATGCAAGTGATGTGCATACTCTGATAATACATTTTAAATGCTCAGTGGACGGTTGCTAGATGTGGAATATGTTGAGAAGTATAAACTAATAAGGTCTTGTGGCATGTGTTGGGGCTGTTCTCTCTCTCTCTCTCTCTCTCTCTCTCTCTCTCTTTCTCTCTCTCTCTCTGTGTGTGTGTGTGTGTGTGTGTGTGAGACACACACATGGCACTGGACTATCAGATAGTTTAATTTTCTGATAGACTCATAATATGAAATAGTGAAGTGCTGGAAGTGGAGCTTGGTTGGAGCAAGTGGGTCACTGGATGTCATAATATCTCTTTTGTTGATGCGATGAAATATCCTGAGAGAAGCAGCTTATAATACCGTGGCTCACAGTTCAAAGGCACAGTCTGCCGTCATAAGCAGGAAGTTAGGAAGGCAAGCTCTTAAGTAGCTGGCCACACATCTCAAGCACAAGGAGGAGACAGTGAATGGTCAATGCACACTGATGCTCTTTCTTCTCTTTACTCCTACAGTGATGGATTCCACCTAGGGAATGCAGCCACCCACAGTGGTGAGTCCTCCTGCATCAACCAATGTAATCAGAGTTATCCACAGGTTTGCACAGAGACCCCTTCTCTTGTGTAATATTAGGGTCTGTCAAGTTGGCAGTGAACACTTATCTCCATGCTGGAGAAGTCTGTTGGTTGGGAGGGGTATATCTTGTCCTGGCATCTTCCTCTAAACCTTGTTGCTTCCTGTTCAGTATGATGTGAACTGCCCTATCCTGCCATGGCTTCTCCACCATGACAGACAAAGTCTCCGAACTTGTTAGGCAAAACAAATCCTCTCCCTTTCATGACTTTTTCCTTGTGTATCTGATCATGGTGATATAAAAGTAACTAACATAACAGGGATGTGTTGCTTGAAAGTGTGCTAGCCACACTTTTATGTAACCAACGGAGACACACTTTTATATTAACAATGAAAGCATATGCATACAGAAGAGAAGCTTCTAACCCGGATTTACCAGATAGACACCACGTTCTCTTTAGGCTGTTCAAGGAAGCCATTTGTTTATGGCTACTATGATCCATACAGTCCAGGAGAGCACTGTCCAATAGGGACCACAGGAGAAAATTACAAGCTTCAAGATGTCTTATATAAGAAAAGTTAATTTGAACATGCTATTGTGTTTAAGTCAATATGAACGAAACAGCATTTCAGTCAGGGTGTGAGCTCACAGGAGCAGCTGTACCAAATTACCCCAAGCTTGGTGAATTTAGAAAACAATTTATTTTCTCTGAGCACAAAGGGTTCTGGAGGCCAGAGCTTGAAATCTGTTCCACTGGGCACAAACTGAAGGTTGGCAGGGTCATATTTTCTGTGAAGTTTCTGTGGCAGAATCCATTCTCAACTCTTCCAACTTCAGGTGGCTGTTGGCAGTTTCTGCTTGATGGCTGCAGTGTTCCAGTCTTCCACTCTAGACCCATATGATCCCTCTTCTTTTTTTTTTTCCGGGTGTGTCCATGTCTTTCTGTTTCTCACTCATAAGGAAACACCTGACTGTATTTAGGGTCTAGAGAATGGTTCTGAAACTTCCTAATGCTGTGACCCTTTATTGCAGTTCCTCATGTTGTGGAAATTGCCAATCATAAAACTATTCCATCAGAACTTGATGGCTATAATTGTAACACTGCGAAGACTCATCATGAAAATTTCTGATATACAACACCCACAATGCAATCCAAGGGAGTCTTGACCCATAGGTTGAGATCCACTAGTCTAATGAGTAATCCTGTATAATCATCCTCATCTTAACATCATTAATTTAGGTACACAGGTAAATGAATTTCTACCTTGAAATAAAGTTGTATTTAATAGAAAAATTATTATATTCATCCAGAAATTTTTTATATCCTTCCAAGTTTAAAATGAAACAGAAGAAAAATTGGAGACTAGCGAGATGACTCAGTGGATAAGGGTGCTTGCTGTGCCAGCAGGAAGACATGAGTTCAAATCCCCAGCTCCCACATAAAAACCTGAGTGTGGATGTTCCAACGGTGGATGATCCACCAGCTTTCCAGATGCTAGCTTCATTCGAGGCCCAGTGAGAGACAATGTCTCAAGGGGGTTAATGTAGGAAGTGGTAGAGTAGAATACCCAACATCCTTGGCTGGTTTCCATGCATGAGCCAGCATGCACATTTGCACACACACAGCCACACACACTATGCACAAACACATAAACACAACAACCACCATATGCTAGGACATACATACAAAATTAAAGAAAGTGGGAAGCTGCCTTAGGCATAGTTCCAACTTCTCAGATGCTTGCTCTGCAGTCGTAGACTATCCACAGGTGACCATTTTCAACCTTGAAGAGCAAGTGTGAGCTTTGCTCTTCTATCCCAGCCAGCAAAAATCTCTATTCACATGAACTGAGGATATTTGCTTACGTACATAGCATTTCCTACAGATAATTTGTTTCCCAGATTTCCATAACTTGACTGCCTACGATTACTTCCTATATTTTACAAATGAGCAAGCAGGGGATACAAAAGCTGACAACGATGCATAGATTGTTAGCGGAGGAGATAAACTTGCCTTGGAAGTATTTTCCTGACATGATACCATATTGTTTTCTAATAGTTTGTCCTACTGCAACCACAAGAAATCCCCCAATTCAGAAACGTATGCTTGACTTAACAATAACTTTGTCAAAGGTTGAATCCTGCCTGAAAGCATTGCTAAGTAAAAAGAAGGTCATGGGAAACAGTGGCGTGTAACACCTCTGGTTAAAAATCATACTCATTGGAAATGAAAGAAAGCTCTATGCAAAGAAAATATTGTTTGTTTTATGTACGTGTTTCCTCTGGTTTTCTAAATAAGTGAGGCTTAAAAATATATTAAGAAATTTTATTTGCTTACATTTCAAATGTTATCCCCTCTCCCAATTTCCCCTCTCAAACCCCCCTATCTCATCCCCCCTTACCCTGCTTCTTTGAGGGTACTCTCCCACTAACCCACCCACTCCAGCCTACCTGCCCTGGCATTCCTTTACACTGGGGCATCAAGCCTTTACAGGACCAAGGGCCTCCTCTCACATTGATACCAGATAAGGCCCCCTTTGCTACTTTAGTCCTCCCCCTAACTCCTCCATTGGAGTCTCTGTGCTCAGTCCAATGGTTGGCTGTGAGATCCACATCTATATTGGTCAGGATCTGGCAGAGCCTCTCAGGAGACCAGCTGTATCAGGCTACTGTGAGCAAGTACTTCTTGGCATCAGCAATAGTGACTAGGTTTGGTGTCTGCATGTGGGATGGATCCCCAGGTGGGCAGTCTCTGCAGGGCCTTTTCTTCTGTTTCTGCTCTACTCTTTGTTCCTGTATTTCCTTTAGACAGGAGCAATTCTGGGTTAAAATTTTGGAGATTGGTGGGTGACCCCATCCCTCAACTGGGGTGTGTGTGTGTCATGCCTAACCTCCTGATATGGTCTCCACAGGTTCTCCCTCCCCTTTGTGGGGTATTTCAGTTAATGTTATCCCTGTGGAGTACTGGGAGGCTCTTGTTTCCTGGCATCTGGGACTTTCTAGTAGCTATCCCCAGTTCCCCATCCCCCATTGCTACACACCTCTGTTCAATTTCCTAACCCTCCATACTTCTCCATCTTCTCCCATACCAGATTCTTCTGTTCCTTTTCCCCTCCCACTCTTCTCTTTCTCCTAAGTCCCTCCCACTTTCTACTTCCCTGGATTATTTTGTTCTCCCTTCTAAGTAGGACTGAAGCATCTACTCTTTGGTCTTCCTTCCTCATGAGGTTCATGTGATCTGTGAAGTGTATCCTGGGCATTTCATGCTCTTTGCCTAGTACCCACTAATCCTAATGCCCAGTATATACCATGTGTGTTCTTTTGTGACTGAGTTACCTCACTCAGGATGATATTTTCTAGATCCATCCATTTGCTTGGGAATTTCATGAAGTCATTGTTTTTAGTAGTTGAGTAGTATCCCATTGTGTAAAAGTATCACATTTTCTGTATCCATCCCTCTGTTGAAGGGCATCTGGGTTGTTTCCAGCTTCTGGCTATTATAAATATGGCTGCTATGAACATAGTGGAACATGTGTCCATATTACATGTTAGAGCATCTTCTGGGTATATGACCAGGAGTGGTATAGCTGGGTCCTCAGGTAGTACTATGTCAAATATTCTGAGGAACTGCCAGACTGATTTCCAGATTGGTTAGACCAGCTTGCAATTAAAAAAGAAGATGGAGATATCTTATTACTGAAGGAAGAAAGGTTTTCATGAAAAAGTAAGGAGATAGGTAGAAGGAAACTGGACCTAATTGTCTGTGAAGTACTTCATATATGTTCTCTATCTCAGGTCTCAGAGAACATTTTAAAGAAAAGAATGTTATCCTCATTTTATGAGTGAAAAAAGTTAAGACCCATACAGGGTGTTTTTTGTCCCAGTCAAACCTACATCTATTTTGTTAGAGAGTGACAATAATTATACTTCACCATTTGTCCATTTTCTTTCCAGTTTTAAAAATTACAGCTTTGGGCAGCCTTATTTATAATAGCCAGGAGCTGGAAAGAACCCAGATACCTTTCAACAGAGGAATGGGTACAGAAAATGTGGTACATTTACACAATGGAGTACTACTCAGCTATTAAAAATGATGAAAGGATTGAAGGAGCTGAAGGGATTTGCAAACTTATAGGCAGAACAACAATATCAACCAACCAGACCCCCCAGAGTTCCCAGGGACTAAGCCACCAACAAAGGAGTACACATGGTTCCAGCTGCATATGTAGCAGAGGACATTCTTGTCATGCATCAATGGAAGGAGAGGTCCTTGGTCCTATGAAGGCTTGATATCTATTCCCCAGTGTAGGGGAATCGAGGTTGGGGAGGTGCGGGTGGATGGGTGGGTGGAGGAGCACCCTCATAGAAGCAGGGTGAGGGAGGATGTGATAGGGTGTTCCTGGAAGGAAAGGAAACTGGGAAATAGGATAACATTTGAAATGTAAATAAAAAAAACCCAATAAAAAATTACAGCATTCTAATGTTTATATTCATTTCCTAACATTTTCTGGCCGATTCTTCCCTGACTTCTTAGTCTCTAGATACACACTGATAAATCTCTAAAATATAATAAGCATTTAGAAATAAAAAAAATGTGCTAGGATCCATACTGCATTATCTTGCCATTTTGGTTAAGAAACACGTATTTTTTTTTCTACTTTTGTAATATTTTTGATACATTATTTATCTCTTGAATAGTCAAATCAGATAAAGATAAGAAAAATAAATTTATAAGATATATCGATTCATGCTTTTCAGGACATAAACTAGTACATAAACATGTACTAGTTGAATGGAATTAATAGAAAGAACAAATAAGAGAAGCTGTTTAGATAGATATGTTCATAAAATAATTAGCGAAGTAAGTATGCAAACTTACTAGGATAAAGACAAAAAAAAAAACCAGAAAATATCCTGACCCGTGATTCTAACAGAGGCATTAGAAGTTGCACCCATTGTGTGTAGAAGAGCCTTGTCAATGTCACAATTCTGATGACTCAGATCTTTTTCAGTGGCTGATTTTGACATTTCAGCTTTGCAGAGGTCTGAGGACCCTCTTCTGTGTCAAATAGATATTCCATCTTCTCAGCTGAGCCTCCCTCATCGCCTCCCTCCCTCCCCACATCAGCTCTTCATATGGTGCCTTTGCTGGTGATATTGACAGACTAAAGGATTGCTCATTCCCCATAGCCCCACAAGGTAAATTAAAAAAAGGAAAAGTCAAAGCTATTTCTGGACCCTCTCACACTCAGGGACTCCCAACTCAATACATCCTGGTTGCTTGGAAATGATGCTTATTAATAAGTGAGGAAGGCACAGTTAGTTCATGAGGATTCAGGGTCACCTATTTAGGGGATAATTTACTTCCCAAACACATTTATGCCTTGAATTCTTATAAGTTGTTGAATGCAAGCTATTTGCAATTAGGCAATTACTTTTATGGATCTTTGGATGTAATCAATGACCAGACAACTTGAGGACAATCCCCAAAATCTTCTCATCTTTCAACATGTGAGATTTCTCAGCCATTAGGAAAAACAAAAGGTTAAGATGATGATTATACGACTGTCTCATATATGCATGCATTATCAAAATATCATTTCTTTTTAACAGAATATAAAATGACAACACATGTATGGATAAATAAATGGGTATTTACACACAAAATAGCAACATGCATGTGTAACAACAATTTTTCAAACAGGTTTTAGAAAGGTGTGTCCAGTAATGTGACACCTTGATCATACAGTTGTATCTCTTGACTGTAACGTTGAAATGATTAAAACAATAGAACACCAGAAGCCTGCCTCATAGCTGAAAAGAAGGGACCTCTTATGTGTAGACATTTTGGGGAATTTCTGACACCTGTGACACACATCTGGTAAAGACAGCAGAGTAAATACACCATTAGTGGCCTTTCTGAACCATGTGAAAATGAACAGAAGAATAAAGTAGAAGGACTCTGTCATCAAAGAAGCCAGAAAGCAATCTTAGTGTCAGGACTGTGAAGCAGATTTCCTAGAGCTTGTGTTAATCAGCCATACCTGAAATCTGCAGACAGAGGCATCCTCTACAGACTGGAAACCCTGTGCAAAATCTTCCAAGGAAAGTTAGACACACCAAAATGCAGATGTGCGCAGCACTCAAGCTTTAGACTGCTGTCAACAGAATTCTGTGGAATGGGTGGTATTATCACACAATAGGTAGTACAGCACATAAGACTCAAAAAGTGGTAGTAATTGTCCAAAGCCATTGGGTAAAGAATGGCTGCCATGAACATTCCTCTAACTTTAAATCCACACCATCCTCCTAGACAAGGACAAGCACACATTTGCAGATATGGAAATGAGAAAAGAACAGAATATTTATAAATATTTTCTAGAAAATCCCATGCTGAAATCCCCATTTCTCCCTATGAAATGCTATTGTGTTCCAATATCTAGATTAAAAAGTCCTTGGAATGACACTTTCAAGAATGCAATTTGTGTCCTTATCAAAAGCCTTCTAATTTTTTTCTAGTCTATTTTATATGTTATCTTATTTCATTGAGGGAAAAGTCCCTTTTCAGAGTCTGCATTGCATTGAAAGTCACAATCCTTCAGACTCGGCCTCCCAAATGCAAAGATGATAAGGCGTGCTACCTTACTCATCAAGAGAGCTTTCTTAGCTTCTTTTTGACAAATGAGAATCCATTATATCAGCTCCAGAAAAGAACTCTTACCAGAACCCGCTTGTTCTGGCCCCTCATAAAGCTCAGACATCCCCTCTAGAACTGTGGGAAATAAATCCCTTTTGTTTTGTTACAGGAACACAAACTGACTCATACAATTAATAAGGAAGAGATAGAAGAACATTCAATTCTATTCATATCTTCTCTTTCTCACAAACAGCTGGCCATGTGAATGCAGGGTCCTTGCTCAGAGCAGTAAGAAAACAATAGATACCATGCCTGCTAGGCACCACCAGAGAAGTAAAAAGATAAAGGAAAACAAAAGTAAAATACAAAACACACAGTGGGAATGTCACATTATGAATCAGATGACAATTATGGGTCAATATGACCCTAGGATGTCAAGGAAATTAAAGAGAAAATGATCTTTTGAGGCCAAAAGATCTCAGCAATTCATACAAAACATGAAGTGGAAATAATAACACAGAACATGATGGAAATCGAGTTGACAGAGTTCAAGACTCAAATAGAGATGGAAATTTTTTTTAAATAAACATCGCAGGAGCAATGGTAAAAAACGGAAAATAGATAGGATTTAAGCCACAGTGGGGCACACTGAGAAAACTCAGTGTGACAAATGCAAATGAGGAAGAGAAAATAGCAAGTATGTATATCCCCCAAAACATAAATATTTATACTACTTAAGTTTCATTTAGGAAAATGGTAGGGTACTTTGAATGCTTAAGGTGTTAAGAAAAAATATTAAACAAATGACAGTGGATTTATAGTATGTTTGGGGATATACTTACACCCATGAAGACACTGTCTGCTAAACCCATGCTCTGTGATGGAGAGAACCATTGACTCTTTTCTTTTCCAAAGGAAGACATCTTTAGGGAACCATACTAGAGGTCTGGAGAGAAGGCTTAAGATAAAGAGCATTTGTAAATGTATTCACACTAGGAGCAGATGTATTAACACAAACTAGTCCAAATGGTTGGCTTGGATAACCACAGTTGAAGAATGAACTTAGCGTAAGTCGACGCCTCAGTGTCATCCTTCATCCCCACTGTTTAAAGATTCTAACTCAAGAAATATATCTGCTGACCTTAACTAAAATCATAGACTACAATGAAAGATAAGAAACTTACAAATTAAACAACACAAAGTCATAACCATTCAAACCGTGACAGATCCAAGAAGATTGTTGGGGGAAGATGAAAACATGGCTTTTTGACCTTAAAACACATAACAGAATCATGACTAAACATATCTGTCATGTAAATAAATGGTAATGGAGCACATTTTTAAATATTTCTCCAAAGACATATAGGAAAAGGAAGTCCAACATGGCATCATGTGAAGGGAACACACCTCGGGTATTGATCTTGCACGTTAGGTCAACCTAAAAGTATGGATGTTCAATGGTAGAAGAAGTAAAATATGACACAATGAAACCAAATGTTCATCTCTAACATGGCTAAAAGCAGTTCCGGAATTATGCTGTTGAATGAAAAGTTAGTTTTAAAAAAGAAAGATCTCTTGATTTTTCTATCTTACGCCCCCATAAATGTAAATACTTAAGAATAAGCCTGTGATTTGGTAAGAAACACCAATCACATTTCCTTGACAAATGAATTTATAGAAGACTCCCAGCCTACTATATGTAAGAGTATATCAAAGTACAATTCAAGTACACTTATCAATTATGTGGGTAAGAGAAAAAAAATGAAGGAGTGAAACTTAGAATGAAAAGACTAAATTATGATAAAGAGATAAGATAGTATTTGTGAAACATTCAAAAGAAATCATAGAACTTCTAATCAACTATAAACATTAGCAATTATTATCAAGTTGACAGTGAGAGTCTAAGAACATTCATGGGTGTTAATCATAATTGCTTGGAAGAAAAGGCAGAATTTGTAATGACAACAGAAGTAATAATGTGGCCAACTTAAGGAATGTCCCAGGTCTACCTTAGGAAAGCTGAGACAACCATGTGAAATCTAAGGACATACATCTTTCATTTTTTTTCAAAGTTACCTCTTTCTGAAATAGAAATAGTCATGTTAAATAGATCATCTGGTTCCTTAATAATCTGATGTGTTATTACAACTTCAAAGGAAATATCTTTAAGTTGGTCTCTTATGGATAGGAAAAAATACAAACACATTCTAAGGCATGTCTGAGAAACAACTTAACCTGAGTAACATTGATGCATGAATATTGAATTAAGAGAAAAAGACAAGAACATGAACAGGTCTTTTAGAAATGGCCAGCTAAGGTATAGGAAGTGTGGTATTTCAAGCAATTAATGGTGGAATAAGTTTGTACAGATGAGGTGTGGCATATGGAAATATTCATCCTATATTATTAGGTAGAATAAGAAACCTTATATATAATGTGTGTGTGTGTGTGTGTGTGAGAGAGAGAGAGAGAGAGAGAGAGAGAGAGAGAGAGAGAGAGAGAGAGAGAGAGAGATGGACATATACCAACCTGTGCCTCGACAGATACATCTGACTTTTGTATAATATATACTTTCTGTTTACTCCTCCAAATGTACGTTAATGTTTTCAACATTTTGCTTTTGTATTTTTCTATTTGTATGAACTTAGAAAGTATTAGAGCTCATCCTTGCATGTATTTCAAGCAACCTTTTCGTTATTTCTTCCTCCTTTCTTCCTCATCCCCAGCCCTCTTTGTATCCTCCTATTCTGGAGGCTTCCTTTCCACTTCTAAGTATTGATTTGCAATTACAGAAGATACTAGAACAGAAAGTTGTAAAATAGATATCACTTCACTTTTCTTCTATTTATTTATCCACTATTTACTTGTCACATACACACTAAAAGATAGATAATGTTCTAGAATTTGACTTGATAACCCTAACTCGTATTACTTTCATTGAGAATGATTAAGAGACTATCAGAATTGTTCAACAGATAGCTTCTTCACCTAGGGCTTGCAAGTTTGTAACACTTAATCAGAGAATTCACATAAAGAAAAGACAAATTGAGACCAGCTCAGAAGTAAAAAGGATACACAACTCTTATTTGGCTGATTTCAAAAGTACACTTCCCGTTCCTTCTCATGAAGACACATGGAGTCTCTACCTATTAGCCAGGACTCAGGTCCTCACAGGACATCGAACCTGCTTATAACTTTATATCAACCCTCCCAACTTCCTGATCTATGAGTAGCACATTTATTAGACAATAATCTTCCTCTTCCATGGCTATAGAATTTTGTTATAACACCCCAAACAAAGACACATTGTTCTATCTAACTACTGTCATTCTTGATCCTTTAGAAAAGCTTACAATTTTGTCTTTGTAACTCCCTGCATGGGTATTTTGTTCTCCATTCTAAGGAGGACCGAAGTATCCACACTTTGGTCTTCCTTCTTCTTGAGTTTCATGTGTTTTTCTAATTGTATCTTGGGTATTCTATGTTTCTGGGCTAATATCCACTTATCAGTGACTGCATATCATGTGAGTTCTTTTGTGATTAGGTTACCTCACTCAGGATGATATCCTCCAGATGCATCCATTTGCCTAAGAATTTCATAAATTTATTGTTTTTAATAGCTGAGTAGTACTCCATTGTGTAAATGTACCACATTTTCTGTATCCATTCCTCTGTTGAGGGACATCTGGGTTCTTTCCAGCTCTGGGTATTATAAATAAGGCTATATGCCCCAAACAGGGGAATGCCAGGGCCAGGGAGCAGGAGTGGGTAGGTTGGGGGAACAGGGCCGGGGGAAGATATAGGAGACGTTTGGGATAGCATTTGAAATGTAAATGAAAAAATATCTAATAAAAAAATAAAAATAAAGATGCATAAAAAGAGAAAGCTTACAATTTCATTTCATGTATTTTTCTACTGCTCTGATTCCACATTCCCTATAACCTATTTTTAATGGAAATTGTTCCAGTTTAACCATTGTGTATATTTATGTTTGCATATTTCCTTATAAGACTTGCATATTTCAGTTTTAATCATTTTCAGAATATATGCCATGTTTTGTATGTTGTTTTCCTTTATTTTGTCTTTTTTTTCCATTTTTAATTAGGTATTTAGCTCATTTACATTTCCAATGCTATACCAAAAGTCCCCCATACCCACCCACCCCCACTCCCCTACCCACCCACTCCCCCTCTTTGGCCCTGGCGTTCCCCTGTACTGGGGCATATAAAGTTTGCGTGTCCAATGGGCCTCTCTTTCCAGTGATGGCGGACTAGGCCATCTTTTGATACATATGCAGCTAGAGTCAAGAGCTCCGGGGTACTGGTTAATTCATAATGTTGTTCCACCTATAGGGTTGCAGATCCCTTTAGCTCCTTGAGTTCTTTCTCTAGCGCCTCCATTGGGAGCCCTGTGATCCATCCATTAGCTGACTGTGAGCATCCACTTCTGTGTTTGCTAGGCCCCAGCATAGTCTCACAAGAGACAGTTACATCTGGGTCCTTTCGATAAAATCTTGCTAGTGTATGCAATGGTGTCAGCGTTTGGATGTTGATTATGGGGTGGATCCTGGATATGGCAGTCTCTACATGGTCCATCCTTTCATCTCAGCTCCAAACTTTGTCTCTGTAACTCCTTCCATGGGTGTTTTGTTCCCAGTTCTAAGGAGGGGCATAGTGTCCACACTTCAGTCTTCATTCTTCTTGAGTTTCATGTGTTTAGCAAATTGTATCTTATATCTTGGGAATCCTAGGTTTGGGGCTAATATCCACTTATCAGTGAGTACATATTGTGTGAGTTCCTTTGTGAATGTGTTACCTCACTCAGGATGATGCCCTCCAGGTCCATCCATTTGGCTAGGAATTTCATAAATTCATTCTTTTTAATAGCTGAGTAGTACTCCATTGTGTAGATGTACCACATTTTCTGTATCCATTCCTCTGTTGAGGGGCATCTGGGTTTTTTCCAGCTTCTGGCTATTATAAATAAGGCTGCTATGAAGATAGTGGAGCATGTGTCCTTCTTACCAGTTGGGGCATCTTCTGGATATATGCCCAGGAGAGGTATTGCTGGATCCTCCGGTAGTACTATGTCCAATTTTCTGAGGAACCGCCAGACTGATTTCCAGAGTGGTTGTACAAGCCTGCAATCCCACCAACAATGGAGGAGTGTTCCTCTTTCTCCACATCCACGCCAGCATCTGCTGTCACCTGAATTTTTGATCTTAGCCATTCTGACTGGTGTGATGTGGAATCTCAGGGTTGTTTTGATTTGCATTTCCCTGATGATTAAGGATGTTGAACATTTTTTCAGGTGCTTCTCTGCCATTCGGTATTCCTCAGGTGAGAATTCTTTGTTCAGTTCTGAGCCCCATTTTTTAATGGGGTTATTCGATTTTCTGAAGTCCACCTTCTTGAGTTCTTTATAGATGTTGGATATTAGTCCCCTATCTGATTTAGGATAGGTAAAGATCCTTTCCCAATCTGTTGGTGGTCTTTTTGTCTTATTGACGGTGTCTTTTGCCTTGCAGAAACTTTGGAGTTTCATTAGGTCACATTTGTCAATTCTCGATCTTACAGCACAAGCCATTGCTGTTCTGTTCAGGAATTTTTCCCCTGTGCCCATATCTTCAAGGCTTTTCCCCACTTTCTCCTCTATAAGTTTCAGTGTCTCTGGTTTTATGTGAAGTTCCTTGATCCACTTAGATTTGACCTTAATACAAGGAGATAAGTATGGATCGATGCGCATTCTTCTACATGATAACAACCAGTTGTGCCAGCACCAATTGTTGAAAATGCTGTCTTTCTTCCACTGGATGGTTTTACCTCCCTTGTCGAAGATCAAGTGACCATAGGTGTGTGGGTTCATTTCTGGGTCTTCAGTTATATTCCATTGGTCTACTTGTCTGTCTCTATACCAGTACCATGCAGTTTTTATCACAATTGCTCTGTAGTAAAGCTTTAGGTCAGGCATGGTGATTCCACCAGAGGTTCTTTTATCCTTGAGAAGACTTTTTGCAATCCTAGGTTTTTTATTATTCCAGATGAATTTGCAAATTGCTCCTTCTAATTCATTGAAGAATTGAGTTGGAATTTTGATGGGGATTGCATTGAATCTGTAGATTGCTTTTGGCAAGATAGCCATTTTTACAATATTTATCCTGCCAATCCATGAGCATGGGAGATCTTTCCATCTTCTGAGATCTTCTTTAATTTCTTTCTTCAGAGATTTGAAGTTTTTATCATACAGATCTTTCACCTCCTTAGTTAGAGTCACGCCAAGATATTTTATATTATTTGTGACTATTGAGAAGGGTGTTGTTCCCCTAATTTCTTTCTCAGCCTGTTTATTCTTTGTATAGAGAAAGGCCATTGACTTGTTTGAGTTTATTTTATATCCAGTACTTCACCGAAGCTGTTTATCAGGTTTAGGAGTTCTCTGGTAGAATTTTTAGGGTCACTTATATATACTATCATATCATCTGCAAAAAGTGATATTTTGACTTCCTCTTTTCCAATTTGTATCCCCTTGATCTCCTTTTGTTGTCGAATTGCTCTGGCTAATACTTCAAGTACTATATTGAAAAGGTAGGGAGAAAGTGGGCAGTCTTGTCTAGTCCCTGATTTTAGTGGGATTGCTTCCAGCTTCTCTCCATTTACTTTGATGTTGGCTACTGGTTTGTTGTAGATTGCTTTTATCATGTTTAGGTATTGGCCTTGAATTCCTGATCTTTCCAAAACTTTTATCATGAATGGGTGTTGAATCTTGTCAAATGCTTTTTCTCCATCTAACGAGATGATCATGTGGTTTTTGCCTTTGAGTTTGTTTATATAATGGATTACATTGATGGATTTTCGTATATTAAACCATCCCTGCATTCCTGGAATAAAACCTACTTGGTCAGGATGGATGATTGCTTTAATGTGTTCTTGAATTCGGTTAGCAAGAATTTTATTGAGGATTTTTGCATCTATATTCATAAGGGAAATTGGTCTGAAGTTCTCTATCTTTGTTGGGTCTTTCTGTGGTTTAGGTATCAGAGTAATAGTGGCTTCATAAAATGAGTTGGGTAGAGTACCTTCTACTCCTATTTTGTGAAATAGTTTGTGCAGAACTGGAATTAGATCTTCTTTGAAAGTCTGATAGAACTCTGCACTAAACCCGTCTGGTCCTGGGCTTTTTTTGGCTGGGAGACTATTAATAACTGCTTCTATTTCTTTAGGTGATATGGGACTGTTTAGATGGTCAACTTGATCCTGACTCAACTTTGGTACCTGGTATCTGTCCAGAAATTTGTCCATTTCATCCAGGTTTTCCAGTTTTGTTGAGTATATCCTTTTGTAGAAGGATCTGATGGTGTTTTGCATTTCTTCAGGATCTGTTGTTATGTCTCCCTTTTCATTTCTGATTTTGTTAATTAGGATTTTGTCCTTGTGTCCTTTAGTGAGTCTAGCTAAGGGTTTATCTATCTTGTTGATTTTCTCAAAGAACCAACTCCCGTTTGGTTAATTCTTTGAATAGTTTTTGTTTCCACTTGGTTGATTTCACCCCTGAGTTTGATTATTTCCTGCCGTCTACTCCTCTTGGGTGAATTTGCTTCCTTTTTTTCTAGAGCTTTTAGATGTGTTGTCAAGCTGCTAGTATGTGCCCTCTCCCGTTTCTTCTTGGAGGCACTCAGAGCTATGAGTTTCCCTCTTAGAAATGCTTTCATTGTGTCCCATAGGTTTGGGTATGTTGTGGCTTCATTTTCATTAAACTCTAAAAAGTCTTTAATTTCTTTCTTTATTCCTTCCTTGACCAAGGTATCATTGAGAAGAGTGTTGTTCAGTTTCCACGTGAATGTTGGCTTTCCATTATTTATGTTGTTATTGAAGATCTGTCTTAGGCCATGGTGGTCTGATAGGATACATGGGACAATTTCAATATTTTTGTATCTGTTGAGGCCTATTTTGTGACCAATTATATGGTCAATTTTGGAGAAGGTCCCGTGAGGTGCTGAGAAGAAGGTATATCCTTTTGTTTTAGGATAAAATGTTCTGTAGATATCTGTCAGGTCCATTTGTTTCATAACTTCTGTTAGTTTCACTGTGTCCCTGTTTAGTTTCTGTTTCCACGATCTGTCCATTGATGAAAGTGGTGTGTTGAAGTCTCCCACTATTATTGTGTGAGGTGCAATGTGTGCTTTGAGCTTTACTAAAGTGTCTTTAATGAATGTGGCTGCCCTTGCATTTGGAGCGTAGATATTCAGAATTGAGAGTTCCTCTTGGAGGATTTTACCTTTGATGAGTATGAAGTGTCCCTCCTTGTCTTTTTTGATAACTTTGGGTTGGAAGTCGATTTTATCCGATATTAGAATGGCTACTCCAGCTTGTTTCTTCAGACCATTTGCTTGGAAAATTGTTTTCCAGCCTTTCACTCTGAGGTAGTGTCTGTCTTTTTCCCTGAGATGGGTTTCCTGTAAGCAGCAGAATGTTGGGTCCTGTTTGTGTAGCCAGTCTGTTAGTCTATGTCTTTTTATTGGGGAATTGAGTCCATTGATATTAAGAGATATTAAGGAAAAGTAATTGTTGCTTCCTTTTATTTTTGTTGTTAGAGTTGGCATTCTGTTCTTGTGGCTGTCTTCTTTTTGGTTTGTTGAGGGATTACTTTCTTGCTTGTTCTAGGGCGTGATTTCCGTCCTTGTATTGCTTCTTTTCTGTTATTATTCTTTGAAGGGCTGGATTCGTGGAAAGATATTGTGTGAATTTGGATTTGGATTTGTAGTGGAATACTTTGGTTTCTCCCTCTATGGTAATTGAGAGTTTGGCCGGGTATAGTAGCCTGGGCTGGCATTTGTGTTCTCTTAATGTCTGTATAACATCTGTCCAGGCTCTTCTGGCTTTCATAGTCTCTGGTGAAAAGTCTGGTGTAATTCTGATAGGCCTTCCTTTATATGTTACTTGACCTTTCTCCCTTACTGCTTTTAATATTCTATCTTTATTTAGTGCATTTGTTGTTTTGATTATTATGTGTCAGGAGGAATTTCTTTTCTGGTCCAGTGTATTTGGAGTTCTGTAGGCTTCTTGTATGATCATGGGCATCTCTTTCTTTATGTTTGGGAAGTTTTATTCTATTATTTTGTTGAAGATATTAGCTGGCCCTTTAAGTTGAAAATCTTCATTCGCATCAATTCCTATTATCCGTAGGTTTGGTCTTCTCATTGTGTCCTGGATTTCCTGGATGTTTTGAGTTAGGATCCTTTTGCATTTTGTATTTTCTTTGACTGTTGTGTCGATGTTCTCTATGGAATCTTCTGCACCTGAGATTCTCTCTTCCATTTCTTGTATTCTGTTGTGATGCTCGCATCTATGGTTCCAGATCTCTTTCCTAGGGTTTCTATCTCCAGCGTTGCCTCGCTTTGGGTTTTCTTTACTGTGTCTACTTCCCTTTTTAGTTCTAGTTTTAGTTCCATTACCTGTTTGGATGTGTTTTCCTGTTTTTCTTTAAGGACTTCTACCTGTTTGGCTGTGTTTTCCTGCTTTTCTTTAAGGGCCTGTAACTCTTTAGCAATGCTCTCCTGTAATTCTTTAAGTGACTTATGAAAGTCCTTCTTGATGTCCTCTATCATCATCATGAGAAATGTTTTTAAATCTGGGTCTAGATTTTCGGTTGTGTTGGGGTGCCCAGGACTAGGTGGGGTGTGAGTCCTGCGCTCTGATGATGGTGAGTGGTCTTGATTTCTGTTAGTAGGATTCTTACGTTTGCCTTTCACCATCTGGTAATCTCTGAAGCTAGCTGTTATAGTTGTCTCTGTTAAGAGCTTGTTCTTCAGGTGACTCTGTTAGCCTCTATAAGCAGACCTGGGAGGGTAGCACTCTCCTTAGTTTCAGTGGGTAGAGTATTCTCTGCAGGAAAGCTCTCTTCTTGCAGGGAAGGTACCCAGATAGCTGGTGTTCGAACCGGACTCCTGGCAGAAGTTGTGTTCCACTCACTAGAGGTCTTAGGATCCCTTGTGGAATCCTGTGTGGGCCCTTGCGGGTGTCAGGCGACTCTGCTGTCAAGGTAGCCCGGGGCTCGAGTGGAGCAGAAGGGGCTTGTGCTCCAGGTCAGGCCCGGTAGTCTGCTTCCCTATATTTTGTCTTTTAGTATTATGTATGTGTGCTTGTGTTTATTGAGTTATTTTTAAAAATAAATCTTCTTTTATTAATTAATTAATTTTTTACACTCCATATTTTATTCCTTTCTCTTCACTGTCCACCCTCCAACTGTTCCACATCCAATACCTCCTCCCCAACCCCCTGTCCCCATGTGAATGTGTCCACTCCCACCCCACCTGACCTATAAACTCCCCAGGGCCTCCAGTCTACTTGAGAGTTAGGTGCATTATCTCTGAATGAACACAGACCTGGCAGTCCTCTACTGTATGTGTGGTTGGGGGCCTCATATCAGCTGGTATATGCTGTCTGTTTGGTGATCCAGTGTTAGAGAGATTTCAGGGGTTCAGATTAATTGAGACTGTTGGTCCTCCTACAGGATTGCCCTTCTCCTCAGCTTCTTTCAACCTTCCCTAGTTTAACAGAAGTCAGCTGCTTCTTTCCATTGGTTGGGTACAAATATCTGCACCTGATTCTTTCAGCTGCTTGTTGGGTCTTTTGGAGGGTAGTTATGATAAATCCCTTTTTGTGAGCTCTCCATAGCCTCAGTAATAGTGTCAGGCCTTGGGACTTACCCTTGAGCTGGATCCCACTTTGGGCATGTTGCTGGATCTTCTTTTTCTCAGGCTCTTCTCCATTTCCATCCCTGTAATTCTTAGATGTGACTATGGTATGGCAACCCCTTCACTTGATGCTCCAGAAGAGCTGGTATAAGTTCCGTCTCCTTACTGTCAGGCATTTAATCTAAGGTCCCTCCCTTTGAGTCCTGAGAGTCTCTCACCTCCCAGGTCTCTAGTACATTTTGGAGGGTCCCCCCAACTTCCTATCTCCTGAGGTTGCCTGTTACCATTCTTTCTGTTGGCCCCCAGGGCTTCAGTCCTTTTCCCTCACCCAATACCAGATCAGGTTCCTCTCTCCCCTCTTCCACTTTCCCACTCTCCCTCCTAGGCCCCTCCCTCCCTCCCCACTTATGATTGCTTTCTTTCCTCTCCCAAGTGACTTCTGTAAGGCAAAGGACATAGTCAATAAGAAAAATCAGCAACCTATGGATTGGGAAAAAATCTTCACTATCCCCACACCCGGTAGAGGGCTAATATCCAAAATATATAAAGAACTCAAGAAGTTAATCACCAAAAAAAAAACCCAACCAACCAACCAAACAGACAAACAAACAAACAAAAAAACAAACAAACAACCCAATCAAAAAATGGGGTATAGAACTAAACCTAGGATTTACAACTGAGGAATTTTGAATGGCTGATAAGCACCTAAAGAAATGTTCAAAATTCTTAGTGATCAGAGAAATGTGAATCAAAATGACCCTGAGATTCCACCTTACCAATCAGAATGGCTAAGATCAGAACCTCAGGTGACAACACATATTGGAGAGGATGTGGAGAAAGAGGAACACTCCTCCATTGCTGGTGGGATTGCAAACTGGTACAACCACTCTGGAAATCAATCTGGAGATTCCTCAGAAAATTGGAAATAGATCTACCTGAAGACCCAGCTATACCACTTTTGGGAATATACCCAAAAGATGCCCCACCATGTCACAGGAGCACATGTTCCACTATGTTCATAGCAGCCTTTTTTGTGATAGCCAGAAGCTGGAAACAACCTAGATGTCCCATGACAGAAGAATGGATACAGAAAATGTGGTTCATTTACACAATGGAATACTACTTAGCTATTAAGAATGAGGACATCTTGAATTTTGTAGGCAAATAGATGGAACTAGAAAACATCTTCCTGAGTGAGATAACTCAGACCCAATAGGACATGCAGGGTATGTACTCACTAGTAAGTGGATATTAGCCAAAAAAAATGTACAGAATACCCAAGATACAGACAGTCCCCAAAACTCAAAAAGTTTTTTAAAAGAACACATTCATTTTTTTCAGCTACATTTATACTTCATCTTAGCAAAAAATATAAGTAGAGATGTCTACATCTACTTAGAAATGTTTCATATTATTCCATTTAATCCTCTGTCTCTTGCTAGTCATCAGTACTGCACCTGAATCCACCAATATTCCTTCAGTGATAGCATTCTTGTGAATGACTCTTTTGTGATAAATATACAGATCTTTAAATTTTTTCTGCAAGATACAAAGGCAAGGTTGTGGTTTCTGAATCTGGTGAAAATTGCATCTCATGTCTCAAAGGCAAATTCTTCTTGTTCAGACCTGTTTAAAGTAACAAAGCAGAGAAAGAAATAAAACTGTTCTCAGAGCATCTCAGGAATCTCAAAGGCTGAATTCTGGGCCACTGTGGTTAGACAAACTCGCAGAGTTTATCATCGTGGCTTAAGACGGTTGGACATTCAAGGAATTTCCTGAGTGCAGAGCAATGCTCAGAAAACACAGAGAATGGATGCTGCTAAAACACATCCTCCTGAGAGTTCCCTGAATGGTCACAAGGAATCTAGCTCTGTAATGCTAGCATAAAAGAACAGACAAACCTTAGACCTAAGATGTGAAAATATTTTGCATATTTCCTGTACATCACTGAAGGCTAACATTTTAGTATGAATGTAATAATCTGTGTTTCATCATTGCTTGTATAAAGTCCTGAATTCAAAAGCTCCCTACTTCTATCTTGCTGTGGAAACATGAACAAATGACTAACTTATTAAACATTTATGTTCTACTTTGTTCTACGAAAACTTCGAGTCTTCTAAGAGCAATGAAAATTTTATTAGCAGGGGCAATTAGATGATAGATTGTCCTTGGATTGATGGAACTGCTTTACCCAGAGGCGCCTTGAAGTTATGAGTGTCCCTAGCACTGTATCCTGTGTGTGTATACCCTGAAACAGGCAGGTACACATGGACAAACTCTCACTGCCTTGTCTTAAACGGAGGCACTTCAGACCCCTGAGAGGTATAAATTGAGGATCCACTTTCCCCTAAGCTACAACTTGACATGGGTGCTTCATTTTTACCGTTCTGTTCATCTCTTTAAAACCCCCAAACTACTAATCCATGAAACTACTAAGAATCATGAAAGTCAGAAAGGCATTTAATCCATAGTAACATTACCAGACTCCCAGAAAGACATGAAATCCTGAGGGATACAGCAAAGGCTTGGATAGCTTTGGAAACTCAGACCATAATGAAAGCTAGAAATCTGCAGAGGCAGCATTATAGAAATCAAAAGAACACTGTGTGGTGAGCAGAAAAGTAGACATCAGAATAGGACACCTTGTACCTGCTCACCATCACAGGATGGAAGCTGGGGATCTTACTTCCTCTTTGGAAAACTTCCTTATTTCTAAAGTGGTCGAGACCATTCCTTCTCCACAGAATTGTTGAAATTAATGTTAACTTAGAGAAGCACTTAGAGTTGAGTCAGGTCCACATTAACTAATGCTCATCTCTGAAAATTTATTTTTGAAAAATCTAAATTATTATTTTATGTGTCTGGGTGTGTTGGCTTCAGGTATGTCTGCACACCACAGGACCACAGTGCCAAGGAAGCCAGAAGAAGTTGTTGGATGCCCTGGATCTGGATTTATAGATGGTTGTCAGATGCCATTTAGGTGCTAGAAACTGATCCTGAGTCCTCAGGAAGAGCAAGCCGGTATCCTTAACCATTGAGCTATCTTTCCAGCCCTCTCATGAAGGTTTGTATAGAATAGCATGTAGATATGATGTATTGACCTCTGAAAATATAAGTCACCTGATCACACCTGTGCTCTGTATCTGGCATGCAGTAACATAGGATGGATGTTCGTAGGCTTTCCTGCTGTTATAATTACACCAGATTTTCTTTTAATGATGAGGTTAGGACGCCTGAGGATAGTGAAACTTAGCAGCTAGCCAAAAATATTTGTATCGTGTTGAAAGGCATGACTTCATTCTGAAAACTAGTAATAGAATTCAGAAATGTAGAAGCAGTTGAGTGAATGGAAATCATGCATAAAAAGATGAAGAACAAAATTACCACGATTCATAGCATCTGCAGGAACACCCACAATGATAGGAAATGATCAATTCTAGAAATGGCATTATGGTACTACATGGTGGTCAATATCACCAGTACCAAAGAAGAGTCAAGTAGGATGAAGAATTAAAGGTGTATTAGATTCAACAGCTTAGTAGTTATAGTAGTAGGCAATTTGAATAAGAGCAGTGTAGAAATGACAATACCAGTTTAACAGGAACAGTGGGATGATGGAAAAGGCAGATGAAGCAGTAGTGGAGGGGAAGGTGTTGGATTTCTCATCACCACCACAAACATCAAAGAGGAAGAGCTGATCAGGAGGAAATCATCACTTCTGCTTCCTGACTGAGGTTTCAGTCCATGGTTGGCTGGAACCATTGTGTGGAACTTGGGATGAGACAGATTATATAATGATGAAGGCCTGAGGCACTAGCTGCACACCTCATGGAGGCCAAGAAGCATAGGGAAGTTCCAGGAAGGGACATGATACAAGGCACATGCTTCCAAGACCTCCCCATAACCATGTACTTCCTTCAGTGATGTTCACTTTCCGGCCTCCTTTCTTTTTTTTTTTTAATATTTTTTATGCTCCATGTGTATCTTGGATTACCCAATGAACTAAAGCCATGGATGGGCAAAACCTTTAGGATCTGTCCCTTGAAAATCTCTTTTCAGACACCCCTAGACATTGCTTTACGAGTCTCCCGGGTGTTTTTTGTTTGTTTGCTTTGGTTTTTTAAGACAGGGTTTCTCTGTATAGCTCTGGCTGTCCTGGAACTCACTCTGTAGACCAGGCTGGCCTCGAACTCAGAGACTCGCCTGCCTCTGCCTCCCAAGTGCTGGTATTAAAGGCATGCACCACCACTGCCCGGCTCCCAGGTGGTTTTTAAGCAAAGCACTTTGAGAACCAAGATGAACTCCAGTAGGCAGAGAGAAGAAAGAATCAAAATAGAAAAATATTTTATTCTGGGCCGCAGGAACAAATGGGAGGCACACACACATGAAAACATAATCTAAAGTAAAATTTTGTCATGTACAACTTAATAACTATATGAAGCTATATGAAGACTATAAAAACATCAAGGAAGGCCTAGCTAAGAGCATAGCCAGAATTAAAACTCTAGCATGTGATGGAATTGCAGAGAAGACTCATTCCTTTACACTTATTAGTAGAAATACTAGGTTAAAGGCAGAGACAGGATGGGAGGATTCACTGCACTGTAAGAACACCAAGCTCCCGGACAGCCTTGGTTTAGCTCGGGATGCTCCTCTTGTAGAGGGAAAGGTCAATAAATATGAGCATCAAAATCTGTCATTTGGGGGAATTTGGAAAACTGAATTTGAAAAATTTATTTGAGACTACCAAAAGCTGGTTTTAATACTGAAGGTTTATATTTGTTTGATGTGTCCTATTTTCTCCATCTATTAGGATCAAGAAAGCATTTTTAAAGTACATTGAGAGCATGATTTTATTAAATAAAGGAATGCACCTGTGATCCTAATATACTGAACTCTTGTCTGCTCTGACACATCTAACTCACTTGTCATTTTTAATTTTCTTTTTATTTAGTTTTAATCTTATAGATGGGTATTTTGCCTGAATGTAAGTGTATGTACCATATGCATACTTGATGCCCGTGGAGGTTGGCACCTTACAACCATCAAAAGCATCAGAGCTTTTGATGGTTGTAAGGTGCCATGTGGATCCTGAAAATTGAACCTATCTTCTGCAATAGCAGTAAGTTCCCTTAACTAACTACTGAGAGATCCCTTCAGCCAAGTTATCATGTTCTCTTGTTATTATAGGATAAACTAAGATCTATTGTCTGGAAGTGAGAAGAGAAAATGACTCATCTTTAGGTGCTTCACAGTACCTTCTAGTTAAAGTGTTTGTTAATACACTGCTAACATTGCTATGGAGACCACCATGGGTGAAATGAAGTCCTTCACAAAGCAACATTAATTATAGAAAAGTTCTTTTTTGTGGGGCACCTCTGAAAAAAATGTACATTTATATCATTGTGTAAATATATACATTAATTAGATCATATCTATACAGAAAATAATATTGTATGAATTGTTAGACTCACCATTATGGTAAAGAATTGATGTGAAGACTTTGGGCACTATAAAGAAGACATTGCTAGTATAGAAAACTTTTCCTAGATAGCAAAATTCATCTGCCTCCTGCTAATCTGTATTTAAACTTGGGACACGTCACAGAGTTTTGAGATCTGGTCTCACTGCATAGCTCAGGCTTGCCTCAAACCTTTGGTCACCTTAATGCAGCCACCCTAGTGCTAAGCCTGCAGGCATGTTCTACTCCGGCCAGTCTGCTCTAATGCACTTGAAGTAAGATGTGGGAGGGACAAATGGCCAGTCTCTAAGAACAACAGGAAATCAGCTCCTAAGTTCTGCCACAGGAAAGGAAGACAAGGGTCAGGACTAAACACTAGCTTGGACCAGACTTAGTTCAATCAATGGCAGCAAGGTCAATTGGAGTTCAAAACTGGCTTCCAGACTCTAGGACTCCTGAGAGGAATTCACTTGTGCCTGGATGTAAATGAAGAAAACTGTTTCCTCTCACTTTCCTCATCACAAAGATGCAGAAGAACTCCCACTAGCATGAGGAATGCTTATCTCTTCTTCCATGGTGGAAACCACAGGTTTCATATCACAGTTCTGCACAGAAACAACATTCATGCTCCCCACTCTTTTGAGAACATGGCTGTTATTATACCTGCCATTGGGTCTCTTAATATGTTCATGAGACACATATGGGTCTGCTTCACGATTTTTCATAATTTGATAACTATTTCAATAATGTTACCTTTACATATGCTTTACATTTCAGATAATTACCCCACAAAGGAGCACATGACATGGAAAGTTATGGTCTAGGGACTGTAGAGATGACTAGAAACACCTGGAATTCAGATGTTCTAAGCACTGGCCAGCTAGAATGTTAGGTATTGATTTAACAAAACAAAAAACAAAGCAAAAAAAGCTTCAAGCTAAGGGTGGCCCCATGCCCATCAGTGGATTGCCCATATAAAATCAACTCAATGATATCTTTGGACATTTTTTGCCTCATAATATTTGTCAGGGTATTTAAAATTATTATTAACCTTAAAGATCCACTGTATCTATATTCTGGCTTCTGGTTTTGTGGTTTTATGTGATGCCTGTGTGTGTGTGAATGTGTGTGTCTTTTGTCTTTGTGTCTTTATGTCTTTCTTGTGCCTTTTCTTGGGTTCATTTCCTTATGTTTATTTCTTTTGTTCTTTTCTCATGTTTTGTTATACCTTATCTTATTTTATTATTCTTTAGATTTCTATTTGTTTTCCAATGAGAGATAGACACAGTGTGGATTAGGATGGAATGGGAGGTGGTGATGATGTTAATGGGGGAAAGGAAACCATAATCAAAATATATTATATCAAAAGATCCATTTCCACCAGGTGCTGCATGCCTTTGCTCCTGGCACTTGGGAGGAAGAGTCAGGCAGATCTCTGAATTTAAAGCTAGCCTGGTCTACAATGGACAGCCATGGTTATACTGAGAAACCCTTTTTCAGATAGCAAAAAGCAAAAACAAAACAAAACACCCAAACAAACAAAAATACTGTTTTTTTTCAATAAAAATAATAATAAAAAAATCAAACTAAGCTAGTGATGGTTGGTGATAGAAGTATAAAGGAGAGGAACTGTTTTCCCTCTGATAGAATTCATCAGGGAAATTGGTTTTCCTAGGTTTGGGATTACAGACACACAGCATGGGAGCAGGCCAGTTTACTGATGCCCCAATTAAAACTGATCAGGTGAGATGGTTTCTGTGAAGAGGTGTTTTTGAAAAGGATGCAGGCTTTTCTTTGTCATTTGGTTCTTTCTTTAAGCACACAAGTTTGAGAAAGAGCAAGGGGGACAAAACTGGGGGGGGGGATTCTATTAAACTCTGCAGGCTAAGGAAATGCTTGTTTGAACATTATTTGTGAAGGAGTAATACCAGGTCACTAAGATATCAGGTAAGGTTATATAGTGACCGTGAGTTTAAAGGCAGTGCATTATGAAAAGGCCATAGGACCCCAAAACAATTTTACAGTAACATTTCAAAGATGGAAGGAAGAAAACAGAAAAGATGGCTGTATAACAAAATCATTGCCAAGCCAAATTAATGTGTCAGGTGTGCTTGATTCATTTTGAAGCTCACAGCATATCATTCAGAATCATGGGGCCACGTTGGCATGCTTTCATAAGGCTTCCTGGTTTGAAGGAAGTAGAACAGATGGATACTAAGGTCACTCTTAGCTCTCACCTTTCTGTGTTTAGGGCTTGTAAATTCTCTAAGAGGCAGACAGGAGGCTCCATGACTCCCATCCTCCAGCTGCTGCTGGACATCTACTTGAAGCCCAGTGTCTGGATCCATTTCCTATTGGTGCTGAGTGAGAGGAGTGAAGCGACTCTATATAAGGTTCTACATGCTGACCTACTGTGTGCCTGAATGGCTTTCACCCTGCTGCATGCAATCATCCTCACATCCCTAAGACAGATTAATATTTATCTGAAAATGGAGAACAGGGTCAGTCGTTAAAATGATTGCCTTACATGCAGGAGGATGTGTGTCTGAGTCTCAGAACCCACATAAAATAATTCAGGTGTGGGGTAGCTCATTCTTGTAGTAGAGGTGGGTAGATTCTGGGGTTCACTGATCAGTGAGCACAACCTAAGGAGTAGGCTCCAAGCCAAGGTGGGACCCTATCTTATATATAACAAGACAAAGCAAAAACCAAAACTCAATAAAACCAAAACAGAGTGTGCAGCTCTCCAGAAAAATAACACCCAAGGTTTTGACCTCTGCAGTCCCTATGCAGATACATACATTGGCAAAGCCATGAACACACATCATACACCACATGCACACACACGGATGGGGACACACACACACACACACACACACACACACACACACACACACGTACACACGTACACAAAAATGATTAAGGGCCAAACTCAAAGACATAGTTCTTGGAAGGAAAACTTTCAACTCTGGGTACAGAATTATTTCCCTGTGCCTCTCCTGCTGGAGGTGATATGAAAGTTGGTCAGAGTTGATGTGAACAGGAAGGAGGCAGGTGATATGTGCTTCCAGCCAGACACCAGTGACTCCAGCTAGAGAGGCAGCTGGTAGCAGCTACGGCTGAACTATCTACATAACCACTTCACCTCTATGTGGACTGCCTCTGGTGTAAGGTGAATTCCTGATGACTGTTCTGCACACAGGAAGGTACCTGTTGTCTGGGGGTAGAAAATAATCTTGCCCAATAGATTATGGAGGCCCTGAGGATGAGACACCCCATACTAAGAATAATCAGTTTCCCTGAAAAACTGCTAGCATAAAGTAGATCTCTATTTATATGACAGCATGAATAAAATAGACTGTTTTGCATTTATATAGTGCTTTCCCTCATATAAGAGCCCAGGGGCTTCACTAATACAGTCTTGGAATGAAGCAGAGACACCTTTGGGAGCCCACCAGGCAGGCAACTGCAGTAGATGTGGGGGAAGGCAGTGTGCTGCGCTCTACCTTGTGCTAACAATGTGTGCTTTTAGCACTTCCAAGTAGACATATCCTTGTCCATTTTCTTCTAATTCACCAACAAGAAACAGAAAAGTAGGAACAAACGTTCTGTTTTGTAGACTGTGGATTAAAGCAATTACATGTAGAAAAATGCATTTTCAGTTAAGGTAAAATGGTATAATTACCTATCTGAAATTATAGAGGCTATCTTGGGTTAGTTCTAGATTTTTGCCTTAAATCTCCCCCCTCTCTTTTTCTCTCTATTGTCATGTTTGTGTGTTTATATGATGTGTCACATAAATACATTGCTTAGTTGGTGATATGCATTTCCACATATTAGAGAAATATTATGATTACAAAATGCTATGACTTTGTGGCACATAGTATATTTCATTTTCTAAATCTCAACCCTATGTCATCTAACCATCCCCTTTATAGTGTTTTTCTTTCCCTCACCTTTCAAAAAATAATCTTATGATATCATTGTGCCTACTCTTCAGGTTATTTTCCTGAAATCCCAAAACTGCACAAAGTGCAGTACTAAGGCTGTTAATGTCCTTTACTAAACAGATAAACGAATTTCCTGAATCTTTATAATTTTATGTTTGACCATCTTAAGTCACTGATGATGTATATTGTAATTTAGAAATTACAATGCAACTTTATTTAAAAATTACAAACCCATTGTAAAATGGAGTTCTTTTGAGTTTCAGTTTGTCACCTATTTTCTCTTTGGTAGTTTGTCCATTTTGCATGTCGATTTGCTGGTGTGTGTTTATTCAGCACAACCTTTGCCAATGCTATGGGTGTTTGGGTATTTGACCTCTTATTATACGTATAAACTAGTATTCGTAGTCACTTCTCTTGATCATTCAAGCTTTACTTCCCTAGCTTAGCTCTTGAGTCCACAAACTGAACTGTGACCAGAGGCCACAGCTGTCAATTTGTTAACTACAAGCTAGGATAATCAGAAAAAGCTTCTATCAAGCAAATTTAACACTCTATACTTGTGTTCACATGGAGAGACTTTTTTTTAATATAAAAGCATTTATTTAATGGACATGTGTGCATGCCTGATTTTCTGTATGTGTAACACATGTACGCAGGTGCCCGCAGAAGCCAGAAGGGGCTGTCAGATCCCCTGTAACTAGAGTGACAGGCAGTTATGAAACTACCTGACCTAGGTGCTAGGAGCCGTATAACTAGGGGTGCTGAGTGCATGAACAAAGGACAGACACACATATACTTTTCACTTAAGATTGATAATAAGAAGTAAAATGGTTGAGAACTCTGCTATGACTTGAAGAAGTAATTTTACATGACTGTTGAATTCCATGACTGACCAATGGCTGACTCCAGTAAGCAGAAATGTGGATTTCATCTACTGTACCACAGTGAGGCTGTTGATGGCTCTGTGCTTGACAGATGTTCTATACTTGCCTAAGTTGACATAATGGACTATATATATGTATTGAAGTGGGCAGATATCAACAGTGAATGTGAAGAGATTGATATCAGTGGGTTATGTTAACCCAGAATAGCATAGCAATTGACTTTCCATCATAATTATTCCTGCATTTCGTGGTATTTAATAGCTCAATCAATAACCTCAATGACCATGTTCATTAGGTGTACAAGTAATATCATACTAGTTAGTGTAATGAATATTAAGACTCAGCATAACTAAGGCAAACAGTTTTTCTGGTCTGGGATAGTAAATCTGAGAAACCATCTTAAATAGCCCTGTGTATAATCACAATACAAGTATGTAGTATCCAACAACAAATAAGATCAAACAATTTTAAGAATAAACTTAATTAATAAGTTATCTGAAAGATGTTTCAACAAAATCCTATGGACAGTAATTACTAGTTTCTAGGTGTCATGATGAGTGTTTGATGTGAATTTTCTTAATTATTATTTGCTGAAACTATTGCAAAAGGTGTTATCATTCACATTTTTGAATGAGAATACTGAAGCTGGAAAGAAAGTTAAATTGAATAAGCATAAATAAAGAACTGGCTAGGATGATTCTGTCCACATCTGGCCATCCTTCAAGTGAGCTAACTCATCTGAAAATTATTAGAAAATTTGATTAATTCTTAGCAAAATACAAAATATGTGCATAATTGTTAGTATTGTCAATAATGAAATAGACTTATCACTAAATAGACCAGTGCTTCTTCAATAGCTTCTTTTGTGTACTGTCGCTTTGACATTTCTCTGCTTTCTTTGTCAAAATTTTAATTTTCATGGGGTAATAAATTAATCAAGAGGCTGGAGAGATGACCTAACAGTTAAGAACATGTTCAGCTCATGCAGAGGGCCCGGGTGAGTATTGTTCCCAACACTCATATTTGGTGCCTCATAACTACTTATAACTTCAATTTAGGGAGAGCCAATACCTCTTGCTTTCATGGGAAATTGCACACACATATACACATATGCCTGCAGATAATGAAAATAATATAAAACTGAGTTGATAAGCTATATTTTTCCACACAATGACACAAGCATTACTTTATCATCCGATCTATTTTGACTATAATTCTATCTAAATACCTACCCATCCATATTATTACCTGTTCACCTCTTCTGAAGCTGAGGATTGAACCCAGAATCTCATGTAGGATTGACAAGCTCTGCTACTCAGACACTCCTAAGCCTCAATTTATTTTACAAATTAATGTCCTATGTGTAGTGGTCACTAACAAGTGAGTCAACAGGGAGAGAGAAGAAGAAAGTAGGCATAGTGCATTAAGTGCTGGGCAGAGGTTCCTCATTAATGGTGAGGCCGTTGCTCATGTTTGACTGAGAAGAGTTGATGTAGGTAAGAGGAAATGGCCAAAGCAGTTAAAGAATTAAAAATAGATTGCTTGTAAGAGCTGAAAATAGAATCTGGTATGATGGGATTAGAGAGAAAAGTGATATGAATCAACAGATATGTCTAGAAAAAGAGAGATGATAAGAGGACAATATCTAATAAGATTCCAAAGTAATTTAGATCCAACTAGAGGCTAAAGTATAAGCAACTTGGTTATTAATACCAGTGTTGACAAGTAGAGTATGGCTTAGCCAGCGTGTTGGGCACGTATCTGCCATAAAACACGGCATTACACTTACCTCAGGGCCAGGCCAGATCACAAAGTCCTGCTGTCCAGACCTGTTTCCTGAAGATCGGGTCTCAGCCTAAGCCACAGACTGTGGCCCATTTTAAAACCCATACCCATGACATCAATAAACCATTGGCTGAAGTTTACCTTTACAGACATATTTACAGATTCAGACTTCATGTTCATTCTGTTATAAGTCTGGCCCAAGCAGACTCAGGTTTGAATATAACTTCAGTGTTAGGTCAGCTCCTGTGATCTCATGTTCTAGTCTGACTCTCATGAACAAAGTTCACAGGCTTAGTTAACTCCCTATAGATCCAGGCATCACACTAGATACTCTGAGGACATCACCATTACTATGCATAGACCCAACAGATTATCCACTCAGAATCTTGGAAATGTTGACTAGTGAAGGACTGTGTCTAGCATGGCTTGGGTCCAGAAAGCTTGAATAAAGGTAGTGAATGAAGAAAGGATATATATATATATGTGTGTGTATATATATATATATATATATATATATATATATATACACACATACACATAAGAGCTGGGATTTACATGGGCCATGTACACTCTGATAGAGAGGCTTCTACTACTGCCAGAATCCAGACCCTTAGTGCGCTTGTTCTGTATAGGACACAACGGATGAGTTAACTAGTCTCAGTATGAAGTCTCTGTAAATGAGCAGTCTCAGACTAATCATTTGGTAGGAGGAAGCTGGCATTGCTAGTGTTTATCCAAAATGCTGACATTCACACTCTGATCAGAGGAAGATTTTTTTCCCTGAGTTTCGTCTTTACAGGGAAGGCTTTGGCTTTGCCATTCCCATTGATCTGAGGCATTTGGTTCCTGACAAGAGTTTGCCCTGGTCAAAAATTACATGCTCACTCAGCACATAACTTGCCCTTTACACATTCATTTAGGGCTTCTTTGACTCCATACAGATTACTCCTATGGAAGTTCATTTAAAAAATGCAATTGCTGTCTACTCAAAATTCACAGATACAAAAGGATTACCATGAAGATGATAAACAGTCAAGAAAATATGGCCATAAAAAGACAAATTAAACCAAAGGCAACCAATATCAAATTAATGGAGATATAGAAAAATAAATCTGCCCCCAAATTTAAATAATCCTCCAGAAGAGTTTAAATGGCATTGAAGAGGACACAGTAAACAACAAGGTAACATTGAGAAAGCAACATTAAAAAAATTAAAAGCTGTCTTAGTTAGTTTTACTTCTGTGAACAGACACCATGACCAAGGCAACTCATGTAAGGATAACATTTAATTGGGGCTGGATTACAGGTTCAGAGGTTCAGTCAATTATCAAGGCAGGAACATGGTGGCATCCAGGCAGGCATGTTGCAGGAGGAGCTGAGAGTTAATCTGAAGGCTGCTAGCAGAATATTGACTTCCAGGCAGCTAGGGTGAGGGTCTTAAGCCCATGCCCACAGTGAGACACCTACTCCAACAAGGACACATATCTTAATAGTGCCACTTCCTGAGCCAAGTATGTACAAACCATCACAAAATGTGAACAAAATTAAAACATGAGAAAAATCCACTTGACAGTCATGGCACTGAGGAACACACCAGTATGTTGAAAGGTTTCATGGACAACACTATGGATTCATATGAAATGTTTCTGATAGGCGCATATTTTGAGTACTTGGTGGCACAGTTTGGAAATGTGGGAACATTAGGAAGCAGATAGATAAAGAAAGTAAGTCATTGGAGCCCAGTTTTCAGGAGCACGTTATCCATGGCTACTGTCTGCTTTGACATGTTCCCACTGTCATCATATTCTACCTCAGTCAGGAAGCTTAAAGTTCTTGGTATACTCAAGTTGATTACACCTAAAAGTAGTTGACAATAAAAGCAAAAAAATGTTGCATTAACTCAATGGTAACTGAACACATACAATAAACAAAGCACCAACCAACCAACCAACCAACCAAAAAAACCAGCAATCAAACCATATCACTTAAACACAAAACCACATCAATAACAGAATAAGAACTACAAAAGAGTCTGCAAAGTAAAGAAATGGTTATTGTAAATCCTAACCTTTGAATAAAACTTAAAATTGCAAATACTTAAAATGATTAATCTCTCCAATAAACAGAAATAAAACTGCTGAATGGGTTTTTCCAAAGAAAGATACAACCATAAGCTGACTATAAGAGGGTCATGTAGATTTAGGGACAAACATTTAAAGATTGAATTTAATTAATAAAATAGGTTTGAGATTTAAGAACAAATAATTGTTTTAAATAGAAGAGTATATTCTATACAAATCGTTCCATAAAATAGTAGAATTCACTATACTTGGAGAAAATAAAATTAAACATTGGAAAAGCAGATGGAGGAGTGGTTTCTCAAGATGATGTAATGATTATGAAAATATAGCCACCCAACTTCCTAATAATGCAGCCCCAAGTTCTCTGTAGATAGTGAAGGAAAGAAATACATGGTAAAAAGCACAAGTGGCTTACAGGTGCTTCCATGGTTTAAACAAAGGTCAAGATTGCAGTAGCCAGTCAGGAAGATCAGGGATGCATATATACTCTTTTCTCTAATGCACTGGTTTATGAAGTAAAGAGAGCTTCTACAAAAACCTATTTCAGAAAAGAGGTTCCAGGCCACCCTCTTCAAGGAATTAACTGAGACAACTGTGGGAATGCAGAGAGATTAGTGGACCGAATAGCACTTGAGAAAACTGCAAGGTCAGAGGTAGCAGCACCAACCAGGCATTAAGGCTGACTGAGTCAAGGCCAGCAACTAAAAAGGCCGAAAAGGAGTTTCAGCCATCTACCACTGGGTGCAGAGCATCTGAGCAGAGAACTATCATCTCCCTGGTTGGGCCAGTGGAAAACGCACAGGGCACGAAGGCCCTTCATAGGCTTGGCCTGTTGGAGTCCAGAGAGCTAACCAATCTCACAGATTACCTCAGTCTTTGTCATATTTCTTCATAGCTATAGATAAACCTCATGGGCAAGAGATTTTACTGTCTTTTTCTCTCTTGGCAATCCCTACTATTCCTATATTTCTTTTCTTTTACCAATTTTCCTTAAATTTTCCCTTTTTCTCAATTTCCCAATTTTCTCTAACTCTTTTTTATACAGCCTTCTTATGGTTTGCCTATACCTCAAAATGCTCGTGTCTTTTAATAATCACTAGCACAAGACAATGAAATTGCAAGCCACTCTCTTAGCACAATATTTGGGGACTATGAGTGTCCAGTACTGTAGGTCTTTGGATCAAGTTCAGTTGAGTTGACAAATGTCCTGTCACACTCAAAAAATCCCACATTACTACCACCTAAACACACAAAGTAAATATTTATGCAAGTGAATAACAAAAGCAATAACAAAATATTTCTGGCAAAATTTAATGCATCACTCTATAAATGGATAAATTAGGCAAAAAAAAGCAAGTACTTATAAAACTGAAACACACTGTAAGAACAAATGGGCAAAGTTAACATATTAGTACATTCTGTTAAATAACAATAGAATATATATTCTTTAATGTATGAGGATCATTGTCCATGAGGATGATGTGCTGGGGATTAGACAATAACCTTAAGTTTCTATACAATAAAAGAAACAATCAAAAGAAGAAATTAACAGAATAGAAGAAAACAATCTTTTTTGGGGGGATGTTATCCTAATTTATTTTGTTTTTTTTTCTTTCCATCCCAAACACATGACCCTTCTGGTCCCCCACTCACAGAGTCCCTCTTTATCCTCCCTCTTAAACTAGGCATCAGCAAAGAGCTAATTTTTAAAAATGTATACATCACACAAGTCAATCAATGAAAGATGGGCAAAAGTTTGTCTTGGTTAGGGTTACTATTGCTGTGATGAAACATCAGGACAAAAAAGCAACTTGAAGAGGGAAGGATTTGTTTCATTCAGTTTCATATAACTGTTCGTCATCAAAAGCACTGAGAGCAGGAACTCATATAGGGTTGGAACCTGGAGCCAGGAACTGATGCAGAGGCTATGGAGGAGTGCTGCTTACTGGCTTGCTCCTCATGCCTTACTCAACCTACTTTCCTATAGAATTCAGTACCACTAGCCCAGAAATAGCACTACCCATGATGGACTTGGCCCTCTCCCATCAATCACTAATTAAGAAAATACACTACAATCATTACGGTAGCCTCTTATAGAGGCATTTTTTTTTTTAAAGTTGAAATTCCCTCCTCTCTAATGACTTTATCCAGCAGAGACCTGAAAAAAAATATTTCTTTTAAGAGACAGACAAATATCTGGGAAATATGTTCAAAGTGGTCAACATCACTGTCAAAAAAACTTAAATCCAAACTACAATTGAGAATAGCCTTCTTTTAGAATGAAGTTGGTCAAACAAACAATAGATATCATATGTTGTTGATTATGTAGACAAACAAAAATCCCAGTGTATTTATAGTCATTATGGAAAACAGCATAGTCCTTTAAACAATTAGCAATACATCTATTCTATAGCAATCTACTCATGATGTTATATCCAAGAGAATTGAAATAATTAGCTGAACATAACAGTGGTCCAACTTAGATGACACTAGCCAAGTGTAGAGTCTGTATATAAAGAGAGTTGGCTTTGTTTTACCACATCCCACTATCATTTGATGCTTGCTTTCTTAACAATATCCATTTTGGCTAGGGTGAAATGAGTGGAGTCTCAATGTAGTTTTAATTTGCATTCCTTGATGGCTATGAAGGCTGAGCATCTTTTCACATTTATTGGCAATTCATACTTTATCTTTTGATAATTGCCTACTTATTTCATTAGCCCATTTTTGACTGAGTTATTTGGATTTGGGTATTTAGGTATCTACAGCCTTTGTGTTTTATATATAGCAATCCACTGTCAGATAGTTATCAAAAGTATTCTCCCATTTGATAGAATGCCTGCTTATTCAATTGTTATCCTTGTTGTCTTAAAGGTTTTATACTTTAGTAAAATCCACATATCTATTATTAGCAAATATTACACATTATTTCTTGTTTGTAATCTCAGATTGTACGCAGGTATGTAAAACCATTTATACATCTATATGTGACACAAAATCAGAAAAAAATTCTGGGTGAAGGACTAACAGAAAGGGAGATAGGGGAAATTAAAAAAAAAGAGGAGTTTATGGGGTTGGATATGGTTAGAATACATGAAATGCTTGAAAGAAGTGGTATGTATAAAATCTATTGGCATACACAATGACCATGAGTCATAAAAATTAATATCAAAGATATCTGCATTCCATGATCTTCCATGATCATTGTGGCATAATCCATAATAGTCAAGATATTCAGTCATCCTAACAGCCCATTAAGGGATAAATTGATATATATATATATATATGTATATATATATATATATATATATATAAAATATATATATATATATATAAATGATACAAGTTGAGAAATTCAAGACTGAATAGATAGTTTGGAAGTTACACTAAGTAAAACTGCTTTTGTACTTGAAACTAGCCAAAAAAATAAATTTTAAGTATTATTGCTACATGTACAAAAAATGTCAACAGAATGATGGATATGTCAATTAACTTGACAGTGGTAACCATTTCTCAGGGTACACATGTATAAAATATCACATCAGACACATTAGATAAACATGCAGTATTTACTTCCCAATTACATTTTAATGAACCTGGAAAGAAAACAGAATGCAAGAAGCAATGGTGATCACGCTTGCCCTCCTACTCCAGAAGTGATTTGTTTGTCTTTGCTTCTTCATGATACCATCAGGTTCTCTCTGAAGGAATTCAGAGACCTATAAACCTGTTACTCATGAAAACACCACATCACCTCATACTACGGCCAGGCTATTGGTTGCTCTCCTCAAATTGATGGTAATGCCTTATTCCTTCCCCAATAGCATTCATTCACCCTAGCAAGAATTAGGAATTAGGAATATTGCTTCTCAAGCTAACAGGACACATTGGTGTGAACATAAATGAACTTCTATGCATCCTGCATCTGCATCACAATTCATTAACAGAAAAACACCCAGGTAAAAGTTCTGCTTGGATTTCTCCACAACCTTGCCAGCATCTGCTGTCACCTGAGTTTTTAATCTTAGCCATTCTGACTGGTATGAGGTGGAATGTCAGGGTTGCTTTGGTTTGCATTTCCTGGATAACTAAGGATGCCAAACATTTCTTTAGGTGCTTCCCAGCCATTCGGTATTCCTCAGTTGAGAATTCTTCGTTTAGCTCTGTACCCCATTTTTAATAGGGTTATTCAGTTTGGCTGTTCCTCAGAAAATTGGACACAGTACTACCTGAGGACCCAACTATACCACTCCTAGACATATACCCAGAAGATGCTCCAACTGGTAATAAGGACACATGCTCCACTATGTTCATAGCAGTCTTATTTATAATAGCTAGAAGCTGGAAAGAACCCAGATGTCCCTCAACAGAGGAATGGATATAGAAAATGTGGTACATTTACACAATGGTGTATTACTCAGCTATTAAAAACGATGAATTCATGAAGTTCTTAGGCAAATGGATGGAATTAGAAAATACCATCCTGAGTGAGGCAACTCAATCACAAAATAACACACATGGTATGCACTCACTGATAAGTGGATATTAGCCCAGAAGTTTGGAATACCCAAGATACAATTCACAGACCACATGAAGCTCAAGAAGAAGGAAGACCACAGTGTGGATACTTTGGTCCTTCTTAGAAGGGGGATCAAAATAACCATGGAATACAGAGACAAAGTGTGGAGCAGAAACTGAAGGAAGTCCATCCAGTGACTGCCCCACCTGGGGACCCATCCCATATACAGTTACTAAACCCAGACACTATTGTGGATGCCAACAAGTGCTTGCTGACAAGAGCCTGATATAGCTGTCTCCTGAGAGGCTCTGCTAGTGCCTGACAAATAAAGAAGTGGATGCTCACGGCTAACCATTGGAAGGAGCACAGGGTCCTCAATGGAGGAGCTAGAGAAAGGACCCAAGGAGTTGAAGGGGTTTGCAGCGCCATAGGAAGAACAACGTTGTGAACAGGTGAGTACCATCCCTCCAACTTCCAGTTATAAAGAGAAATATACTCTCCAAGATGGAGCCAATATTAAAATATGGGCCACAGGTACATTCCCTTATTTCTTTCAGCTAACTGCTTTTCTCCTCCCCCAAGCATTCATTTACAAAAGTTAACAAAAATCTAACAATTTAACAAAATTAGGAGTATTACTTCTCAGGCTAACATGATACACTGGTGTGAACATCAATGAATGACTTCTACCCTTCCTATGTCTGCATCACGCTCCATTTGCAGGAAGATACCCAGTTCAAAGCTTTGCTTCGGTTATTTCTCTCTGTGGAGTGGTATGGATTTGGAGGAAGGGAATAGCTGGTATGTGGATCAGAGAGGTTTCTGCATGCTTCCTCTTCTCCACAAATCGGACACCTCCATCTTCTAGCTGCATCTTCTAGCTGCATCTTCTAGCTGCATGTTCTCTGTTGTCCTCCTCATCAGCACCACTTCCTGGGAAGAACGGTGGAAATGGAGATTCAGCACAGTATTAGTCTTACTGTCATGTGGACGTAGGTTTTAGGACTCAGCTTTGTTCAAGGGATACATCCTCACCGCAGTCATTAGTTTGACGAAGACTATGGTCTTCCCTTAAACGTGTATCTCATTGTGCCCAGCTAATTCCACTGCACAAAGACCTTTAACTTGCCTGAATGTATGAGGAAATATAAGAAACAACTAGGATTAAAGAATTTCCAAGATTCTAATTATAGTTTTTACTTTTCACTGCTTTTCAATTAAGGGAGACTTATCTGACTTGTCCAAAAAAATGCTAGACCTGATTTCTAAGGGTTAAGTGATCTGTGTATGTTTCTCAGGGTTCTCTTAGCAATAGAAAACATAGGGTGAGTATGTATGTATTCACAGACATATTTATATATTTATGTTTATATCCACATGTCTATCCTAAATGCACATGAACCAATACAAACAAAATAAGTATCATTAAGTGACATGAACAATATGGACATATTTGTTATGAAGAACTGATTTTGTGACAACAGGATGAGAAGTGCAGTAATACCTGGGAGAATCCATGTACGTTGTGGCTTCCAGCCTAGCCCTGACTGCCTGTGAACTAGACAGCTAGACAAACATTATATCTAGGTGTGTCTGTGCAGGTAGTTCTAGGAGTAATTAGCATTTAAATTGGTGGACAAGTGGGTATCATCCAATCCTTTGAGAGCCTAAATAGGAAAAATAAAAAATAAATAAAAGAAGAAGTTGGTTGACTTGACTGCCTGACTACTATAAAGCTGGGTCATCCATCTTTTTCCTGTGTGATTCTTTGATGGAAATCTCATTGTCTCATAGAAACTTAAAAACAGTCTTGGAAGTTCAATTTAAGTCATGTAAGATATATGCGAAATCTATCATATACAGTAAAATTTATTCCTCAAAATTAAGACATCAAGTGATTAATACATTTTTTAAAAAATATGCCTTTTAAGTCAGAGGGTAAAGCCTGCTATTTTTAGGATGCCATCCCAGCCTGCCATCTTTGCGTTCAGATTGCTTTGAGAGATGCACATTCAGATATTAAGGACTCAGTTGACACTTGGGGGTTCATGTGTAGCCTGAACTTCATCCTGTCCCCTCTACAGACCCTTCAAGGGTAAGGGGAAAAGATTCCTCTTTTCCTAGTGCCTAGGACTGGGCTCCACATATGAGAGGCCTTCGTGGATGCATGTACCCTTTCATGATCTGTATGCTTCTCATTTCACTAACAGACAGATGCGTCTTCTCTTCTGAGCAATTTCTTTCCCAAGACTATTTAATGTCAGGATTTTTAGGAAGACGACACGTACAATTGCTTAAATATTTCCTGTCAATTCTGAGTTGTTCAAAAGATGAGATGAACTTTAGGAGATATCATTTTCTAGAGACAACTTTAGACTCCTTTAATACCATAACCTACAAAAATACACCATGCCATTTTGGGCAGATTTGAAACTTCCTGTTTATCTCCCCCTACCACCCTCCCATTTCACCCACTCCCCCCACCCCAGTCCCAGCTCCTTTGCAGAATGAAGTGTCTCCAAATCGCTGAGACTGTAATTTCCAGGACAGTGTCGTCCATCTCAGTTCTTGCCTGTCCTTTCAGTTTGATGAAGGTTACAGACATTCTTCCTGGGTGTTTGTCAAAGTGTTTATCTACTCTGGAACCAGCTATCCACCCTCCGCTTGGAATATTTTATGCAGATTTTTCTTCCCCTTGTTGCTGGGTGCCTCAAAAAGACAGCAGCCACTCTGTCAGGAAGAGAGAGAAACATCTCTGATAGCGGTTTCATTTGCTTTGCACCGTATTCATTCATGTCAGTTTCTGCTGTTTACGGGTTGGACACAGAATATACGCTGCGTCAACAAACGGGACGGTTTCGGTTTGGTCACGAGTCGCTTATGCATTTCATTCTGTTATGAATTTCTCTCAGTTCAATGCACACAGAGGATGGGAGGTTCCACTTCATCAATATTTAAACCTGTTGTTTCCACAAGGAGGAGTGTACACATAAATTCACATCGTCTCTCTCTCTCTCTCTCTCTCTCTCTCTCTCTCTCTCTCTCTCTCTCTCTCTCTCTCTCTCTCTCTCCTCTCTTCTTTCCTGTTTCCCTCTCTTTCTCTGCTTAACCCAGTAAAAGATATTTTTAGGAGTTAAGTATTATTTCCCCTACCAAAAACGTTTACATATTTAAATTAAAAGGAACATATACCTTTAGTCAGGTATTCATACACTCTAAAAGGAGCTATAGAATATGACCACACATTCCACATTTTGTTCGGTGGTAGAAACAAAAGGGAAAATAAAATAGCATTCTTCTTGACCTTGAAGAAACAAAAACCTTGTGTTTGAGGAAAACAACATGGAAACCGAGCTGCTTAGTTTTAAGCAACTTGATACAACCTAGAGTCACCATGAAGAGAGTTTTAATGAAGAACTACCAAGATCAGGTTGACCTGGAATCATGTCGATGGGATACTGTCTTGACTTGGGATTGATAGAGGAAGACCCAGCCCATTGTGGGTAGCACTGTTACTACAGCATGGGGTCTCTAGACAGTATAAGGGAGCAGGAGGCTGGCTGAAAGCAAGGAAAGACGTTCCTTATTTCTTTGATCTAGGCTGTGGATGTGATGTGACAAGGCTGCCTTGATTCCCCTGAAATGACAGCATGTACTTGGTGTGGAAAGCAGAAAACAAAAGCAACCCCCAAACCCTAAAAACCCAAACAGAAAACCTTTCCTCACCTATGTCCCTTTCTGCAAGGATATTTTGTCAGCATAACAATAAATGTTACTAGGTAAGAGATGAAGATGCAGAGGAAATTTTTGGTCTAGCCCTTGAATATGAAGCTTTTTGAAACTTTTATGTCTAAAAGCATGATGTCATATTCCAGAGTTGGAGGTCCATCTTCTCTTGGATCCACCTGAGAATGCAGAAGTCCAATCTGATACTCAAGCTGTTTACTCATGAATAATCTTTTGCTCCCAGGAGGAGATGAATTCCTTCTGTAGAGAAGAACCTGTGATTTAGGCTCTCAGAATGTTCCTGGGCTGTACTCAGTGACATCTGGGAACATTGTGGAAGTATCTTAAACATAAAGAAAAGAAGATGCAAGAACACTGGGAGAAAACCAATAATAGATATACAGGCCCTAAAACTAAAGATATTGCCATCCTCAGACATCGCCAAATAAATAATATGTATGCAATGTTTAAAAGGAATTTATAAAAGGGGGAACTTAGAAAAATCAGAAATGAGAGACTACAAACCTTTAAAATGTACCATCTATATTTTTGGGAAGTAAAAATATAATTTTAAATTATCATTACGATAGCTGTCTCCTGAGAGGCTCGGCCAGTGCCTGGCAAATAGAGAAGTGGAGGCTCACAATCACCTATTGGATGGAACACAGGGCCACCAATGGAGGAGCAACCTTATAGGAGGACCAACAATATGAACTAACCAGTACTCCCAGAGCTCCTTGGGACTAAACCACCAATCAAAGAAACCACATGGTGGGACTGGCGGCTCTAGCTGCATATGTAGCAGAGGATGGTCTAGTTGGTCATCAATGAGAGGAGAGGCCCTATGTCCTGTGAAGGTTTTATGCCCCAGTATAGGGGTATGCCAGGGCCAGGAATGGGAGTGAGTAGGTTGGGGAGCAGAGGGAGGAGGGAGGGATAGGGGATTATGGGAGGGGAAACTAAAAAAGGGGATAAGATTTGAAATGTAAATAAAGAAAATATCTAATTAAAGAAAACAAACAAACAAAACAGGACTATCTAAACAGTAACCTAGAACTAGTCAAGTGAAATTTATTTTTTTCCAGCATAAAAAATGAAACAGAGATTATAGAAAAGATCTGAAAGCTATAAAGGGTCAAAGCTATAGTTTTAGTTGACCTACAATCTGAAACCAAAAAGAGAGCAAATATTAGAGGGAATGAGAAAGAGGTAATGTGAAAATGACATGTTAAAGTTTTATATCTGATAACAGAATGTTTTACATATATATGTATATACATACACACACACACACACACACACACACACACACACATATCTGTATATGTATTACATATTGTTGGTCCTCCTAGGGGGCCCTGTGTTCCATCCAATAAATGACTGTGAGCATCCACTTCTATATTTATGCTGTCCTGGCATGGATCTGAAAGCTCCATAAATGCTTGGAAAGCACTCTACCAACTAAGTTCCATGCTCTGCCCACAGTCTGGTTTTTAGAATCAGACATGAGTGCAAAACTATACATAATTTCTACACTTTCCTCCCCCTTAAACTGGCCCTAAGCCCTCCCCATCTCCATCTTAATGCATGACCTCTTCTTTACTTATTATTGTTATATAGGAACAAAACTCAGAAACAAAACTCATAGCCTATTGATTCCATTCCGTGTTGTTCAGATCAGCATGAACTGAGGACTTAGGTTGGATAACCTATCAGAGAGTTCATGTCTGGAAGAAACGGGTTTCCCCTCCTCTCAGCAGCCATGGCTGCCTGTAGCCCTTCATCTAAGGAAGGGAGCTTGTGGGATTCCCTCCTCCGTATTGTTCTGTGAATGGTGTGGTTATGTAGTTGATGTACCCTTTCCTGGACAGCAATACTGCCGAGAAGCCATGCAGCTTTTCTGTCAGGTTGACATATCAGTTTTCTAAGGATGAGAAATTGACAATTTTTTTCAGCAGAAACTATTTTAGGTATGTTTATTAGATGACCTGCTATTTTATTAGATGGCATGCTATTTGACCATCTCTTACTTACCTGAAGGTTCCATTAAATGTGCGTTGAAACTTCTTTCTCTCCAAAAATTGGAAGCTATTAATTTTTCCATATCTTCTTGTCCCTAAGCCTCACGCTAGATATTTTTTCTGATGTATTTTTCAGTTCATGAATTGTCTTTTCATCTTTATTTAATCTGTTATCTAAAATTATCAATCAAGACTTTTCAAACCTCAATCTAGATCTTTCTTAAATATATCTGGTTATTTTTACAGCATCATTCTCCTAGCTATTTTTTTTAAATTGAGTATATATTTTAGCCAACACATCATAATTTTGATGTTGGAAGGTGTTGTGTCCGGCCAGCAGACCACAACCTGGGTTCTAGCCTGGAAAGGCATTTTGGAAACCTGGAAGAGAAGAGGGGCTAGGTGGCGAGAGAAAGGAATGTAGCCAAGACAGTTATTCTGATCAAGGCTCAAATTTTATTGTAGCGACACTAGTTATGAAGGAAGGGGGAGGGGACCCGATTCCCGCCGAATAATCTCTGGTCTAGTAGAAAGGTGCACGTGTGTGGCTCTGCAGGTTCCAGCAGTGGGCGTGGCAGAATGAATGAGCAGGAAGCTCCACCCCTGAGCAAGCAGGTTTCAGGCTGGGGGAGGGGAGACTACAGGAAGGGGTAAGATATTCGTTTTCTGGTTTGTTTTGTTTTTTGTTTTTGTTTTTGTTTACAATGGTTGTGAAATCTGGAGAAGGAAGCAGAGACTGGAGGCAGGAAAGAGGGGTTTTCCTCTGTACAGGAGTCAGCTTGTGTTCACAAATGATCAGAAGAACTTTGTGCATATTTTTTTTCAGTAATAACGTTTGAGAGGAGTGATTTAAACTATTTTACAAGCTGAGCTCATTTTTTATTTTATTTCTTATTTTGACTTTATACAAACACCATGGAATTCTAACATGTGAGTTTTTTGTGTCATAGAGGCTTTTGTTTGTAAAAATTTCCCATCAAATAGAAATTTACATCTGGTCTCAGAACTATTTCGATAATTATCATTAATCATCCTTAAAGTCAAAAGGTAATTAGTTCCTTTTTCTGTGTCATTATGGCCAAATTCTTGGCAAAGACAACTGAAAAGAAGGGACATATATTTTGACTCATGGTTAGGGATCCAGTGCACTATGGGGAGGAAGTCCTGGTACTGGAACCAGCTCTCTCTCACGTGCAGCAGTGGAAGTGTGAGGTAGCTTACCCACACATTATTATATCAGGATTCAGGAAACTTGACTAGATAAAGGAAATAGAAAATAACCCTCAAGGGTCACTCTTATAGACCTAAATCTACTAGCTATTCACTGCATCCCCCAACTTCATTATCTCCCCAAAGAGTACAGCTAGCTCAGGACCAAGCATGAAAATGCTTGATCGTGTGGTGGCTGTTTTGGATTTAAACCATGACGTTCAGCTATATGGAGTGTTGAAAAAGAGCTCTGGCCTCCGGGGAAATGCAATGCATTGCCTCCTAGTTATTCACAGAAGTTGTAGAATGGAGGAAATTGGTACTAAAAATTAAAGTGTATCAGCTTCACCACATACTATGAAGGCAGGCAGTGGGCATCCCAAGGCTGCTAAGCAGTCTTTAAACTGCTTAAGAGTTTAAAGGATTATAGAATATAATAAAAGGAAACAGAATAAATAATATAATGGATAAACGCAGGAATCAGTGGAAAAAGAGAAACATGTGATTAACAACAAAACATTCCTTTGACATCAGTGACTATTGGAAGTCCCACCAAACATTCATGGGCTGGGTAATTCTTAATCCATGCAGACATTCTTGGCAGAAGTAAGGGTGAAAAGTGTATCAAACTCATTTTGTAAGACTAGAGTAAATTTGAGATGAAGACTGATGAAAATTTTCAAGAGATAGAAAAATGATGGACCAGTTATATTCTAAAAGTGCATCTAAAGTTTAACTGCTTGAGAAATAGACTCAAAAATTAAAACTAAAATCTTAAGCGCTATCATTTTAAATCCAAAAATCAAGATAGAACAGTGTGAGCCCTAGAAATATGGAAGAGTATATTTATCCTAGAGATATAAAAATACTATATAATATACTTTCTAAATATATTTTCTTCAAATTAATTTATGAAGCAAGAATATAAGACTATTTCAAAGAAGAGAAGATTTAAGAACTGTGTAATATATAAAACATATATCAGAAGTAAACGTTCCTAATCTGACCAAGGATACTTACAAAAAGGACTAATTGTCATAATGCAAATGTGAAATTATTCTCAAAATAAGGCAGGATCAGAATTTGGGTTCGTATTTTACTAGCAGTCTTTAACAGCAAAATAAAATAATAAGTTGATAAAATTACACATGTTTGAAGCTAAGAAAACAACCATCATCATTTGCAGCTGATTTCACACAGAAAATACAAAATAATCTATAAATTATGAGATTCAATGAGAGACTTTGTCAAGTTGGCTACACATAAAATTATTATACACAACATGATTGAGTTCCTATATTTTCAAATGAACAAGAGTTAAAAAAATCTCATTATATAGTATTAATAGATATTTTGACAAATTGGCCAATGTAACGTCGGAGTTTAAAGGCAGAAATACACATGGGATATACAGCAAGATCAGTAGTTTGCAACTGGAAGGAAGAGGCAGATCTTTTAAATGACACCAATGCAGGGTGAGGCTGTGGATTAGGGGGATGCCTACGCATAGTCTCTGTGCTCCTAATGCATGCTAATGAAAATATCTTAAGAAAACATTAAAATATCAAGCAAAGGCAAAGTGAAGACAACTTAGAGGGAATTCTGTCTTATGTAAAGTTAAAAGGTGACAGCCCAAGAATTCTGTCTAACACAGGTGTTGAGAAACAGGTGACAGGAAGATTACAGACCAGAATAGCATCTCCTCATCTATTACAAAGCTGTGAAGACCTATAGTAGCCATGACAACCAGATTCAGATTGGAAATATGGAGGCACATCCTTCAGAAACTCAGTAAATATATTATGTACACAGTAATTATTCTATAGATTAATGAGAAGAGCAAACTTAAAGTGAAGTAGGTTTAACTGCTATTGTAAAAATTGTAAGCACATCAAACTGGCAAGAAAAGAAAGTAAATCTACATTCCATGGAAACACCTAAGATAATTTTAAAAGTGAAAATTTAAAAGGTGCTTAAATAAATGTATCAGGCAGATGTGAAAAATATGAAGGTATATTTTATCTTATCATAGCATTGTTAAAGTGGACTATAAACCAAAAAGCATGAACTAAGATAGGGCAACATATTAAATGCTGAAAGTTATAATATTTGAGGAAATTGGCAACAAATATGAATGTTCATTCTTTTTTATTAGATATTTTCTTTATTTATATTTCAAATGTAATGTAAATTTCCTGGTTTCCCTTCTGAAAATCTCTTATCCCATTCCCCCTCCCCCTGCTCAACAGTCCACCCTCTCACACTTCCCTGTCCTGGCATTCCCCTACACTGGGGCATCCAGCCTTCACAGGACCAAGGGCCTCTCCTCCCATTGATGTCCCACAAAACCAACCTCTGCTACATGTGCAGCTGGAGCCATGGGTCCCTGCATGTGTACTCTTTGGTTAGTGGTTTTTGTCCCTGGGAGTTCTGGGGGTACTGGTTAGTTCATATTGTTGTTCCTTCTATGGGGCTGCAAGCTCCTTCAATACCTTCTGTCCTTTCTCTAGCTCTTCCATTAGAGACCTTATGCTCAGTCCAATGGTTGCCTGAGAGCACCCACCTCTGTATTTGTCAGGCACTGGCAAAACTCATGGAAGGAGATAGAGGGGAAAAGTGTAGAGCAGAGACTGAAGGAAAGATGATCGAGAGACTGCCCTACCCGGGGATCCATCCCATATACAGTCACTAAACCCAGACACTAATGTGGATGAATGCTTATTCTTTATCAAACAAGCAGAAACTCCCCAAGATTAAGGGGAAGTCAACAAGAATGTCTCAGTTACTACTGTCAGTCTAAGTAGATCAAAGGACGATCAAAGCCACCTAAGAATATAAAAGGCACAGATGACACTCTAGCTCTGTGCATGCATGTGTGAATGCATGTGCACATGTGTGCCTATGTGTGTTCATTCATGAATACATGTGTATGTGCATGTGCGTGTGCGTGTGCGTGTGTGCGCGCGCGCGCGTGTGTGTGTGTGTGTGTGTGTGTGTGTGTGTGTGTGTGTGTGTTTGTGCATGATTGGGCTGATTAATTTTATGCCAATATGAAATACAAATTAAAGTCAACTGAGAAGAAGAAACCTCAATTGTGAAATTTCTGCCAACAGACTAGCTAGAGTGCAACCCTATGGTTCATTTTCTTGATTGAATATCCATATGGTGGCAAAACACTTGTGGGTAGTGCCACCCCTAGACATGTGACCATAGATGATATAAGAAGGTAGGTTAACCAAACTGTGGGGAGCAAGCCTGTAATCAGGGCTTCTTCATGGCTTATGCATCAGTTCTTGCCTTCAGGTTTCTACCCTTCTTAAGTTTTTACCCTGACTTCCCTCAGTGATAGGATGTGACCTCAAGGTGTAAGGTCAAATAAATCCTTTCTTCTTCAAGATGCTTTTGGAAAGTGGTGCTTCATCATAGCAATAGAAACTGAAGACAGTGATCAATTACTATATAAATATATTTCTCATTATGAGTCACATCTAGTTTTAAAAAAACCTAACACCACACTATTAGCTCATCTTAAAACAATCAAGGAAAATTTAAAACAAACCTCCCATCATGGATCCTTTTGTTTGTTTGTTTGTTTGTTTGTGTTTTGTTTTGTTCTGTTTTTTTCGAGACAGAGTTTCTCTGTGTAGCTCTGGCTGTTCTGGAACTCACTTTGTAGACCAGGCTGGCCTCAAACTCAGAAATCCACCTGCCTCTGCCTCCCAAGTGCTGGGATTAAAGGTGTGCACCACCACCGCCTGGCCCATCATGGATCCTAACACTGGATGGAAAATAGGCTTCATGCAGATGTCTGCAGAACCTGACACAGTTTCAACTGCTGTCAAAATCTGATCACAGATCTTGGACATAAATCATGGGTTAGATATGACCTCTCCCAACATGGATTCAAAATTTAGCCTAGTTACCTTTTAGAAGTGTCTATTTGAAAATAAAAAGTGCTTGCCTTCTCTGAAAGCAGAAAAGGGGGAAAATGGATAACAGATAGTAGTGAACCACACTGATTATGTTGATCATCTTCAAAGTGCTTTGCATTTGATGACTGCAAGCACATCACCAGCAGTCCTTAATAACCCCACTTTGCTCCAGTTGCTGTGTAGACATCATGACCTGGATTAAGAATTACTCTTTGAGTTTCATCCATACTTTCTGGCTTCAGCATCTGAATGCCACTGTTGATTTTCTACCCTCATTTTCAAGGGTCTTTTAAAGGTCGTTTAATTCCACGTAAGACCCTTCAGCTTATACATATTTCTTTTCACAGCTCTACAAAGTGGATTTTCATAAAATATTTTTCAGTATGTGGCATAATTCCAAATAATCCTATCAGGATTTAAATATCACATAGTGGTGATTATACTTTTTACTCTTAAACGTACCATGGCTGGTTTATGTTAAAAAATATGACCTGAGAGTTAAAGAACCAATCCCTTGAAGTTGCCCATCACACATAATGTCAGTTGTCCTTGGGCTGCGACATCATTTCTTGCCACCTCCACTACTCACAGGATTATACTTTCAGTAGAGTAAGTCGGTAAGAGGCCAAGGCAAGAGTGCTGAGACCTCATCATCTCATTTCAACACATATGCCAGCAAGCGATAAAAACCGGAGACGTGAAATAGAGAACTATCAGTTGATAAAGAAATAAAATTGTCTTTAAATGCTATGTCGTTCAAAGTTTTCCAGGCTGCATCCCTGTCTACAAAGACAGCGATCCCTTCTTTAAAGACAGGGTCAGTCAAGGGCAGCCAGTCATTTATCTCTGAGGTGGCAGAAGTCTATAACTTAAGAGCACCCCACTTGAAAATGACAGTCATCTGGAGGCCCCTTTTATGATATCTCCAGCTTTCCAGCTGATAATAGAATAGAACTTGAGAAGGGCTACTCCGTGCCATGAATCAAAACGTACTTCACAAAAGTCATTTCCTATTGATGTTGGTGTGCCTGTTCCTCATTTATATTGATCAGTGGACATTTGTTTGCCAAGATAAAACTAGAAGAGATTGCCTGGATGCCCTGTGACATTTTCAAAGAGGAAATGCTTTCTCTTCAGCATTCTGTATATGACTGGTTTGCAGCAAGAGAAGATTACAAATCTTCTAGCGTAGCGAGGTCTGAGATTCAATGAGGATGATAATGCTATGGGGTCACTTCTTGTTTCCCAGGGATGGTTTTCTTTCTTTCTTTTGAACACTGTTGGACGGTGCATTATTTTTTAAGTGAAGTGAAAGCATTTGTTCATTTCAATTCAGTTAGGCTATAGGATTTGGATGTTTGCAACCAAAACCCTGGAACTTATTACTCCCAGAGAACACATGAGTTCCAGAAAAATTCTGCTGTTACAGAGGAAAGGAAGACTGGCAATAGACATCGTATTGAAAGTGCTAATGCAAGTAGGGTGGAGAGTCACGTGACCCTACACCATTCATGTTGGAACATGGACTGTCTTGACCTTGCTGAGGAATTATTGAAAGCTGATGGCTACTTGAGGAAGGAGAGTCAGTTATATATCCGATATCACTGCCTATGTGTTTGGTCTCATAAACAAGTGCATCCCAGCAGTTCTAATGGGACTCAGTGAATTATTTTAGAGGCCTGAAGTTGGGAATAGGCTGGGCTGCCAGGAATGGAGTGAGGTGGCTGGTCTGGGAAGGGGAGATTGGGGTGGATATGAACAAAATACAGTGTGCACATCTATGATATTCTCAAACAATAATACGTTATTGCATTCACACACACACACATAAACACACACACACACACACACACACATGCATGACACATGCACAGCAAAACAAACAAACAAGCCCCCTCAACAAACCAAGCAGTCTATTCTACACAAGATAGAGGGAAAATAAAGGTTGACATGTATAGTGTCCTGTGGTGTCAAGTAGAAGAGCTGAGAGTTTATTTATTGATTTGCGCAAAACAGTTGTCTCCATTTGACTCATGGAAAGGAGTACTCTTAGAGCAGGTATTAGAAACACTTGGAAAGGGGTTGTTCTTCGGTTGCTCAGAAGTCATCGATGATCCAGATAACAGGTAACAACAAAGCTATCTGTGAATGGCTTATCAAAATAAAGTATCTGTTTTAATGACAATGAGGCTACGTTAAGGCCAAAGCTAGGAGTTGTGGGTTAATGCATTCAGAAAGGGAGGCTCAAACAAAATGCCCACTAAGCAGAGGTTACTGTATTTTATCTTGACAATGGAATGTACAAGGGCATGGAGAAATTGGCCTTCTGTGGCAACATCATTGTCTTCCATTGATCTTGGTGATACTTCAGGTCACATCAAGTCCTTTATGGCCACCTGAAGATGCTAGTGATGTGGCCCAGTTGTCAAATAAAGAACAAGATGCTACTTTGAAGATCACTCATAATTTTCTGTTTAAAAAGATATCTGACCCTTTCCCCTATTTTCCTGATTTCTGTCGCTTCTGAAACTAAAGGTAACATTTATGCAAAGTTCTTTCACAGCTATTTTATGTTCCATGACCAGGTAAATTCCCGTTTTCCTTGATATTCCAGTATTTACTTCAGTTTCTTTCTCTTTGTCATTTCTCTACTGAAATGTGGATTTCCCCTAATATCTCATCTGCAACCACCTCTCTTCCTCTTTAAAAACCTCTTGTTCACTTCCCTGGAACACACACCTGGTTCTAATATTTGTTCTTAGCCAAAAGTGGGTTTTTAAAAAATGCTGGAAAAGGTAAAATATTGAGTTAAAGGAGATCAACTGGACCAGGCAATGAAACGACCCATGAATATTGTTGCAAGATTATCAATTGTTGTTGTCAGTGGTGGTGGTGGTATCTATGTTGCATGTATGGTGTGTATATGTGTTGCAAACAGTGTATATGTGCTATGTTGTATATATATGTGTGTGTGTGTATGTGTGCACATTCATGCATGTATGTGTGTATGTATGTATGTATGTATGTATGTGTGTGTATATATGTATTCTATGTATGATGTGTATGGTATGTGTATACTGCATATGGCATGTATATGTCTGTGGGGTGTGTGTGGATGTACTTGCAAATAAGATATGAAGACAGTAAAAAAGTGTAAGAATAGTCTAGTCTGTGAAGAAGAAATTTGACAGATACTAACTCTATTCTAATAATAAGGAACATCACAGAGATACCATAAGCCTTAAAAATAATTAAATTCTCAAATATTTTATTTAAACTCAGGTAATTCATCTCCTGTTTCTTGCTGGACTCTGTCCATTGCACTACAACTATAGTTTTTTATTGTTATTACTATTATCACATAATATACATACACATATGCAAATGATACATAGACACATACACACACATCATGTACATACATATATACATATACATCATACACATATACACACACATATATCATATTTGTATACATCATGTACACACATATAAATCATATATACATACACATATATACATACAACATACACATATACTACATATACATAATCTACATCTACATATGTATCATCTACATCTGCATCTAAATCATATACATCCATATCTACATCTACAATCAAAAATCATTCTTTGTGTTTGAATGGGCTTCTCATTTCTTAAATTAGACAAACTTCTTTGGCTAGTGTTGAATCTATCTATCAGCTGTCTTTAGATAATAAATTCTGCTCCTGATCATATATTATTTCTTGGATAGCTAAGAAAGCAGTCTTATTGAAATATTAAAAAACTCCAACATGTTGCATGTTGAAGTTTTACTTAGTTCACGTTTATTTTTTCAGGCATTTTTGGCTTCTCTTAATTATTATTACTATTATCACACATATACATATACACACATAAAAAATCAGGTCTGGTTTATGTAGCCATATTGTTGAGATATCATGGCTGATATAATGGGTATTGTATATAGAAGACACAATTTCACAGCAGGTTTCCCTGAGCCTTAGTTATAAGGGTTATGTTGTGGATGTACCAACTGGGGTGCCACAGTCAGTTTTTCTCTGCATTTTGACCAGTTGGGGACTTTTGTGATGGTCTCTGTCTGCTGCAAGAAGTTTCTTAGGTTCTGGGTGAGAGCTATATTCAGGAGGCTGTAATGAGGCACTGGATGACTAATTCAGACCCAGTCTGAAAGTTACATGGGCAGGCTGAGATCAGGAAAGCTGATCAGACTAGACTGGTGTACAAAATGTGTGGCCAGTGCCAGGCTCAAACATTTTCTAATACTTAATTATGATGAGGTATTCTGTAAGACAACATTTTATCTGATAATACTTTGTATATTGTTATTTAGAAGTTTCTAATATGGGCCGGACAAATTTTATCATTTTACTATTTATTTGTATTGATACATCTAACCATACACCCATCATTCAGTGGATTTTGTTGTCTAAATATTTCTACTCTGGTACAGTGTTAGCCATTGAAAATGAAAACTCAATTAAAACACTCATGATGTTAAGACAGGATATACGCAAGCAATATATTAATAGGTCACAGTGTTAGTATGGACTAATGATATGTGAGTGCAGAGGAGCTGAGTAGTGTCATCTAAGTGAATGGGGTAAAAGAAGAAGTAGACTCCCTTCCCAGATGAAACGATTATGGGATGAGCTCAGAAAAGAACATTAGAATTTAGTACAAATGAGGGGGATTGGGAGCTGGCAGGACATGTCGTATGAAGGCTAGATCATTCCCAAGACCCTTGAAACATAAACTGTGATCACTGGTTATCAATGGCAGGGGAAGACAGCATGTGTTCAAAGTCTGTAGGTAAGTATATGGAGTAAAGTTTAGGCTACCCTCTGGATGATGTTGACTTTGGCAACCGTACCAGGCTATGAGAGCATCACTCTGTTACTGTTGGGAAGCACTGCCTAAAGTAGATTATTTCAGTAGAAATGTGGAGTTTATAAGAGAAACAGGCAAAAGCAGAGGGCGGGGGGCATCACTGAGGGCAGGGGACATCATTGAGGGAATATGGCAGTAACTTCAGGCAGTGGTCCTGGGAGATGGGGTTAAGGATTGTATAATACAAAGAGAGAGAGAGAGAGAGAGAGAGAGAGAGAGAGAGAGAGAGAGAGAGAGAGAGAGAGAGAGAGAGAGAGAGAGAGAAATACTGAGAGTTCAGAAACATACAGCAAGCAGAATTATGGGTACTGATGGATAATTGATTTGGAGGTTGATTTTAGGGAATGAGATAGCTGATCCTGTGATGAATTCTGTCTGATACCTGCGATTGGATGCGCCATGTTTTTGTTTTGTTTTGTTTTTGTTTTTTAATCTAAAATATGGACTGAAGGAGGAGAAACAGGTTGGAGTGGGAAGAAGATTGGCAGGGTTTTGTACTGGAAATTGAGGTATCTGTGGAATGTCTATATGTGCATCTGAAGCTCATGGGTTTTAAAGATTTCACAGAAAATCTTGGTAATGAAAGCAAAGTTAGAAAGTTGGAAGCCATTAACACATTCCAGTTAACTCAAGCCAATGGTACAGATGAATGCCAAGAAAGAATGGAGAGCATAACCAGGTTTGGAACTGGACCTCAGAGGAAGAGCAACTTTTATGTGTGGTTTAAGAAAACACAAGTCATGACGTGCAGAAAAGAAGAAAGTAAAGGAGGGAAAGAATGAGGTAGGGAGAAAATATAGAAAGGCATTTCCCTTAGATATTAGAATTCTCGATTAAAAAATAAAGGAGAAACGAAACAATCTCTAGCTAAAATTAGGTTGGTAAGGTTTGATAAGCATTTGAGTATTCCAGTCTCAAAGTAATGCTAAGCAACATGCTTATTAATACAAAATATAGAATAGTAATGTTATAGTAGCCAAACCTAGAAGATACTATCTTAAGCACGTGGTCAAAGTTTGAAAGACAATATTGACACAAGCCACTATTATAAACTTTCTAATGAGATGAAGTTCCAAATGACTCTATAGCATGGCATGTGGAAATGTATTACCTGAACCTATACATAAAGAATTCTTCAGCAAATGATGAGATGGCTCAGTGGGTAGAGGCACTTGTCACCAATCCTGATGCTCCAAGTTTGATCTCTGAGATCTACATATAGAAGTAGACAACTAATGTCCTCTTGTTGTCCTATGACCTCTGCATGAACTCATACACACACAAATAAGTATAATAAACTTTTTTTATTAGGTATTTTCCTCGTTTACATTTTCAATGCTATCCCAAAGGTCCCCCATACCCATCCCCCCAATCCCCTACCCACCCACTCCCCCTTTTTGGCCCTGGCGTTCCCCTGTACTGGGGTATATAAAGTTTGCAAGTCCAATGGGCCTCTCTTTGCAGTGATGGCCGACTAGGCCATCTTTTGATACATATGCAGCTAGAGACAAGAGCTCCGGGGTACTGGTTAGTTCATATTGTTGTTCCACCTATAGGGTTGCAGTTCCCTTTAGCTCCTTGGGTAATTTCTCTAGCTCCTCCATTGGGGGCTGTGTGACCCATCCAATAGCTGACTGAGATCATCCACTTCTGTGTTTGCTAAGCCCCGGCATAGTCTCACAAGAAGTCACTAAGAGACACTCTATAGACTACTGGGCTCATAATCTTTATGTCTAAAATCAGGAAAAAAAGACAAGATCAAAGAATCATTGTTTATTAAAAGAAACTTATGCAGGGGTATTTTTGATTCCAAAAAGTTAGCTCTTGAAGTGATAATTTAGGAAATTAAATATGGATGTTATATCTAAAAAGGAGATAATGATGAGTATACATTCTCCCACTGCTCATGATACTTCTAGGATTATATAGGACAATGTCTGTTTAGTAGGAAATGCACATTGAGATATTTAGGGAAAAGGAAGCCTTTTTTCTGATGTATTTTTAAACAGTTCAGAAGAAGGACAAGATGATAAATGGGTATAATAAATCATGATAAATCTATATTCTGCATAATATGCATAAATGTTGAATCTCTTTGGAGAGTCTACAGAAGTTATTGTGTTGTTCTTTGAATTTGATATATTTCTTTAAGTTTGAAACTATGTCAAAATGAAAACATCTACAAATATGCAATATGATACACATGAAATTATAAACTGAGTGGATTAAAATATGTTTGCTTAGCTTTAGGATGGTGGCCCTTCAGTTATCACTCCCACATTTCCTAAGCCCGGTTCATCCATTTAGGACACTCATTTTACTTTACTGCATTGTCTGTCAATCTTTTGCAGAGTGAGGCTCTATGGGAGAGGGGTCAGGACAGAGGGTGCTGCAGATGGACCATCTGCTGTAGCTTTGTGACCTTGGACAGGATACGTAATATCTCAATTCACTTGTTGTTTAACAATCTACAAAACAAGAGAAATGAGAGAGCCTGTCTGAATTATTATGAAGCTCTTAAGTATTGCCTACCAAGCACTCATTAGTAGGGTCCTTGGAGGTTCTTGGCCTATTTTTCCTTTCAATTTTCTTCTTGCCTCTTCTTTCCTCTTGTTTCTTTTCCTTTTTAAACAACTGACATCAAGAGACAACAAAACATGGGGAAGTATGCTGTTTATATTTAACTCATATTATATGATACAATGCTGAACCTTTATTTTCTAGGCTGTTCTGTTCTATTTCCTACTATCTCTTTTTAATTTTTTTCATATTGATAATAGAACTATTCATGAAGTTAAATACAACACTGAGGTCAGTGAATTTCCTATTCATTTAGGTTCAAACTGTTTTTCATACTCTTCCAATAAAATAAAAAATATCTTCATTTGTTAGTGCATTTTCAACTCTATGAATATTATCTATTTAATATGTCAATGAATAGCTATAAAAGACCATCACTCAGTAACACCCCAGATTTAATGACTTCTGCTTTGATTATTTTCTTAGTTAGCAAAGAAACATAGTTGACACTTGTACAAATATAGCTGCATCAGTTATTTTTCTAATTGTTATTATAAAATATTTGATATAAACAATTTGAGGGAATAAGTAATTTTGACTGAGGTTTAAGGAAGGATACTCATCTGTGTTATTAGAGAGACATGGCAGAGGTCAATGTGACTGGAACATCGGACTGAGACTTCATATCTCCATGGGAATTAGACAATGAAGAATGCATTTATCTGGCTTTTTTTCCCTTTCCCTTTGATTTAGTCTAAAACCATAACCCATAGAATGAAGGCACTTACATTTGCGGTAGTTCTAATTTCCTCAGTGAAATCCCTTTGAAGCGCCAACTCTTCAGCCATGGCAGCAATGAATATTTACCATTACAATGACTAAAAGAACTATTCTTAAAAATAAGACAATGAGACTGTCAGAATAGGTTATTTTGGAACAAACATTCTAGGAGTAGATATTGTATGACCAGCAAATTTTTAAAATAGGGTTATCTAATTTTTTATTTTATCTTGTATTAATTAATATTTATACACTGTGTATACATGTGTGGATGTACATGTGTGTCACAGAGTGCATGTGCAGGTCAGAGGACAACTTTGTAGAGTCAGTTCTCTCCTTCTACCCTAATGTGTGTTCTGGGATCAAGCTCAGAGCATGACGGCGGGACAGCAGGAACTGATCCACATTTATTCATCTTGCTAACCATGAAGTTCTGATTTTAAAGCAAAGCCTGCAGGTGGACAATGTCTACTCCCCTGTTCGTTTAAATTACCTACAACAATAGCCAAGACAATTTTATCACATACTCTTTGGGAATTTTAAGTATTTTCTGCTCAATATTTTTAACTAGATTGCTTCAGCTCCTGTATGCAGACATACCCAGGGTAGCATGCAGAACTATATAAGGAGATTCTCTCTAAAATCCCGGGAGGACAAAGCATGATGAAAATGAATGTATGGTTCACTGATATCTCTAAAGTTTATCCACTTACAGAAATAACTTACAGGTAGTATTCTAGTTTCCTTTTCTGTTGCTGCTATGAAATACCATGCCTAAAAGCAACCTAAGCAAGACAGGTTGACTATGGTTTATGGTTACAGAGGAACAAAGTCCATGTTATCAGGAAAGGTACGGTATGGCAGCAAGGACAGGAAGCTGGCTGATCATGTTTTCATCCACAAACAGGAAGAAGTAGAGAGACCCATCAGGAAGTGGTGTGAAACTATAAAACCTTAGACCCCCATCCCAGTGATGTACTTCTTTCAGCAAGGATCTGCCTCTTAAAGGTCTCATAAACTCCCAACCTATTGGGAACCAAATGTTCAAATACACAGACCTGTGAATGGCAGTTTTCATTCAAACGATTGAAGTTGGTCATTTGGAAGTGAAATAGACAGGATTCAAAGGGGTTTGTTATGGGGCTCTAAGGATCTAAGATTTAGAACTTGAGTTTGGGCCTTCGGGACTGTCTACATTATGGTGCTATTTAGTATCAGGCACCAGAAAAAGAACAAGTTTGAATGTTATAGAAGTAAAATATTTCTTCTGCATTAGAAAACATTAGATTTATGCTCTTTAATCTTTGAATAATACTTGCCTGGGTAGATAAATACATTAGTAAATAAATTACTATACACTTATTATTTCCAGGGGTCTAAGTTAATCTATTTGAGTTTGAATACATAACGTTAATATTACTATATAGAAGAAAAAGCAATTTTATGTTAGCCAAGAAATTCTCATGTGATATTTCCAACTATCATTAACGTGGTGCATGTTTAATGTGGGCTGGATAATTCCTTACCCATTCTCATCGCCTTCTATAATATCCTGCCAAGACCAACACATCAGGAGTTCTAAGAGGACTCAAAACCACAAATTGCTCCCAAGAACGAGGAACATTTATCAAGATGCCATTCTTATCTTCAGAATAAATACCAGAAAATAATGAATTTTGTTACCCTTTCAAGTCAGCGCCTGGAGCTACCTTTGCTGTGGAGACAGCTGGCTTCCCTAAGCTGTGACTTCACTGTCCCTTAGGTTTGGCTTCAGTTCCAAAGGACAGACGACCTCAGGCTGTTCCAATCTAGTAAAGCAGGGATATCAAGAAGCTCCACTGTTTTATTAGGCTTATCAAACAGCAGTCTAGTGGGTCTGCTGGCCAGGGTGTGCTGATCTGTTATCATAACTCTGGCCCACTTTATTTCACAACAGTGATCTGCAAATAGCATTTCACAGTGGTGCTTGAAATATGACTGACAGCCCGTTAAAGCTTTGGAGAGCCTGATGTCCAATAGGGGAAGGTGTGCAGTACATAGGAACAACATTATGGTTTGATGCCCTTTGGAGTAATAACATTAAGTTCCAGCCCAATAAGATGACTTCGCAGATAAAAGTGATTACCTCTAAGCCTGAAAACATGGATTTGATCCCAGAATCTCACATGGTGGAAGGAAAGAACCAACTCTCACAAACTATTCATGAGCTACAACACATGTACATGTTCACATGTGTACACACACACACACACACACACACACACACACACACACACACACACACACGCATATGATGTTGGGGGGAAGTATAGGACAAGAGAATCCTGGTATTTCAGGGGTTAACAATTTTATCTATCTATCTATCTATCTATCTATCTATCTATCTATCTATCTATCTATCTATCTTGTTTACTTAAGCTTGCACTAAGGGGCTGCAGAGTGTTGATTAATTTGCTTACTAAAACAAGAATCTTTGTTATACTTAGCATTATTCTCCCTCCACCCCAAGTTATCAGGTGGCAAGCTGATATGTTTGTTCTCTGTGGTCTAACATAGCAAATTTATTTCTTAAGAAACTAAAATGTCAAACAGTAGTTGCTGTTCTGCCTCCACACACACCCACACCTCAAGTTTCATCAAGGGTCAAAATTAGAGTTTGTCTAAAAAAACAATGTGGAGAAAGAAGATACCAAGAAAAAGGAAGTCAATGATCGTCTACCAGTTTCTCTTCCTAGGTATTTTACCACTAAGTCTGTGTGAAAACTCAGAAATTAACTTTGTAACAGCATTACCTTTTCATTAATGAAATCTGTCTTTAAAACTTATTTTATTCTTTGACAATTTTACCCATATATATAGTGACTATTAGTCACTTTAACCCTCTTCTTAACAATCTCCCCCTATTTTCATGTTGTGTGTGCATGTGTGCATATGTGTGTGTGTGTGTGTGTGTGTGTGTGTGTGTGTGTGTGTTCTACTGAGTTTAAGTTTAATTAGTATTGCTATATGAGTTGGGTGGGAATTTATTTCCTGGAACATAATCAACTTAATGTTTTTATCATTAGAGGTACTGACAATCCTTCCCTTAGCTATTAACTATGCACAGGCCCTCTCAAAAGATCTTCTCTCTCCACAATGAAATGATGACTGGTCCGTTTTTATGCAAGACTTGTGTGCATAACCACAGTTATGTTGAACTCATGATTGCAATCATGAGTTTAGAATACGTCTTTTTTAGAACATTCCTCTTTATCCTCCAACTCTTTAATAATTTCCACTCTCTCTTCCATGTCACCTGAGCATTGGAAGGAGTGATATGGAAAATACATTTAGGGCTAAAGATGTCTCTGTCCCTCAAGTGCAGCCCAGTACAATTCTAAATGTCATTGATGATCTATGGACCTGAACATGAGTATTTAGAAGCAGTTTGACCACATGTCCATTTAGCAAAACTTGAGTAGCAGTTTCCCTACTAGGACCTATGATATTTCTAGCTACTAGCTCTTAACCAGGTTGTCAAAACAGGCGTGAATCAGCCTTGACATTAACCAAAAAGTGGATGATACTAAAAATTCACGCTAACATTGCAGCTGCAGACAATATGATTCCAGCTGCAGGCAATATGATTCGATATTCACGACACCTCAAATGCTATCATCAGGAAACTCCTAGACAATGACTAACATTTTCAGCAAAATTCCAAAAGTTAGTACAGTACGAATGGAACATACTCCAATTGATAGTCTTCTGATATACCAAGAACAAATATTCTAAGAAAAAATTCAGCAAATAATCCCAATTAAAATAGCCCCAAATTAAAAATAGCATAAAATACTTTGAATAATCCTAGCCAAGGAAGTAAAAGACAGTGATAAATTTTAAACACTGGAAAAAAAAAACTGGAGATGATTCTAGGAGATAGAAAGATCTCCTGTGCTCATGGATTAGTTAGACTAACACTATGGATGCTCCATCCTTTCATCTCAGCTCCAAACTTTGTCTCTGTAACTCCTTCCATGGGTGTTTTGTTCCCAATTCTAAGAAGGGGCGAAGTGTCCACACTTTGGTCTTCACTCTTCTTGAGTTTCATGTGTTTTGCAAATTGTATCTTGGGTATTCTAAGTTTCTGGGCTAATATCCACTTATCAGTGAGTGCATATCATGTGAGTTCTTTTGTGATTGGGTTACCTCACTCAGGATGATATCCTCCAGATCCATCCATTTGCCTAGGAATTTCATAAATTCATTGTTTTTAATAGCTGAGTAGTACAACATTGTGTAAATGTACCACATTTTTTTGTATCCATTCCTCTGTTGAAGGACATCTGGGTGCTTTCCAGCTTCTGGCTATTATAAATAGGGCTGCTATGAACATAGTGGAGCATGTGTCCTTATCACCAGTTGGAACATCTTCTGGGTAGATGCCCAGGAGAGGTATTTCTGGATCTTCCAGTAGTATTATGTCCAATTTTCTGAGGAACTGTCAGACTGATTTCCAGAGTGGTTGTACAAGCTTGCAATCCCACCAACAATGGAGTAGTATTACTCTTTCTCCACATCCTCGCCAGCATCTCCTGGCACCTTAAATTTTGATCTTAGCAATTCTGATTGGTGTGAGGTGGAATCTCAAGGTTTTTTTGATTTGCATTTCTCTGATAATTAAGGATGTTGAACATTTTTTCAGGTTCTTCTCAGCCATTCTCAGCTGAGAATTCTTTGTTTAGCTCTGTGCCCCATTTTTTAATGGGGTTATTTGATTTTCTTGAGTCCACCTTCTTGAGTTCTTTATAAATATTGGATATTAGTCCCCTATCTGATTTAGGATTGGTAAAGATCCTTTCCCGATATGTTGGTGGCCTTTTTTACTTATTGACAGTGTCTTTTGCCTTACAGAAGCTTTGCAATTTTATGAGGTCCCATTTGTCAATTCTTGACCTTACAGCACAAGCCATTGCTTTTCTATCAGAAATTTGTCCCCTGTACCCATATCTTCAAGGCTTTTCCCCACTTTCTCCTCTATAAGTTTCAGTGTCTCTGGTTTTATGTGGAGTTCCTTGATCCACTTACACTTGACTTTAGTACAAGGAGATAAGAACGGATCAATTCTCATTCTTCAACATGATAACCACCAGTTGTGACAGCACCATTTGTTGAAAATTCTGTCTTTTTTCCCACTGGATGGTTTTAGCTCCCTTGTGTGTGTGGGTTCATTTCTGGATCTTCAGTTCTATTCCATTGGTCTACCTGTCTATCGATATGCCAGTACCATGTGGATATCTATCCCATAATCAGCCACCAAACGCAGACACTATTGTATATGCCAGCAAGATTTTGCTGAAAGGACCTTGATATAGCTGTTTCTTGTGAGGCTATGTCAGTGCCTGGTAAACACAGAAGTAGATGCTCACAGTCAGCTATTGGATGGAATACAGGGCCCCCAATGGAGGAGCTAGAGAAAGTACCTAAGGAGCTGAAGAGGTCTGCAACCCTATAGGTGGAACAACAATATGAACTAACTAGTACCCCCAGAGCTCGTGTCTCTAGCTGCATATGTAGCAGAAGATGGCCTAGTCAGCCATCATTGAGAAGAGAGGCCCCTTGGTATTGCAAACTTTATATGCCTCAGTACAGGGGAACACCAGGGCCAAGAAGTGGGAGTGGGTGGGTAGTGGAGCAGGGGGTGGGGAGGGTATAGAGGACTTTCGGGATAGCATTTGAAATGTAAATGAAGAAAATATCTAATAAAAAATTGGAAAAAGACAAAAAGGGAAATTAGTTGCTTTGTGTTGGGGAGAGTTTGAAGAAGGAGATGGGTGTATACATATTGTATTTTATTATATGCATATGTGAAATTCTCAATATTAAAGAAAAACAAACAAACAAACAAAAACAAAAAGACTAACACTATGAAAATAGTCATCCTAGAAACCAAACCAAACAAAACAGTCTACGTAGGCAGTGAATTCTCAGTCAAAATTCCAATGCAACTTTCAGAGAAATTGAAAAATCTATTGTAAAATTTCAATAGAAGTACAAAGAATGCCAGATTTTATTTTTAAAAATCAACTCTGAACAATAAAAGCATGGCTGAAGGGTTCAGCATACCTGATTTCAAGGTATTCTATAGATCCATGGCAATTAAAAACAGTGTGACTCTGGTACAAAAACAGACATATAAGAAGATATAAGTTCCCACATTTATAGCCACCCGGTTTTTGAAAAGACACCCAAAGTACACATTGGAGAAAAACATCGTATCTTCAATAAATGATGCTGGAGAATTTGGGTATCTACATATAGAAAAGTGAAACCCGATCCTTAGTATCATCCTGCTGAAAGAATCCATTCCAAATTGATCAAGGACTCCAAAGGTTGACCTCGAACTCTGAAATTTCTAGCAGAACAAGTAAGGAAACAGTTGAAGACAGGCCAGGGGATTGACTTTCTGATGAGGCCAGGTATCTTCAGGATGGTATGGACACAGCCTGGAATGACTTTCTGAACAGGATCCTGATCATTTGATTAACTTTGATCAACAAGTGGGACCTTGTGACATTAGAACAGCATCCTCACCCAGAGGAAACTGTTTTCTATTAGAAGAATCAGCCTACAGAATTTGAAAACAGTGCTTTCTAGCTCTCTCTCTCTCTCTGGCAGGGGATAAGTATCTAGAATACAAAAAGAACCCTCAAGAAATAAGCATCAAAAAAACCAAACCAAACCAAACCAAACCAAACCAAACCAAACCAAACCACCACCACCACCACCACCACCACCACTACCAACAACAACAACAATAACAAACCCAAATAATACAACTTTTAAAAAAGGCCTCTCTGGAACTGAGAAAGAGTTCTCAATAGAACAAACACAAATGGTTAGGAAATACTTTTAACTGTGGCCAGCTTCCCCAGTCATAGGGAAATGCCAATAAAACCTGCTTTGAGATTCCACCTGCCTCTAATCAGGATGGCTATCATAAAGCAAATGATAACAAATGCTGGAAAAAAGTGTAGAGAAAAGACTTAGTCCCTGTTATTGGGAGTAAAAAACTGGTATAGGGACTCTGGAAAGCAGTATGGAGTTTCTTCCAAAAGCTAAACATAGACCTGCAGAGTGACCAAGCTTAGCCATTCCTGGCACACTCCCAAAAGACTCTACATTCTATTAGAGAGATACTTTCACATCAATGTTCGTTGCTATACTCTTTAAAATTGCCAGGAAATGGAAATAGCCATCATCAGTGATGAATGGCTGATAAAATTGTGTTGTATAAATACAGGGAAGTTTTATTCAGCTATAAAGTAAAGGCAAAGGAGAGGGTGGATAGGGGGAAGAACTATTGGAGGGGGTTCTAGGAGGGGGATCAGGAGGGGGGCAACATTTTGGATGTAAATAAATAAAATAATTAATTAATTAAAAATAGAAATAAAATACAAATTAAATATAAAAATGGAATCACAAATTTAATGAGTGGAGCTGGAAAATATTCTGCTGATGGAGTTAACTCAGAACTAGAAAGAAAATAAGTACTGTTTGTTCTTTTTCATATGTGGATCCTAGCTAGAAATTCCAAGAGTTGTGTGTTTAACGTGGAGTGCACATAGAGGTCAGAAAGACAGAGTAGCTGTCAGAGGAAGGGAGAGAAGAGGAGGAAAAGGCCACAAGGGAGGAGAGTACAGGAGGTCTGGGTGGATGGAGGGAAGAACTCCAGGAGGGGGGACCCTGAAATGGAGACGAGAACAATAACAGTAGAGGGATGTAAGTTGGAGGATTTGGAGGTAAGACAAAGTGTAGATATAGCCAACACTATGGATATGGGAAAGCCCCAATGGGGACCTAGTATTGTGTAAGTTTTTTAAAAATATAATTTACAAAAGGAGATTGAAGAAAGGGTGCAGAGGGCAATGATGCCCCACTAGACACAAAAAGCCATAGGCAATTAAACAAAAATCTCAACGTCAATGAAGGATTCCTCTCTATGAGCTGTTGATCAGGATGGCCACAGAGCTCTCTAAACAATAGCACTTACTTATGGTGGCCCACCATAGCTGGATGGTAAGACCCTCATTGCTGAAGATAACATATGCTTAGGTTGTAGGATGTGGACAATAAGCTGTAGGGCATTGAAATATTTTCTTTCTGGTCCTTGTGTTGGCATCTTTGAAGGTCTTTAAAATGTTTGACTCCTGCACTTTGTAACTAAATGGCACTTCTGCTAGCAATTACCAAATTCCTGGTCTGTCCTTCAGCTACATAGTTTCTATCGCTTTAATTCATAGCATTATGAAAAGGTTTCATTTTGCAGATAAAACAATTGAAACTTAGAATTTTTAAGGGGGAGGTCTCTGAATCAATTCTTCCTTCCTCCCTCCCTCTCTCCATTCTTCCTCCTTTCCTCCTTTCCTCCCTTTCTTCCTTCCTTCCTTCTTTCTTTTTCTGTGGGGTGATGAGCAGTCCTCCAGAATGAATGGAGAGTATCATGCAGGACAGCCAAGCACTCTATTTCTGAGCTATAGACCACCCCTGAGAATTTTCTGAGTTCTAACCTGATACAGGAAAGTTTCACCATAGGCTCATCTGATTCCAGGATAAAGGAAATACTGAATCTGTGTGGCTATCCTTCCACCCAGTGGTAGTGGTTTTACATCTGTGACCCAATTTTACATTGGACATCAAGGTATTGTAAAGGTAGAATCTAGTTTCCCTTGAGCTCTTCTGAGAGCAGTAACAGTGTAACTGTACCTACCTGGAGCAGATAGAGAGATGTGGGCATCTCTATCAGGGAAACTCACATTTTGGGAACATCCAGATAAAAGTCCATCTGATTTACCTCAGAGGACATTGATAGTTCAGTCCACAAGAATATAACTATTGTCTTGAGTATATCTGCTATCACCCTTTTGCAAATGGTATTGCAGTTCTCTGATGACTGAGATTAATTTGATATCTTTAATATTTCTTGGGCACTTATTATTTAAGTGACACTATTAAGATTGCTTGACCTAGGAGCTGAAGGGGTTTGCATCCCCATAGGAGGAACAACAATATGAACTAACCAGTAACTCCAGAGCTCCCAGGAACTAAACTACCAACCAAAGAGTACACATGGAGGGACTCAAGGCTCCAGCTGCATATGTAGCAGAGGATGGCTTTGTTGGACATCAATGGGAGGAGAGGCCCTTGGTCCTGTGAAGGCTCAATGTCCCAGTGTAGGAGAGTGCCAGGACAGGGAAGCTGGAGTGGGTGGGTGGGTAGGGGAACACCCCTGTAGAAGCAGGGGGAGGGGTTGAGATAGGGGGTTTTGGGGGCAGAAACCAGGAAAGGGGATAATATTTGAAATGTAAATAAATATCTAAATAAAAAAAAGATTGCATGACTTAGAAACTAAAGATTCTCTACTTTTTTTTTTATTTCAAACATTAATGTTTTAGCATGAATATGTCCTAAACATTATATGGGCATCCTATATTTTCTCATTTTTCCAAATAAAATTTATTCTTAGACAATTTCAATTTATATACAATACAAATTGACCACTATTACATCCAGCCCTCTCCACCCCTTCGTCCCCTTCAAGCCTTCTCACCCTTTCATGACTATTTGTTTGTAAACCCATTGAGTTTAATAAGGTCATTCTATGTGCTTATGTGTCTGGAGCTATCCATTGGAGACTGCTCATCTCAGCAGTGAGCACTCATCTCTTCTCTGCATCTGCAAAGATCCAACAGTTCTGTGGTATAATAATAAAAGATGGGACCCCATGAGCTCTCCCCCCCTTCCATGGCTAATTGTTAATATGGCCTATTTGGGAGGGCTGCTTTAACAGTCATAGATTCTTCATTCTAACAATTGTATTGAACCTAGAAGATGGCATTTCACAACCCTTCCCCTTGTCTTACTGACCTTATAGACTTCCTGCACCTGTTCTGTCATATTTCCTGATCCTTATAGGTAATAATGTAAATATGTTGTTCAGGACTGAGCCTACCATCAACATTACTTTTCACTCCTTAGCTTATAGTGACACGAAGACAAGGAATTTGGTTATTGATCATTAATTCTTTTAACCTATGCTCTAAGTAATTTAACACAGGCACCCAAGAGGAGCTTCAGTCCCTTCTTTTCACTTTGAATTCATTCCCCATCCCAGTGATCACTTTCCCACCTAAGCAGGAGGCAAGATTACGATCCTGATGACTGCCTATGAGAAAACTCCGTTAGTTATAAAGGAATTAGCTCATCAAAAGGGCTCTCCAGCAAGATATCATTAAAATCACAGACCTTTGGATTCTGCATAAGCAACTAAGATTTTTGAATCCGTTCCCATGCCTTATTTAGGAAATTAATTATTTAGAAATATCAAATGGGTCAGGGATGGCTAATTGAAAATGATTAAGTGGTCACTAATTAAAAATCAACTTCATGTACAAAAGAGACTTCTGTCCAGATGCATGTAATGGCAACTTGGCTCTCTAAACATCAACTCATTAAAAAGTGTCTTCTCAATGTCCCCTCCTGCCTAACGTCATCGCCCCATCATTGCTACTCTCCAGCTTCTCTTCATCACACGCGCTTACATATGCACACATACATACACACACATGACAACACACACATCCACAGACATATGCACACACGTGCGGACAAACAGATGAAGACTTACCTAGACAACTGTGCTGTTTTGGGTTAGAAGAAAAGGAAGCATGACTCTGGAAACACTTAGCTACCTCCCCACAACATGCCCCTGAAAACCTTCCCCTTCTCATATTCCTGACTCCAGACACATCCAGTATACCTGAGGCACCGGCTGTGCTTTATGAAGTCTAAAATTTTCCACTGGTTGTGTCTTTCCATGCAAACTCATTAGGCACTATTTACACCCGCTGCAGCTGTGAAGAGAGAGGTTCTGAACTCTGGCATTCTACAGTAGGCTTTGTTTCTCATTTACATTTGCATATTAAAGTGTTTGCCTGAAATAGGCTATTGAAATTAATTCAGGATTAATTGGTGTCTTTATCTCATTAGGACAATCTAATTTAAGGATGATGAAATTGTTTAGCCTCCCGTTTGCATAATTAGATTGCTTTGAATTGCTGTCATTATTGGCTCTTTAGCATCATCTGTAGGCCTCAAACAGACAAGAGCTTCAACCTCATAAAGACCAATCATGTGTTACAGCAGAGGGCTGTTAACCCCTTTTAACCCAAACTCACTTGGATTAGCAGTCACAATAGACAGGCCTTGGTCCCCGAGAGCTCTGAGTGCCTGCCTGCCTTTTTGAATTCTTGATGTTCAGACTGACGAATCTCCCTACACGTCTATGTTTGGTTATGGAAGCAGTGACAGCCTCCCTTCTGGGACACAACTTGGTCAGAAGTCTCTGCCCTTTTCCTGAGCAACATCCTCCATACTAAGATTATCTCCTTGCATTATCAATGCCTCCAGCTACTTTATGAGCGCATTGGAAAGTGGTCTATGACAGTGTTCCCATCAGATCACAGATGACGTGGAGCATCTACCGAGTACAAGCAGTCACTCAGTACTTGTTTTCATATTGAAGTGACGGTATCCTTATTATTTCAGTGAAATTACAGAATAAAGAAGACCCAGGGAGCCTTCTGACAGTCATCCAATTATTTACCCACCCAACATTTAGGGAATGTTTTATGACATAGCTTTGATGTGCATGATATTGGGCAAGGTAACAGGAAATCATCGAGAATCAGTCACAGATTCCTTCTGCCTTATGCTTGGGGAACACAGAGATAGAATGAATTGGATAAAGGATGGTTCTGGTCCTATCTTCGGGATAGTGTGTGACTTCAGCATACTTGAGTTTCTTCACTGCCTGGACCTAATCCTGGTGATTTAAACCCTTGTCTTTAGGAATGTGCCTGAGTACTCATATTCTTTCAAATTAGTTGAACCTAATATACTGAAGGCCAGGATTCAAAGTGATGCATATACTAGGGGTTTATAGTGGTCTAATGTACTAAATCTAAGTTTCTGTTTCCTAAATGATATCCAAGGTTATAGTGACTAAGCCAAACTAATGTGGTAGCATTTCAATAGTGTAATAGATGAGGATATTGTAATTTAATTTCAGGTAATAAGAAAAATTCAAACTACAAAATAAATATAAATGTAATATCACAAAATACAAAACCTAATACTTTACCTGGATACAAATTTACCTGTAAAAGTTAAGGAATCCTAATCTTAAAATAGAAATACAACATACATTAATGATAACAATGAGAAATTAAGCATAAGGGCCTAAAGATTTTTCCCCCTAAAATATTGAAGTATCTTAGAGAGTCCTTACTGTAAATGAAGGAATCTTACCTTCATAAGTACACAGTAACTGCCTTTCCTTTTTCTTCTCTGACTCTACCGATTATATGGGAATCACCAGTTGCTTGGTATTATAAGCTAAAGAAATAATCACCTGAAAATAATAGCAAATGGAAATGAAAACAGTTAGGCAAGATTATAAAATAGAAAACACTTGGTGTCTTTTTCACAGACAATTCAGAAGTCTCTGTAAGAAGAACCATATATCTAAACATATCTATCTATATCCATATCTATCTATCTCTAGCTCTATAATCTTCTGAAAATTGTCATTAAGTGACTGATTCTCTTACTCTAGCTTTATAAGAAATAGCTGGAAAACAGAAAAAGAACTATGGTGACAGATTACATACAAATATACAATGTGGGGTGTGAGTGTGTGTGTGTGTGTTTGTATGGCTTAACTAGTCTGGCTGACCAGGGAGCCCAAAAGATTTGCCTTACTTCTCTCTCATCTTTTTTTTAATGTAATAATGGGGATCTGAACCAAGACTTTATGCTTATATGGCAAAATCTTTACAAACTGAGCCATCTCTTACATCCTATTTGCCTTTTGAGGTCTGTTTTTATTTTCATTAAATTTTACTTTAAATTTAGCTGGATTTATTTCTAAAGCACCAAGTTAGAATTATGTTTCTATTAATATACCTATCCAATCAACTCTTGGTTTCCTACAGAAGTGTAACACACCCCAGACCAGTGTCAGGGCCTGGGATGAGTAGTGGATTAGGTGAGCCTGGATCATTTGTTTATCTCCTATGGACTTAGCTGATTCATTTAAGGAGAAAGTGAATGCAAGAACTCAAAGGGACTCAAGAACATTAATTGAAATGGCCTATGTTTTAGGGTTTTAGACTACTTTGAACATATTCCAAATAATTAGAATCAATGTAAAACTCAAGCTCCAGATCCAGAGGTAAGATAAGGGACTAGAAACGGACAACCTATAGTCCTTGTCACAGTATGCATACTACAGCATCATTACATCTGCCACTGCTAGACAAATAAATCAAGAAATGAACACCCCCACACACACCCACCCTTAGGCCACACAGGAAGTATAAGGAATAAAATGTCTCTGTGGAAGAGAAATAATGAACCCTTCAATATTCAGGTTGAAAAATAAAATTGCTTCCCAAAATGACAGACTTCAATCCAAGCCACCGAAGCTCCCTGTGGGTGTGAATGAAGAAGGAAATGGCTACTCGGCAACTGTGAGCGCAAAAGAGGAGCAGAGTAGCGGAGAGCTGCTTTGTGAGTCAGTTCACGTCTGGCAACATCTGGTTGTGTCTCATCACATTGCAAATTTATGGCCGTGGAGACAACATGTTGATGTTGATGATCCTTTACGGAGAGAAGTCTGAGCTGTGAGCTCCTGACCAGGGCAGTGAGGATGCTTCGCAAAAAGAAACACGAACCATCCAAGTCTGACCAGGGCAGTGGCAGGGGCTCTGGTTGTTTTCTCTCATCTGCCAACTCTCTGGCTTGGGTCAAACAGACAAAGGCTAGGGTTGCTGACCCTTCCTAGACAATGTCATGGATGAATACCGAATAAAGAGGACTCACTGACAAAGGAGCAGAAGGTCAAAAAAGGAAGGCCTGACTTTCCCCAGGAGAAACCCACTAAGATGTAGCAATGGCCATAATGCTGAGAAATCAAGAAATGAAGCCTACCTATTGGAAGCCAAGACTGGAATATTAATTAAGATTTAAAATGGAGCACCCATCAAGTTACAGAGCAATTTTTTCTCATTTGCGTTTGGGCACGTGGTAACTTTCACTTCTCGTGGCAGCCGGGCTACAAGATGACCTATGTTCCAACTCCTATCATAATCTTTTCACACACAAAAAGGGAAAAGAGAGACACTTTCCACAAATGACACTTGAATAAAAATTTAGTATTTTAAATTGACACACCCCACCCCACACTGAACATCAAGTTTGGCTTGAAAATCAATATAAGTGAAGGATGACTTTATTTCTGTGGATTATAACATTTAAAAAGTCTTATTTTTGACAGTGTTTGTAAAGAATGATTATTTCTGTAGATCTCTCTCTCTTGCACACACATATATGCACATTCACACAAAACAAACATACTTTGCAAGAATGAAAATTCCATTTTTTGAGCCAAAAAAAAATCACACAACATGAACTGTGGCGTTGAGGATATTTCTTTCTGGAGTGAGTTATGAAGCCTTGGGGGTCCTAGTACTGTCATTTTCTAGGCTGTGGTGGGATCAGGTCTACATATTGATAAGGAGATGTGGTACAGGAGAAGCAGAAAACCTAGCATTCCTAGAATGATATAGTCTCACCTATAGTAGAAAGAGTAAGGTGGGAGGAAATGAACGGGGCAGGGTGTGTCTTTTTCATGATTTACATGCATTGTCATCCCTACGTAAGCAAACACATAACAAAACCATGTAGAAGAGAATTCACAGTAAAACATCCAATTGGTGGCAAGAGGTCACTGGGCAGAAATACACACACACACTAAGAAAATGAAGAAGTTTGCATGCTATTACTTTTTCATCTGACCAACATAGTCCCTTCATCTTAGTATTAATCTTGGAAATTGTATTCATTAGAAGAAATTAGAAGACAGCAGGTTTACTTTCTTCAAAAAGTAATCCATGTGAATTAGACAAACTGCCACCCCTGACTCATTTTCTCAGATGGTCTTCACTGGTAAGCTGAGGTAACACACTTCCCTTTGAAAACAGTTAATAAGCCAACAATATCTATATTAGTCACTTGTACTTGTTGCCATGACAAACTATCATGGCTCAAACCAAATAAGAGAAGACTTTATTTTGGCTTAAAGTTCCATGAGGCTCAGTGATCATAATGGGAGGAAGAGAGCCATGAGAGTAGAAACAGGAGGCTGAGAGATCACAGTTCACCTGCACAGGAAACAGACAGAGAAGAAGAAGGGTGAGGCTATAAACCCCCGAAAACCCACCCACAGTGATGCACATTTTCTGAAAGCTCCACCCCCTAAAGGTTCCATTAGTTCCCCAAACAGTACAATTACTGGGGTCTAACTGTTCAAATATGGAAGACAGTTCCCATTGAAACCAAGAGAATATCTAATATTAGTTACATGCAAACGACTCAATTTAACCAAGGGGGAAATGAGAGATAAAGATATTTTTATTTGAAGAGTTCTATGAGAAAACATTTATTTTTGATAGAGTAAACTGTATAGAGTATTTGCCCATTTAAAAGGGAAAAATAAACAACAGAAGTCCTTAAAAATATGACTTCACTGTGCAAGGGAAACAGATAAAGGAAAGGAAAGGGAAAGAAAAATGAAAGAAAAAAGAAGGGAGAAACAAGGAAAAGCAAAAGGCAACACAGGCTAAAGGAAAGGGGATGAAAAGAAAGAACTTTTTTCTGGAAATGAATACCTTGTTAGTGGTTAAAATTTACAATAAATGTTCAAAATAGAGTCAAGGCTATGAAATATGAATTGGTAAAATAGTATGAAAGAAAAGAGCGAAGAGCTGTAAGTTCTGAAATGGTGTCTATCTGAATGAGAAAGGAAAGCCCATGTCTACTACCCACTTTGTTTTCTTAGGAAAAAAAAGAAAGAACTCAAATTATAGGTCAAAGAGAAAACAGATCTGTTTTGTCAAAATGATAAATATTAAAAAGTAACACAGTTTGAGATGGAGTAGGATTTTAGGAATAAGAAAGAGATCTAAAGCAAACCAGGAGCTAGTCAAAAGAGAAAATGAGCAAAAGAAAAAAAAAAAACCTCCCCATGGTTGAGAAAAAATGAAATCAATATGCAAGGGTCTGCTCAGCACTGACAACAGTGGGAACAGACACATCTGAGCAACTGCTCACCAGCATCAATATTAACACCACACAGCTGGGAAGTGATTGCAACAGTCTCTAAAATCAGATGTCCCAATCCATATCATTTATAGGAAGTCTATCTGAAATTCAAATCGAAGTTATTTTACATCTGAACTCAAATTGCATAGAGTTCACCACAACTCTTCAATAAAATCTGTATAATTAGCAGTATTGATTTAATGTTGTTGTAAAGAGAGAGGAAAAGGAGTCTCACTCTGGGAATTTCAGACATGTGGAGCATAAAAACAAGCAGAATTCTCATTTACAGACGTGAAAGGGAGTAAAAAGAGAACACTGAGCAGCTCCGTGCCAAAAAATTAGAGAAATCAGTAAAAATCAACCATATTCTAGAAATGTAATAGCTACAAGATTGACTCAAGGAAACTTTGATCAGTAAATATGATACATAATATGTAATGAAGTTGAACTATTAAATTAAAATTTCAAAAAAAAAGTCCAGTTATTGTACCTTTACTCATGATGTCTACTACTTATGTACTGCTCACAAACTCCTACTAGAGGAAGAAGGGACAATTCCCAGTTCATTCTCTCAGTGCGATTCGCTACACAATCAAAGAAGAGAGACGATAACAAAAGGAAGCCAAACAATAGTTCTTGTGAGTATTTGCATGGCAGATTAAATATAGTAACTTGTCAAAACCCCATGGTTGAAAGATTCAAGATGGTTTTAGTTTAATACTCATAGACTCAAGTCTCATATGATCATTTCAATAGATGGAGAAAATTTCACAAAATTCAATATGCTTTCATGTTCAATATGTCTTCATGTTGAGGACACCGAATAAATTTGGCGAAGAAAGGGACTGCCTCAGTGTGACAAGGGCCTCAATGACAAACTTACAACCAACAGAAATAGTGGAACATTATTGAACACCCCTAAAATAGTGTTAATGACTGAATATTGATATTCCCTGACAAGCTTATGACTGAATAGGAGGTAAATGTAAAAATAAAAATACTATCAAATTATTTAAAGACAGCATAGAAATAACTCCTCCTTGTGTTTGATTAAGCAATAATTGATCAATCAATTATACCAAAGTCATAGCAAAACAAAAATTTGGAAGTAGTATTTGAATAAAACACTTGTGTGCTTTAAAAAAAAACATACATGACGGCTGTTTTTGGTTTGTTTGTTTTTGTTTTGATAGAATATGCAAAGGGCACTTACAACTCAATAATAATGAGACACGAGATAACTCAAAAAGAGATAACATATTTGGATAGGTATTTATCTAATCCATATACATGAATGAAAAAGACATGTTTAAAGGTGTTCACCATAAATCATCAGGGAAATGATAACCTACTTTATAACCATCACAGTAGCTAAAATTAAAAAGTTACAATAAACCATAAGAACAATTTGGAAATTTTGGAACACTTGGTCTCTGGTATTAATGTAAAGCATTTAGAATTGCTTTGAAAAAATAGTTGATGGTTTCTTATGATGTTAATTGTACAATTATGATGTAATCCAGCCATTCTATTCATATAAGAAATGGAAATACATATCCACACTCAAATTGTCATGAAAATTATACTCACAATATCACCAATGTGAAAATATCTTAAATATTCATAAATGGATGTCTGTCAAATCAAATGACAAGTTTTATATATATAATATACATATATTTTACATATATATATAATTCATATATGTACACACACGCATATCACTAAAGAATTTCATGTATATAAACCATGTAGGACTTGAAAGCTGTCCATGTATAAGTAGATCCCTTTTACAAATGCAAATAAGCACCTGGGCTAGTGATGGTATAAAGAACAGGTAATGACTACTTATGTTCATGTGATTCCTGTGGTAGGTGTTGAACTCATAGAAGGTTTGTGACAAGAGATGGGTCAGAGGTTAAGAGCACATAAGACTCAGTTTGTTTCCAAAAACCCTCACCAGGCAACTAATAGATGCCTGTAACTCAAGCTCCAGGACAGTCTGCCTACATCAGTCATCCTCTGCAGACACGTGCACTCATGTGCACACACAGACACACAGACACACACACACACACACACACACACACACACACACACACACACACACGGGGAGAGAGAGACAGAGAGACAGAAAGACAGAATTAAAAAATATTTTTAAAACAGAAAAGAGTATATAGTTAGATTGTGATTATTATAGAATTGTGAATATACCAAAACTAATGAAGTCACATTTTAGATGAAAAAATATTGTATTATTTTAGACGTGGTACCCTGATAAAACTGTTGAAGAGAAAAAGAGAATTGTCACCAGTCCCACAGATCATAATGCTTAAAACACAAAAAACATAAAGATATGTAAATTGCTAATATCTGTATGTAGAAATGATAAACTTCTCTCATGATTTCAAAACTAAGACATTAAAATAAAATGCCACTTTTCAGAATTTTTGACAAGGATCTAAGAATGTTCATGTGTTGTTATATACTGTCAGAAATATAAATTGTATTAAATACTTTAAGATTTAGTTTGAGCAAATAAATGCATCATACTAAATATCTACAAATAGACAAATATAAAAGGCTATTTAAAGCATCCTCACTCTAACTGAGGATGATCTTAAACTCCTTATGTTCCTGTCATTACCTCCCAAATTCTGGAATTAGGGTCCTGCAAGACGTGCTGGAGCAATGGTGGCCCAGAACTTGTGATAATGACCAACCAAAGACTTGTTTAAGTTGAGGGCCACACTTCGGGTCTGACACTGCTGTATGGCTAGGAATTGGTAGATGGATAGTCCAGAGACCTAGGGTAGAACCAAACACAACTGGAAAATAGTTAATCAAATAATTCCTAACGATATTAAAATACACCCATCCATCGGTGCCTAGCCCAATCATCCTCAGAGAGGCTTCCTCAAGCAGTTGATGAGGGCTAATATTAGGTAGAGCTTGGAGAATTCCCAAAAAACCAAGAATTGGAAGGATTGTGGGACACAGGTAGAATACGGCCTGGAGACTCAACTAACCAGGGCTCACAGTGGCTCATAGGACTGTAGCAGTAATCATGGAGCCTGCATGGATCTCCACTATATTCTCTGCATATATGTTATGATTGTTTAACCTGGGTTTTTGTGGGACTCTGAACAATGGGAATGGGGATGTCTCTGACTCCCTTTCCTGTTTTGGGGAATCCTTTTCATCCTACTAGGTCACCATGTCCAGCCTTGATATGAGGGTTTGTGCCTAGTGTTAATGTGTCTTCTAATGCTATGTTCAGTTGATACCCCTGGAAGGACTGCTCTGTTTCAAAGGTTAATGGAGGATCAGTGGATCTGGGGAAGAGAGGAAGGGGAGGGGAAACTGGAAGAAGTGGAGGGAGTTGGAATTGCAGTTGGAATGTATTGTACAAAAGAAGAATAAATAAAAAGAAAAAAGAAAAGAGAGAAAAGGGAGAAAATACCAGTAGCAACAAAAAAAGTGTCATTGTTTGGTTTAATTTAATTAATACAAATGTAGTCTAATAATATAAATGTTTATGAATGAACAGTATACTAAAATCCATCCACGTTATGAAATATATTCTAAGACAATATGAAAGAAGATATGTAATATGGTATGAATAGTGTGAGCAAAGGAAAGTGTTGTAATATAATCATGTGACTCTTGAAATACTGAGCGAGCATACTGAGAATAAGTATATGGAGAATGAGTACTGTAGCGGTTCTCAACCTTCCTAATGCTGGAGCCTTTAATACAGTTCCTCCAAAAGTAATCCATTGACCTTCACAACTGTACTTTTACTTCTGTTATGAATTGTAATGTAAATATCTGATATGCAGGATACCTGATGTGTGATTTCCCCCCACAGGTTGAGAACTGCTGGGGTCCACCAATAGTTTTACTTGTGCCAGGAATGGTAGAAAAGAGACACCAGGAGCTGTTAAAATAATGTGGGCAAAGGAATAGGACAGAAACTATTTTTTACTACTGCTATACCTAGGCTCATGATTTTGAAGAGCAAGTGCTTTATTCAAATGTCTGAAATATATACTGAGTTGGTGTCATCTTGTGGCAACATAAATAATGTTCAGTAGTTACTGAGGTCCACAAAGTGGACTTTTTTATATTACACATACTTTTAGTGATTGATCTTATCATTTACATTTGGTGGTGCAGGAGGGGAAAGAGAGCTGGACAATTATGGATGATTTAGGTCCCTTCCATCTTTCTGCTCTTCTCCTCCTAGCAGATTCTAAGCTCAAGGCCACTGCACTAAGATCAAAGATGGAGCTTTATACAAGCAGCACATATCTTTTGAAGTCTCAGACTTCAGTTTAAAATGCCTTCATTTAGCTCTGATTGTTAACAATCATTATCACCAAGAATATTACAATTGGCCAATTTCTACTGTAATTAAAATGTCAGGGTAAAAATTGCACTCACATTGGTCCTTTATAACTCTGCACTTCCACTCTGAATAGCTTATACATTTAAACAAAGACCCAGGGGCACGTGCCTATTAAAAACACAGCTTTATCAAATACATTCTTACTAATTTTATTCTTCAACAATTTTCTTTTCTATGTGTCCTCTCAATGCTCGTATGCAGTAAACACTTTTTATCCGAATTCTTCATCTTGTACATTTAAAATGTGGCCTGTATCAGAATATTGAGCTTTGACAGTTGCTCTGTCATCTCTGGTATTCACATGTGGCACCATTATAAAGTGACAGGTCCTTCATAATTCCCTTTGAATTCGTTATGGTAATGATAATCGTAAGTGATGAACTTTGTGTATTTTATGGACATAATGGGCAATTCTATATGACTGAAACTCTAATTTTGCTCTATACTAATGGGCACTAATTGTAATGATCAGTGATCACGTCACTTAAAGGCGGTAGTGATAGCAAATTGATGACAGCCATGAAAGCCCGCACACCATTTGAATAGAACTTGAAGCTGCCATTTTCAAAGACGAGAGAGCAAAGTGACCATTAGGCAATGATTTTCCTATGTTGTCTATCTCCCAAGTTTCCCTATTTTTGACTCAACGAGGCATCTTGTTCTTACTGCTGACAGCTTCCTCACTTTGCCTGCTTCCTATTCCACTATTACTTCTGTTGTAATAGATATGCACACCATTCTCAGAAAAGGGGGCTTTGAAGAAAAGAACATCTTTAAAACTGTGGTACTGGATAGACAATATTTTGAATGAAACAATTTATGGATGGCTGACTTAGAAACTATCCAGCTGCCATCGAGCATCTGGAGAGAATGGTACACTAGACTTACTCTCTACCCCCTTGTTGATATTCTGGAGTGTGACCACATAAGGACAGTTTTTTGAGAGTTATTAAATGGATGTTCTGGTACAGTGGTGATTTTTGGTTTCTTTTAAAATACAAAAATATCATGTGATGTCTTTGTTATGCTTTTATCCCAGGTATGGGATATTGATATGAGGACGCTTCCAATTGTCCACAGCAGCTAACTGTGATTTGTCTTATGCTCTGGCAGGGGTATGATTTTGCCAGCTAAAGATAGTTGACATTTGGAATTCTGGGAATTCTGAGAGGGTGAAGAATGCCAGAGCCCTGAGAGAGGCTGCAGCTCCACTGCCGCTGCTGTCCCTGCTGTCCCTGCTCTTGCTGCTGTTGTTGGTTGCTGATTGCTGGTTGAATGTATCTTCATGATGAACATTGGACTTGCCTCCAAGGAACTGAACACCCCTAATCAGCAGAAAGTAGTCTAATGATATTGACTTCCACTTTCCCCTCTAAACTTTCTCTCCTACCCAGTGTTTAGGGATAAGGGTGGAGAAGGGTGGTAGGGAAAAGAACCCAGTAAAGTATTCAAAAGTATGTTTACATTAAAGCTACAGATGGGCTCCAGCTCAGGTTCAGCGGAGAGTGAAACGACTCAAGGGTACAGAATAAAGTGAAAGTCAGTGATATAAAAGGAGATGAGTTTCCCAAATATTGAACATAGACAAGCACTAGTGTTGATTCCAGTAGCAACTATATGCAGAAACTGAAGCAAATCCCACATGTATCCAAATTCATATGGAACCCTATTAAGGATCTACACTTCACAAAGTAAGACTCAATTTGATTGGACATCATGTTCTTTAAAGACCCTTCTTTGTCCACTCCCAGGATGAGTACAGATGTGCCCTTCATGTTATTTATTCTTTTTATTGCTAGGTGATAAAGCTTGCTCTTTAGTTAATTCCCTTTGTTAAAGATGAATCCTTTAAAATTGTGAGATTATTTAACTGATTTCTGTTGTATGTGGCTCCTTTGGTATGATAGGGCCATGGTGAATATGGTAGTAAGGACAGAATTATGTAATACATGAGTGAATGGGCAAGTAGAGTAAGAGTCAGACAAGGTCTCTGTGTTACAGAGCTAAATCCGCAGGGTGGGTTCAGTGAAGAGTCTATTACCATCAAAGTGTATATTACCACATAGCCACTCCATACTCACATGCCTTCTTCAGTGTGTCTTTTAGTTAAGTGTGAAGATTTCAGGGGTCTACATGGGTTAGACTGATTTTACAGTACACTGAAGTTTCATAAAACTATAGCACAAGTTCCCTGTGAAAGATTAACGGGACATTGCAATTATAAAAGGCTTAAAAATAAAACCCTTTACAAGATGCATAATTCAAAATTAAAGGACTGTTACTTCCCTTGTTGTTTCTTATGAATGATTTTTAGATTAAAGCTGATAAGAAAACCACCAACCTTAAGCTTTGTCCCTTTATACATTCTTCAAGATAAAGATGATATTAGAAACTGACAAGTTTGTAAATACTTGTATATAATAGGTTACAGATTAGTCCTCTATTTTATGAATTCCACTACATAAAATGACAGTTTATAAGTAATGTGTAGAAACTTACAAGGACACATGATAGTTTCTGTGTATATACATATTAAAAATGGAGAACTTTAAATTGAATTACTACTAGCTATCTTAATCCATTACCTTGGTTTTTTTTCGGCATTATTACATTTCCACAGTAAACAATCTTGACTTATAGAAATGATAATAATATTGAACATTTGTTGAGTTCTTATTCTATTATATGATATGATATGTTCTGTGTTGATATCATTATGTTAGTTATCTGGTTTAATGCTTACCACAACTCCATAATACTGGTGTTATGACTGTCCATATGGTTTGCTTATAAAATGTGCCCCATATGCTCATGTGATTGAACATTTGGTCCCTGTGTGGTAGCACTGTTTGCGAAGACTGTGGAAGCTTCAGCAGGTAGGATAAAGCTAGAAGAATGAGGATGAGTAGATCTTGAGGTTTATAATGGAGCCATTTCACATGCCTTCTCTGCTTCTTGTTCCAATAAAATGTGAGGTGAAAAATCACAGCAGCATGCTCTTGCTGTCATGAAACCCTCTGTTTCTATGGCTCTTTGGCCATGATGGATCGTATCCTATCAAATCGCAAGTTAAAATAAATGATTTTTCCCTTAAGTAGCTTGTCTAGCTTGTCTACAATGTGACCATCTGAAAACAACCAACACAACCTCCATCTAAATTAGGAGAGCACAGCTTGAAGATAGATATTAACATCCCAAGGCTAATAGATATTAGAGGTAATCTTTGAACTTAGAAGCCATTCTCTTTTCTGTGCTTGCCTTATTTTCAGGACAAAGAAAGAGGGGAAATTGATATTAGTAGGGCAAATGTGCTATAGGAAAAATAAGAATAAAAAAAAAACTGTCCTATAGGAAAAAAATGGCGATATGGCATACTGGATCAACCCAGTAGATCTCTTCATCTTCAAAAGAACTAATGAGAACTTAGACCAGGTAAGCTCAGATGAAACCTTATTTTTGATATTTCCAAAGTAGAGAACTTGGATGCACTGAACACTCAGTAGGCCTTATCAGAGGCTCCCTAATTTGATAACACACAGAGAGAAGACATTACTCTCACTTAGTCATAATTAGATTTGGAACATCATGGTGCCTGTCAACTCACTGAGGCTTTGTGGACTCACACCTCAATAATTTTATGCCTTGCATCTGATTCTTAGAAAGATTTTAAAATCCTTTCCATTGTGAAAACATGTAGTGGACAAAACTAAAACCAAATCTGGTACTGTGATGAAAAGAAACAGGAAGTAAACTAACACATCAAGAGAGCACATGTGTGAATTTGTTAGCTTTCCAAGCTCATCATCGTTCTAGAGACAGTGATACTCAAAACACCCCGGACTTAAATCACCCTATTTTCAGTCTTCTCATTGTAAATGTGCCTTTTTATATTAAACTTATTGGTAACACTTTATCTAGGTTCCTATTTATGGTTACATATTTGTCATAGTTTCCCCCCTAAGTTCTGTCATAAATTCATGTATAGATATCTTCTAGGTATTTCATTTTTTAAAAGAATCAACAAATTTAAATGTTTTCAGCTCTTTCTCCAAACATAGTAGGCATTTAGAATTTCTTCTCTAGCCTCTAAATTTGAGAAGAAAAGAAAAAAAAACAGTCATTTTGAGAAAGATTTTGTCTATTTAGACCAATATAAGGGGAAGCACACAAATACTTTCATTAGAAATAGGTAACATATTATTATTTCAAAAAAATTCTGGGTAGTTTAAATGGAGGCATATAAAGTGCTCTGGGGTATTTTGGGAGTAAATCTATCATTATAACCATGCATCTCCCTAAATATCTCTACCGAGGAAAGAAAGATTTCCAAGTAAAGAACAAAAAAGGAATTCTGAAAACAAAACCTTGAAAGTTGAAAAGACATGTCATTGTTGGCAGGGTGTGCTTGGTGATCTCCGTAAGCCGATTGTCTTGGTTATACAGCTATATATTACTTGAGGAATAAATTTCCCCTGCTTTATTTTAAGTAAAGTAGGTGCGGTTAGCACAGCCCTCCTATTTTAGACTTCAGGCTGTGGAGAAAAGTGAATGTGTGAAGGTGGTCCCAGACAGAAAAGATCTCAGGTGCTCTCCAGGTAGCTTAGACCCTCCTCATATTATTTTCCAAGTTGTGAAATGAATTGATTAAAATGACAGAAGGATGGGGATTACTGATAAATATATGGTAAGGGTGAGCGGACCATTTTCATTTTCTGATCTCATCAAATACATATAGCATACACTTGTAATCCATATTCGGAAGCAGATTGAAAGAAAGACTAGAAACCACAGGAAAGGCAAATGTCACGAAGTGGAGGACATAAAACTCTGTTTTTCCAACACCTTACTCCACAGAAGCTAAAAGTTAATTGGAAGAAATACAGAGAAATATTTCAGAGAGTAGACCAAAAATAAAAAAATGTGAAAAGTAGCATATATTCAAAGCATTACTTCTAAAGGAAAGAGAAAAGAATTAGTTTGTCAAAAGAGTATATAGCTAGGACAGAGAGGTGAATGAGCAGGATATACAGAGACAGGGCTCTGGTCCACATTAAGAAGATTGAGAGTTTTCCAATGCAGAAATATCCTGACGAGATGGCCAAAGTCCTGTGGGGTGTTATGAAGCAGAACCCGTTGATCATCCAATGATATGCTACTGCAAGGGTAAGAAAGTAGTTGGAAATCTGTTTGAAAATCTAATTGCTAAGTTGTTTTGAAACTGAAAATAAAAAGAGCAATGGTTTGAGCGTGGCTTAAACACATATCTGTAATCAATGAAGAACAGGTCCCTCACAAGTCCCTAATCCTATTCAGACCTCTTGTGTATGGGTACTGTCCGGTACTGATGCTGGGGACATTAGGAAGAGTCAAGCAAACAGATGAAATTTAAGTAGAAGAAAATGACTGATCATAAATGTAGATTAACTTGCTCCTGTCTAAACTCAGCCCATTGTTCAAGAACTAGTTCCAGGGGGTTTCCTCAGAGGAATACCTCGCTAGTTTCTTAACAGGTGGTAGGTGTCCTGCTGTCTCAGGCAAGATGATTGAAACTGATCATTTAAATGTCTATTGTCTTACCTCTTACTGAAAACAACCTAACAAAGATTTAAAATCCTAAACTCTGAGAATTCTGTTTTGACATGCTCTGAGATCTAATTTTTCTGATTACCATATTGCATTTTCACCCATTTTTACTCTTTCCTCATCAATAATCTTAGCTCCTCAATGAGAGTGGTTCCACTAAATCTCCCTCTCCTCAATGCCCATCCTTGTTGTTGGGATATAATTAAGTTTCCAGGTTGCTTAGGAAACTAAACCTAGGCAGCAGCTGTCAGGGTTTTACAATGAGGTCCCATTCCAATTCAGTTCCTTTGTCAGAGGTTAAATGGACGACACACAATATTCCAGAAGAAGCACTTTTTAAGCCCGTGTGTTGAATTGTACTTAAAAAATATAATTTGCAATGTTCAAGGAATTGTCTTTCTGAAAGTTGTTGAGGGAAAAGAAGACAGTGTTGCTCTTAGGACCGCATATTCCAGGAAGTAACAAGCCATTGTGTCAGATGCAAGCAGCACTGGGGACCTGGCTGTGAAGGAGATGGGAGCTGTGTTTGCAGGCCTGCCAGCATCTCTAGGCAGGCAAATGAAAACCACCTGCCAGAGCAATGATACCCAAGAGCCCTCCTCAGGCCAGGCAGGCAGAGTCAATTGTTCTTAGAAAATGAAGGAATAAAAGAGTTCGGTGTCATAGAAATTAAAATGGTTCGAGTGATGAACAGCATAAGGATAATGGCTTCAGCTGTGGCTTTTTGCAGAGGTGTCAAGCTTTCATAGACATTTTTGCATGTTTTATAACCTTAATTAAAGATATTTATTAGAGGGTGAGTATTTATATCAAGTGCAAAAATTATAGCGTTTCTTTTTTAAGTACATTAAAGTTATTGAGTGATGCTTATACCACTTCTATACATGTACATCAATGCAATAAGCAATAGATGTTTATTGTTTGCCAACAATGTGATATAAATGTCCAGGTGCAGAGTAACATAGTAGAAGAAGGCTATGATAATGTCACTAAGCAGAACAAAGGGTAAAATCCTCAAGACAGCTATGTAAGCTATGCTGAGACAGTTTCTTCACCCAAATAATAATTAAGAGTTGTGTATTTTGACATAGTAGAAGTAACATATTTTCTTTTCAAAGAGTTTAAGAAGAACTATTAGTGAATTGGAAGGGGACCCAAGTGAGGGGAGATAAGTATGGACTATAATGGTATAGGAACAATCAAAACTATTTTACACACATACACACATCAATTGGATTACAATAAAATCTAGAATATTATACAATTAATACACAGCAATAAGTCTTTTCCTAGTAGACAGTATTATTTTGAAAGTGTTATCCTTAAGATTTATTGATTGTATTTACATATAGAAACTAGGTACCATTTACCAAGTTAAATACCTAACAAGTTTTCTGCTCATTGGTTGAAAAATGTAGTATGTATATGACTGAAATGAGCTACCCTGAACAACTTTTGGACTCAGTCTTTCTTGTGTAAAGTTACTATTTAATTCCTATATAGATAAAGCAAATCTCAGTCTTTCATTGAAATGGTAATTTGATGAGACTTACTATATAAGAAAGTACAGAGATAATCTTTTTTATGTATATATATAATTATATATATAATTATATAAAATTATATATATATATATAATTCTGTTATTCTTACAGTTATGGTTCAAGTACATATGTATATCAACCATATAAAATTTCTTTTTTTGGACAAAACAAAAATAGAATAAGATAAAACAAACCCTATCACATCAAAACTAGACAAGGAAAACCAAAGGAAAGGAAGAGAACTCCAAGAGCAGTCACAAGAATCAAAGACCCACTTGTTCACATGTTCAGGAGTCCCATAAAAATACTAAAATGAAAGTTATAATATATACATAGAGGACTTGTTAAAGACCTGTGCAGTCCCTGTTCTTGCTGCTTTAGTGTCTCTGCATTCATATGAGCTCTGCTCAGTTGACTTATAGGATCTTGTCCTCTTGTTGTCTTCCATTTTCTCTCTGGTTCTTCTATTCTTTCTGCTTTTCCTCCTCCCATGGGGTTCCCTGAGCTTTAAGGGGAGAAATTTGATGAAGACATCTCATTTAAAGCAGTGAGTTCCAAGGGCTCTCATTCTCTAAATGACTGGCTGTGGGTCTCTGTGTTTGTTCCCATGTACTAAATGAGGTAGTTTCCCTGATGGTGACTGAGTAAGGCACTGATATATGAGTATAGAATTATATCACTAGGAATTTTATTGTTATTTTTTTTCTATATACCAGTAATATTTGGTTTTACTAAGTTTCTGGTCTTTCTTGTCTCTAAATGATGGCGCAACCAAGCAGTAACTGATATGGTTATATCTCATGGAATGGCTCTTAATTCAAATCAGGCATTAGTTAGATACTATCACAAGCTTTGTGCCACCATTGCCCTAGCATATTTTGCAGGTGGATTAGTTGGTATATACAAGAGAATTTGTTTATGTTTTTCTTTTGGTAGCCTATAGAGTACTTTCAGAAAATTGGGATTCAATCTACAAAACTACAAAACCTAACTGTAGCCCTTCTGCTGTTCCTCATGCACTAGGTCACCTTGGGCACGGAGTCGGCGGACACCCCCCAAAGTCCCCAGAGCACTCTCCACCGGATCTTAGGACCTCTGGTGAGTGGAACTCAACTTCTGCCAGGAGGCAGGTTCGAACACCAGATATGTGGGCACCTTCCCTGCAAGAGGAGAGCTTGCCTACATAGACTGCTCTGACCACTGAAACTCAGGAGAGAGCTAATCTCCCAGGTCTGCTGATAGAGACTAACAGAATCACAAGAAGAACAAGCTCTAACCAGAAACAACTATAACAACTGTCTCCAGAGATTACCAGATGGCGAGAGGCAAACTTAAGAATCTTACTAAAAGAAGGCAAGACCACTCACTATCATCAGAAAGCAACACTCCCACCTCACCCAGTCCTGGGCACCCCAACACACTCGAAAAGCTAGACCCAGATTTAAAAGCATATCTCATGATGATGGTAGAGGATATCAAGAAGAACTTTAATAACTCACTTAAAGAAATACAGGAGAACACTGCTAAAGAGTTACAAGTACTTAAAGAAAAACATGAAAATACAACCAAACAGATAGAAGTCCTTAAAAAAAACCACAAAAGCACAACCAAACAGGTAGAAGTCCTTAAAGAAAAACAGGAAAACACATCCAAAGAGGTGATGGAAATGAACAAAACCATACTAGAACTAAAAATCAAAGTAGACACAATAAAGAAAACCCAAAATGAGGCAATTCTAGAGATAGAAACAGTAGGAAAGAAATCTGGAACCATAGATGCAAGCATCAGCAACAGAATACAAGAGATGGAAGAGAGAATCTCAGGTGCAGAAGATTCCGTTGAGAACATCGGCACAACAATCAAAGAAAATGCAAAATGCAAAAAAATCCTAACTCAAAACATCCAGGAAATCCAGGACACAATGAGAAGACCAAACCTACGGATAATAGGAGTAGATGAAAATGAAGATTTTCCACTTAAAGGGCCAGCAAACATCTTCAACAAAATAATAGAAGAAAACTTCCCAAACCTAAAGAAAGAGATGCCCATGAACATACAAGAAGCCTACAGAACTCCAAATAGACTGGACCAGAAAAGAAATTCCTCCAGACACATAATAATCAGAACAACAAATGCACTAAATAAAGATAGACTATTAAAAGCAGTAAGGGAAAAAGGTCAAGTAATATATAAAGGCAGGCCTATCAGGATTACACCAGACTTTTCACCATTTCCATGAAAACCAGATGATCCTGGACAGATGTTATACAGACACGAAGAGAACACAAATGCCAGCCCAGGCTACTATACCCAGCCAAACTCTCAATTACCATAGATAGAGAAACCAAAGTATTCCATGACAAAACCAAATTCACACTTTATCTTTCCACGAATCCAGCCCTTCAAAGGATAATAACAGAAAAAAAAAACAAAACAAAACAAAAAACAATTCAAGGATGGAAACCACACCCTAGAAAAAACAAGAAAGTAATCCTTCAACAAACCAAAAAGAAGACAGCCACAAGAACAGAATGCCAACTCTAACAACAAAAATAATAGGAAGCAACAATTACTTTTCCTTAATATCTCTTAATATCAATGTATTTAATTCCCCAATTAAAAGACATAGACTAACAGACTGGCTACACAAACAGGACCAACATTTTGCTGCTTCCTGGAAACCCATCTCAGGGAAAAAGAAAGACACTACCTCAGAGTGAAAGGCTGGAAAACAATTTTGCAAGCAAATGGACTGAAAAAACAAGCTGGAGTAGCCATTCTAATGCAGAATAAAATCAACTTCCAACCCAAAGTTATCAAAAAAGACAAGGAGGGACACTTCATACTCATCAAAGGTAAAATCCTCCAAGAGGATCTCTCAATTCTGAATATCTATGCTCCAAATGCAAGGATAGCCACATTCATTAAAGACACTTTAGTAAAGCTCAAAGCACACATTACACCTCACACAATAATAGTGGGAGACTTGAATACACCATTTTCATCAATTGACAGATCGTGGAAACAGAAACTAAACAGGGACACAATGAAACTAACAGAAGTCATGAAACAAATGGATTTAACAGATATCTACAGAACATTTTATTCTAAAACAAAAGGATATACCTTCTTCTCGGCACCTCATGGTACCTTCTCCAAAACTGACCATATAATTGGTCACAAAACAGGCCTCAACAGATACAAAAATATTGAAATTATACCATGCATCTTATCAGATCAACATGGATTAAGGCTAAACTTCAATAACAACATAAATACTAGAAAGCCAACATTCACGTGGAAACTGAACAACACTCTTCTCAATGATACCTTGGTCAAGGAAAGAATAAAGAAAGAAATTAAAGACTTTTTAGAGTTTAATGAAAATGAAGCCACAACATACCCAAACTTATGGGACACAATGAAAGCATTTCTAAGAGGGAAACTCATAGCTCTGAGTGCCTCCAAAAAGAAACTAGAGAGAGCACACACTAGCAGCTTGACAACACACGTAAAAGCTCTAGAACAAAAGGAAGCAAATTCACCCAAGAGGAGTAGAAGGCAGGAAATAATCAAACTCAGGGGTGAAATCAACCAAGTGGAAACAAGATCTATTCAAAGAATCAACCGAGCGAGGAGCTGGTTCTTTGAGAAAATCAACAAGATAGATAAAACCTTAGCCAGACTAACTAGAGGGCACAGGGACAGCCTCCTAATTAACAAAATCAGAAATGAAAGAGGGAGACATAACAACAGATCCTGAAGAAATCCAAAAAAACCATCAGATCTTTCTATAAAAGACTCTACTCAAAAAAACTGGAAAACGTGGATGAAATGGACAAATTTATAGACAGATACCAGGTACCAAAGTTAAATCAGGATCAAGTTAATGGTCTAAACAGTCCCATATCCCCTAAAGAAATAGAAGTAGTCATTAATAGTCTCCCAACCAAAAAAAGCCCAGGACCAAATAGGTTTAGTGCAGAGTTCTATCAGACCTTCAAAGAAGATCTAATTCCAGTTCTGCACAAACTATTCCACAAAATAGAAGCAGAAGGTACTTTACCCAATTCATTTTATGAAGCCACAATTACTATGATAACTAAACCACAGAAAGATCCAACAAAGATAGAGAACTTCAGACCAATTCCCTTATGAATATCAATGCAAAAATACTCAATAAAATTCTTGCTAACCGAATCCAAGAACACGTTAAAACAATCATCCATCCTGAGCAAGTAGGTTTTATTACAGGGATGCAGGGATGGTTTAATATATGGAAATCCATCAACATAATCCATTACATAAACAAACTCAAAGACAAAAAACACATGATCATCTCCTTAGACGAAGAGAAAGCATTTGACAAAATCCAACACCCATTCATGATAAAAGTCTTGGAAAGATCAGGAATTCAAGACCCATACCTAAACATGATAAAAGCAATCTACAGCAAACCAGTAGCCAACATCAAAGTAAATGGTGAGAAGCTGGAAGCAATCCCACTAAAATCAGAGACTAGACAAGACTGCCCACTTTCTCCCTACCTATTCAACATTGTACTTGAAGTCCTAGCCAGAGCAATTTGACAACAAAAGGAGATCAAGGGGATACAAATTGGAACGGAAGAAGTCAAAATATCACTTTTTGCAGATGATATGATAGTATACATAAGTGACCCTAAAAGTTGCACCAGAGAACTCCTAAACCTGATAAACAGCTTCGGTAAAGTGGCTGGATATAAAATTAACTCAAACAAGTCAATGGCCTTTCTCTACACAAAGAATAAACCGGCTGAGAAAGAAATTAGTGATACAACACCCTTCTCAATAGTCACAAATAATATAAAATACCTTGGCATGACTCTAACTAAGGAAGTGAAAGATCTGTATGAAAAGAACTTCAAGTCTCTGAAGAAAGAAATTAAAGAAGATCTCAGGGGATAGAAATATCTCTCATGCTCATGGATTGGTAGGATCAATATAGTAAAAATGGCTATCTTGCCAAAAGCAATCTACAGATTAAATGCAATCCCCATCAAAATTCCAACTCGATTCTTCAAAGAATTAGAAAGAGCAATCTTCAAATTCATCTGGAGTAACAAAAAACCTAGGATAGCAAATAATCTTCTCAAGGATAAAAGGACCTCTGGTGGAATCACCATGCCTGACCTAAAGCTGTACTATAGAGCAACTGTAATAAAAACTGCATGGTACTGGTATAAAGACAGACGAGTAGACCAGTGGAATAGAATTGAAGACCCAGAAATGAACCCACATACCTATGGTCACTTGATCTTTGCCAAAGGAGCTAAAACCATTCAGTGGAAAAAAGACAGCATTGTCAACAAATGGTGCTGGCACAACTGGCAGTTAACATGTAGAAGAATGCTAATTGATCCATTCCTATCTCCATGTACTAAGGTCAAATCTAAGTAGATCTAGGAACTCCACATAAAACCAGAGACACTGAAACTTATAGAGGAGAAAGTGGGAAAAAGCCTCGAAGATATGGGTACAGGGGAAAAATTCCTGAATAGAACAGCAATGGCTTGTGCTGTAAGATCAAGAATTGACAAATGGGACCTCATAAAATTGCAAAGCTTCTGTAAGGCAAAGGACACCTTCAATAAGACAAAAAGGCCACCAACAGACTGGGAAAGGATCTTTACCTATCCTAAATCAGATAGGGGACTAATATCTAATATATATAATGAACTGAAGAAGATGGACTTCAGAAAATCAGATAACCCCATTAAAAAATGGGGCTCAGATCTAAACAAAGAATTCTCACCTGAGGAATACCAAATGGCTGAGAAGCACCTGAAAAAATGTTCAGCATCCTTAATCATCAGGGAAATGCAAATCAAAACAGCCCTGAGATTCCATCTCACACCAGTCAGAATGGCTAAGATAAAAAATTCAGGTGACAGCAGATGCTGGTTAGGATGTGGAGAAAGAGGAACACTCCTCCATTGTTGGTGGGATTGCAAGCTTGTACAACCACTCTGGAAATCAGTCTGGCAGTTCCTCAGAAATTGGATATAGTACTACCAGAGGATCCTGCAATACCTCTCCTGAGCATATATCCAGAAGATGTTCCAACTGGTAAGAAGGACACATGCTCCACTATGTTCATAGCAGCCTTGTTTATAATAGCCAGAAGCTGGAAAGAAACCAGATGCCCCTCAACAGAGGAATGGATAGAGAAAATGTGGTATATTTACACAATGGAGTTCTACTCAGCTATTAAAAAGAATGAATTTATGAAATTCCTAGGCAAATGGATGGACCTGGAGGGCATCATCCTGAGTGAGGTAACCTAATCACAAAAGAACTCACATGATATGTACTCACTGATAAGTGTATATTAGCCCAGAAACTTAGAATACCCAAGATACAAGATACAAAGCATATGAATCTCAAGAAGAACTATGACCAAAGTGTGGACACTTTGCCCCTTCTTAGAATTGGGAACAAAACACCCATGGAAGGAGTTACAGAGACAAATTTTGGAGCTGAGACAAAAGGGTGGACCATCTTGAGACTACCATATCCAGGGATCCATCCCATAATCAGCCGCCAAATGCAGACACCATTGCATACATAGCAAGATTTTGCTGAAAGGACCCTGATATAGCTGTCTCTTGTGAGACTATCCTGGGGCCTAGCAAACACAGAAGTGGATGCTCACAGTCAGCTATTGGATGGATCACAGGGCCCCCAATGGAGGAGCTAGAGAAATTATCCAAGGCGCTAAAGGGATCTGCAACCCTATAGGTGGAACAACAATATGAATTAACCAGTATGCCCTGGAGCTCCTGTCTCTAGCTGCATATGTATCAGAAGTTGGCCTAGTCAGTCATCAGTGGAAAGAGACACCCATTGGTCATGCAAACTTTATACGCCTCAGTACAGGGGAACACCAGGGCCAAGAAGTGGTAGTGGGTGGGTAGGGGAGTGGGGTGGGTATGGGGGACTTTTGGGATAGCATTGGAAATGTAAATGAGGAAAATACCCAATTAAAAAACAACTAGCTGTAGCACTCTTGGTTGTATACCCACAAGATGCTTCATCCTACTACAAGGACACTCTATTCATTATAGTCAGAAACTGGAAAAAAATGCTAAATGTCCTCCAATAGTATAATGGATACAGAAAGTGACCGTTTACATACTAGAATATCTTTCAGCTCTTTTTAAAAAATGACGTTATGAAATTTGCAGATAAATTGATGGAACTAGAAAGAAAAATTAAACAAACAAAACACTTTGAATAAGGTAATACAGAACCAGAAAAATAATATATATACATATAATATATATATGCATATATATATGCCAATGAATAAATGATAACCAAGCTATAATAAGCATAGAGGAGGAGACTGGGTGTGGGGTGGTTAGGCATGTATCTCCCTGGGAATAGGAAATAGAATAAATATTATAAGTAGATTGAGGATAGGGACATGGGAATGGAGGAGTCACTGGGAAGGGGCAAGGGGTTTGGGGTTGAGGGATGGAATGTGGGGAAAGAGATTGGAATTGAGAGGCTTTGTGGAGACAATATGGAAACCTAGTTCAGTGGAAACTTCCTATAATATATGAAGGTGATCCCATTGAATTCTCTAAATAATGAGTAATATTGTTTCCCAACTGGCCATCTCTTGTCATGGAACAAAGCTTCCAGGGCCAAGACTGGGCTACATCTAATTGAGTATTGGCCAAAAGGGTTTCATGGAAATCTTCAAACAATTCAAGCTATTGTCAAGATTATAGGTTGCTCTCAGCAAACTGACAGCATGTTCCCACTACTAAAGACACCACCCACACAACTAATTGAACAGAGAGAGGTCAAGCTTGTACCTACATTCTATTGGCTTTGGTATAGAAATAGTTTTAAATATATTTGTCACAGTTTGGTTGGTGTTGAAAATGGCAAAGAGAAGTAATTTTTCAAACTATAAATAACCTTTTATGCACATTTCATCTCCTAAATTAATGATAGATTCAATTGCAATATTTCTCACCTAGGCAGATAATGTGGTGTTAGCACCATTATTTGAGATATCAAACCCCCAGATATAAATTAAATTATAGAAATACAATTGAACACTATTAATAGTTCTTTCTTGCCCCTGACACTGAGTCACAAAAAAAGCAGGGGTAGTAGGAGAAAACAAATTACTGATTTACCTTTATGTAATTTATGTAAAAATAAATATATATCATATAGTTGGAATGTGGGAAGTTGACATGAAGGAAATGATAAGAATGTGATAAACAGTGATGAGAGATAAGAGAATATGGAATTGAGATGTTTTATCATATCTTTCCAAGGATATATTATATGTGTCTGTTAGACAGGCATAATCTTATGAATATCTAGGAATTCTCCATTCCAGGCAATGGAAGTAGGCCAGAATGTCTAAGCTATGAATGAACTACCTATGTTACAGAAATGAATGTTCTGAGCACTTAGAATGAGCAGGTAAGTGGAGGGTATGGGACTCCGCATACTCACAACAATGAGTATGAATTAGAATGTTAGCAAGAGTGTAGAAGTGAGAAAGTTTAAGTAAGGAATTTAAATATCATTCTGAAGTCAAGAAGCAAACAATGAAACATTTGCCACTGTGTAAAAATATTTTGAGTTTAAGGGAATAAGAAAGTAGGATACCAAGAAGAAGAATGAAGTTAAAAGTGCCTTGCAGAATGATAAATTTGGCAGTGATTTTATAATGTTGCTTCCTCCTACCTACTATCATTTGCTCTCAAAGAATTATGAGATAAATTATTAACTAAGAATAAGGGCTAAGAATGAATTTTGGGAGATCTTGAGAAAGAAGAGAGGAGCAATACTCTTTGCATGAATAAATGTAAGAAGAAAATCAATTTTGGTTAGATTTATCCAGATTTTATTTTTATTAAGCTAGTGTGAACAGGTTAAAGGAGAATGAAAGAATCAATGATGCTTCCACTAGTGTTTGATTATGATTTTTGTCATAGTATAAACATGAAGGATGATGAATGGGTAAAGACATACATATGGATAGAGGTCTTCAGATAAGAGAGAAACTGTATTGCTGAAGATATTAGAGTGAGCTGTAAGTAGAAGGTCAAGTAGGAAAGCTGAGAGAAAGAGAATTGAAGTTGATGTCTGAAAAGTAGTACAATTGTTCATGACTTGGCATTGAGTGAGTGAGAGGAGTGGAGAAAGCATTCAAAAAAGTGAGAAGCTAGAAGATCGGATGGACTGTTTTAATTAAGTGGTTATTGAAGCTATCAAACCTCAAGTTTGGATTAAAAGCAGAGAATGTGATATGCCAGATGCTAAAACCAGTAAATGATTTCAGCTAAGGGGTATATAATTTAATTACACGAGCTCCAAATTATCTTGAGCATTTGCCACAAATAAACAAACTAGAAAAGAGTGACTTTGCTGGAATATATGGCTTTACAGTGACTTCTCTGTATCCAATGTGTTCATTAAAGTACTGAGGTCTACAAGATGGCTACAAAAATACTAACTTAGAACTAGGAATCAAAATAGTGAAATGCGTAAGAAATGGGAGACGTGGTTGTTGTATGGAAGGTGAATACATGAAAATAGTAATATCAACTGATGAGAAATGTAAGGCAAACTAACTTTGGGAAAAGCAGAGAAGAAAGAACAGTAAGAGGGAATGAGAAACATATAGAAGAGACATCACAAGTAGTGTGACAGAATACAAGTGGGGTTGTATTTCAAGAGGGAAGCAGCCATTGCTATGTCTAAGGTTATGAAATTTTCTACCAAGGTGGTAACATAAGAGTATTCTCTGTGTAGAGCAATGAATGTTAGTTTGGGGATGACTGTAGGAAAGTACTTATCTGTAGAACAGAGAAGCTACATGTAACATTGACCAGGTTTGAAGACAGACTTAAAAGCAAGAGATGCAGCTTAGAACATGTGAATTATTCTTAAGAAAAATAGATGTGAAGTCTTTAGGTGGAAGACAGAAAGTATTCAGAAGGGAGTAATGAGTCTTAGGTACAATATGGAGTTATTGTTTTAAATTTTTAAATTCTTACATTTATATTTCCATGTTTTTATCTGACAGTATATGCATTAAAGTAATATTTAAGAAATATCTAACATCTATACTTGATTACATATTTGTCAAGTGTAGTGTGCATATCCTATTCAACTTTACTATCCAACTAGCTACCAAAATGCAGTATAGCCATGGAAAATAGCATTTTTGAATTGGTTTCTACGCCAAATGATATTTTAGGAGACAGTAATGGAATTAAAATGAATCACAGAGAACGAAAGGTTGTAGAATGTTTTATAATGACAAGATAAAGAGCTTAATCACTGTGCTATGTTTGTCAAGAAAATAGACATCCCAAAAGAAAATTCAGAGAGACTCATAAGAAAATAACCCTGAGGTGACCTGCATAGAAGAGAACACCATGCATAGAATAGCTGTTTAGAAGTCATTGGAGTGAGATGATAGATTACATTAAAAGAAACTATTTAGCTATCTTCTAGAATTGGACTCTCCTCAACAACTAACCATGTAACAACTGGAAAGAATTATTTAATATATCCCCATATATAATTATAAAAATATCTCCCAATTATATTAAAGGTGTCAAATTAAAGATAAGAGTTCATTTTAAGAAGGTCTAAGACTTTCTAAGAACAGAAAGCATCAATAACATCTGTGCTGTAACACAAGAGATTCCCTATAGAAACTACTAAGAGAACTCTGTTTCTATTGGAAATGGGCAAGAAAATAGATCACTCTCTTCTCCAGGCTCAAATATTGCGTTGTCGAGGAACCTGGGGAGGGTAGTCTATTAGTATTTCTTATTTACCTCAGCCCTGAGTTAAAAACACACCACTCCAAACAAGCACAGTAAACAAAGAGAACTATGTATCCTTTCCCCATAATAACTTTGCCTAGACAGAAAGCAAAATCTTAGAGATAGATACAAATAATGAGCATTTCCACATCTCTCCATGGAAAAATTAACATTTGAACGTATTTTAAAATAATTCACATAATTTTTAAAAGGCATTATTGAAAACAATGGAGGTTCTAGTACAAAGCAGTAAGTGTGTTCTCATAGATTTTGATAAAACTTACCATCAAAACTTCAGAAGAATCAAAAGTTAAGTAGAGGAATCTAAGGAAGATGCAAGACAGACTTTATGGGAATCGCGGTAAACTGGGGGGATGGGAAGGGTATGCACAAAGAAGAAGGGCAATCAGAGCTAGCAAGGTGTGCTCCTGAAAAAGATCAGTGAGAATGGGACACACAGAAAACTTGAAAGTATTTCCCAAGACACACACAGACCAATCGGCATACATCAGAATCCCGAGTTTCCCTAGGAAATTAAATGTGTCCTCTGGTTGAACAATGATCTCCTTAGTTCAAGGGGACACCCCCAGCAAACCAAATGAAAAATAGAATCACACACACCTTCTGTAATTTTACAGACTTGTACTTGCTGAAGCTGTGTTCTATTGGCAGCGTTATCTATGGGAAAAGACAAGCTAATAATTGCTGCCTAATCAAACAGGAAAAGGTAAGCTCCCTAAAGTAAGAAAATGTCCCAAAGCCATACATTCAAGGAATAGCAAACAATATCTTACTAAGGAAGATTAATCACAAACTATAAATAACAAAAATATTTTTTAAATTTATGCTGACCTAGGTCCTACTCGAAAAAGAGATGCTAGAGTTGGATGCTATGTCTGAGATGTAGTTCAGAACCAATTCAACCAACACATTAAATAAATGAATAAGTGACCAGCTAAACTAAAGATGGTGAACTGTGGGGTATTGGGAAGGAAATCGGGATCAAATAATAAATTATCTGAAATCCAAGATTTTAAACAAAACATACCATAAACCAACCAAAGCAGAAAGTGTGACTAGCATTTGTAAGTATGTTGAGAGGACTACAGTGTACTATGTGTAGATAAAGGTGACATGCTGACAATGTTTATTTAGATAAAGAATTAATAAAGTAACAAACATTTTTAAAGACCAGATAGCAATTCTGAAATTGAAAAGCATAACAAGTGACCAGGGCTTTAGTAAGGGTGAGTATAAAGAGGAGGGAAGGGGAAATGAGGAGAAGAAAGAGTGTAGGAGAAATCTGCTCAAAGAAACACTAAGTGAAAACTTGCCCAAGTTGATGAAATACATTCATTTGGACTTTGAAGACTTAAAAAGCTCCAACTAAGATAAGTGCATCAGTATCTCTAGGTAGACAATTTACAATAGAAACAATGCTAGCAAGAGACAAAGGAAAAAAAAATCCAGAATGCAACAAGATACAGATGACAAGGACAAGGAAGCCCAAGTGAGATGATTTTAACGGCAGATGTCTCATCAGAAACAATGGAAGCCGGAGGCAGTGGGATGACACACTCAGAATAGTAAAAGTGAAAATTGTCAACCAAAACTTTTTCCAGAAAAAAATTCGCCTGTCAGAAATGAAGGCAGAATAAAGAAATTCCGAGATACATAAAAACTGAGAAGATTTGTTCTTTATAGACCTGTCTTAAAAGAAGGGGGCCCTTCAGGTTGAGTGTCAATGATATCAGACAGTACTTTCAATCCATCCCATGACAAACTCTATCATTAACATAAGTATGTAGGCAATTATAGAAGATAATGTAATTGATCAATTATCTAGTCAGAAAATCTATATAGAAACCAAGAACTTGTATTATACTATAGACTAAATGGACCTGACAGGCATACGTGGAACATACCATGAGCACTAATAGAAAACACATTTCTCTAAACACCTATTTGACATCATACAGGTCCACTCACATGTGAAGCTACAGAACAAATATCTTTTAAATTATAAAGAGTAAAACCATATAAAATATTCTAATTACAATGGTATGAGACTAGAAATCAGTAACAATGGGTGTGTTAGAATAATGGAAAAGGGAAAGCACTGGGTTTGTGGGCAATCAATAACATAGAGAACACAAAAATGAGATTTTTGAGAGGGGAGTTTATAATAATAAATGGCGATGCTAAGAAAAAGAGAATAGGGGCTGGATATGTTGCTTTGTCAGTAAATTATTTTGTTTTTTATTACAAGGTCTGAGTTTGATCCCCAGAACCCATGTTATAAATAAAAATACCAAACAAGAATACCTATAATCCCAAGACTTTGAAAATTGAGACTTGTGGACCCCAGGGTCTCTCTGATCAGCTAGTATAGTCTAATCAGCAAGAGCTAGGACACTGAAAGTTTCTGCCTTTAAAATGAAGCAAATGGTATCTGAGGAATGACTCGCAAGGCTGCCTTCCTGCTTCTTCCTACACATGAATGCATGTGAATGCACACCATCACATGCGTGTGCGCGCACACACGCGCGCACACACACACACACACACACACACACACACACACACACACACACACACCAGAAAGAGAGAGAGAGAGAGAGAGAGAGAGAGAGCAGAAGATAAAAAGCAAGTTCTCACACAGTCTAATAATACAACTCAAGAAACTAAGAAAACAAGAGAAATCTAGGCCCAAATTTAAATTTAACAGGGTTTAAGAGTGATAAATTAGGGGGAGAAGGGGGAAGAGGTGAATCTGATCTGGAATTGGGTGAGGGAAAAGGACTGAAGCCCTGAGGGCCAGCAGAAAGAATAGAGACAGGCAACTTTGGGAGATAGAAGGTTGGCAGGATCCTCCAGAATGCACCAGAGACCTGGGAGTAAGCGACTCTCAGGACTCATAGTGAAGGACCTTAGATTAAATGCTCAACAGTAGGGAAAGGGAATTTATAAAGTCCACCTCCATCAGGAAGACAGGACATCAAGTGAGGGAGGGGGTTGCCATCCCACAGTCACAACTCTGACCCATAATTGTTCCTCTCTGAATGAATTACAGGGATGGAAATGGAGAGGAGCCTGAGGAAAGGAGGGCCCATCGACAGGCCCAAAGTGGGATCCAGCTCAAGGGGGCCCAAGACCTGACACTATTACTGAGGCTATGAAGTGCTCACAAAAAGGGATCTATCATGGACTACCCTCCAAAAGACCCAACAAGCAGCTGACAGAGTCAGATGCAGATATTTGCCCTCAACCAATGGACAGAAGTAACTGACCCCTGTTGTTGAATTAGGGAAGGCTGAAAGAAGCTGAGGAGAAGGGCGATCCTGTAGGAGGTCTAGCAGTCTCAATTAATCTGGAACTCCAAGATCTCTCAAACACTGGACCACCAAATAGGCAGCATACACCAGCTGATATGAGGCCCTTAACACACATACAGTAGAGGACTGCTGGGTCTTTGTTCATTCAGAGATGATATACCTAATCCTCAAGAGACTGGAGGCCACAGGGAGTTTAGAGGTCAGGTAGGGTGGGGGATGGGGACACCCATACCCACGTGAAGACAGGTGGGTCGGGAGGAGGTATGGGATGGATGTGAGACAGTTAGAGAGTGGATGGGGCAGAGTGTACAAAATAAATTATTTAATAAAAAAGTAAATGAGAAAATCTTAACAAATACGGTGTTATTTATAATTTTCTTCTAAAAATTGAGAACTTTTAGATAATAAAAAATAGGCATGGCTCAAGCAAATAGAAGCAGAAATGAAAGAACATCATATCTGAAACCTCCTAAACTTAAAGTATGAGATGTAACTATAAGCAGTTTCACTATCATGAATAATTATGCGCTATTGCAAAACATGTCTAGAAGAAATGGATACATTCTTAGACACACATACAAACGAAGAAGGCAGAATGATTATCAAGACGTTAGAAGACTAAAGTCATAAAATGTCTGAGAAAAGCTATAAACCAGTGACCGAGAGGATGAATTCTACCAGACATTTGAATAATTAATGATAATCTTAAAATCTCACCCAGGAACGAAAAACAGGAACTTTCCAAGGCTTCTCTTAAGAGGCCAGCATTATCCTTATACCAAAGTCAGATAAAGACACTGAAAGAAATGAAAATTACCTCTCACTGTCTTTAATAAACACAAACATGAAAGTCCTAAGCAAAACTAGGGAGTTAAGTGCAACACTGTGTTTCAAAGATCAAATTCTATAATTAGGTGCATTTTATCCTTTATAGGCATAGATGATTTAGTATAATCTAATTAATCACTGTATGACATCCTGTTACTGAATAGAGGATAAAAATAACATGATAATCTCAATGGGTATATGAAAGTATACGATTAAAGTTATCATCCATTTATATAGTTTTAGGCTCTTATAATATTGAAGAACTTTACCTCCACATGATAAAGGTTACATATGACAAGTCCACATTTTATAATGACAGTTACAAAAATATGTGGGGTAGGGAGGTTTAAAATAATATTTTATTAATTTTTGAAAATTTAATATTGTATATTTTTACTGACTACAAACCTGGCTCTTCTCACATACACCTCCACTTTCCTTACACCCTCAATTTCATGTCCCTTTCTTTTTTAAAAAAAAAATTCACCTAATCGAGTTTATGCTGAACATCCACTCTTAGGTGGAAGGGCGGCCATACTGGAGGATGGTTGGCCTATCAGAGAGAGTCACACTCTTTTATTCCTTTTATGGTAAATAGCTTTTAAAATCACATCATATATCCTTATTAAGGTTTCCCTTCCCACTACTCCTCCTAGTTCCTTCCTACCTCTCTTCCCATCCAGATCCACTCCTCTAATGAGAAAGACAAATAGGCTTCTAAGTTTTAAGTAAAAATAAGATAAAACAAAAGCTAATACATTAGAGTAGAACAAAACAAACAGGAGGAAGAGAAGCCAAGAAAAGGCACAAGGAACATAGATACAGAGACCAACTTGTACACACCCAGAGGAATCCCATGAAAACACTGATCTAAAAGCCACAATATAGACTCAAAGGACACCCTGTTTCCTATGCTGCAAGATTTTCTTAACCCGACTGCAGGAATTCAATGGAGATACCCATTTTAGAGCTTAGTGTTCCAAGGACTCTTATTTTCTGCATAGTGTCTGGCTGTGGGAAGCTTCTCTGATGACGGCCAAGTAAGGGACCAATCTACGAGTATAGCAGAACATCAGGAATTACTTTATTGTTAATTTCTAGAACAGTAATATTTGATTTAAACAACTGCTTCTTTTTTGCCCAGAAACCAATAAATGTCAATAGCTCCACAGCTAGAGGTGGGTCCTTACGTCTTCATGTTAAAGTGCTGATTGACCAAGCCAATGCTGTTCTCTACTGCTGTGCCCCATCCCATCTGTTTCCATCTCATACCCAATCAAGTCTCTCCTACTATTACACATCAGACACTGACCTGCCTAAGGACTGCTTCCCTGCTTCCTTTTGCTCTACCATTTAATGTAAGTTAAAACTGCTTCAAAATTCCATCGTGTGCCAGTCAAAATAGCTGATCAATTATATATATATGTAATATATATGTTTTATATCCATATAATATTTATATATATATAAACAATACATGCTGGTTGTGGATGTGGGAAAAAGGGAACTCCATTGCACTGGTGGTAGGAGAGTAAATGGTTGTAGCCACTCTGGAAATTAGAATGGCAGTTCATCAAAATCTAGAAATAGGTCTCATATCTGTCAGAGCTACACCATCTCTGGTCCTAAGAACAAAGAGTTTAAGGCTGGGAACAGATTTGTGCCAAAGTAAGGAAATAGATTTAACTACTTAATAAGGATAAAGGATTATCATACATAGTAAACAAGATTAATAAACAAACCCAGCAAACATTGATTTATTTTGTCAGGAGACAAGATCTAAGATGACAGAACATCATAGTTCTATATATTATTATGTTGTAACACATGTAGATACAATAAGGTATAATAGAAATAAGCTAATAATATCACCTGACAAATGTAGGAGGAGTGAGGGCTGTGCTCAAAATAATTTTCATTCTTTTATTATAATGTGAGTAAACTGGAGATAGAGTTTGATCATTTAAGATCTATGTTGTAAACACTGTACCTCACACCAGATACTAAATTTAATTTAATAGACAGCTAGATCATAGGCTAAAATCCTGGTGTTAAATCCATAAAACTCATAGAAGAAAAGTATGTAATTATAGTTGTGTATGGGGGGGATGCATGTTTGTGCATGAACATCTGTGGCACATTGGTGGTGGTCAGAGGATAACTCAAAGGAGCCAGTTATCTCTGTACACAATGTAGATCCTGGAGATTGGACTCAGGCTGTCGAGCTTGGCAGCAAGTATCTCTACCCACTGAGATCTCATCAGCCAGAGGATGCCTTTATGACTTTAACTTAGGCCGTTACATCTTAGACCAAAGGGAAAAAGTGTCCAAAGGAAACCTGGGTACACTGGATTGCATCAAGATTTCAGGGTTGTGCTGTGGAGGGGCACTCTGGATAAAATGAAATGGCAACCCTAAGACCAGGAAGATTTATTTCCATATTGTATACTGATAAGTTCCTGACAGACATATGAAATACATAAAGAGTTCACTAAACTCAATAATATCAAACAACCTGATTTCAAATATAAAAAGGATTTGAGCAGATACTTCTATGGTGTTATACAAATAACTAATGTCATATAACTGAGAAATATAGATGCCTTCAGAGAAATGAAAGTCACATCACAATGACACATCACTTCATATACACTAGGATGTTTACTATTAATAAACAAATATAAAACAAAAGCTGCAAACTTACTGATGCTCTTAAGGGTGGATAGAAATTGATACTGTCATAGACTATTATTGGCAACATATAATTTAGCTATTGGGAATTACTTTGGCAGTTTCTGAAAACATTAAAATGGTTACCACATGGCTTGTTTAAGTTGCTGTGTCTACTTGACTGAGCCAGGCATGTATGTATATCTGGTAAACATTATTTTTAGGTGTGTCTGAGAAGGTATTTCCAGAAGGTGATTATTTGTTAAATTGCTGAATGGAATGATAGAGTTTCTGTTAGAGGTTTGCAGCATCTACACTATAGAGAGTCTGAGCCTTCCCAGTATGGGTGTGCACTGTCTACCATTAGGGATCTGAGAAGAGAAGAAAGTCAAAGGAAGTTGGATTGTGTCTGTCTCACCACATAATAAATATATTGACTAATTGTCCCTCCCTTTCAATATTATGTTTACCATTAGTGATCTGGTTCTTAGGACCTCAAATTTATTTTAAAATTAACATTTTATTTCATAAGGATTCTTGATCTTTTAAGTTGCAAATTATATTTTGTGGGCTTTCTCAGCCTCTAGATAAGATGAGTCAAGTAGTTATCAGAACTCTCAACACACACACACACAGAGGCATGCACGCACACATGCATAAATGCACACTCACTCATACATGTATTCACACACACACTAGTATTGCTCGAAACATAGAAAACTTCTGAGAAAAAGCTAAGAGTGAACTCAGCAATATAAATTCTCAGATCGACAGCCATGTATGTAACTTGAATGCATCAGCTCTGTTTCAGAGCAGAGCCTCACGCCCTGACGTTGCAGGGCTGAAAGCAATGAAATGGAAATAGAAACTTCACTTTGCAATTAGATAAATTACAAAGCCAAACCTACAGTACTGTAAGGTGTTTGCTGTTAAGAAGGGAACTAACTGGAGGAGGATTGCATGCTAAAGGTGGAATATAAATGCAGGAGGAGCCCCCTAGAAGCTAGAGTTAACCAAGCCCTCATGCATTTCTTCTCAAGGGAAAGGGTCTCTACACCAGCAGTAGTTTCAGGGCTTTCAATCAGCACTTGAGAGGAAATTAATACTCCCCATCCAAATGCTTATAACATACAACATTTCTCTTAGGTTCTAACTCCCTCTTCCCATTTCTCCCAAAGCTCAAGTCTCATTGGCAACTAATAGTGAAAGACAATGGATGATTAAGTAGAATGTGTTCAAAAGGTCAGAAGAGAAACTCCAAAAATTTTCAATTTGTGCACAAGGAAATCCAAAGATAACTGTAGAAGAATAAATCACATCACAGTGAGAGGCAGGAAGCAGAGAGCCCAGGGCACAATCAGGGCTGATCAGAATCCACTGAGGCCACACCCTTAGTGACTGACTTTGGCCACTCATGCCTTCCACTTTAAACCTCCCCAAACAACACCATCTAGTTGAAAACTAAGTGTTCCAACTCATAGTTCTATGAGGGAAATATCACCTTTCAACCTTAATGCCCTTGAATAAAGAAGTAAGAAGACCTTGCAAGAAGGACCTTGAGTGAATAACAAACGATTTTATTGTTGATTTCTTGCCCTAAAACATCTCAAGAGGACCTCTCAGTGCTTTTGCAGAGTAACTCTATGTTCAGTATCCAGAAGTAATTATATCATTCAAGGACTACTCTTGGATTTGATAGTAATTCTAGGAGACTGAAAATACCATCAGCTCTCCACGTAAAGAAGGAATTATGAAGTTGAGGTGATCAAGGGAGGTTTTTTACTCTCAAGTCTATCTCAAGAAGTTGGGTGACCTATTCAATCCCAATTTCTTCCTCTGTTTATAAGTATATGGAGAGGGAGAGGGAGAGGGAGAGGGAGAGGGAGAGGGAGAGGGAGAGGGAGAGGGAGAGGGAGAGGGAGAGGGAGAGGGAGAGGGAGAGGGAGAGGGAGAGGGAGAGGGAGAGGGAGAGGGAGAGGGAGAGGGAGAATGGCAGAATTTCCAAAATGTTTCTCTGATCAGTGGAGGAAGTACCATTCTAGAAATTGAAGCTATTATAACCGCCTCACTCCAAGAAACCTATGGAATGCCCCATTCCTGTGGGGACTGCTGTGATTCGTGCCACTGCTAAGAATTTCAAAGATTCAGATATAATTTTTTTCCATATCCATATTCAGCTTTCCTATTGGGCTTGTGCAGAAGAACAGCTGACCTTGGAAAATGACATTGGATTCAGAAACATAAAGGGGTAGTGATTCTAGTACACTGTTTTCTGTACATGATGTGGATTCGTCTTTTGAGCAGTTTAATGCATATTATTGTACCTGGCAGGAAATTATGAGTCTGGCAAATGAGCTTTGTGTTTTTTCAGCTTCTTGCTTGTGAACACTACGAGAAGCGATTTGCTCTCAGGTGGCAAAGCCAGCCATTTACCTCTACTCTTCTGCCACAGTGGGATATCAGCTCTCTAGACCAAAGTCATCAATTACATTGCAGGAACTCTGACTATCTCTCCTGTCGACAACAGATCTCAGTGATTCATTAGATTCATGGTATTATTCTCATTAGACACAGTGAGCATGAGGGAACTACTGCTCTGAACTCACACCTGAGATGCTTGTATTTAAGATGAAAGAGAAATTAATTTAAAATTCAAGCACATTCTTACTGACATTTTTAGGGTTCCCATTGTGTGGGGTCTATCATTTTTAAATTAAGGGGTAGGTTGTTTGTTTGTTTGTTTGTTTGTTTGTTTCACAGTCCTTTCACCTCTTCAACCATCAAACTGGCACGATGCTTCCTGTGATACATAGGCATATATAGGAATGTATTTCCCATGGGAGCCTGCAGTTCTGTTTCTAGGGAGGTCCAGAACAAGGGAAAACTGAGGTCTAGTCCTCTGTGGAAGCCTCTCTGCAGCTTCTGGAACTGCTGGAACTCAAAGACCCAGAGCTGCTGGGTCAAAGTCAGATAGGTATTGACTCAAATCCTGTAGGACCCCTATAGGAAAGTTAATGTGCGCCTACCAACTGGACATTATCTGATCCAAACTGCATAGTAACACCACAGAAAGTGGGATATGTGGGATTGTAGACAAGCAAATTGTGGGAGAAAAATATGCTACATACCCTCTCTATTACTTTTTCTCTCCCCACTCGCTCTGGTGTGCTCATGATATCATATATCAGTAGTAGATAGGAAGAGAAGGCACATAACCAACTAACAGATAGTTGAAACTGATATACAGGCTTTCTCAGAGAGTAAGGACCTACATTATTGTAATTCCTTGCTGGACCATTTCAGATGAACAGTGGTAATGTGAATTCCTTGATTTGGGTAGAGTGATTGGCAATGCATAACTTTGTTCACTTTTCTTGCTAAAATATGGTCAGATGTGTTAAATACATATGATCTGACAAGATTATGACGAATTTTGAAACAAGGCAAGACTTGGAAATTTGCTAATAAGTATACTTACACAAAAAGTATATGGAGAGACTTTGCCTGAAACAGAAACATAAAACTATGTAGAAGGCTTAACAATCAATTCAAGAGAATGATTCATTCTGAATATATCATTTTTTTATTTTCCTAGACATCTCTCTCATTTATCAATGAGCTCATGAAAGCATTGACAGCGGTGGTATAAATTATACAACATGAATTTCCATTCTTTGACTTGGTTATAGGCAAAAGTGGTCAGACTGATAGTATCTTGACTTGATGGGTGAGATAGCATTTCATTTTTCTACACTAAGAAGAATTACAAATGTAAAACATACTGCACATCATGATCTTATATAGTTATACATCTGACCATATCTTATCAAGACAAGCAAACAGCATTGTACATTCCTAAATATTCTGCCCAATGCATAGCATTTATATGGCTCTGGTAGAATGGTCCAACCACCCTCATCAGCCTTTAGGTAGGTGTATATGTAGATATTACAACTAACTACATTTATAGATGTCAAAGGGAGAAAGCACAGGGATGGGAATAAGCTGATAGTGTCCTGGAGCTGCCATGGGAGTGATGAGAGTTTTCTAGACATTGTTGTGGTAGCATTACATAAAAATACTGCATTGTAGAATGTAATGGGTAACTTTTTGTTTGTTTGTTTGTTTTTTGTTTTGTTTTGTTTTTCGAGACAGGGTTTCTCTGTATAGCCCTGGCTGTCCTGGAACTCACTTTGTAGACCAGGCTGGCCTTGACCTCAGAAATCTGCCTGCCTCTGCCTCCCAAGTGCTGGGATTATAGGCGTGTTCCACCAACACCTGGCTAATGGGTAACTTTTATACAATATAAATCACATCTCAATAATGCTTAAAGGGGGATCAGTGGTTAAAATATCCCAAGGGAGGAAAAAGAGATGAAATATGTAAGACATTATTAAAGAAAAGTAATTAATTCATCTGTAGAAAAAAACAAGCAGAAAATTTGGAAGGAGATTGTTAGAATGTGTGTGTGTGTGTGTGTGTGTGTGTGTGTGTGTGTGTGTGTGTGTGTGTGTGTGTTTGGCATAGCCCAAATCTCCCTATGGTGATGTCACCATTTTGCTTAATGAGTGAATGAATGAGTGTTTTGAGCCAGAGATAAGTGTAATCCAAGCATTGCTGTAAGAAGACTGATTTAGGCATGGTAGGATTTTTAGTTTAGATAGACACCGTTCTTACATTGTAAAATGCTATCGTTGTATGCAATTTTAGTTCTCATTCTTTTTGTCAGCACAACTTCTACAGTTACCAAGCTGTTTTGTCATTTCTCATTGTTACTTGGTGTATATCTTTTAGAATTCAATTCATGCCAACTACAAGTCACTCTTCTCTGACCTCTACTGATATTCTCAGGCTTGGTTTAACATACATGTTTCTAGAAATGTCCTTGATCACATGCTGTATAATTTTCATGCTTTCTCTGTATTCCCCCTTCAACTTATACAAATTTGGTATCTATGCTTATTGATATATTCCATTGCATATAAAACTACTGTTATGTTTCTGTGTGTACACATATATAACACATACACTTTCCTCATATAAATTTAGGGTAGATGGTGACAATTTTACTTTTGTTGACTATGTCTTAAATAACTACAATACATGATTTGGTATTTAAAAATTATTCAAAATGTTCTATGTCACAAAATACTCATATTTGCTTGATGTACTATTATTTATAGACTAAATAAATGCCATCAGATTTCATATGTTGAAATAGACCCTCTATATGCTAGCATTGAGAGGTGAGCCTTTGGAAAGTAACTGGGTTATCAGGGTGGAACTTTTGAGAACAAAATGTAAGAAGAAGAAAAACTGTGATGAGAGAAGTACAGAGCTTGGGACACAGGGAAGAGGTAGAGAGCCTGTTTACCTTTGTGCAGTCTTGGGTTGGTCAACACAGTGAGGCCAGGGTTGCGGGGTGAGAATTATTCTCTGTGATTTTTGTACTTTCTACACCTATAAGGATGTGACACAAGACAGCTATTTGAAAACCAGGAACAGGTTCACTACTCACTGGACTGGGTTCCTCAATTCTTTAACCTTGTTCTTCCTAGGTTCCAGATCTGTGATAAGTAAATGCTTGCTGTATAAACTGCATAATCTTTAGGATTCTGTTAAAGCCACCTAACTAGGACATTTTCTTTCAGATCATTTGGTTACATTTAATTTTACTGTAAAAATATGAATGGCTCTAACCTCAATGTTCAGAATGCATGATGTAATATGTACTTTGCAGATGGTCCTATTGTCACAGTAATATTATACAACTCATCCCTCCAATATTCTCTCTTTCTGACGTCTTATGGATTACACTAGCTCCCAATCACAATGACATGGCAACGACATGGTTTTCTGGGCAAATTGTCATCATTGTGACTTCACTGTAGATATGAAAAACAGCTGTGTTAGACAGACAAAGGACAGATTCACTCAACACCTTGTTTGGTGGGGGGGGGTCTGCCACAGCTTCTCAGTCAACTCTTGATCACATTCAGAAGAGTTTTTTCCCAACTTGCTGTGGGGAAAAGGACTTGCATTGACTGGGGAGAACGCTCATCATAGTCTCTGGATCTATGTGCACACTATTCACAGATGCCTTTACTGACATTTAAGAGAACCAGGCACATCCAATCTCATTGCCCTCTTGTTCTTTTTGAGCAAGTGATGAAGAGTGAAATAATTTTTTTAAATCTCTAATTTAATGTGGATAACCATTTTTCTAGTGAGAATTTGATTTTACTTAAAAAGGTGTGCTCACCTTAAATGCCAAAGACTTTGACTGATTTAAAGTTCTGACTTCTACAGGGTAGATTTTTCACCTCCTAGTGTGTGAATTTGGAGAGCTTTGATTACAATTGCCTTAACAAAAATTTTAAGAAGCATTTATGAAGATTAAGTGAACTAAAGTTAGAAAATTGACTTAGAAATTAAAAATATTATACAGATAAGGTTAGCACTATTATAAGATTAAAAGTGTCAAATCTATATTTCAGAGTAAAAGAGAATCTAAAAATAAATGAGTTATGCCTAAAAGAAGCCTTGAGAAAATTAATCTTTATTTTGTCTCATGAGATAAATTGTTATATAAGCACCCAAACTTAAACATTACATTAAAATGAATGCCACAGCATGCATTTGAAAAGTTCAGAAAGGTGGGTTATTTTGAGTGAAATTAAATATGTTTAAGAGGGCTAGATTTCCAAATTAAAAGTGATGTGTAGAGGATTCTGGAGATAGCTAGAAGAAAGTCTTATCAGAAATGGAACATAGGGGTGACAACCCTATGAAATTATTATTCTAAGGAAGAGCCAAATGGCACAATTGGAAACCAGCAGAACCTGATCAACAGCAATGGGACCTCATGTGGAGATTGTGCTTTCAAAGTAAAAGTTCTGGTTTCTATAGCAGATGGTGCACCTCAGATACTTAGCTTGTGATCTAGCATATAGCAATGAATAATAGGAGACACATAAAAAGCAAAAGTTAGGCATGTTCTTGAACTCACTAAGAAACTGAAAAAAAAATGTGTCAAAACAAAATCTTAGTCATGGATTAGTAGGACTCAGAATTTAGTTATGGAGTCTAAACTCATGATAGACATTGGCTCTCCAGAATAAGACAAGAGTCCAGCCACATATATTTTGGAGTAAAAGCAGGACTAATAGTGTTAATGACTCAATCTGTGCATTTTTATTGGTACTTGACACATGACAAATATTGGTTTGGAACATAGAGCCAGGCCTTTTGTGATGACAATTCAAAAGAGATAAACTAGGTGCATGACAACTACGTCAAAAACTTGTTGTTAGCGCATGTATAAATCTTTATAAAATATTTACTTTAGTTATTTATGTGTGCATTGGTACACGTGCAGATGTCAGAAGTGGGCATTGGACCCTCAGAGCTATAGTTAGAGAAGCTTGTAGGATATTAGAGTTCACAGGTATTTGGTAGATGTTGGATTGTGACATTGCTGCTGGGATATAAGCACTGGTCTTCATGGTACACAAGTGCTCTCCACTGCTAGGTCATCTCTCTAGTCCAGTTTATACATAATTCTTATCTGAAATAATGATTTGGGGAGGTCTTAGCAGAAAGACAAAAAGTCAATCAGAAAAAGAAACCTATAAGAATTAAAAACAAAAGAATTTTATTCTCCTCTGGGAGAGTCTGATTCTTGGTGGATGTTATATTTTTCAGATCTCCTGTTCTTGCTTAACTTCATTCTTTTTTGGAAATAGCTATGATTCAAAGTGAATATAGGCCATGTGTTCCACTCATCACCAGAATCAAATGCAATATGAAGCTGAGTCATACTGCTTCACTGTGCCACATACTCCTAAGGAAACTGCCTGGTGATTGTGCAATTGTACAGAAATAACTTGGTGAATTTCTGAAATGATGAACTCAGAAAACTTCCAAAATTTAACAATGCACAATACATCATGCTTTGAAAGTCTCCCTTCCTGCTGCCATATTCAGGGTATTTTCATATTTCCTCTAAGGAAATCTTTCCTTTCTCACACAGAGAAAAAAATAGTCACTAAGCTGGAAGCAAACAAAATAAATTATAACAAGAGGATCCCCTCATGCTATTGCTAACCAATACTGGGAAATGTGTATTCCCTCTAGGGCTTATTTTAAGGTTACAGGCATAGCTAAGTGTCAGCATGGAGGCTTCTGGTATAGATTGACTCATCATGTTAGTGATTTTTGGAAATACCATATAAATGTTCTCTATGTAAACATTTATTTTAGTTAAACTGATTTCTTTGAATTTCTTCTAAGAACACTAAGTATTGAAGAAAAAAGAGGATAACCATACGGATCTCTCCATCCTTTACATAACTTGTTAGCTGGTTATGACAAAGGGACATTTGATTTATTTTTCTTTCAGATAAAATTACTGCTATGGAATTTTGACATCTTGGAGACCAAGATTCAGTGTGGACCTTCCTTTTGTCTTGATGTTTATTTCATGCAACAGTGATTGCTCAAGTTCCATTAGTATATATTTTAGCACTGATTTTTTAATACTATTTTATTTATTAACATTCCCTGCCTCCCGGTGCCCCCTCCCACAGTTCCTCATTCCATTGCTTTCACCCTTTCCTCTAAGGGAGTGTTCCCCAAGACCACAGGCATCCTCCTTCCCTGGGGCCTCAAGTCTGTTGAGGATTAGGCACATCATATACCACTGATTCCAGAGTAGGCAGCCTTCTGTTATATATGTGCTAGGGGGCCTCGGATCAGCCCGTGTATGCTGCCTGGTTGGTGGTTCAGTCTCTGGGAGTTCTCAAGGGGTCCACGTTAGTTGAGACTCCTGCTCTTCCTATGGAATTGCCCTTGTCTTCAGCTTCTTCAATCCTTCCCCTAACTCAACCATAGGGTTCCTTGACTTTTGTCCAATGTTTGGGTGTAAGTATCTACATCTGTCTTAGTCAGCTTGTAGGTCCTCTCAAAGGTGGGCTTCTGTTGGTAAGCACATCATAGCATCAGTAATAGTGTCAGGCCTTGGTTCCCCCTCACGACCCCCATGAGATGATTCCAAGTTGGTCCAATCACTGGACCACATTTGTTTTAGTCTCTTCTCCATTTTTGTCCCTGCAGTTCTTTTAGAGAGGAATAATTCTATGTCAGAAATTTTGACTGTGGGTTGGTAACCCCATCTAAAGCCCTGACTGTTTACTGGAGGTGGACTCTTTGAGTTACCTCTCCTGACTGCTGGGCATTTTGGCTAAGGTCACCTCCATTGAGTCCTAAGAGTCTCTTACCTCCCAGATCTCTGATACTTCCTAGAGGTCCTCCCACCTCCCTACCCCAGAGGCTGTATAGTTCCATTCATTCTCCTGGCCCTCTAGGCTTCTCTTCTGTTTCCCATCCCCATACCTGATCCTGTTCCACTTTCCTCTCTCCCTCCCTTCTACCACTCAGATCCCTCCATCCCTCTGCCTCCATGATTATTTTGTTCCCCCTTCTAAGTGGAATTGAAGCATCCTCACTTGAATCTTTTAGCTTATTAAACTTCTTTCTTATGGTCTGTGTTGCATCCTCTGTATTCTGAACTTTTTGGCTAATATCCTCTTATCAGTGAGTATATACTATTCATGTCCTTTTGTGTCTGAGTTACCTCACTCAGCATGATATTTTCTAGGTACATCCATTTGCCTGTAGAATTCATGATGTCCTCATTCTTAATAGTTCAGCATCATTTTTGACAACTTTATATACATATTTAACATCAATATCCAATCAAGATTTACAGATGGATACCTTTATTCTAAATACCTAGGACTGGGATTGGATTGCACATGTAGTAGAAATGCCTTGATAGCAAGGCATAAAATGTAGAGAACTAGTATCTAGTATCTTTAATCAAGGTGTACATTGGCTTTCCAGGACTTACTGAACCTAAACCTAAAAGACTGCACCCTTTTACCAGCCTCTTCCTGAGCCCTACTTCATATAAATACCATTTTAAAAAATCTGCAATATAGAAATTCACTTTCCATTAGAGTGTTTTATGCAGTATTATTGCTGTACCACATGTACCAAAACTTTAAATAAAATATCGGTGTTTAGATGGAATATTCTACAGGTGTTTGTTAGGTATATCTGATTTATGATGTCATTTATCTCCAATATTCCTGTTTAGTTTTGGCATACACTTGTCTATTGGTGAGAGTGGAATTTTGTGGTTACCTACAATCACTGTTGGGGGTAATTTGTGGTTTTAGATCTACTAGCATGTATTTTTATAAAAGTAGAGTGTGCATATGTTTAGAATTATATCATTGTAGAAGATTGTTCCTTTGATGGGTTTCAAGTGGCTTTCTTCAGATTAGTTTTGGTTTGACATTCATTTTGTCAAAAAGTACATAACTGTACCTACTTGTTTCCTAATTCAGTGAGCTTCAAATTCAATTGTGTGTCCTTTTATCCTAACATAATCTTCCATTGATGGTGAGATGTGTTTCTTGGAGGAGGAAAAAGATTCATCTTGTTTCATAATTCAGTCTGTTTGTCTAATTATTTTAAATTGAGGGATTGGGATCATTAAATTTAGGAGTTATAACTGCATATTCTTTCATTTCATTTTGTTGATGTTGTGGTTTTTCTTAGACTTGTTTTAATTAACTGTCCTGGTATTGTCTATTTATTTCCTGTGTTCTCTTGAGTATGTTTATCCTTTTCTCCTGACTGAAATATTCCTTCCAATGTCTTCTATAGAACTAATTTAGTGGTCATAAATTTCTTTAATCTGTTTTTACTATGGAAATATTTTCACTGTTCTTTTTTTTTAACTTACACATGATTTTATTCAGAAGATGTGGAATGTGATTCAAATGGAAAGTCATAGAACCTGGCATACTCTTAACTTCCTTATGTTGGTAGGCTCTCTAGGAAGTAATTATTCGTGTGTTGGACTAATCTTTACCATTTTTTGGATATTTTCTTTATTACATTTCAAATGTTTTCCCCTTTCCAGGTCTCCCCTTTGGAAAACCCCATCCCATTTGCCCTCCTCCTTCCCCTGTGAGAGGGTGATCCCCCAACTACCCAGGCACTCCCATCTTCCTGCCCTGGCATTCCCTTACACTGGAGCACTGAACACCCTCAGGCCCAAGGGAAAACTCCTCCCACTAATGTTCAACAAGGCCATCCTCTGCTACATATGTGACCAGAGCCATGGATCCTTTCATGTGTACTCTTTGGTTGGTAGTCCAGTCCCCAGGAGCTCCTGGGACAGTGTTGCTCCCACCATGGGGCTGCAAACCCCTTCAGCTCCTTCTGCCCCTTCTCCAACTCCTTCATCAGGGACTCCACACTCAGTCCAATGGTTGGCTGTGAGCATCTGCCTCTATATTTGTCAGGCTCTGGCAGAGCCTCTCAGGAGACAGCCATACCAGGGTCCTGTCAGCAAGCACTTCCTGGTGTCTCCAATAGTGTCTGGGTTTGGCAAGTATATATGGGATGGATCCCCATGTGGGGCAGTCTCTGGATGACTTTTCCTTCAGTCTCTGCTCCACACTTTGTCTCCATATTTCCTCCAGTGAGTATTTTATTCCCCTTTCTGAGAAGCACTGATGCATCCATTCTTTTGCCTTCCTTTTTCTTGGGCTTCACATGGTCTGTGAATTGAATCTCAGGTATTCCGAACTTTTGGGTTAATATCCACTTATCAGGAAGTGCAAACCATGTGTGCTCTTTTGTGACTGAGTTACCTCACTCAGGATGATATTTTTCAAGTTCTATCCATTTGCCTGAAATTTTCATAAAGTCATTGTTTTTAATAGCTGAGTAGTACTCCATTGTCCTTTAATTTTTAGTAGGTAGTTTTGTTGAATATAACCATCTGTATTGACAATTGTAGCCTTCTGAACTTAAAATACAGTTTTCTAGGCATGGCCTTTAATACTTCCTATTGAATAATCAGATGTATTTATAAGCTTACCTTTATAAATGTCTTGAGTTTACTCTCTTGCAGCTTTCAATACCCCCCAACTTCATTCTGTATTTTTAATATTTTAACTCTATTTTATTGTTAGGAGTTTCTTTTCTGGTCCTATTTGGTGTTCTGTATGTCTCTTGTATCTGTATGGGCATTGTTTTATTTAGGTTTGAGAATTTTTCTTCTATGATTATGTTGAAAATATTCTCTAGTCCTTTGCAGTGGCATTCTTCTGGAATCAGAATTCAAGTTTAACTCCTTTCATAGTTTTTCCAAGTTTTCTATTTACACACACACACACACACACACACACACACACACACACAAAACACTTATAAAATTTCACACTACTTTTACTGAGTGATCCAATTCCTTTAATATGCCTTCCAGCCCTGGCTTGTTTCCTGCATGATGCATTCTATTGGGGAGGTTTCCCAATACGGTTTTTATTTACTTATTAGGTTTTTCATTTTTAACATCATTTCACTTTTGGAGTCTCCCCAGCAATATTATATCTTTATTGAGTTCTATTTTCATATTTTGGATTGATATTTGCATTTTATTCAGCTTTTTGTTTTATTCTTTTGAAGTGTGTTTGTGGCCTACTTGAGTGAATAAATAAAGAATACAGGAAAACACAGTTAAACAGCTAGAAGCCCTTAAATAAAAACACAAAAGTTCCTTAAAGAATTATAGGAAAACGCAATCCAACAGGCAAAGGAAATAAACAAAACCATCCAAGATCTAAAAATAGAAATAGAAACAATAAAGAAATCACAAAGGAAGACAACCCTGGAGTTAGGTAACCTAGGAAAGAGATCAGTAGTCATAGATTCAAACAACACCAACAAAATGCAAGAATACAAGAGAGAATTTCAGGAGCAGAAGATATCATAGAAAACATTGACACAACAGTTAAAGAAAATGCAAAAATCATAAAAGCTCCTAACCCAAAACATCCAGGATATCCAGGACACAATGAAAAGAGAATACCTAAGGATCAAAGGTACAAAAGAGAGAGAAGGCCAGACAGTGGTGGCACACACCTTTAATCCCAGAACTTGGGAGGCAGAAGCAGGTGGGTTTCTGAGTTTGAGGCCAGTCTGGTCTACAGAGTGAGTTCCAGGACAGCCAGAGCTACACAGAGAAACCCTGTCCTGTGGGGGGTGGGGGGAGAGGGAAGATTTCCAACTCAAAGGACCAGTAAATATCTTCAACAAAATTATAGTAGAAAACTTCCTTAACCTAAAGAAAGAGATGCCCATGAACATACAAGAAGGCTACAGAACTCCAAATAGACTGGATTAGAAAAGAAATTCCTCCTGTCACATAATAATCAAAACACCAAATGCACAAAACAAAGAAAGAATATTAAAAAGCAGTAAGGGAAAAAGGTCAAACAACATATAAAGGCAGACCTATCACAATTATACCAGACTTTTCATGAGAGACTATGAAAGCTATAAGATCCTGGGCAGATGTCATTCATACCCTAAGAGAACACAAATGATAGCCTAGACTACTATACCCAGCAAAACTCTCAATTACCACAGACAGAGAAGCCAAGATATTCCATGACAAAACCAAATTTACAGTATCTTTCCATAAATCCAGCCCTACAAAGGATAATAAATGGAAAACACCAACACAAAGACAGAAACGACACCCTAGAAAAAGCAAGAAAGTAATCTTTCAACAAACCCAAAAGAAGAAAGCCACATAAATATTATTCACTTCTAACAACAAAAATAAGAGGAAGTAACAAACAATTTTCCTTAATATTTCTTAACATCAATGGACTCAGTTCCCCCAAATAGACATAGACTAACAGACTGGATCCATAAACAGGAACCAGCATTTTGCTGTTTGAACTGAATGAACACATTTCAGTGACAAACGCAGACACTACCTCAGAGCAAAGGTTTGGAAAACAATTTTCCAAGCAAATAGTTCCAAGAAACAAGCTGAAGTAGCCATTCTAATATTGAATAAAATCAACTCTCAACCAAAAGTTATTAAGAAAAGATAAGGAAGGACATTTTACACTGGTCAAAAGAAAAATCTACCAAGATGAAATCTCAATTCTGAACATCTATGCTCCAAATTCAAGGGCACTCATATTCATAAAAGAAACTTTACTAAAGCTCAAAGTACATATCACACCCCACACAATAATAGTGGGAGACTTCAACACCCCACTCTCAACAATGGACAGATCATGGAAACAGAAACTAAACAGAGGCACAGTAAAACTTACAAAAGTTACCAAATGGGTCTAACAGATATATATAGAATATTTCATCTTAAAGGAAAAGAAAATTTGGTTTTGTCATGGAATAGCTTGGCTTCTCTGTCTATGGTAATTAAGAGTTTTTCTGGGTATAGTAGCCTAGGCTTGCATTTGTGTTCTCTTAGGGTCTGTATGACATCTGCCCAATGAAAGCAGGAACCTCTGTACCTCCAAAATTGATCATATAATTGGTCACAAATCTGACTTCAACAGATACAAGAAGATTGAAATAATCCCATGCACCCTATTAGATCACCACGGACAAAGGTTGGTCCTAAATACCAACAAAAACAACGGAAAGCACACATATACATGGAAGCTGAACAATGCTCTATTCAATGATAACTTCGTCAAGGAAGAAAGAAAGAAATTAAAGACTTTTTTAGAATTTGATGAAAATGAAGACACATCATACCAAAATTCATGGGACACAATGAAAGCAGTGTTAGGAGAAAAACTCACAGCTCTAAGTGCTTCCAAAAAGAAACTGAAGAGAGCTTACAATAGCAGCTTGACAGCACACCTGAAAGCTCTAGAACAAAAAGAAGCAAACACATCAAAGAGGAGTAGAAGGCAGGGAATAAGCAAACCAAATAGAAACAAAAAGAACTATACAAAGAATCAACCAAACCAGGAGCTGGTTCTTTGAGAAAATCAACAAGATAGATAAACCCTTAGCCAGAATAACCAGAAGAAACAGAGACAGTATCCAAATTAATAAAATCAGGAATGAAAAGGGAGACAGAACGAAATATATCTTAAAATAATTATTCTGTTTGTTGAATATCGACAGTTGAAAATCTTAAAATCATGTTCTATAAACATCATGGAAATATTATTGATAATCTTTCTTACCGTACTTGAAATTAGCATTTTACTAATGTTTAACTTCAAAGAGTTTTTTGCTATTTTGAAATTTTAAAAATATACTTACTGATAAAATTTTAAAAGAGGAGAAAAGAAGAAAAATCCTTGCAAACTGAATCCAGGAAAACATGAAAACAATCATCTATCATGATCAAGTAGGCTTCTTCCCGGGGCTGCAGAGATGATGGTTCAATATATGGAAATCAATCAATGTAATCCATTATATAAACAAACTCAAAGACAAAAACCACATGATCATTTCATTAGATGCTGAGAAAGCATTTGACAAAATCCAGTACCCATTCATGATAAAAGTCTTGGACAGGCCAGGAATTCAAGGTCCATACCTAAACATAATAAAAGCAATATACAGCAAACCAGTAGCCAACATCAAACTAAATGGAGAAAAACTTGAAGGAATCCCACTAAAGTCAGGGACTAGACAAGGCTGCCCACTCTCTCCCTACCTATTCAACATTGTACTTGAAGTCCTAGCCAGAGCAATTAGACAACAAAAGAAGGTCTAAGGGATACGAATTGGAAAGGAAGAAGTTAACATATCACTATTTGCAGATGATATGATAGTATACTTAAGTGACCCCCAAAATTAAACCAGAGAACTCCTAAACTTGATAAACAACTTCAGCAAAATTGCTGGATATAAAATTAACTCAAACAAATTAGTAGCCTTCCTCTACTCAAAGGATAAACAGGCTGAGAAAGAAATTAGGGAAATGATACCCTTCACAATAGTCTCAAATAATATAAAATACCTCGTGATGCCAACCAAGCCAGTGAACGATCTATATGAGAAGAACTTCAAGTCTCTGAAGAAAGAAATTGAAGAAGATCTCAGAAGATGGAGAGATCTCCCATGCTCATGGATTGGCAGGATTAATATCGTAAAAATGGTCATCTTGCTGAAAGCAATCTACAGATTCAATACAATCCCTATCAAACTTCCAACTCAATTCTTCATAGAGTTAGAAAGGGCAAGTTGCAAATTCATCTGGAATAACAAAAAGCCAAGGATAGTGAAAACTATTCTCAACAATAAAAGAACTTCTGGGGCAATGACCATTCCTGCCCTCAAGCTGTACTACAGAGCAATAGTCATAAAAACTGCATGGTGTTGGTATAGAGACAGGCAGGTAGATCAATGGAATAGAATTGAAGACCTAGAAATGAACCCACATGCCTATGGTCACTAGATCTTTCAGTAAGGAGCTAAAACCATCAGTGGGAAAAAAAAGACAGCATTTTCAACAAATGGTGCTAGTTTAACTGGAAGTTAGCATGTAAATGAATGCAAATCAATCCATCCTGTGTCCTTGTACAAAGCTCAAGTCCAAGTGGATCAAGTACCTACACATAAACTACATACACGGAAACTAATAGAAGAGAAAGTGGGGAAGAGCCTTGAGCACATGGGCATCTGAGAAAATTTCCTGAACAGAACACCGATGGTTTATGCTCTAAGATCAAGAATTGACAAATAGGATCCCATAAAATTGCAAAGCTTCTGTAAGGCAAAGGTCACTGTCAATAAGACAAAACAGCAACCAACAGATTGGGAAAAGATCTTTATTAACCGTCCATCTGATATAGGGCTAATATCCAATATATACGAAGAGCTCAAAAAGTTAGACTCCAGAGAACCAAATAACTCTATTAAAAATAGTGTACAGAGCTAACTACTGAGGAGTATCAAATGGCTGAGAAGCACCCAAAGAAATGTTCAACATCCTTAGTCATCAGGTAAACCCAGAGATCCCACCTTACACCAGTCAGAATGGCTAAGATCAAAACTTCAGGTAACAACAGATGTTGGCAAGTATGTGGAGAATGAGGAACACTCCTCCATTTCTGTTGGGATTGCAAGCTGGTACAACTGCTCTGGAAAACAGTCTAGCAGTTCCTCAGAAATTTGGACATAATATTACCTGAAAACCCAGCTATACCACTCCTGGGCATATACCCAGAAGATGTTCTAACATATAACATGGAGAGATACTCCACTATGTTCAAAGGAGCCTTATTTATAAGAACCAGAAACTGAAAAGAACCCCGCTGTTCTCCAACAGAAGAAAAGATACAGAAAATATGGTACATATACACAATGGAGTACTCAGCTATTAAAAACAATGACTTTATGAAATTCTTAGGCAAAGGGATGAAACTAGAAAATATCATCCTGAGTGAGGTAATCCAATCACAAAAGAACACACATGGTATATACTCACTGATAGGTGGATATTAGCCCACACGCTCAGAATACCCAAGATACAATTCACAGACTATATGAACTTCAAGTAGAAAGAAGACCAAAGTGTGGATACTTTGGTCCTTCTTAGAAGGGGGGACGAAATACCCATGGGAGGAGATACAAACACAAAGTGTGGAGCAGAGACTAAAGGAAAGGCCATCCAGAGACCGCTCCACAGGGCAATTCATCCCATATACAGTTACTGAACCCAGACACTATTGTGGATGCCAAGAAGTGCTTGCTGACAGGAGCCTGATATTAGCTGTCTCCTGAGAGGCTCTGCCAGAGACTGACAAATACAGAGGCAGATGCTGGCAGCCAACCATTGGGTTGAACATAGGGTCCCCAATGGAGAAGTTAGAGAAGGGACTGAAGGATCTGAACAGGGTTGCAGCCCCATATGAGGAACAACAATATGAATCAACCAGATCCCCCAGAGCTCCCAGGGACTAAACTACCAACCAAAGAGTATACATGGAGGGACCCATGGCTCCAGCCACATATGTAGCAGAGCATGGCCTTCTTGGACATCAATGGGAGGAGAGGCCCTTGGTCCTGTGAAGACTGGATGCCTCCGTGTAGGGGAGTGCCAGGATGGGGAAGCGGGAGTGGGTGTGTGGGTGGGAGAACACCCCTGTAGATAGCAACCATTCCTTTGTCTGCTTCTATAAGTTTGCCATCACTGGATATCATATGTAAATGAGGTTGTGTTTTACATCTTCCTGTATCCAGTTTATAAAAGCTTATGTACTATCTCATGTTTCATCCAAAGTGCTATAAATGACATTTTCTTTTTTGTAAGATGAATAGCATCCCATTGTGGATATATGCTATGTTTCTTTATCCATTCCTTGACTGATGGTCAATTCAGTTGATCCTGTACTTTGGCAATTATAGATATTTCTTGGACACAATAATTCCATTTATTTGAAAATATTCCTAGCTCTAGATTATACCATAGTCCTATTTGGGGGCTTTTGAGGAACATAGACACTGCTTTCCAAAATAGCTGTATTAGTTTACTGTATTAGTTTATAGTAGTTAATGGAAATAATATATTGGGTTCTAATTTTCACACATCTTTATCTGTCTGTCTCTCATATTTTGATAAGTATCATTCTAACAGGTATGCTGACATATCTCATTATGGTTTTGCTTTGTATTTCCATGAAGATAAGTGATGAGTAACATTATTTTAGGATGGTTCATTTTTCACGAGTAACAAGCCAGAGTGCTACATAATTTTAAACTGAAGGCCATAATTTATTCATATATTACCACTCTTCACTTTTTGTGCATTTTTTTCTTCCCCCAAATTCCATCCTTTATACCATGCTTCATCTGACTGTCTTTCTTTAAAAGCTTTTTCAGGCTTTCTAATTTTCTTGGTCTCTCCTTAGGCGTGATGATCTTGATGATTTCCAAGAGTATTCCATGAGTATTCTGTGAACTTTCCCTGAGTTGGTATCTTCCTGATGAGTTCTTTAGGATTAGATGAGTTTTAGAAAGATGAACACAGAGGTAGAGTTCCATTCTACTCTCCATTGTACATTCCCATTACAGAAAGTACACACCTGCAGCATGTGCTCTCAACATGGTTGATAACTGCCATTGTTACACGTGATCATGTGACAGAGGTGGCATTTCCTAGCTTTCTTCACAAAGTATTGTTTTAAATCCATAATCACAGTGGAGGAAATTTCTTCTCCTTGAGGCAGTTACATCTACACTTATTACTTAGAATTCTCCCAGATGGGAAATTTGCCGGGTTTTCCACATCAATCTATTTATTCAACCATTTGTGATTTTGTCCATTAAATGTAATACATTGGATCAATCTGTGTCAAATTGTTCATCATACTCCTCTATGAATTCTTTTAAGATTTATAGATATTTCTTCCTCCATTTATGATAGGATGTTTTATGACTGTGAATATATAGAATTCATCTTGTTATTCAAGGAGGCAGATCAACTATATCAACGTATATATGTTCAGGCTTCTGAAATTCTAAGGAGAGTGCTGGCCAAACAACCTCTACCATTCCCAAGTTTAGTTTACCTTATTCCATTTAAATGATTATCTAGATATTCCATATACAGCTTTCTTGTGGTGTGAATATATTTTTTGGGGATATTTGTGTTTGTGGTAGGGAGTGTAAGTGAGTGTATGGTGTGTGTGTATGTGTTGCCCAAATTAGTGCAGTAATACTTTATATCTTACATACTTTTCTTATAATGTGGTCAATGTTCTTGCCAGTCTCTGAAATAAGCTAACTTAAAACCACAGCAGATAGGATACTGTTACATAGAAGCTACATAGTGAAAGAACAAAATGTTTCCAGATGTTTCTCTGTAATATACATGTACAAATACACACACACACACACACACACACACACACACACACATGCACATACATACATTGCCTGCATGTATTCATGTATACTGCACTGCCTCATGGCCCTTCAAGTCAGAAGAAGGCACTGAACCCTCTGAAAGTAGAGTTTTAGAGCATTGTAAGTTACCATTTGGTATGTGCGTGCTGTGAACCAAAACTGGATGCTCTGGAAGAACAGTGAGTGCTGTTAAACACTGAACCTTGTGTTTAATTCAAGAGATAATATGCTGTTTGTGCTGTCTGGTGGTCCTGATTTTACTGTGCTTTTACAAAATCTTAAGAGGACACACAAGGGGTACACAGAGAGAACCCAAGACTACATGATAAGAAATGTTCTCAACAGCTTTCTCATGTTCGGGTCCCATTTTTCTACCCTATTAGTCCTGTCTCCACTGTACTCAGGGAAGGAGCTGTGCCACTTTGTCCTCACTAAGGCCATGTTGGGCTCAGCAAATCTATACTTTCTTTTTTATATCATTCATTTGCCCTCATGTAATATCATGCAGTCTTAATTGCTTGTGACCTCAAATTTTATTCATAATCTTCTTAGCTGTTTTTCAACTTTTCCACTCTAAGTTGGAGTTTAAGATGCTAGAGGTAGAAAATTTAGAAATGACCTCTTTCTAAAATGACATACTAACAGATGAAGTTAGTGTATCCTGTTACTTATTAATTTTTATCAAAAATATTTTATGAAATTCTCTATGGAGGTCTTATATATTTTTATATACTTGTGCATCTAATTTTCCAGGGTTACTCTTAACGTAGTTATTTTCTTTAAAATTTCACTTTTAAGATAACCTCTCTGCTTTACTCTTTCATCATCGTCCTTATCATCTGTAATGCCCTGTATTATTTGTATCTTTAGTAATATGAAAGAAACATACTTTCATAACATGTTCTCAGAGGAAAGTGAAGGTTTTTATTTGCTCTATCCATGTAGCACAGAGGCTAAAACAGCACCCAACCACACAGTCCAACCCATTTCAGTTGTGCTGTCTTTGAAATTAAGGAGCAAAGTCTATGTGGTGTGTGAGAGGCTGTTATTTTATGGATAGGGCAAAAGAAGAACAAGAGGATAATGAATTTGAAAGTGAGAAAGATTTGTGGGGAGAAATTCAATTGACCAAACCTGCACTGTAAGTCATGAAAGCCAAGACTCTCCTGTGGCAAAAGAAGGGTTTCTGGTACAGAGGATGTTGACTTAAAGCAAACCAAAATGAGTGTCTTTTTACCTCTGACTCACATATACATTTTATTCAAATTTCATCCCCGTTACCAGCCAAATCGCTTTCTGAAAAATCTCCATATTGCTGTCACCCTAATAACAAATGAAAATCAGGTCACGCAATAAACTGTCAAATATATCCATACTCATGGAAACAAAGGACAGGGTATTTGAAACAAGCCTGTCCCAGAACATCTGTGTAGCTCCATTTTCTCTGGCTATGAGACTCGGTGCTACACTAAGGATTTTGAAGGCTTAACTAATGCCTTAAGGCCCAATGCTGTTCGTCCGCAGTAGGAGGCAAATCAAGTGTAAGTAAATTCACAAGGGTAGGAGGCAAACTATGAATGGATAAGGAATGCTATGCTTGCCCTTTCAACAGAGTTTCCCCAAAGGAAGCAAGCACGCCTATCCTGACCAGCTAGAGCTTCACCTGGCTCTAATTAGGAAAGCCTTGGGGTTTTTGTAGCAACTGTGCAGGACTTTCAGGGATACTCCAGGCTCCTCGTGGTTGCTAGGGAAACAGTCGCTAGGGGCACTGAGGAAGCTGAGCTTCATGGGTATTTGCTGCCTGTGAGATACTCTCCCCTGGTCCTTTGGGAAGAGTATTTATGAATCCTGGGTCCTGGATTTGGCATATTTCATCATCCTGGGATTCACTCGAGCAAGCAAACAATGAAAAAGAAAGGAAAGTTCTAAGTTTAGCATAAAGCCCCAACACACATACACACACACACACACACACACACACACACACACACACACAAATACACCTAAGGAAGATGTGTGTGTGTGGATAAATAATTGGCAAACAATAATCATAAGATAACTGATCTAAGGTGATTTTTTAACTTAAAAGATGAGGCTTCCTCTTGTGATGTGGCTTGCTTGGGAGGCATCTGGCTGGAGGCACCATTGGTGAGAAGCTCTGCAAAGTTTGAGAAATGTCTCCTGTTATTTGCAGAGCAATCTGGGAGAACCTAGACTGAAACCAGAAAGGCAATTAGTTTCCCGTTTGGAAACAAAGAGACATCTGCGCAAAATTCACTAGCGGATTCACAGGGGGCAGGTATCATGCATGAGGAATACATTCCAGCTGCACACATCTCCCCTTCTTCACCCCAGTTCAAAAGCTCCAACTCTACTCTGGTAGAATTATTACCACAATCTAAAGGAAAGCCGGGTTCATTAATAACCAATTTCTAAGCTTCTCAGGGGCATAGTAGAAATATGTGCTGCATACTCTAATTATAATATTTATAGATAATTGAAAAGGATTTGGGGAACCCTTACATCCTTGCAAATTGGCCGTGGCCTTATTTTACAGAAAATGAAACTGAGGTCAAAAGATACTAGTAACTTAACTGTTACAAAGTAGGCTAACAGGTAGCAAGTGGCCCTGTGTGACCAAAGTACCAATTTCACTACTAGTATGCACATATACACAGGCACACACACACACACACACACACACACACACACACACACACACACACACACACACACACACAGAGAGAGAGAGAGAGAGAGAGAGAGACAGGCAGGCAGACAGACAGACAGAGACAGAGACAGAGACAGAGACAGAGACAGAGAGACAGACAGACAGACACAGAGACAGAGATGCAGAGAGAGGCAGAGACAGAGAGAGAGAGACAGACGGAGACAGAAATAGGAAAGCACACACATACACACAGGCACACAGACAGACACACAGGTGCATACATACACAAGAACACAAATACATGCATTCAAGTTAATCTTGGCAATTTTCTATTTAAGCATGTATTACTATGTCTATTGAATAAAAAGGAGGACTAAGAACAAAGAAGCATAATTTAAAGCCCAAGTTCATACAAATAGTAAATTATAGAAACCAAACTCATCCTCCAGCCCCTCTAAGCACTTTCTAGTCTGTAATTTGGCCCATCTCACTTCTGAGTCTGGATGAGTTTCTCGTGGTGATACGAGGGGCCCTGGGTGGTCCCATACATATTATGGGGAACAGACAAAGTTGGATTAAAGAAGAAATCATGGCCCTTACTCTGAAAGCCAAGCTCTCTCCAGTCTTCTGCCATACTTGAAGATTGGCAAGCAGAGACTTTCTATCGTGTTTGTCTTCATATCCAATATTCCCATCCTATGCTGACTCTGCTTAAACACATGCCACCCTTTGCCTTCATCTCTTAATGCCCTATGCTGGATCCCAATTATAGACTCTTAACACAACATCACTATGAAGACTTGACTATTCATTGCCCCCATTTTCATTTCCATAGTTCTGTGTTGCTCTACCTCTTTCCTCAAGTTTGCCCTACTTTTATGGAATAGGCTTGCTGACCCCAACCAATACTTTCCCTTGTTTTGTTTTACCTTCATCCTTATTTAAGGCTGTAGCCTCACTAAGGCTTTGTGAGGTGGGCAGTCTAACAGAATGGAGAACTTTATGTATATGAGCCTTAACAAAAGGCAAATCTGAAGGAGAACTGAAATCTGTTTGATGCTTCCATGATGTCAGTGCACCATGTGGTCAGCGACATTTATTGCACATATCCCGTTTATCAATCCTTATGCTTTGTCCTAGGAAAGCAGGTAATACCAGTGCCTGTGGGCCATCCTTTCCCAGCTCAAAGGATACTGCGACGCTATTGCAGACGATCTCTTTGATTGAAAACAACAGGTCACCACATCCATAAGAAACTCACTTGTTTTCTGCTAGGTTCAGTCACATATCTGTAATTGTTGGCTTTAGTTTGGTCATATGTTTCAGATAAGTCAAATGTTAATATTCAAAATATCTAGTATACATTAAGATACTGTACCTGGGCATGGTGGCACGCACCTACAATCCTGGCACTTAAGACGCTGAAGCATAGGGTTGTGGATTTGAACTTGGTAGGATTGTAGCCTGAGTGACATCAGGAGATTCTATCTTTAAGACGACTTTTATGAGTAAAGCTATCAAAGTGAGATGTTTCTACAGCTAAAGGTCAGGAAACCTAATGGTTGTCAAAAATCTCTTCTTCTACCTGCCTTACTGTTGGTTATATTTCTGCATGCAACTCTTATTTTGTAACACAGCTTATTTTGATCAAGGGGACATTGTAACAGTGTGAAAGAACTGAGGCTTAACAAGCCCAAACTGCAAGAAAACAAGAAATTTGAGAACAAGAATCAGGCTTCCCTTGCCATCTAAGGGATATACTATGAGCTGTGCTATCCTGTGTCATCAATCATTAACTTCTATGCCTGTTAACACTGTGTCCATGAATGAGCCTAAAACAAAAGAGCTGATTGAACATAGAAGGTGTGTCTAGTCAATTCAGCTGAGTCACGATCCACATAAACTAATATTCTTCCATTCTTTCAAGCCTCTAGATTGTAAAACTGCTTACTACGCAGCAAAGGCTAACTAATATAGCCAGGGAAAGAGACAAGAATAATATGAGAGTAAAGTGACATCAGAATCCACTTAGCTTCCACTTCCATATCTATAGAATGATACAAATAATTGCATCCTCCTGATTATGTATTAAGAAAGAAATGGACAGTTTGGGGAAAATTAAAAATTCATAATGCAACAGAGTCAGAGGGGAATTGCTACAATCATATCTTACTATAGGTAAGAAGATGTGTGACCTCATACACAAAGGAAAGAAGAATCTAAGATATAAACAAACTTCCGTAATAACAGGGATAGGGAGACAGCTCAGTGGGTAAAGTGCTTGTTACAAAAGCATAAGCAAATGAATTTGGGTCCCTAAACATCTAAACATAAGCCAGGCCTGGCTATGTGCTCTGATAGTCCTAGTGTTTGGGACAAAGGTAAGTAGAGCCTAAAGGCTTCTGGGCAGCCATTCTAGCTGAAATGGCAAGTTACAGGTTCACTGAAAAGACTTAGTCTCAGGGCAACCCCTGAGGAAGGCCAGCAGTCTCAACTAACTCAGAACTCTGGGAGCTCCCAGATACTGAGCCACTAACCAGGCAGCATACATGAGCTGAGGACCGCAACACATATACAGCAGAGGTCTGCCTGGTCTGGCCTCAGTAGGAGAGGGAAGAGGTTCCAGAGAGTGGGGAGGCCTGGTGGAAGAAGATCGCCGTCTTATTGGAGACAGGGAAAGAGGAATAGGATGGGAACTGTGGAATGGGGAACTGGGAAGGTGGTCAATGGCTAGATTGTAAATAAATAAAATAATAAACAAACAAAATAACAACAACAAAGAAAACAAAAAACCAAAGCCAAAACAAAAACAAAAACCAAACCAAACCAACAAGGTGGAGAACAATTGAGAGAGACATCCTGACATCAACCTTTGGTTCCCACATACACTTGCAAAGGCAAGCACACCTGCACTCACTTATGCACATAGATACACACACTGATTACACACATATGCACACATAATATTATACATAAGCAGACAAGAGACAGGTAGATGCCAATGCAGAGATACATACATGTGGTGGAAGCTTCAGGAAGTCACTTCTGATGGTCTCTGTCCTTTTGATGAAGCACAGGCGAAATTGTCAATTGAAAATGAGGGTGGGGAACAGGTTGTTGGCTTCGAACGAGAGAGGAAACTCCTAAATCTCCATCAGGAAAAGTGTAAGGATGCTCAGAATACTGACTGAACTATATGATACACAAATTATACGATACGGTGAAAGCATGCTTATCCAGAAAACGTGATACAACCATATACAGTGATGTATTTAATTTAAAAATCACACATGGAAGCTATCTAAAGAAACTACCATGCAAAGTTAAAGCAGGAAGTAGGATTGAAATTATATGTGAACTATATATTCAAAGTACTCTCACCAAGCTGCTAAAAATACATACAGAAAATACAATGTCAGCATGTCGACAGCCATGTTCCCTAGATTTGGAGACTCTATTAGCTTTAATGTTTTCTTCATATTTTTGTGCATTTTCCAAATAAAAAATTAACTTCCTTTAAAAAAATGGAAAAAAAACAAAAAAACAAATGGAACTCATTTGAAAACTGACAAACAGTGGGATCTAAGATTTCTCCCTTCCTTCCCCTTTTCCTCTCAAAGCACAGCTGACATGCTGGAAGTTTCCAGCGGAAGACAGAGGCTGGTGGGAAAATCACAGTGAAGTTAGAAAATGAAAGAAACAAAGAAACACAGGCTCCTTCACAAAGCACAGAGCCTTGGCTTCTTGGGCTGTCAAGCTCTGCCTGTTCGCTATTGTTTGGCAATATTTATGTTCTATCCTCAAATGGTCAGTGAGGTTTACATTTCCATATCTTGACTTTATACTTCCTAGCTACAACTTGACTCCAAGTGAGGAATGCAGGCAATGGATTCCCTTGTCCAGAAGCCCAGCTGGAAAGCTTTGATTTCTTTGACAGTTTTGACCCTGCAAAGAAATCCAGGGTGAATAGTCCGAGACTCCCGCTTCACTCACACCTCCTGACTGGAAAGACGTATCTTCTAGCTGCTGCCTCATGGACCAGATGAAACCAGCCCCTGCCCACGGACTTCATAATGGAATGATGTTCTAGTTACAAAATAGCTTGCTATCTATATTCAGCAAGGAGTATTTTGAGCATTGACTATGTGCATGAGTTATGATAGTAAACAAAGTGGAGTCTCTACCACCAATGTTTAATATGGGATTCAAAGAGCACAACAGAGTAGCTTTTGAAATCATTTCTCTGAGAAATAGTTTAACTCACACTCTAGTATGTGCATTGTGTGAGTGTGAGCACGTGCACATAGACAGACAGACACACACACACACACACACACACACACACACACACACACACATACACTCACAAATAGGAAGTCTAAAATAAAAGTTTCCTAAGGCAATCCTCAGTTTCACCATCAGGATATTTTCTGGCACATATCTCAGAATTTTATGAATCACAAGCAAGTCCCCAGTCCAGTGTTAAAAAAACAACAACAACAAACAAACTCTGAGGAAAAACCAAAACACAGAGGATTTGGAGTTAGGGAAAGTCAGGGAGAGTAGAATTCAGTTTCCAAGTCTACTGTTGATAGGTTTTCTGTTCCAGACAGATTATTTAAATTTCGTGAGTCTTAGTTTTCTCACAAACAAAATTAAAATGATAGTATCTGTTTCAAATAATAGTTTTCCCTCCTGGGTAGTACATCATCTGCGGAGTTCTCAGCACAGTTCTGGTGCACAGAAAACACCTGCTCACTGGGAAGTGTTGAGGTAGTGTGTTTATTCCGTAGACTTTATTACAGTTTGAGTGAGAAATCAAATCAAGGACCCAGAATAAGTACTCAGAAAACACACGTGGGGGGAGGTATGTGGAATCTAATTGGGATGATGTGGATCCTATGCCAGGTGTCTATCACACAGATGGGGACAGACCAAGTACAGGGGATGTGAAAGCAACCATGGTCTCAGCCAAAGGTGCTAAAGATCTTCTCCTACCCATGGAAATATTCTTGCTACCTTTGCTTTTTCCTGTTTCTTTAACAACACAAAAAACCAGATATAAACTGATGATTTACAAAAGATCTCATAATATAGGAAATATTTAGCATGTAATTCATGGAGGGGATTTTATTTTAAGTTGTTTCAAAATGACTATATTCTTTGAAATATAACTGAAATTCTGAGTGACCCTTAAGATAGTCACCGGGGTCATAAATGTCCCTAAAGCGCTGTAATCTAAGAACTGTGACAACTTGGGCATCTTGGAGCACATCAGATAGGCTTCTTCCTCTTCAAAGGGAAGTTAAAAATCTCACTAAATGAATTATATTGCAATATCTGGAAAACTTTATTTGGGAAGAACTTACCACACAGTTTTCTTTCTTCTTCTTCTCACCCATTTTCTCTGTTATTGAAAAGAGAATCTTTTCTTATATAATATATCTTGATTCCAGTTATTCTCCCTCTTACCCCTTCCAGTTCTTCTCTATCTCCCCTCCCCTCAGAGTCTACTCCCTTTCTGTCTCTCATTAGAAAAGAACAGGCTTTTAAGAGACACCAACCAACATGACAGAATAGAGTATAATATGATAAAACAAAAACCATCACATCAAGACTGGACAAGGCAATGAACAAATGAAAAAGGAGCCCCAAGAGCAGGCACAAGAATCAGAGATCGATTCATCTACAGACTCAGGAATCCCATAAAAACCCTAAGCTAGAAGCTATAATATATGTGTAGAGGTACTGGTAGAGACCCATGAAGGCCTTATGCTTGCTACTTTAATTGCTATAAGTTTTTATGAGCCTTTCTTAGTTGATTCAGAAAGCATTTTCTCTTGGTGTTCTCCATCCCCTCTGGCTTTCTTCCTTTTCTTCCTTGGGGTTCCCCAAGCTCAGAGAGGAGAGTTTGATGGAGACATCCCATTTAAAGCTGTGTGTTGCAAGGACTCCCCACATAATGTCTGGCTGTGGTCACTGCATCTGTTCCCATCTGCTGCAGGAGATGGTGGCTGAGCATGGCACTGATCTATGAGTACAGCAGAGTATCGTTAGGAGTTGTTGTGTTGATATTATTATTTTCTAGACCAGTAGTGTTTGGTTTTACTCTAGGTCTCTGGGTTATCTAGTCTCTAGTTCTTGGTCCCTCAAGTTGTGTCAGCATGGGTTCCATCTTATCAAGGGGACCTTAAATAAAACTAGACATGGGTTGGCTTCTCCCACAAGTTATTTTGCCCAAGCATATTTTCTAGGCAGAATAGAATGTAAGTCAAAGATTTTGTGGCTGGGTTGGTGTTTCTGTTTCTTCTTTGGTAGCCTGCAGAATATTTGTCTCAGTCAGGGTTTCTATTCCTGTACTAACATCATGATCATGAAGCAAGTTGGGGAAGAAAAGGATTTATGCAGCTTACATTTCCACATTACTGTTCATCATCAAAGGAAGTCAAGATGGAAATCAAGCAGGTCAGGAAGCAGGAGCTGATGCAGAGGCCATGGAAGGATGTTACTTACTGACTTGCTCAGCTTACTTTGTTATAAAACCCAGGACTACCAGGCCAGGGATGGCACCACCCACAATGGGCTGGGCTCTTCCCCCATTAATCACTAATTGAGAAAATGCCTTACAGCTGGATCTCATGGAGGCATTTCCTCAAAGGAGGCTCCTTTCTCAATGATAATTCCAGCTTGAGTCAAGTTGACACAGAGAACCAGCCAGTACAATATCTTTCTGTAATAAAGACTCTAGAACCTAGGGGTTTTTGGCTCCATGTAGGAACCAGCTCAACTTCTTCATGTTGCATGAGTTGTGTGGGTGTTGTCCTCTGAAGTGGGATCCTGTTGTTGGTCTGCAAAGAGCAACCCATTGTCTTAGTAACAGCCTGGGTTGTTTGAGGATTTCCATGGGATGTCCTTTGCCAATAACTCAATTGGATGCAACCCAGTCAGTTCTGCTACTGGAAGATTCTCTTGGTGACAAAAGTCGACCACTTGGGACTTTGTTTTCCCCATTATTAGGAGATGTCATTGGGATAAACTTTACATATTTTCATCGTGATCAGTTTCCATATCATACTTCAAATACCCCCTCAGTTCCATCTGTCTCTCTCCTCACTCTTTCCCTCAATCCTAACTTCTCACCCACCCTTAGCTGATTCTCTTTTTCTCATCCCCACCTGCCCCTAGTCCTCCCTCCCAGGGATATCCATGTGTCCTCTATACCAAATCCCACTTGGTCTGTGGATTGTGGTTTGGTTATCATTTGTTTACTGCCTAATATCCACCTATGAAAGTCCTCTGACTCATATAATACAGGGAGTCACATATGCTTGCAACTAGCCTTGTGTCTATCCCCCTCTAGCAAGAGATGTTAATAAGCTATCTACCTAATATTGCATTGTGAAACTGATCACGTTTGAGCTTGCCCATAATTTCTGATTAGCATGGCCACTCACTTCTATGTTCAACAGAGAATTTATTAACCAGAATATTTTTTTAAAGAAGAAGCCAGAAGAGAACAATCACTCCGCCAGTCCTTTCCAAGTTATATCCAAAGCATTTGTGTTAGCCGAATGTGATAAATGGATGTGTCACTTGGCGGGGAGATAAGAATCTCTGACCTTTTTCAATGCTTGGATAAACCATTAGGGAAAATTATGAAAAAGCAAACTTCAGTAGTGAAGTGCAGATTATCTCCTTCTTGGATCTTTAGTTCCCTATCACTTATCTTTCTACCTTCCTCTCTCCCCTCATTAGCTTTTCAAAACCATAATCTCAAGGAATGGAAATTCACGCATGGTGATTTATAGAGTTTGCTTATGTAAGCTGATGAATGATCCAGAAATTACTGAAGTCTGTTAACATGGTCAGACAGGTGAATAACAGGGAGCTTTGGAAGTGTGGTGGTAAGGTGAGCGTCCAGAATGGGTTTAAGTGACTGTTTCCACAATGTATACTCTGTGGCTAAATACTGTAAAGATTGCACCATTGAAGGTCGTGGTTATTAAATGGTCAAAGAAAAAAGCAATCTAAATATGGGCCTCTGGCTTTCATTGATAATGAAGTTTTCTGAAGACTGAAGCAATTTATCAGACATTCCCAAAATTAATCAGTACTGGACCAGATGTCCTGACGCTTTAGTCCTAGGATGGTTCTAAAGAAGTGTTCTTGTTGAACGGATTCAAAGGCTTCTTCCCGTTTTCATATCTCAAAAACAAAAACAAAAACAAAAACAAAAACAAAAAAACACGTTATTTATGTTTGCATGTGTATAGTCTTTTGCTATTAGAAATTGAAACAATAAACAAACATAGGAAAAAGTATTTCTTCACACATAGAACCACCTCTAAACAAAATCATTCAGAAAGCAATACGTGCATGTAGATTGTGTCTCTGTGAAGGGCGAAGCATAGCTCCACAGCCTTTAATTTTCAACCAAATTAACTGATATTCTCATCTGACTGGGCTGAAAATGAAAACATGTCATGATTTATGGTTGTATCTAAAGTCAGAAAATAATTTTAGTGTCACTGTATGTTTGTGAAAAACCAACTCTTATGTGTTTATTGGATGTATAAAAAGGGTTTTTCTGTCTTTTTTTTTTCAGTTTCTTATTAGTTTTACTGATGCCCATTGTCTTCTTGTTTTTATCTTGGCAGAAGAATCTGAAAGAAAATGTGGAGAGGAACGTAAAAGGAAAAATCGGGGGCAGAGTATCCAGTTGGAAATGAAATAAAAACTATAAGCTGCAGATATCTGCATCAGAGTAGAAGGTTCAAGTTCATCTTATGAAGACATTTATGTCTTGTTTTATAAAATCGTCTTGTTATTCTCTTGATAAAGAAAGGAAAAACAAGACATGTTTTATGGTTTTACATTTTCTACCCAATAAAATAACCATTTACAACCTGTTAACAACTTGCCTCTCTAGTCTCTGCCTGCGTACTGTGTTCTGGTTAAAATCTCTTTATTCATCATTTGGCAAATACAGCAGGCATCTCATCTTTTCCTATGTGCTCTCTCAGCTGCACAGTCAGTCTGGAATATCTTTCTTTCTCATATTCACTGACAAACTTTTCCTCTTCAAAACATAAGCCATTTTTACTTCCTTTGGCCGTAATCACTCCCACCTAAATCTCTGTCCCATAACATTTGTATGCACATTTTTATAACACTTGCCATATCATTTTAAGATCTGCACTGATAGGTTCATTTCCTTGAAAAGAATGAGTTATTTAAACTGGGGATGTGTGTTATTTATCCTTGTGGCTCTAGTCTGCTCCTGACACATGGGAAATACGCATTCATTGAAACAATGCGTGTGGAGTCTCAGATTTCCTGCAGAAGAGTAGGAAACCGATTTCAGACCTCCTGGTTAAAAGTGGAGGCCAGTTCTCTTTATTGAACTGCATGGATTCCTTAACTCTGCGGCTCTTCTGCAGAGTGCTCGCTCACCCACCCCAGCTGGAGCAGTCATGCTCGAGTGACTCCAGATGGTTGCCTTGGGCCTTGGGCAGCTGGGTGGGGAATGCACCTTCCATCTGATTGCACTCACCATGGGTGGGCAGGTGCCCTCTGTCAGGATGGCTGCAACCAGAAGCCAAATGGGTGGCTCATTGAGGTGAAGGCAGCGAACACAAATCGTCGTGGTCCCAAAGCCAAGGTTGACCTCCAACTTGGAGGATGTTGTTGACCTTGAATTAACTGGCTCCTCCCTATGTAGATCATTGTTATGATCACTGGCTAAGGGCTTGGCTTCTCTCTCTGACTCACTGTCTTCAGTCCCACATCCAGGTTGAGAAATAAGTCATCAAGAACCACAGTGGCTTATTGAGTCAGCTATCTGGAGTGCTACCAAATTCTCCTTAGGTGGTGGAGGTTGACCATGCCAGAGTCTGTCCAGATGGGCAATTACAGGTAAACAAAGGAGCTAGGTAGGCCAACTTCATCCAACTAGGAACTCCCAGGAGTGCTGACCAGGCTCTTTCTAACGTGGAGCTCTCTCTGATGTATCAGACTCTACTCACTTCTTCCAGGCCACCAGCATGTCTTGCTGAATATTGCAGATGCCTGTGAACTGAGTTTCTGGCTTCAGCTTTTCTTTCTTCTATTTTTCCCGTGGCAAAACTTAATTTTATTTTACTGTTATATTCCCAGAAACCACCCCAGAGCATTGCATTGCACAAAACCATGCTTTGTGCCTGATACTAGCTTGCCATAGAGTCATAGACTTCACTTGACCCAACTACACACAAAATGAACCCAGGACAATGGTGAGATTAACCACATGTCTATTCTATGCATCAGCTTCTTTTAGTGAAAAGAAAAGATGCTACATGCAGTCATTCCTGAGATACATGTGTTTCTTCTACAGACCTGGCTATGATCCTCACACCTGGTTTCACCCTGTTTTACTTTGACCACAGCTGATTGAATCAAGGAAGAGCAAGTGATTTGAGAGTAATCAATAACTTAGGGTCCTGACAAGGGGGCTGAGTGGTTAAGAGCACTGACTGCTCTTTCAGAGGACTCAAGTTCAATACCTAGCATCCATATTGCAGTTTATTTACAACTTTAGTTCCAAGGGATCGGTGCTCTCATCTGACCTTCAGGGTGCACAGATATACATGGAGGCAGAACACTCATACACGTAATAGAACAAAACAAAATTACTTTTAAAAAAAGAGTTCTAACCTAATGAGGATTGAAATATGGTTACCTCAGCACTGTGGAGTCTTTCTTCTAGAAATTTAGGACAGAACACAAAATCAAAGCTAATTATGGAGGCGGTGAGAGGGAATACAGTGGACAGAGTATATATAACTGGCTCCCAGGAACATCAATGCGCAGGGATTGAGCATTTCTTGGCCAGGAGAAATCTGGATGGTAAAAGTTCCCTGGGTTCCCTAATACTTTTGTCTTTCCTAGTAGGAACAAGTCACCTGACATTGCAGTAAATCCTTCAATGTGAAGAAGTCAGGGAGTCTGCGTTCTTTCCTTAAATAAAGAAACCCAAAGTTACCTAGCTGTATTTTTGTCTGCTTTCCAAAATTATGCTTTTCCTCAGACAGGAAAAGCTTTTAGATTTTAATATCTTAATAATCACGCACAGGAATTTTTGAATGCTTAGCATCTGCCAGGTACCGTGTCAGATGCTTTATATATGATTTTATGTACTGGCAGTTCCCCAGAAATGTTACATACATATGCAAGTCTGTTTTCCTAGATTCTCCAGCATTGACAGAACCTCATAACTGGCCTGTGTCCTTGATCTATTGCATTCTATAAGGTAATGTACCAACTAGAGTAGTTTTATTTGAAGAATAATGTGATTGTACTTCTCCTCCATTTAATACCTTCTAGTAGGTTCCTAAGTTGTATAGAATTGAATTGAAGATCCCTTAATAATCAGATCCCTAATTCTTAAGCCCCTGGGTACCTCCTTGCCTTATCATGTCCCCCTTATCCCCATGATCTAGACACCCTACTTCCTTTTTTTTAAAGATTCATTTATTTTATTTATATGAATACAGTGTACCTGTCAGATATACCAGAAGAGGGCATCAGATCCCATTACAGATGGTTGAGAGCCACCATGTGATTGCTGGGAATTGAACTCAGGACCTCTGGAAATGCAGTCAGTGCTCTTAACTGCTGAGCCATCTCTTCAGCCTCGGCACCCTACTTCCTTAAGCTTCCTAATTTGGTTGTAATCCTCTTGTGTTCACTGGCCTTTCTGCTCTGTTTTTTTTTCTTTTCCCTTGAAATATAAGTGTTACATTACGTACGGCCTTATTCTAGAAACTTCTCAGTTATCCTCTTTCTGGACTGCCCAATGCAGAAGTCAGGTACCAGACACTTGAAATATGACGGCCCTAAATTCAAATGACCTGCCAATAGAAGTATAAAACACACTTGAGAGTTCAAGGGCACTATGGAAATACCGCAATAGCTCACATACAACAGACTGTTAAAATGGACTTCACTTTTTAAGCATTTTAAGGAGCTACCAGAATCATTTAAGATTCCCATGTGGCTTGAATTCTGTTTCCAAGCAGTGCAGTCTCTTCACCCTTCTAGCTATCTTACAGCTCACCCTTACGAGCTTGCTTCTGCTACAGAAGGGCTGGAGATTTGTTCTGCTTGCTACTGTATTTGAATAGTGCACTAGGATAGTGACAAGTGGTAGATATAGACACCAAGTAAGAGGTAAGGATGATCAATAAATCATGTAGCCACGACTCTCTATCAACTCCATTCTTATTTCAGGAGAGCCTATTCAGCTGTATCTTCAAATTAATATTCAGGATTTCCTTAGCGAACATGGAGTTGGGAACTGGTACTGTGAGAGCTTCACTCACTCAGTGGATTGGGTCAAACGGGTAACACAGCTATGAACTGGATAGTACAAACTTATATCTCAGGTATGCTTTCTCAGGATATCAGCAAACAAAATAAGTGAATATTTTCTAATAGGTCCTCATGAACTTGAATATACTCTCAATGAGCTTATACATTCTCTAAAATCTAGGTTAGATTACATTAGCTTGGAATCAACACCTCATTTCTTAATTTGATTGGACCAGTTACTTTCTTAGCCAGTAAAGTGACCTATTCAATAAGGTACCCCCAGGAAGTGATTGACTCGAAGGTTGTTTCTTGTACACAGTCCTTCCCCTAGCTAAGAATGCAAAAGAGAAGAGAGGCAGGAATAGCCTAAAGCCATCCCCAGTTCTAGCCAGATTCTCTTTTGCTGGCTATCAAAGATGTGCCAAGCATATCTTTCCCCCTCCTCTCCCAGTTGCTTTTTAAAAATTATTTCTCCTGCTGCTGATGGAGCATCACTCTTGTGATTTTTTTCCAGGAAAGGAACGTTATTACCAGCTGAATAACAATTGGGTTAAAAAAGTCTGCATTGGCGATCTGGCTGCTGAAATCTGACACTGTAACTACCACTTACCGGAGCCATTCTGGAGAGGCACTCAGACAAGTGCAGTGAAGTCACATCCTTTAGAGTTTGTATGTGCAAGAAGGACAGGGACAGAAAGGAGGGAAGGGTCCATGAATAACTAATTCCACTTATGGAGTTTTGCAGTGATCAATATATATGTCATATAGAAATCATTTAAAGTACCATAGGGATTTATCCTCTTTGTGTTTGTGTGTGTCTGAGTTTTTGTGTGTGTGTGTCTGTGTTTGTATGTGAGTGTGTGTGTGTGTGTGTGTGTGTGTGTGAGAAAGAGAGAGAGAGAGAGAGAGAGAGAGAGAGAGAGAGAGACTTTGTCATTTTTTTACACTAAGTGTTCTGATAGAATAACTGAAGTGTGAGATCAAAGTAAAAATTCGATGGAAAAAAAGCAATAATAGTAATAATAATAAAAAGCAATAGTAGTAGTAAATTTGATTAAGGCAAATGGCATACACTAAAGCCACACAGCTGGTAGAAGGGAGCTTTACCAGGACCAAGTGCTACATTTCTGAGATTTTGTCCTGGGAACATTTCATTCTAGAGTTTGGAACTAAATTCTAAAGTACAGAAATACTAGTCAGACATACACATGACTTATATATACACCAAGTATACTATGATAGTTGCTTCTTGCTGTCAGTGGGCACTATGTGGGTGATGGCCTTGATTTACTTAATTGATGTATGGAGGCTGACCCTAAAGGCATACAGCACCTTTCTCTGAGTATGGGTTCTGGGCTTTAAAGTAAAGAAGAAAGTGAGCAGAGCCTTAGCAGGAATGCTTCGATTTCTTCTGTCTACTTTTGACTGTAAAGAGGCTAGCTGCTTCAAGTCCGTACCTTGACTTCCTTACAATGATAGTCTGTAACCTGCATTTGTGAGCATCATAAACCCTTTCTACTGTAAATTATTTTATTGTCACAGGAACAGAAATAAAACCAGGACAGGTATTACTAAGTATAGAAGGAAATGCCCCTTATCCAATATGGCTGCTCATGCCACAGAAGGCCATCATTCCTAATTACACAGACTCTCCCAATCACCATCCTCACTTCTCTGTCTCTCTCCTTTCACCCATCTCTCCAGCATAATTGCTCTTTTATATTTTGGGGGAAAAAACAAAGAAAACAGAAAATAAGTGAACAGAGAAAGAAACAAGAGGCTTTTTCATTGTTGAATCTTGCTTGACACTTGGGGTGGAGGTGGGGTGAGAGATAGAGGAAGGTCCAGCTTCTCTCCTCTGTTTCCATCCCTCATCTGTTTCAGAGATCTGGCTGATACAAGTCCCACTCTTGCTTTATTCATTCATTGCTTTCTTTTCCTTTATGAATACCTTTTGTTTGTATCCTCAGACTTGCCAAAGACCCATTGCTACTTTAATTCTCAAAATTCACAGTTCCCAATCCTCCTCCTCTTGATCCATATTAATGCCTGATTTATAGACCAATCAAGGATTGACCAAGAATTCAAACTCCCTTCAAGTGCTAAAAGGGGAAAAAGAGGGGGAGAAAAAGAGGGAAGAGAAGAGGGGAGGGGAGGGGAGGGGAGGAGAGGGGAGGGGAGGAGAAAGGACCTACTGGTGTATCAGACCCCAATTGATCAGCTTCTCTTTGATGGAATCCCACTGCATTAAGTCATTCTCCTGTCTTTATCCTGAAGTCTACACAAAGTCTTCATCTATGGAAATAATCCAATCTCTACAAGAAGTACTTTTTATACCTACACTAGATCATCACTATGCAGGAGGACACAGGTTGTATAGTTACCGATTGGTAGAAAAAAATCCTTCTCCCGATGGTGTGGTGTGAAGCTATGGTGTGATGTGGTGTGTGTGTCTGGAGCCAAGGTATGGATGAATGAAATCCATGCTTCTTTTCTTGAGCAAAGGAGACACCGTTACACCAATGAGAGATAAAGCCTTGAAAATTGTAGGTTAACTTGAGAACAGTTTTTCTCTTACCTTTGGTGTTGGGCAAAGGCCTCCAAACTGAAGGTTTCTAGAGACTGTCAAAGAGAGGTCTGGCACACGTCTCTAGTAGGAATATTAGGAAAGGCTTCAAAAGACAATTCACGATAATCTAAAAATTACTAAAAATGAAATTATTGTTGAAACATTGTTTCCTTCTGTATGAACAAAAAGTATTGATTTAACAAACAAAAATATTTTTATTTACTTAATATGTACCTTAGATATAGATGCCAAGATAACAGATATTAAGCCAATGCCTCTTGATGTTTGTAACTTAGTTGGGGGCATTTCCTGCAGCATGAGTAAAGTGTCTGAGAGGAAGTGAGCACTGTAAGCTGATCTAAGTCAGTTTGGTGACATGAAATATTTAGGTGATTCTCAATAAATCATTATCGTCAGTAAAAAGCCTCAGGTCAATGAATGACAGATATTTTCTCAAAACAGAGTATTTGATGATCATAAACAAGGTTTTCAAGCCAGATCTGTGACATGGAAAATCACTTATTGCATGACCGTTGTTTGGCTTACCTTTCCTTATTCTCATGGAGGTTCCTTTAATGAAGTCAGATTCTAACACAATGGAAGAATAATGAACTGTAATCCCATGCAGCAATTTTGCTAGGCAAGAGGAAGAATTTTTGCATAATTGCAAGGATCAAACAACCAGAAGTCCTAAATTACTGACTGGACAGAGACTGATTAGGGGATCAACCTCAAGGGACCCATCCCAGGGAGCTGCAGAGCACAGGCCTCGGGGGAATATTTGAATGCAAAGGTGAGGAGACTTTCTAAGCTGTTCAAGCCAATCCTTGCATCTTAAATGCTTTAATTTCATAAAAGACAGCCCATTTCTAACATCCATCATGCTAATTAATAGGTTTCTAGTTTCACCAATAAAAATCAAATTTGACATCCAGCATGCTAATCAGCAAATGCTGGTTGTCCGATGAGACAAGAATAAGAGAAGGGCTTCCAATGGCCACTTCTGGAGGAAGGCCCTGGCTAAGGTGAAGATGGCTGACTCCAAATTTCACTATAGTGACGGAATGCATGTGTGTTTTCCAGGGAATAGAAAATAATATAAAACAGAACAACAACTACAACAACTAACCACAAGCAAAGTAAAAGGAAACAAGGAAAGCAGTAAGCAGCATTGAAGCATTTTACTGTTTCTTGAGATTTTCTGGAGATACCAAGCAGTTTTCCACAGAGATCCTGAAATGAGTGAGTCACCAGTGTATCAGGAGAGGGGGAAGAAAAGTGTCCTCCAGCAAAGTCCCAGCTGAGTCAAGGGAGGTGAAGCCTAAAGGGTATGTGGGGAGGAGGACTGCCCCGTAGGAACACATCCAAGAGACAGTCTTTATCTGCTGCTGAAACTGGGGACAAATTGTATTGCCAGGGAAGAAGATTGGACCCTGCCCTATAGTTTTAAATGTTAAGTCAGTGATCATCAAACTGGGAAGGGGCGGGTTAGAGGTGGGGTGGTAAGCCAAAGAAAGAGAAACAAAGGAGCAACAACTCACCAATCTCCATAGGTAGCCATCACTCAGGGGCCCATAATGGAGAGAAAAGTGTTATTGGTGTACTTTTCCCTCTGTCTTCATTTCTGACGTGAAGCCAAGCTGAAGTGTCTTAAAGTGGGATATCTCCGGAGCCAATGCTTCAGTGTGCGGAATCTTAACCTCCCAAACACAAGGCTGAGAGTAAACCCCCTCTTCTTTATAATATGCACATCTTGGACATATGTTAATCGCAAAAGGAAACTGAAAAAAATATCCTGAATTAAATGTTGGCAGCTAATTACTTATTAAACGTGGAGACATTGTGTACTGAATATAGACTCTCTAACATTTAATAAGTGTAAGAATAACGGAGCTAAGCCTTCTCTCTCTTTTCTTTTCAGCCTCTTAAACTCAGAGTCAGGAAGAACTTTTTCTTATTCAATTAATTTTAAAGCCAGTGAAAGATCAAGCCAAATTAGCAGTCTGCTCAACAACTAGGTAGTAAAAAAATTTTTTTCAAACCTTTTAATTTTCTTTAATTCAAGAAATGAGAGTTTGTTTCTATAGGTAATTGCATGGATTTGGTGGTTCTTTCAATATATTCTTGATGCTCAGGCCACAAACATCCAGAACATAATGAAAGACCCACCAAATCCTTGCAATTACCTGTAGAAACAATAATCTACCCCCAGTATTGTGGCAAATGGGAGGGATCCAGGGCTCTAACGGTATATGAATGTGAGATACCAGTTCTAGGAAAGACTTGGATGGTCTGATGTTTCTGTCTTCAACGTCCTTGAGTTCTGGAAAAATCCCTGCACATTGTTATAGTGTGTTGTTGCAGCTTTAAATTAACATATCTTACTGATATTACAATTGCTAAGAAGCCTACTTGTAAGAAAACTGACCCTTGATTAGATGTTGCCACAGTAGCCTGGATTTTTTAAAAGTCAAAGAATTCAACTAGAAAACTAAATAGATCATATTTATAAATTAATACACATATACCCACATTAAAATTACAATTAGAGAAAAAGAGATCATGAAATTGAGAAGTGGGAGGGACACAAGAACTGGAGAGAGATGAGTAACAGGGGGGATGATATAAATACAGTACACATATATGATATTCTAAAAGAAGTTAAGAATACAAAAAGGACTATCCTTCGGACACCCACATTATTATTTTAGGTACAAAAACAGGTTTCGAGTCATTTACAACTCTTAGAATCTAAATCTTGACCCGCAAGGGCCCACACGGGACTCCCCACGGGATTCTAAGATCTCTGGTGAGTGGAACACAGTGCCTGCCCCAATCCAATCGTGCGGAACCTGAGACTGAGGTACATAGGGAAGCAGGCTACCCGGGCCTGATCTGGGGCACAAGTCCCTTCCGCTCGACTCGAGCCCCGGGCTACCTTGCCAGCAGAGTCTTGCCCAACACCCGCAAGGGCCCACACGGGACTCCCCACGGGATCCTAAGACCTCTGGTGAGTGGAACACAGTGCCTGCCCCAATCCAATCGCGTGGAACCTGAGACTGAGGTACATAGGGAAGCAGGCTACCCGGGCCTGATCTGGGGCACAAGCACCTTCAGCTCCACTCGAGCCCCAGGCTACCTTGCCAGCGGAGTCTCCTGACACCCGCAAGGGCCCACACAGGATTCCACACGAGATCCTAAGACCTCTAGTGAGTGGAACAAAACTTCTGCCAGGAGTCTGGTTCGAACACCAGACATCTGGGTACCTGCCCTGCAAGAAGAGAGCTTGCCTGCAGAGAATACTCTGCCCACTGAAACTAAGGAGAGTGCTACCCTCCAGGTCTGCTTATAGAGGCTAACAGAGTCACCTGAAGAACAAGCTCTTAACAGTGACAACTAAAACAGCTAGCTTCAGAGATTACCAGATGGTGAAAGGCAAACATAAGAATCCTACTAACAGAAATCAAGACCACTCACCATCATCAGAACGCAGCACTCCCACCCCACCTAGTCCTGGGCACCCCAACACAACTGAAAATCTAGACACAGATTTAAAAACATTTCTCATGATGATGATAGAGGACATCAAGAAGGACTTTCATAGGTCACTTAAAGAATTACAGGAGAGCACTGCTAAAGAGTTACAGGCCCTTAAAGAAAAGCAGGAAAACACAGCCAAACAGGTAGAAATCATTAAAGAAAAACAGGAAAACACATCCAAACAGGTGATGGAAATGAACAAAACCATACTAGAACTAAAAGGAGAAGTAGACACAATAAAGAAAACCCAAAGCGAGGCAACGCTGGAGATAGAAACCCTAGGAAAGAGATCTGGAACCATAGATGCGAGCATCAGCAACAGAATACAAGAAATGGAAGAGAGAATCTCAGGTGCAGAAGATTCCATAGAGAACATCGACACCACAGTCAAAAAAAATACAAAATGCAAAAGGATCCTAAATCAAAACATCCAGGTAATCCAGGACACAATGAGAAGACCAAACCTACGGATAATAGGAATTGATGAGAATGAAGATTTTCAACTTAAAGGGCCAGCTAATATCTTCAACAAAATAATAGAAGAAAACTTCCCAAACATAAAAAAAGAGATGCCCATGATCATACAAGAAGCCTACAGAACTCCAAATAGACTGGACCAGAAAGGAAATTCCTCCAGACACATAATAATCAGAACAACAAATGCACTAAATAAAGATAGAATATTAAAAGCAGTAAGGGAGAAAGATCAAGTAACATATAAAGGAAGGCCTATCAGAATTACACCAGACTTTTCACCAGAGACTATGAAAGCCAGAAGAGCCTGGACAGATGTTATACAGACACTAAGAGAACACAAATGCCAGCCCAGGCTACTATACCCGGCCAAACTCTCAATTACCATAGATGGAGAAACCAAAGTATTCCACGACAAAAACAAATTCACACAATATCTTCCCACGAATCCAGCCCTTCAAAGGATAATAACAGAAAAGAAGCAATACAAGGACGGAAATCACGCCCTAGAACAACCAAGAAAGTAATCATTCAACAAACCAAAAAGAAGACAGCCACAAGAACAGAATGCCAACTCTAAAAACAAAAATAAAAGGAAGCAACAATTACTTTTCCTTAATATCTCTTAATATCAATGGACTCAATTCCCCAATAAAAAGACATAGACTAACAGACTGGCTACACAAACAGGACCCAACATTCTGCTGCTTACAGGAAACCCATCTCAGGGAAAAAGACAGACACTACCTCAGAGTGAAAGGCTGTAAAACAATTTTCCAAGCAAATGGACTGAAGAAACAAGCTGGAGTAGCCATTTTAATATCGGATAAAATCAACTTCCAACCCAAAGTTATCAAAAAAGACAAGGAGGGACACTTCATACTCATCAAAGGTAAAATCCTCCAAGAGGAACTCTCAATTCTGAATATCTACCCACCAAATGCAAGGGCAGCCACATTCATTAGAGACACTTTAGTAAAGCTCAAAGCATACATTGCACCTCACACAATAATAGTGGGAGACTTCAACATACCACTTTCTTCAAAGGTCAAATCGTGGAAACAGAAACTAAACAGGGACACAGTGAAACTAACAGAAGTTATGAAACAAATGGACCTGACATATATCTACAGAACATTTTATCCTAAAACAAAAGGATATACCTTCTTCTCAGCACCTCACAGGACCTTCTCCAAAATTGACCATATAATTGGTCACAAAACAGGCCTCAATAGATACAAAAATATTGAAAATGTCCCATGTATCCTATCAGACCACCATGGCCTAAGACTGATCTTCAATAACAACATAAATAATGGAAAGCCAACATTCACGTGGAAACTGAATAACACTCTTCTCAATGATACCTTGGTCAAGGAAGGAATAAAGAAAGAAATTAAAGACTTTTTAGAGTTTAATGAAAATGAAGCCACAACGTACCCAAACCTATGGGACACAATGAAAGCATTTCTAAGAGGGAAACTCATAGCTCTGAGTGCCTCCAAGAAGAAACGGGAGACAGCACATACTAGCAGCTTGACAACACATCTAAAAGCCCTAGAAAAAAAGGAAGCAAATTCACCCAAGAGGAGTAGACGGCAGGAAATAATCAAACTCAGGGGTGAAATCAACCAAGTGGAAACAAGAAGAACTATTCAAAGAATTAACCAAACGAGGAGTTGGTTCTTTGAGAAAATCATCAAGATAGATAAACCCTTAGCTAGACTCACTAAAGGGCACAGGGACAAAATCCTAATTAACAAAATCAGAAATGAAAAGGGAGACATAACAACAGATCCTGAAGAAATCCAAAACAACATCAGATCCTTCTACAAAAGGCTATACTCAACAAAACTGGAAAACCTGGACGAAATGGACAAATTTCTGGACAGATACCAGGTACCAAAGTTGAATCAGGATCAAGTTGACCATCTAAACAGTCCCATATCACCTAAAGAAATAGAAGCAGTTATTAATAGTCTCCCAACCAAAAAAAGCCCAGGACCAGATGGGTTTAGTGCAGAGTTCTATCAGACCTTCAAAGAAGATCTAATCCCAGTTCTGCACAAACTATTTCACAAAATAGAAGTAGAAGGTACTCTACCCAACTCATTTTATGAAGCCACTATTACGCTGATACCTAAACCACAGAAAGACCCAACAAAGATAGAGAACTTCAGACCAATTTCTCTTATGAATATCGATGCAAAAATCCTCAATAAAATTCTCGCTAACTGAATCCAAGAACACATTAAAGCAATCATCCATCCTGACCAAGTAGGTTTTATTCCAGGGATGCAGGGATGGTTTAATATACGAAAATCCATCAATGTAATCCATTATATAAACAAACTCAAAGACAAAAACCACATGATCATCTCGTTAGATGCAGAAAAAGCATTTGACAAGATCCAACACCCATTCATGATAAAAGTGTTGGAAAGATCAGGAATTCAAGGCCCATACCTAAACATGATAAAAGCAATCTACAGCAAACCAGGAGCCAACATCAAAGTAAATGGAGAGAAGCTGGAAGCAATCCCACTAAAATCAGGGACTAGACAAGGCTGCCCACTTTCTCCCTACCTTTTCAACATAGTACTTGAAGTATTAGCCAGAGCAATTCGACACAAAAGGAGATCAAGGGGATACAAATTGGAAAAGAGGAAGTCAAAATATCACTTTTTGCAGATGATATGATAGTATATATAAGTGACCCTAAAAATTCTACCAGAGAACTCCTAAACCTGATAAACAGCTTCGGTGAAGTAGCTGGATATAAAATAAACTCAAACAAGTCAATGGCCTTTCTCTATACAAAGAATAAACAGGCTGAGAAAGAAATTAGGGAAACAACACCCTTCTCAATAGTCACAAATAATATAAAATATCTTGGCGTGACTCTAACTAAGGAAGTGAAAGATCTGTATGATAAAAACTTCAAATCTCTGAAGAAAGAAATTAAGGAAGATCTCAGAAGATGGAAAGATCTCCCATGCTCATGGATTGGCAGGATCAACATTGTAAAAATGGCTATCTTGCCAAAAGCAATCTACAGATTCAATGCAATCCCCATCAATATTCCAACTCAATTCTTCAACGAATTGGAAGGAGCAATTTGCAAATTTGTCTGGAATAACAAAAAACCTAGGATAGCAAAAAGTCTTCTCAAGGATAAAAGAACTTCTGGCGGAATCACCATACCAGACCTAAAGCTTTACTACAGAGCAATTGTGATAAAAACTGCATGGTACTGGTATAGAGACAGACAAGTAGACCAATGGAATAGAATTGAAGACCCAGAAATGAACCCACACACCTATGGTCACTTGATCTTCGACAAGGGAGCTAAAACTATCCAGTGGAAGAAAGACAGCATTTTCAACAATTGGTGCTGGCACAACTGGTTGTTATCATGTAGAAGAATGCGAATCGATCCATACTTATCTCCTTGTACTAAGGTCAAATCTAAGTGGATCAAGGAACTTCACATAAAACCAGAGACACTGAAACTTATAGAGGAGAAAGTGGGGAAAAGCCTTGAAGATATGGGCACAGGGGAAAAATTCCTGAACAGAACAGCAATGGCTTGTGCTGTAAGATTGAGAATTGACAAATGGGACCTAATGAAACTCCAAAGTTTCTGCAAGGCAAAAGACACCGTCAATAAGACAAAAAGACCACCAACAGATTGGGAAAGGATCTTTACCTATCCTAAATCAGATAGGGGACTAATATCCAACATATATAAAGAACTCAAGAAGGTGGACTTCAGAAAATCAAATAACCCCATTAAAAAATGGGGCTCAGAACTGAACAAAGAATTCTCACCTGAGGAATACCGAATGGCAGAGAAACACCTGAAAAAATGTTCAACATCCGTAATCATCAGGGAAATGCAAATCAAAACAACCCTGAGATTCCACCTCACACCAGTCAGAATGGCTAAGATCAAAAATTCAGGTGACAGCAGATGCTGGCGTGGATGTGGAGAAAGAGGAACACTCCTCCATTGTTGGTGGAAGTGCAGGCTTGTACAACCACTCTGGAAATCAGTCTGGCGGTTCCTCAGAAAATTGGACATAGTACTACCGGAGGATCCAGCAATACCTCTCCTGGGCATATATCCAGAAGATGCCCCAACTGGTAAGAAGGACACATGCTCCACTATGTTCATAGCAGCCTTATTTATAATAGCCAGAAGCTGGAAAGAACCTAGATGCCCCTCAACCGAGGAATGGATACAGAAAATGTGGTACATCTACACAATGGAGTACTACTCAGCTATTAAAAAGAATGAATTTATGAAATTCCTAGCCAAATGGATGGACCTGGAGGGCATCATCCTGAGTGAGGTAACACATTCACAAAGAAACTCACACAATATGTACTCACTGATAAGTGGATATTAGCCCCAAACCTAGGATACCCAAGATATAAGATATAATTTGCTAAACACATGAAACTCAAGAACAATGAAGACTGAAGTGTGGTCACTATGCTCCTCCTTAGATTTGGGAACAAAACACCCATGGAAGGAGTTACAGAGACAAAGTTTGGAGCTGAGATGAAAGGATGGACCATGTAGAGACTTCCATATCCAGGGATCCACCCCATAATCAGCATCCAAACGCTGACACCATTGCATACACTAGCAAGATTTTATCGAAAGGACCCAGATATAGCTGTCTCTTGTGAGACTATGCCGGGGCCTAGCAAACACAGAAGTGGATGCTCACAGTCAGCTAATGGATGGATCATAGGGCTCCCAATGGAGGAGCTAGAGAAAGTACCCAAGGAGCTAAAGGGATCTGCAACCCTATAGGTGGAACAACATTATGAACTAACCAGTACCCCGGAGCTCTTGACTCTAGCTGCATATATATCAAAAGATGGCCTAGTCGGCCATCACTGGAAAGAGAGGCCCATTGGACTTGCAAACTTTATATGCCCCAGTACAGGGGAACACCAGGGCCAAAAAGGGGGAGTGGGTGGGCAGGGGAGTGGGGGTGGGTGGATATGGGGGACTTTTGGTATAGCATTGGAAATGTAAATGAGCTAAATACCTAATAAAAAATGGAAAAAAAGAATCTAAATCTTAAATATATGCGCGCATATGGAAGTGTCTGTAGATTAGTTCTTTCCCACTGTGACCTTTGAGGTTCTGTTGTTGTCTTCCCTGGGTTACTCTAATAACCTCCAAGTTGGCCCTCTGTTTTGGTGTCCTGCAGTGTGTTCTCGACTTTAGAGCCAAACATCTTTAATTGTATTCCCTGGGTCATGCAGCTTCTCCTTTTAAAGCTATCATGTGTACAGTGGGATATGCATCCCCATCACAGCTCCTTTCTCACTTCCCCAAGCACATGCCCATTGTTCTTCTCATGGTATGCTGTAGCCAGACCAGCCTCCATAAACATTCCCGGGACTCTCTCCTTCAGAGTAATCCGTACCTATGAATTAAATAGCCTATGAACAGGAAGTCCTTCCAGAACCTTGTATTCACCTGCCTTTTTACTTCATCTTGCTCTGGGATTTACTTCTATTTGGCATACTACATCTTCCTCCTTCAGGACAGTATAAGCTCTCCAAGGCATAGGTAACTTTGCTCCTGCTCTGGGTCTTACCGAGGCATGGAATGTGCTCAGCATGTACTATGGGCTTAATAAGTATTTGTTGAATAAGTAAAGGAATGTAGTGATGGATATGGAAGGGAGGATAGAGAGATATACGGTAAATGTTAGAAGATAAAGATAAGAGCAAAGTGTGTTTTTCAGAGAGAATTCCAGAAATCCCATTTTGTAACTGAACTGTAGATGACTTTAACCTTGGACAGGATCCCCTTGGACCATAAATGTTGTATATGACCTGCCAGTTTCATTGTCTTATTTTATGTGATGTACTTCCCTTAAGTTTTATGCAAACACAGAGAAGTCAATATCCCTACTTCAGCATGAAGGAAAGTGCTCTGGCCACTTCTACACAGCTCTGTCAGGAGAATAGAAAAGGCAGACTCACATCAGGAAAGGAGCTGAAGCAGAGAATGAATAAGCAAGGCTACTGCCTGCTGGGGATCAGACTCGGGGAAGTCCCCTTTGGTTCATAAGCACACTACCTGGAGGCCGCTGTGATGGGAAGGGGAAACCCAGGCAGGCTCTTGAGCTTCATACTGGTAAAGAAACAAAACCTTGAGAATGATTGAGGCTTAGGAAGTCTTTAATCCTGACCTAAGTGTTCTTTCCACAATTCCTGGCCACTCTACTATATTAGCCCAGCTTAGAGTTGAGTGTATATGGACCCCACCACCTCAATCCACAAAGTGGAAATAGAAATTTACACCTTGATGCTTCTTGGTGTATATGTGTGCTTCAAGTACACCCCATCATTTCTGTGAATCTTAGAGCTTAGGAAAGGCAAAGGTAAATTCAAGCTGTCATTATAAAAAGGGCTTTGTTTCTATCTACTTGGAAACACCAGTAATCATAGTAAAAGATGATTAAGATATGAAAGGAAATATTAAAAAGTCTGTTCCATACACATTGTCTTTCTTCTTTTCTTTTTTTTTTCTATCCACATTTCCACAATCAACAACAAAATGTCCCCCTAAAGAAAACTAGAGTGCTATGGTTTTTTCCCTCCTCCCCAACGTCTCTCTTTTCTAAGCCCTTTTCATGATTTAAGAAATGAAAAAAAAAAAAAAAAGAAAGAAAGAAAGAAAAAAAAACCCCACAAGTTTATATTGGTTTGAACAAAAATGTCTGATTTTGTCAGTTAGAAATGAAAGAAACTGTGGTTCTTTCAAGAACTCCTAACCCAATCTTTGTTTAGTCCAAACTGAGAGAGCCAGTCTGGTCAGGGCAGGCTCTGGAAAGCCAGTCCAGTGTACTATGGGCATGCCATACGATATTGCAAAGGCCCCATTGGCATCTTGTTTCTTCCCCTACAATAATTGCCTTTCTTTTAGATTTCAGTGTTTCCCTTTTGTGTTTACGATAACAGAGGGATGCTTTATTGCATTTCACCAGGCCGGTTGCCATGGTGATCAGCAGTTGCTGTATGCTGTAAAAATAACCCTCCTTCCTTGATAGATTTCACTTGAGTGAAAATAACCCTTAAAAATAGGTTGAAATTTACATACTAACTCTTCCAGCAGGTTCAAGGGGGAGAAAGGAATGAATTACATCGTGATTTGACAAGCTATTAGGTGAGGGGCTGCTGGATGAGGTGTGAACGGGAAAGTTGGCTACGGGAAGCCAACCAAATTCCACTGCAAAATCCTCAAATCCATTTCTTTGTTGTTGGGTCTTTCCTCATTAGTGTTGTATGAAGATGAAAAAGAGATCAGAGAAGATTCAGACATCCACGGGGATGAGGGCTAGCGCGGATTAGTTCCTCATAAATAAGGGAAAAGGTTGATTCCAACTAGAATACCATCCCTCACCTCAAACAGTGCCTGCTGACGTCTGTTCCCGATGAGGGAAATAAATGCTGCTGGAGACGTTAATAAGGCGATCTGCAGTTAGATATGTTTGAGAAGCGTAATTCACTGTACCCATAACCTATATTGACAAGGTCAAGTGTTTTAGAGATCCGAAAGCAAGATCCATTTCTCTGTAGTTTATGTTTCATTGGCATTTCTGCCTTCATTAAGTGTGAACACCTTGTCAAGTAACAATGACAATGACTCCGTTTTTGATAAACTTTTCACACTCTTCAAATTCTCCTGTCATGCTTTTCCAAATAATCAGTAAAGATTGGCTAACAGTTTTAAAGACTGCCTACCAACATCTTCTACCATGTTTTTCCCCACCTGCAAGAAAATGTATAAAACCAAAAACAACCTCAAGGCCCATAATAGTGATAAAATAAACAGACAGCACATAATGATTGAAGAAGTAAATAGACCTCCCTGGACAGTTTCAGGGCATTGATGGATTAAAGAGTAAAAGTTGTTTCATGATGAAAGAATTACCTTCACGCCTTAATAACCTGAAAGGGATTAAGTTACTTCATGTCAACAACATATGCCAGTATGTATGTTTCAATTTTTAAGAAGTTTATACAAAGGGTTTTGGGTATGCATATGCGTCATGACTATATCTCCTTGCAGTTTTCTCTGGCTACACTTCTATGTCTGGAATAATATCCTCATTTCCATGTTTCACAATGATATTGTATTTAACATGATTTTTTCATTTTGAGTAAAAAAATTAACCAATTTTTTTCTATTGGTCTCTGTAAACTTATTGGATACTTCTCAAGATACTTCTCAAACCACTTCAGTGTTGGTAGGATGGAAACCTCTCATCTGGCCTAGCACTTCAGAGGCTGAGGCAGGAGGGTTTCTATGGACTTGAAGCTAGCCTGTCACCCATAGTGAGTTCCAGAAAAGCCAGCCCGACTTTCTCAAGTATAGACTTTCCCACACATGAAATGGAGAACTCCAATGAGAATGACTCACAAATATAGATGTTTGCCAGTATGTGAACGGAAAAATGCCTTCTCCTCACCTTTCTCTCTCAAACTCAAATTCACAACCTCTTCTGTAATTATTATTGTTTGTTTTACAGACACACACACACACACAGAGAGAGAGAGAGAGAGAGAGAGAGAGAGAGAGAGAGAGAGAGAGAGAGAATCTGCTGAGTCCATTTTGTATTGTTCATATGTACTTGTGTTTAGGGTTGCCCACTTGGATTGGATAATCTATAGGAGGGCTCATCTCTGGAGGAGATGGATTGTTTCTCTCTAAGAAGCCCGTAGCCCTTCATCTTGGAGAGGTGTTTTCTGAGATCTTTCCCAGCCACCTGGTATAACAAACAATTATGCCCGTTTTTGTTTTTGTTTTTGTTTTTTGTCAACCATGTTACTGAGATTTCATGACTACAACTCTTGTCATTTCTAAGGACACATAATCTCACAGCAGATGTCCTGATCTTCTGGCTTTGCAATCTTTCTACCACTTCCTCTGCAGAGGAATTCCTGAGCCTTGGGTGCAGAGACTGTGTGATAGGTGTGTCAGGTGGTACTGGACTCTCCTCAGCCAGATGTTCTTTGCATTTTGACCAGTTGTTGGATTTCTGAAATTATATCTATCTAAACAATACATAAATGAACCTTTGATGAGGAGTGAGAGCTACATTCACCTGTGTATAAGGGTAAGAATAGAAATTGACAGTGCTTGGTTCTATTCCAGGGTCTTTGACACACTAGTCATAGATTCTTGGGTAGGTTTACAATAGCAGGTATTAAATCCCTCCTGTTGAGTGTGCCTTAAGTCCAACTGAAAAAGAGTTGGCTACTCCTAAGATACATATAAGTGGCACTATTGGACCAGTGGGGAATTTTTGCCAGGCCAGTCATTGTGGGTAACAGAACATCTGGGTTGCACACTACACAATGGAATTCTATTGTGGATACCAACAAGTGCTTGTTGACTGGAGCCTGATATAGCTGTCTCCTGAGAGGCTCTGCCAGTGCCCAACAAATACAGAGGTGGATGCTCGAAGCCAACCATTGGACTGAGCACAGGGTCCCCAGTGGAAGAGCTAGAGAAAGGACTGAAGGAGCTGAAGGGGTTTGCAGTGTGGGTGGACTTCACCAGGAAAGGGGGTGAAAGGATAATATAGAAGAGGGAAGAGGCTATAGAGATAACACTAAGGGTGCTTGAAAAAGCCACAGAGATGCATACTATTTTATGGTATATATATATATACTTATTTATGTAATAAATTATATAAGTGTATGTGTATGTATAATATTGTACCTCTTGGGGTGATAATACTTCTCCCAAGGGTAAAAGACTAACTCCAGTGTTATGTATAGGAAACCTCCCTTTCAGTTGTTGGTCACAGAAGTTCAGAGACTCTCAAAGTGACATGGAGCAATGCTATTGTTCTTAGGTTTCCTCTCAGTACTTGAAGGTAAGCCCCTGTTGCTGAAGACACACACTGCAGCAATTGGACTTGGAGGAATGAATCTGAAACGGATCTGGCAGCTTCGTCCTTGAGAACTGGAACTTGAAAGTTTTGTTGAAAGGACTGTTAAGTAAGTTACATATTTAAAAACGAACAGTTGAACATAGTCCTAGCCTATGGCTCAGAAATTACACTTACAATGAGAGTAATAATGTAGGTATATAAAAGGATTTAACCAGGGTTTTCATACAAACTTAACTATAATAGTAAAAAATAATGAAAGCAACTAAAACTTCATCTGCAGTTGACTATTGCACAACTGTGGTATTTTTCCAATTGAGTGATTTATATACTCAGTGTCATTGATGAATCTTAGACATATCATGCTAAGTGGATGAAGCCAGACATAAAGAAATATACATTGCATAACTCCATTGATAGTAATGCTCAAAAGATCAACCGAGGGCTAGAGGGGCAGAAATCAGAGCTGAATCTTATCTGAAAGAAGAGGAAATACCAAAAAAAGGAAACTGTTTGGGATGATAAAAAATTTGTTGTTGGTGTTGGTGTGAATGTAACATGAGCCCAGACATCTGACTAAAGTCATCAAAGTCCCACTTAAGTTCTCTCACTATGTAAAATAAAAATGAAAGAAAGAAAGAAAGAAATTATGAACTCTACTTTAAAAATATATGTCTACCTCTTTAGAGTCTCAGTGGCCCGTATTCCCTTCTGAGTGCTGCTCCTAGGCAGAACTTGCAGATCGAATCAACTAAGTCTGTCTGTATCAGTCAGGACCAGGTTCACTATTGTCTTCTTTACCCAGCTATTACGATACCAGTGGCTCGACACATTCAGAGACTCACAACTTTAGAACCCTGGTGTTTATTTTGAAGTGTCTGTCTGAGATCCCCAGGGCAGGATGCTGACAGGTGTACTATAGCACACCTTGTCTTCCAATGTACTTCCTGCATGAAGTGGGTAAGAGAAGAACCCTTGAAAAGAGATGGATAGAGCTTAAAGATTACTTTGGCAGATTCTAAAAGAATCTTATTTCCAAAAAGGGAAGAGTGTAGACTCATCGCTAAGTTTTTGTCTTCGAACACTTGGACTTCGAACACAGAGTATATTTTTCACTGAAAAATACACGGTCGTTTCCTATATTGGAAAAATGAAGTACAATTTTCTTTATTTTTCTTATCACCGCTGTCCCCTTTTAGGAGGGCTTTCAGTTAGAAATGTAGTTGTAGAACAGGGTCAAATCATCCTATTTGACCTTCTACTTTGTAGAATCAGTATCAGACTCATTTCTACAATCATTTCACAAAGAATTGTACATCTCAGAGGAGATGTTCAATAGAATACGTGGGTATGAATAAACATATGGGTGACTTGCCTTTTTCTGTGACTTAAAATTAATAGTATTGTTTTGAATCCTCGGGGTTAGGATTTTAGTCTCTTTAATTTTATATGGAGAATTTTCTTATGAACCCCTTTCCAAGACAGTTACTACCAGACTTACTACCAGTGTGAGGTAGCATGTGACAGAACCTTTGGAATTTGCTGTATGTGAATAAAATTTACTTACATTTCTATCTAGAGCATATTGATATTTTAGAAAGAAATGTAAGTAGAGCATTAGGCCATTGCATTAGAAGTACTACACAGTTGGATGTCATTGTTGTTAAATTTCAGAGGAAAAGATTCTGTAAACAAAATTTCTAAGTAGATCACGGTGATTCAAAAAAGCTGCTCTTTCTATTTATTCTTATTTCTACCATTACTATTTCTGCTATTTCAGTTTCTATTCCGTGTTCTCATTTGTCCCCACCCCTTAACTATTTCAGTGTCCTTGGTTTGATTTTCTTTCCAGGAAGACAGAGGGAATGCACTGAGATGGTATGACTTGTTTTTCTTTTGTAAAGCAAGTGCTTTGTTTTCTTTTGAGTAAAGATTGTGCTTGTGCTTGGAGAGAAACAAAGCCTTTGTAGTCAAAGGCAAAGACAGCACATTTAAGCACTTAATGCTTGCATCTTGATGATTTCATTATTGACTTCTATTAAGCTCTCTCTGGGCGAAGAACCAAACTCCCCCACAGCTCTACAAAGCTGCATTGCTGGATCTATTTGCTATTAAGTTTAAATCCTCATTTCTCCCCATGACACACTTATTGGCTTGAGATGGCTTCCTCCTGGTCCCATGGAGACATCTGCAGACAGTGTATTTATTGTCTAACCCTTTGTTCTCTTTACCCAACTAATAATACTTTACTATGCCTCTCTCTCTCTCTCTCCCTCCCTCCCTCCCTCCCTCCCTCTCCCTCCCTCCCTCCCTCCCTCCCTCTCCCTCCCTCCCTCCCTCCCTCCCTCTCTTTCTCTCTCTCTCCCTCCCTCTCTATCTCCCTCCCTCCCTCCCTCCCTCCCTCCCTCTCTCTCTCCCCCCCCCTCTCTTTCTCTCTCTCCCCACCCATGTCTGTCTCCTCCTGCCAATCACGTTCCCTTTCTCTCTCTCCCCACTCACCTTCTCTTGGCCCTGAAGTCCATTCTTGGAACTATATTCTTCTTGCAAGGTGAGCCCAACCATCCAGGAGTAAAGTAATGAGATTATGATTAAAAGTACACCCTGATAGTGGAGTATCCATCAACCTGTCATTGAAATCTTATCTCTAGCGCTGGTCTCATCAATCTGACCTTTCAATTACAATGCTCAGTTCATGACTCTAAGTATATAGAACTTAGGGATAGGGATGGAGTGTAGGATGCACAACTCTTTGTGTGGCTCCCATGCCACCTGGTGCAACTGGTTATCTCATTCAGGATCTGTATTTTCCTTTAACAGTACGTATTATTAGGAGTATATCCGATCATTTTTATCCAACTCTGACATAGAGAGAACTCTAGTGTTACAATGTGTCTACCATTTAGTATCATGGGATTCACACAATTCAACTTTATTGCCACACAGATGATAATCAAAGAGAATGAAGTAGGTCTCTTCCACATGGTGATTTAGAAATTAAGTTATCTGTTACTTTCTCTGCTACCTTCTAGGCCCTGAAGTTTTTGTACTCAGGTCGGAGACAGAAAATAAGTGATGGAACTGCTTCTCCAAGAACCCTCCCCTGTGCAGTACACACCACGTCTGTTCACAGTCACTGGAACTAGACCTGTGACCTGCTGACATAGAAGAAAGCTGAGAAATAATGTCACAGTGACTGTAGCTTTTTACTACCCATCACCGTGGAATGAACAACAAGCATCTTTTGGAAGCATCTAACCACAACCTCATTCTACAGTTCAAACCAATGTTGTAAATTATATAATGCCTATTTCACTTTTAATGTCAGGTTGTATGTTTATTAAACTTTAATTGATGTCCAACTTTTACCCTTTTTATGCACACATGGAATTGAATACCTTCTGGACTATGTGATCATACAACATGAGTTGATACAACCTGGCAGAGATCATTCTACACATTAACAGAGAACACAATTACAGGTTATAAACATCCCATTTGAAAGCAGATGACTCGATTAGGCATTGAGAGGTGGCAGTGCCTGACTTAAACTCAATAGAATGGCACACATTAAGAGTCATTCTGTGCATAAATAAAAGCATCAGCTGTTAAGCAGAAAATTCACCTGGAGCTTATTGACAGCCTTTCAAGTGGACTTGAGTCCTTTATTTATGAAGGAGAGTGCATACCACTTGAACATCTCAGGGACCAACTCCCTTGACTAAGGCAGAAAATAAAGTTATGGGACAATAACAGGCCATGTGTCAGCACCCAGTCCTAGCACTTGAGCACCATTGCTCAGGTAGTCTCTCTCTCTCTCTCTCTTTCTCTCTCTCTCTCTCTGTCTCTCTCTGTCTCTCTCTGTCTCTCTCTCTCTCTCTCTCTCTCTTTTGCTGCTGTTGTTGTTGTTGTTGGTTTTTGGGTTTTTTGTTTGTTTGTTTGTTTTTTGAGACAGGGTTTCTCTGTATAGCCCTGGCTGTCCTGGAACTCACTTTGTAGACCAGGCTGGCCTTGAACTCAGAAACCTGCCTGCCTCTGCATCTCGAGTGCTTTCTCTTCATTTTCATAACATTAGACAAGATGACATCTTAAGTTTCTTCCATTCTTTCAGTCATGTAGTTTTGCATGTTAATGGATATTTTTCCAAAATAAGAGCAAGGAGCGAAAAACACATACTTTTACAATGTAAGTATCATCTGAATTAAATGAAGTCACCTTCACAAAGGGTACCATACTCCTCTCCTTTGAAAGTAGTAAGAGAACCAGGAGGTATCATAAATTGAGAAACGTATTAATTAACAAGTTAGCTAGGACTGTGTACAAAACCAATCAGTCACTTCGCCAACTGTGTTTTTGTGTCTGTGCACTCCCAAGAAAGTAAATTTAATGTTAAAGAATGTGATTTTTGTCAGTGTAAACCGAACTCCAGGAGATTACAAATGAACAAATCAGTAAAATAGTTTAAAACTATTTGTTAATCCCACAAGAACCATTTTTGTGTGGCTGGTATTAGTGCTCAACTCATTGCAAAAACATGACCTAGTTGCAATTCTTTAAAAATTTGTCTTAATTTTGAGAATTGTTTTTTTAAATATTTTTTATTACGTATTTTCCTCAATGACATTTCCAATGCTATCCCAAAAGTCCCCCATACCCTCCCCCCCCACTCCCCTACCCACCCATTCCCACTTTTTGGCCCTGGCATTCCCCTGTACTGGGGCATATAAAGTTTGCGTGTCCAATGGGCCTCTCTTTCCAGTGATGGCCTACTAGTCCATCTTTTGATACATATGCAGCTAGAGTTAAGAGCTCCGGGGTACTGGTTAGTTCATAATGTTGTTGCACCTACAGGGTTGCAGATCTCTTTAGCTCCTTGGATACTTTCTCTAGCTCCTCCATTGGGGGCCCTGTGATCCATCCAATAGCTGACTGTGAGCATCCACTTCTGTGTTTGCTAGGCCCAGGCCTAGAGAATTGTATGCATGAATACAACGAAATATGACTATATCCACTGCTCTTTCCATTGTAGTCCCCCACACATGTGTGTGCCACTGGTCACACTCTCAAAAAATAAAGACTCTCCTTCCTCCAGCAGTTATCCTCAGTGTGGGGTGGAACCTAGAGACTATTTACAACTATGCTGGGATTTTCCATGGCTTGACCTGTTGCAGGTCTTGTGCAGGTAGCCACAGCTGCTGCGAGTTTATGAGGGTGACAGCCATGTCATGTCCGGGAAGGTACTATTTCACACCACTGCTTCTTATGCTCTTGGTCTAACAGTGTTTCTTCCTCCTCCTCCTCCTCCTCTGAGATGTTCCTTCCAAGAGCCTTGGTTTGAGAGTGTTAATAGCTGTCTTGTTGAGGGATGAGCACTGAGTCTCTTATTCTCAGCACTCTGACAAATTATACATCCCTCCGCTGAGTGTTGCCCATTGTTTAAAAAAAAAAAAAGCTTCCCTGACAAAGTTTGAGTGCAGTCTGGGTCTGTAATGTATATGCACAAATAGACTAGAGATAAGGAAACTGATTACTGAGAGAGAATAATAGTGTAGATGGTGGGACTACATGCAGCCTCCAGCTTTTAGATATTAGGCCAGAATTCTCTCCCAGTTCTACGCTAGAGTACTTACTGTACTCTAATCTCCATTCATAGATTGGACTAAAAGGAAAATCCCATGAGTGTCGCATACAGACCAGACTAATGTTGGGGTCAGAGTGCCATTCATTTTGAAATTAAATTGAGTGCCCTCTTAGCTCTGAGTTGTTCAGAGAAGAATCTAACATCAGCTCCTATTATTGACAGGAACAGTAGTTCTTAAAGCCAGTCACCCATTCTCAGAGGGCACACGCCACAGAGAAACTAAGGTTCAAATGGGAGCGAGGGGAGGTGGAGGCGTGGGGAGGATCCAGGGAGCAGTGGTGAGTACCTGTAATCTCCACCTTTGAAAGACAGAGGCAGGAGGATTGTGAGTTTGAGAAAAGTCTGGGCTACATTGCAATACCCTGTCTGAAAGAAAGAGTGAATGGAAAGAAGGAAGGGAAGGAGGAAAGAATAAAGGAAAGGGGAGGAAGAAAGAAGGGAAGGAGGGAGGGAGGAAGGAGGAAAGGAGAGAGGGAAGGAAGGAAGGAAGGAAGGAAGGAAGGAAGGAAGGAAGGAAGGAGGAAAGGAGAGAGGGAAGGAAGGAAGGAAGACACTAGGTGTTTTATTTTCTTTACTATGGGGATGATGACTAAAAGCCTCTCTGGCCTTGAAGAAGTTGACTGAACAGCTAACATCCCAGCACATCACCCTGAGCAGGAGCAGGGTTCTGAGTAGAACCAGGCAGAAGCATTTCCTGCACCTCTCTCGGCAAGTGTGTAAGACAAAGCACGAGGAATCAGACTGAAGGGGAAACAGGCAGTCTGCCAATGAGTGATGACCAGGCTGGTGCCTAGTACCTCATGACTATGGCTGAGAAGTATCATGAAGCATACCAGGGTGTTGAAAAATAAACGATTTGGATGTCAGGTTGGGTAATTTATTTAAATGTTATTGCTGCACGGTAACTCCCAGCGGAGTTTTTCCTCACACATTTTTAATATCAAATAACTCTGAACAGCCCATATACAAATTTCACGAAATGAAATAACTCATTTTTGCAGGGCAATCATAGATTTTCATTTGCTAGCAGCAGCTTCAGGGTAACAAGGTGTGGGTGAGTCTCACGCCATGCCTAGTGTCCCTCTCAGGTTGTTCGTGGGTAGAAGGACAGCCTAAGTGCTGGGAAGTTCAAAGACTTTTGTTCATCTGTGAAAGAAAAAAGGCACATAAAAAAGAAGGGAGAAGAGAAGAAAAACCACCTTTTGTTCTTTGGGACGCTATCAAAGTTACTGTCTTTGTGGGATAGGGAGCTCAGTGGGTAGCGCACCTGATGCACAGACGTGAGGACCAGTGTCTGGGTCCTCAGAACCCATACAAAGTTGGATGGACACACACTCACACACACGGGGTGGGGGAGAGAGAGAGAGAGAGAGAGAGAGAGAGAGAGAGAGAGAGAGAGAGAGAGAAAGAGACTTCTTTGTACAGATGTTGCCCCAATCAATACATAAATTTATGCTTCCAATTAAAGAATAATCATTATTTCCCCTTTTAATAGGATTTCCCTTTACATTATTATAGACCTTTAATTTCTGACTTATGCAAAGTGTATTTTTTTTAAGATATAACATACTCTTTACCAGTGTCCCAGTTCACATTTATTGTGAGCAACCTGTTTTAAAGACACTGGTAGAGAAAACTGCAATCCCCCAATATACACATGACATTATCTAATTCTCTAAAGCATAGCTTCCTGTAGTTCTTGGGGCCAGCATGCTGCCTTTCCTGCTGCCAGAGCTCCCTGTTGCCATCAGAGAGATAAAGGAAGTCAGGAAATGGGTCATTTTCTTAGACTCACATGTTCCTTCCACATACTGAGTAGACAGAAGGACAATCACAGTCATGCATCTCACACTCAGTTTACCCAAGGAACAAGCGACTGGTCAGGAATAAGATGGGGGTAGGGGTGGAAAGTGAAGGCTGGCTCTGAAATGATCCTCATACATCTTGTCTCTTGCTAGGAAGTTTACATACTGCACTTTACGCAATCTTTGTCAACTATATAACACCCACTTGATATTTATGTTATCATAGACATGGGCTGTTATAGAAGTTTAAATAGCTCATTGCTCAAGTTTGTCCCATTTTTATAAGGTAAGAAACTAGTTCAGACTTTACATGTTTTCAGATTTTACATGTTGTGGGATGTGGAGGGAGCAGGAGTGAGTGAAAGACAGATGAGCTCATTGTGGATACATATGATGAAGAAGTGGAAACTTCCAAAGGTATATGTCAAAGGCTTGGGTTGATTTGAATGGAGAGAAGATAGATAGATAGATAGATAGATATAGATAGATAGATAGATAGATAGATAGATAGATAGATAGATAGATAGATAGATAGATAGATGGATGGATGGATGGATGGATGGATAGGTAGGTAGATAGATAGGTAGATAGATAGATAGATAGACAGAGAGAGACGAGAGACTGTTTTGCTTTTTTGCTGAGAGAAATCTAAGGCTAAATTGCAATGTTGATTAATAAGCTATGAAACAGATCTGCTCAGTCTAGCCTCTGTAGGGATGGGGGGAGTGGTTGTCTCAGAAAATTTTGTCCCTCTGTATTCTATGACTAGAGTAGAAAAGCCATACCAAGTGTGTCACTGGTGATCTGGAGAGGGCAGTTCTCTAAGCATAAGACGAACCTTAACTTCTCTACGTGCCAGTATGCACACTATTCAGTAAGCACACACATCCCCAAAGAACCAAAGCTTCCGATCCGCCTGACCACTTCTGGACAGCTGTTCTGGAAATCTGTCTTTGACAGAAATCCGGACAAGAGTCAATGCAACTGCCCAGCATTCTCCTGAAGGCCCGAGCATAGCAGTGAGGATTTTATGCTAATAGCACCCATAATCCCATGCTAATTTATTTTATCAAATTAAAGCAAATGCTGCTCTCTGACCCCAGGGACCTCCATTCTCCTCTGGGTCCCTGTGGTAAGCTGGAATCCGTTTAGTGGAAGAGTTTGCCAAGAATATAAATTAATAAAACAGGATTAAAGGGAGACATGGTTATAACTGATTCCTTAATCCCAGGGAATAATTAATGATAGTGATTCATGATTTGGCTATACTCTCCTTCTATTTGAATAATAAATAGACTCAAAATAAACTTCTGATGGAAACCGTTGAGGCAGACATCTGGCCAGTGGTGCCTTTATTGCAAGGACTCAGTATTATGGTGGGTGCTCTGACACTTTCCTCCTGCCCTTTAGGCCCTGTCAGTTCATATTTTTGGGTCCATGAAAACCTTACTGTGCTTTTTATAACCACACTTAATTATTAAAAATACATTTTGAGATGCTGCTACCATCAAAACACAGCCTGTTCAACACTGCGCTCAGATTAGGCCTATAAAAAGAATTGGTAACAATGATCCAGAAGCTTTCAGAGAACTCAGATCCACCATTATTCTCAGCCACACGTTAGCAAGTGATGTTTAGTGGCTTCTGTACCAGTGCACTCTCCCTGGAACCAGGGAGGCAATGTTTACAAAAATATGTAGCCTTCTCCTTCATAGGATTCACATTCCAGTGTTGCTGAGGTGGTTCTGTTTATTTTCCCTTAACATAATTTAATTTGTGTGATCTATGTTAAAGAGGCTACAAATTAATTGAAATAGATTGTTTTCCTGATGACTGCTGTGTCTTCGGCTTGCCTCTGAATAGGCTTAACTGTATAAAGGTTACTTACTATTGTCCTGTCTCATGTCTACTCTCCAGGTGCCAATTAGCCCCTCTACTCTTACTGATTGTTTGTCAGCAATAAAGACATCCAAGGGAAAATGCACTTGAGAATTTGTGGTTTCTTATATGTGGCTCTGTGGCGCAATGGATAACGCATTGGACTTCTAGTGAAGAGAAAACACTGATTTTTTTTTTAATCATGTCTTCCTTCCTCCAACACAAACCAACTGTTCTTGGTACTCTTGAAGTCTTCACTCTACACTCTGGTTCAATAAGCAGAGGCTTCCACTGTAGATTTCTGTACTAATGCTTTACAAAATCTGTCCAAAGGCATCATCTTTACCCATGATAAATAATACAGCTACTTATTTACAGACATGATTAAAAAACATTCTTCCAGACTTGTAATCTAATGATAGTGGAAACATTACCACATGCTATGGATTTCGGTATATAAAGGTTTGAGAATGCCAGGGTACAAGCTGTGGTTGAGACTCCAGATGCCTGCCTCTCTGTGTAGGTTTTTGTATGGCCGCTACAAATGAACTGTTACATGTGGAATGCATTGAGTACTAGACGCTTTTCCATCCATGATGTAGTTTTCCAAAATGTTTACCAGATTATGAACATTTTAAGCAAAGTAATGGTGTCCTTCATTCTGCATGGAAGTTGCAGTCCTATGGACTTCAGTGTAGACTAAAATGATATCATCAGAAAACCACAACATTTTGCATGTTGCCTGAATGATGGATTCAGGTTACAGTGGCTTCTTTTCACCTATCAAAACGTCATCTAAGGTACCACACTACCTTTCCTTGTGTTCCAAGCTTGAGGCTCATGCTCTCCAAATGTCAATCGCTCTCTGTAAGTGTTGTGATAACCCACACACACACATTTCTACAGCACCTTCTGAAGTGCACAGCCACCATGGATATGCTTATAGCTACTGCATGTGGAAATTTGTAAAGAAGGGAATTCTAGTCTGAAAACTTTGACCAATGACTCAATGTTTGCAATGGTAGGACCCAAATGTGCTGCTGTTATTTCCAAGTTGGAAGCAAATGACATCCCAGGTATGGATGTAATGAACAGGGAAATGAGCCCCCTGATCGGGTAGGCATGTCAAATGATCAGGGTATAATGCATGTGAATGCATTTGTTTCTAAAGCAGGATATAGATGGTGCTATTTTTACAGACTTCCCAGGAAGAGCATGGGCTCTTCCTCAGGATAGTTTGTGTGGATGTTGCTCTGCTCCGCTGTGCATCTCTGAAGGACTCCCAGAGAGTCCTACTCACCTGGAGAGAGAATGGATACACAAAACACCTTTTAAAGATTCTTGTTCTTACAAACTCTTAAATTTTAATCACCTAACAGTTACTTAAGCAATGTGTGAAGGTAAGGAGTAGAGGGATAAGAATTCCCTGCCTAACTTTCACCAGTTAATCTGGCCCCTACCCTTGGACACAACACATGGGAAAGCTCAGAGCTGTTTCTGTGAAGTGTGGAGCCACACTTTTAACCATGTTTTGCCGAGGTCCCTATATATACTAATTTAATTTAAATTTGTTTTGTAAAATCTATTTTATAATATAATAGTTATTATTAATAAAGTTTTTATATAGTGAATAGAAAAAAATAACCGAATATTCAATGTTTCAGTCAGTGAGCAAGAAGACAATGTTATATCACTTTGGTATCATATCTTGCTATTCATCTCTAAGAAGCTTCAGTCTGTATTTGTTTTCCAAGGTGACACTTCTGAGGAATGTCAGCTCTCTGCATGAACCTTAAAGGTTGATTTTATTAAAATAAAGTGTTTTTTGGCCTCTATGCCCCCACATACCTTTAATGCCATTTGCTTAGCACTGGTCATCTAGTTATTCTCCATGCTGCATTATCTCACCCTGGCTTCCAACAACTAGTCATTGATAAGACCCCCAAACGCAAGCCTTCTCCAGCACTGAAGAGGAAAAAAGGAGGGCATTGATTATTTTAAATTTACTTCTCACAATTATATAGCATAAAACGCACCTTAAAAACATACCATGCTCTCTTTGATAAAATACCCACTGCACTGCTAGAATGCAATATTTCTGTTGTGTGTGTATATATGTGTATGTGTGTGCCCCTGTGTGTGCATCTTTGTGTGGAGGTCGAATGTCAACCCCAGGTATCACTCCCCAGCCTTGTTCACATTATTTTTATGAAAATGGGTCTCTCATCAGCCTAGAACTCATCAATTTGGATAGACCATCAGATTAGGAGTTCCTGGAACATCCATCTCTAGAGTCCCAGTGTGTAGATTATAAGCACAAATTGTTGGGGGTGTGTCTCCCTAGTTGTTTGAAATTCCAACTCAAGTACTCATGCATGTATTGTGAGCCATTAACTAATTTCCTATCCCTAGGATGTGATGTTTCTCCACCTCTCTTGTCTATCCACTACCAGCAATGAGACTGATACATACACATGACTAAAAGAGGGATGTATGTATTCATGGCATGCCTATTATTATCTAGTGTGGTAGTCTAAATACTGGCCACAAATAGTTCAAGATCCTATCCCTAGAATAAAGGAATTTTTACATATACCAATAATTTATGGTTCTAGAAATGTAATTCAAAATTACCCATGTGGGGCTCAGAAGGTGATCTCGAGTGTTTTTGTAAGAAAGATAAGATGAGACTTGCCAGAGAAGAAGAGGAGGCACTATGGCCATAGAAGCAAAATTCAGATGATGTAGCCACAAAGAAATTCTAAAGGTCACTGGTAAGAACAAGTTACCCTCAGACCTTCTGTAAACTGCCTGTATTCACTGACACTTTGACTTCATCCCCAGGGAACCTGATTTTAAATTTCTGTCCTCCAGGACTAAGCAGAAATTAACTTCTGTTAGTTTGCACCACCAGTTTGTCTTAACTTAGTACAATAGCTTTGGGCAATATTTCTACTAGGATATAAACTGTACTTACTTTTTTTCTTTCTTTTTCTTTTTCTTTTACTTTTTTTTTTGACTTTGGGTAAGCTAGCACAACGTTTGGAATTATTCTCTGAAACCATAGGCAATTAGGTTTGAAATCCTTTGTAGGATACGGGCACAATCATTTCTGACAATGTGCCACACATGATAGTGCCTGTATCCTACAAAGCTGCAAAGATGCTGTTTAGGAGGTGGGAAGACACAGGGAAAATGATGTCTTCTCTCCTCTGACTCTATAGACTGGAAACTGTGGTGCAGCTACAACACAGATGATCCAGGTTGTTGTTAAAGCTCCATATGCAGGAAATACCAACAGTATGAGGTGAGTAACTGGAGGTCCCGATCCTCAGACTCATCCTCTTGCAAATGTGGGTACCACCAGAAGTCAGCTCGTAGAATGTGTGCAATACTGTAAAATAAATTTCCACCAGAGTGGGTCACTTGCTAAATCACAATTGTGGAGGAATTTCCAGGCATAAGATCTTACTTAGCAGTCCTCTAAGCATGAAGCCTGGGGCTCATTGTACCAAGCTCAACCCAACCTGCAGACAAAGGTTATACATTATACTAAAGGGAGTGAGAGGGATCAGATCACAGAATCTGTGTGCAGTACACCTTGGAGGGAAGCACCAATCGTATTGCCTGACTCCAGTATTCTACCACCACCTCCTTTCCTCGCCTCCTTCCAACACATGCAGGCACACACACACACACACACACACACACACACACATGATTCGAAGCAGTTGAATTTCTCAGTGATTAGTCTAAAGGAAAATTGTGAAGGAATGTCTTTCACACACCTAACATGTTAGCTAATGTTGACATCCCTACCATGTTAGCTAATGTTGCTTTTAAATTAGTTTAAAGAAACCTTGGGAGTGCTCCTGGAGATTCAAAACAACATATATGTAATCAACAATTCCATCAACTAAGAAAAACATTGCAGCACTCACATACCCATTTATAGAAGCCAATAGGGTCTTCTGGTGTGTGAAAACTGCCTACTGACAGTCCCCCAGTCAGTTCCAGATACATCCTGTGTATCTTTCAAACTGCCAAACACAGGAAGTAACCACTCAGTAAATTTTTTTTATTTTATACACTCAAAAAGAAATGGCTGTGAGTATCTTTAACCTGGGAGATAAGACTGATCATTCGGCTGACTCTCTCTCTTGGAAGGGAGCCAGAGCAATAATGGCTATCTGAGAATCTTCAAAGATTTAATCTCAGAGATGAGTTCTTTGCAGGGCCCAATTTCTTTTGCTTTGCCAAGCTGTCTCTTCTTTGAAATGGCCTTTAATGTAAAGTCACCTGACAGAGGTGTACACCCTCAGAAAGCCAAGTTATAGAACTGAGTTTCCTGGTGCTGAGCTGTGCCCCTGGATAAGACTACATGCTGCTTAGACTCCAGAGGTTGGCTTTCAGAACCACCGCAGTCAAGGGCAGACTCTGCTCACAGGCTATGCTATAAAACACACAGGTACACACCGTGGAAGACATGGGGAAGGGCAGGAGGCACCAATGGGACAAGAAATACTGATCTGCAATTCCAGTTCCAGGAAGGTGTCATTAATTCACAAACTGCTCATTCACAACCTACGTGTTCTGAGTATATCACATATGCAGGCCCTGTTCCCCATGCTAAGACACAAGGAAACAAGGCCTTTCCATTCCACAGACCAACATTCTAAAGAGAGCAACATCCAACAGGCAAAACATAAACAAAACAAATAAGACCATACTCCATGTTGATAAGTATTATAAGTCAATAAGACATAAAGAAATCCAACACAGTAATGGAGGGAACCAGACTTAAGTGACTTCTTCTATCTGATTTACTAGTGTGAGGTGACAGTTCTAGTATGACAGAACCTGTGTGTCACATGAACATTCATGTGCATAATATCTTTCTATTCACCATGTCATATCCCCTGGGACAGTGTAATGTAACTGGGTGGCCACTGAGCTTTAGATAACAAGAAGAGAAAGAGAATCACAGAACTTCTACCCCGGAGTCTGTGGAACTGTCCTCCTCACAATAGGTGCCATGATTTCATCTTAGATCTGCTGGAGAAAGCTTATTCTTAGTGTTGAGCTCTGGCCTTCACACACATACATACCACACACACACACACACACACACACACACACACACACACACACACACAAAACATAGAAATGAATAACAATAAAAACTCCCCTACAAAACAAAAACAAACACATAGAGTCCTAGAGGATAGTCAGTCCAATTGGAGTCTAGGCAGCGGAGGAGAGCATCTAAAGATGCTAAGAAACCTAACATACATGGACTCTATGGGCATTAGTGAGGATGGTGAGAAATCCCTCTTCATGATTCCCTCTTCTAACTGTGCATGCCATGTGCTTCTCAAGAAAAAGAGATTTTACTTCTTTGGCTGGATGTTGTCATTATCACAAACAAGTCCTGAAATGTTCTTTTAACTGCCACCATTGTTCAAGAAAAACATTACTGAAAGTGTTTCAGCCTACAGTAGTTACAGCAATTCCTCACACCACTTAACATTTTATTTATACTAATGAAAAAGCACTCAAATTCATTTGTATAGGCTGCTTTTCTAAGGGACCAAGAATAACAAATATGTGCTTTGAATATAAGAAAATGACTTATTTCATTATTCTGTGAACTGTTGTTCCTGATAACAGGGATTTAAAATGCAGACTGAAGTTTCTCTTAATGTGCTACAAGAGTCACAATTGATATAGTTTTTCTCAACTAATGAATGCCTTTCACGATTATTATCTACTCAATTTGCAAGGAATGAACAATTAAAATTGTAATGTTTTTTTCTTTTCAGGCTAACATTAATATGGAAAGCTCTTTCTTCTTCTAACCTTAACAAGAGCCCGAAAATCAGACCTTCAGGAAATAAGTTCTCTTGTTACCTTGTCTGTTCATTGCTTCCATTTGCCAAAAGCTCAATCCTAGGTGAACTTAATTATCTACATTATTTGACTCTATATCCAGGACGCCATATGCTGCTGGAAAATATATGTCCTATAGACTGGAAATACTTTCGAATCTTCAGCAGTTTTCAGAGATTCTAAAATAACCTCCAAACCAATTTTCTAGACTGCAATAAACCTGTGTGATCATGTTCAACCTTTATACATTTCTGCCTCCACAGACCTCCCTTCCACCCTGGCTCATAATAGAGATGGTATAATCGCAGTCACCAGATCTCTACATGGTCTCCTATGGTTTCTTTGGTTTTTTTTTTCCTATTTGCTTTTAATTAAACTGGAAGAAGCACACACCCACACACATACACACACACTTTTTTTCATTGTCAAAAGTCACATTTCCTACGTTTGACCTGTGATTACCTTCTCTCTGCCTCCCTGAGAATTTAGTTCATTTAGTCTCACAGCTGGAGAGGTGAACTCCAACTAGATTGTGAACTCTTATTGCATAGCTCTTGAACACTGGGTATTATAGGGCAAGTTCATCACTGCTGGCTCCCAGTCCTGCCCTTAGGATCAATGAACAAATCTTGATACTTGTGCCTCTAGCTTTCCCAGGAAGTTAGCTCCACATGTTCTAATCCTTTTGTGTGGCTGACCTCTTATGAAAGCATATATCTGAAACAATCCTCAAAAGCTTGTGTGTTGATGACATGGTTCCCAATACAGCAGGGTTCAGATGCCAGTTTTGAGTGATGGTTGGGTCATGAGTCCCTACTTTTGTCCATATATGAGTCCATCTCTGGACTCATAAATTAGAGGGACTTTGTTATAAGAACTCCTTTTCTCTTTGCTGCCTCCTTTCATGCTGTAAGGAGCATCTTCTACCCAGCATGTGTCTCCATCATGATGAGCTGCCCTGTCATGGACCTAAAAGCACTGGAGTCACGAATCAAGAACTGAATGTTCTGAACTAAACTTTCCTTCCTTAAAATTGATTTCTCTCAGGCTTCCACGCACAGTAACAGAAAAAGTCACTAATACACCTCATATGGACTCTCTAGCCAACATTTGTTCACTACTGAGCATTTCATGTGTAAAGTGAAACAGGGATATCATTAGTAATAGTGTTTTTGTTTATGTCTCACACTGGTAACAACTGTGTCTTATTTGTAGGAGGCAAGAAAACTCAAATTTCTAGCTTCTATCATGGGAAAGTCAGAGAGCAACCATAATAAGAATTCCCCAAAGGTAGATGATATCAAGGGTTCTGGGAAGAGAGAAAACAATGGCAAATGTTTATTATTTATTTGTTCTTTGTGGAAGAGTGACTTCTAGGATTTAGCATGTGTTTTGTTGTGATGTGTAGTACCTAATTAAAAAAAATTATCGGAAGAGACCAGCTCCAGTAGATAGACAGGGCCCTCAGTGGAGGGATGGGATCATCAACCTACCTTCAAAATTTTTGACTCAGAATCGTTCCTGACTAACAGAAACACAGGAACAGAGATAGAAGGAAAGGCCATCTAGTGCCTAGCCCAACTTCGGTGTCCTCCCATGGGTGGGCACCAAACCCTGACACTATTAGTAATGTCATGTTGTGCTTGCAGACAGGAGCCTAGCATGGCTGTCCTCTGAGAAACTCTGCTAGATGCCGACTGAGACAGATTCAGGTAATTCTAGCCAACCATTGGATTAAGGCTGGGACACCCTATGGAAGAGTTAGGAGAAGGATTGGAGGAGCTGAAGGGGATAGCCACACCATAGATAGACCAACAGTTTCAACTAACCCAAACCCCTGGGAGGTCCCAGAGACTAAGCCACCAACCATAGAGCATATATGAGATGATCCGTGGTCCCCAGCACATATGTAGCAGAGGACTGCCTAGTCTGACCTCAGTTGGAGAGGCCTAATTCTGTAAAGAGTAGATGCCTCAGGAAAGAGGAGTACAGGGGGGTAAGCTGGGGATGGATGAGTGGGTGAGGGGGTGGGCAGGTGGGGATAGAAACCACCACACTGTCTCAGAGGCAAAGAGGGAACTGGGAAGGGGGCAGCATTTGGAATGTAAATACATGAAATGATGAAAAACTATCAAAATATTTCTTTTGTGTGGCAATTGAGTTTGGGGTGGCCAGAGGACAATCTAAACAAGATGGTTTCTGCCCTCTACCACACAAGCTCTCAAGACTCAAATTCATTAGGTCAGGCAGCAAGCACTCTCAGCCCTTGATCTATCTTCCTGACTTAATAATTTAGACTCATTATATTTATTTTTATTGTTATTATTATTATTGTTGTTGTCATTGTTATTATTTTCGTGATGTAGATAATAGTACTTAGGCAATCAAAACTTTGCATTTTTCAGGGTCACATGGCCAAAGTAACTTCTACTTCTTTTATGAGACTTGATAATCCCCACTTCAGAGAATCCTCTAGGCAGGTTTCTTCTGTATCTTTCAGCATCATCTATTATAATGCTGAGTTGCTTTGGGATGACCTGCTCCTTGGAAACACAGCCTGTGCCTCATGACCAGTGCCTAGTACTTCATAGATTCCACAGAAAAGTGTTGATTGGTGGTATTTGTGGATGTGGAGTAAACTAATCAATAGATATTAAAATAGATGTTAAATTCTCGGCTGCATTCTCTCACTCAGAAAAGGTTCATTTTCCTTACTGTTTTTTTTTTTGGGGGGGGTTGTTAAACATCTACATTTATTACCAGCTCCATTTCACTAAAGTTGTCTAGAGATGCCACAAGGTGACAGGTATCATTGTTGTGGAAGAATACAAGTAGAAGATAGTTTTTTTTTTTGAATTGTAGATAAATATTGGTGGAGATATTTTGCTTATTGAGTGCCTATTGCCATTATGATCACAATAGATCTAGGTTTGTTTTTATTACAAAGGAAACCTACAGGGTGTAGATAGCTTATCAACACCTAATAAAGAGTAGTGTAAGGCTAAGAAGTCACAGTTTTCAGATCTCAGCCTATAATTATTACTCTGACTACCCTTCTAATCTCCTCTGAATGAGAGATTAAATATTTTCCAATATTTCATCTAAATATGTGGTAGCACATATTATTTAGCTACAGGAGGACATTACCACAGCAGGACAGAGCCCTTAATTAGTACAGAAAGTGTCCATGTGTCTCAGGAATCATGTTTCTCAAGCCAGTGTTCCACCTGTGACACCACTGAATACGTGTGAACACAGAGCTAACTCTGTGCTGACTACCTTTTAAAAATGTAGCCTTTCACACTTGCTCCTTGAAGTTTCTGCTGTTTTGCTGGATTAACCTGGCCAAGAGTGCTTGCTGCCTTCCTTAATGAAGTAACTATGAATCTCTGCAGGTGCATGCCTATCAAAAAGACCAGCTAATACAAATACAATTACAGTATCTGAGGACAGGATTCTTGTCATCATACAAAAAGGTAAATTTAAGAATCTATCTCTATGTATAAACACATGTGTGTGTGTGTGTGGGCACACACACACAAACACACACACACACACACACACACACACACACAGAGAGAGAGAGAGAGAGAGAGAGAGAGAGAGAGAGAGAGAGAGAGAGAGAGAGAAAGAGAACCAGCTCTCAAAGGTTGCATTTGACCCCTTTATCATGTTGAATGCTTCTGAAGAGAATGCTGAATTTATTTTAATGTTTTTTAAAGATTGTATTTTCAGGAGTTGGAGAGATTGCTCAGTGGTGAAGGACAATTGCTGCTCTTGCAGAGGATCAGGATTTGGTTCCTAGCATATACACAGTGGCTCACAATTTGCAACTTCAATTCCAGGGAATCCAGTGCCCTCTTTTGACCTCCAGGAGCACCAATAGCAGGTGTAGTACACAGATATACATACTATATAAATACATAAATAAATGAATGAATAAATCTTTAAAAAATAGAATCTATCTCTAGAGAAGTTAAAAGACCTATTTGCTCGCTGTCTCTCTCTCTCAATATCTCTCTCTCTCTCTCTCTCTCTCTCTCTCTCTCTCTCTCTCTCTCTCTCTCTCTCTCCCCTGTGTGTGTGTGTGTGTGTGTGTGTGTCTATTCCCTCATGACTCTGCAGCTTTTGACTGCTTTCCATCAATAGGATTGTCTGTTATGTCTCTCTGACCATAACTCAAGGAAAAATTCAAGAGTACTGATGTGTCTTCTTTGTTTTTGAAAATGAATGGGAATTTTTTTTTTCAAATAAAACTGTATCTTAAGCATGAACCCATCTGAGGTGATTTACAAAATCCTGATTTTGATTGTAATATTACCAAAATGTCTGCAATGATGCGATGCTTGTTAAGTCCTCTATATGCAGGTGATGACATTGGAACTAGGAGAGTGTCTCTAACACACATTGCTAGCGAGAAAAAGAACATTATCAGAGCCTGTGCCCATCAGCTTCCAGCATCTGCTTCTCTTGGGAAGTCAGGTAGTTTTGGGAGAGAGAGAGAGAGAGAGAGAGAGAGAGAGAGAGAGAGAGAGAGAGAGAGAGAGAGAGAGAGAGAGAGAATGAAAAATGAGCAAGACCAAAGCTAAGAGCCAAATGGGAGAAGAAATAGAGTCCTGGGGTTTTAGAAGAGTACTTAAATCCTGTAGTTAAAAGGAAAAGGAGATGGAGAAGTAATTTCACAGAGTTGTAGCAAAGAGAAAGCAGTTTATAGATCTCTTCACTTGAGAACTTGTAGAGTTGTTAGTAAATTTTATTGTTTTAATTTGAGAATGAATCAGCATTGCCTAGGGCAGCACAGCTGTCACCATCAGGGAGAGAATAACACAAGATCAGATTCAACGAAGAATTTTGGAAGAAGACAATTTAATTCATTCTCTCTCCCTTCCACTTCCTTTATCATAACACAGTTTCGGAATGGGGAAAAATAGTGACTATAACAGTCATTCTGTTATGTGCCAATATGACTATGCTAAGCAGATGATGGGATAACTGGTCAACCATTACTTCTGGGTGTGTCTGTGGGAGCCACTTTAGATATGATTGGCACTGAGGTTAGATGTGGCAGTCAACAGATGGAGTAGAGTGAATGGGAGCTGTGCAATGCTTCAAGAGATGGATAGAACAAAAGATAGAGGCCAGGTGAATTTGCTGTCTGCTTGAGATGATTCTGGGTCTCTGTTATTTACCTGTTTGTTTGTTTGGTTGTTTGTTTGTTTGTTTATTCGAGACAGGGTTTCTCTGTATAGCCCTGGCTGTCCTGAAACTCACTCGGTAGACTAGGCTGGCCTCGAACTCAGAAATCCACCTGCCTCTGCCTCTGCCTCTGCCTCCCGAGTGCTGGGATTAAAGGCGTGTGCCACCACACCCAGCTTGGGTCTCTGTTCTTAATATTTGGATTATACTATCAGGTTTCCTAATCTTTCAAATTTCAGATCACATGGTGTAGGGCTTCTTAGCCACTGTAATCATGTAAGCCAATCCTTCCCTTCATATACATTTACTTATTTACCTATAGATTTAGATGTATGCATATACAATGTGTATAAGCAGAGTTTTACATGTATACATCACACATGCACACACACACACACACACACACACACACACACACAAACAAGTTCCTGTGCTACTTACTTAGGTGATAGCTCAATGTAGAAAAATGTAAATAAATGTAAAGAATAAATCATTGCACTTCATTTTCTTCTGTGATCTCATCTTATTAGTAATTTCTATTTGGTAGATGATTTGCTGAATTTAACATAATCTCATGTTTAATTTCTGATGCTATACAGAACACGTATTTTAAAAATAAATGTGGGTCTGTGGTTGATATTGCTTTGATTTTTGTAGTAGTGATCTTGGAGACTGAACCTAGGGCCCTTTTCTATGCTATGCCAGCAATCAATCACTGAAACACATCTGAATCTGTCTTTAAATTTTTATTATGAGACAAAAGTGTCTCACTAAGGTGGTTAGACTGATCTTGTGATCAATCAAGACTCCAATGTCCAGGCCTTCAAATTATTATTAATCTGAAGTTCAAGCTTACTATGATGTTTTCTAATTCATCTGGTAAAGTCTTTCTTATATCCATTTCTAAATCAGCAGTATGACCATTTTAATATGGTTAAGAATAATTATTGTAATTTTTGTACCTTCTAAATGATTGTGCCAGAGTCTCTGGCTATGCATCTGTACTTACTGTCATTGCCACGAAAAGCCTAGAAGTTTTCAACAGAACAGAGTGGGAGAAAGATAAAACAGAGGAATAAACTGCTGGTACTGGTGATGTCATCCATGCAGTTGCAATGTCCATGGGCACATGCTGAGGACAGGTCTGATCTCATGAAATTACCAGTGCGTGAGCCCTGCATGAGAGCAAGGGCCTCTCTAGCAAAAACTGCTGTCAAGCAGTGATTCTTACATATGCCTTTAAAGAAAAACCAATACCAGGTGAGGTTAAGGATCTCAGCCCAAACCTTGGATGGAGACGAAGACTGAGCTGTGGAGAAGACAGATGGACAGGGACAAGCACCAGGTGTAATGATGCCGTTGAGGCGGGAATACTTAACTTACATTCAGATGCAGAAGGAAATGTTCAGTTATTCAAGAAAAGCCAAAATTTTAATTCATAAGAAACTAAATACAAACGTATTTGACACAACAAATATGCTAGAAATCAGTCAATTATGATTTTTAAAAATGATACAACTTTTAAAATTAAGTTGACAAAGCTTAATAAGGTAGTTTGTAGTGCTGGCAAGAACATGGGGCTAAGTTGTGTGCTACATGTAGGAGCTGATTTTGTACCATTACGTCATCAATTGTCAATTGTGCATAAGTTCAGTTTACATTATTTTTTGTAAAAGAATATACAACATGACTTAAAGTGATGAAATAAAAATAAACATCGTACAAGCTCAGAGCAGTTGCATCTGGATGAGTAGATGTTAGGTCAATCTTAGGAGTTGCATTTTAGTGAGTGGATAGTTCATGGGGAAATTCTCCAGAAAAACAACCAAATACAGCAGAGGCTTTCCTTGTTCCCTCTTGTGTTTAAGAGCCCCACCCTTCTTCTGGGGAGCAGTTTACCCTCTTGTTATTGTATCATGTCTGTCCCATAAATTTCTAACAATTTATTCTTTCTATCACTGATAGAAATTTGAGCTGTTTTTCCCATGTGTCTTTCTGGTAAGCATGAATATGTATATCATGTAATGTCTGAATTTGGAGTACATTTACTGGATTGCAGGCATATACCCACTTAGCTTCCCTGGCTGCTTCCAAACCATTCTACAAAGTGATCAAGCAGCTACACACTCTATCAGAGAAGGAGACTGCTAGCTGCTCTGCATTTCCATTGACTTCAGTTTTGTCAGTGTTTGTATTTCTTTTCTCTGGTGAAGCTATTCCGATTTGTAGATATTTAATTCATTATGATCCTTAACTTGCACTTTTTATCAGTATCTAGGATGTTTCTGTTTTATATTAGTCACTTCCAAGGTTGTGTGTACTATATCTCACCTGGGATGTATCTCTCTATTGATCCACACTGAAGGTTAATACCATAGTTATATCTTTTGTTGTCCTTAGAATCTATGAACAAAAGCAACTTGGACAGGAAAGGCTTTGTTTTAGCTTAAAGTTTATAGTGCATCAGGGATAAAAGTCAGGACAGAAACTCAAGATGGAAACCTAACAGGAGAAACTGAAGCAGAGACCTTGGAGGAAGGTTGATTACTAGCTTGTTCACCCTGGCTCCCTTATACAATTCTGTACCACCTGCCCATGGAAGGTGCCATCCACAGAAGGCTGGTCTAGCCCACACCAATCATTAACTAAAGAAATGATCCCCAGACTTGCCTACAGGCCAATCTGATGGGGGCATTTCCTCAAGTTGAAAAAAAATAATCAGTATAAGTAATATTTTTTATGGAGACTTCCAAATTGTCAGTCACTATTTATCAAGCTTTGTCACCTCACTGCCATAACTGTTAGGGTCTCCATTCACATTCTCATTTGTTTTGTTTTGTTTTGTTTTGTTTTGTTTTGTTTTGTTTTGTTTTGTTTTGTTTTGTTTTGTTTGTTTGTTTGTTTGTTAGCATCTCCATTGGATTATGGGTCACAGTCCAGAGGAAAAAAAAACAGTTAAAACTTTCAACATTAATTGTCTATGGTGCCTGACTCAATCCTCAATGCATTAAAGATTCTAAATTTTGAGTTTTGTATTCTCAGTTGGAAGAAATTGCCACGATATCTACACAACTCTTGATTTTCTTTAAGAATCAGCACACTCTCTTGTCTAACTTTTCCACCCTCTGCTCCTGGAAACTCTCCAAAGGGAAAAACTGCCCATGTAGTGTTGGGCTCACCTCACTATGTTTAGCTTCTTTCTGAAGACTTTCTTCCTTCAGTCCCAAATACTTCAGAAGTTTGCCTATACACTCCTGCATATATGTTTTGTAATTCTTCCAATTTTTTTCCAAAATTGTTTCAATGGAAATATGGCCTCTTCAAGCTATTGTAGAGGAGGCAGAGATTTCATATTAAAATTATTTTTAAATGGTTCTCATATTAACTGAGGCACACAATATATCCTTTGAGAAAAAGAATCATCTTGAGTCCAAATTACGATAGTAAGAGTCACTGGATAATGGGAAATAAAGTTCACAGGGACACTTGAATGCAGTAAGAAAAACAAAACCAAAACCAAAAAGCCTCCATGGGGATCTTCTTCTTTATGAAGTTCCCCCAAAATAGCCCGCATTGTGGAAGAGGCGTTGGAGACTTCTGTTTGATGAAGAGGGACTTGAAATCACTTTATAAGGCCTAGGAAGCAAGTGAATACAACAAAGAGTACCTTTGTCAGATATTTAATGTTCCAGGTTCAAGTCGCAATAAGTGTACAATGAAGATGGTTGCTTTGTCCTGGTCCTGTTGGATGCTAAACCAACTTTGGCCTGACTGTTGTGTGGTAGGAAGACATTTTGTTAAATGAGTCTTTGTCTTAAGGGTAAAGTCTGTGAAATGCCTTCCAATGCAGTGCTAGATTTTGAGCTAAACAAAGTTTCTCTCTTTGATTTGGACAACTCAAAAGATGGAGCAGGGCTAGGAAGGTTGCTCAGTGACTGAATCATGAGGACTGTAGTTCAGATCACCAGCACCCACACAAAACCCCAACAAGTAAGACTTCCTGGTTGCAGTCTCTCAACCCTGGAGCTCCAAAGACAGAGACCTGATCCCCAGGGCAAGTCAGATACTCTGGGCTCTGCAAGAGAACTTGTCTCAGCGTAACAAAGGGAAGAGGGGAACACACAGCATCAATTTCTTGCCTTGTACTTCTGCATGCATGTGTGTAAGTGCACACACACATACACACAAATACACACAAACAATACACAAAACAAAGAGGACAAAAAAGAAGGGGGTGAAAAACCATCACAGCGTGGGCATCTACAAATCACTATGTCTCCTCTTACATCAGCAGACTATGTCCATTAAAACCATAGAGCCCCTAGGACCACAGAAATTCATGGGCACTGAGAAATCTTGCAGCTTGAGACTACTTTGTGCATGGATGACTGGAGTCCAGTTGACAGGGAGATGGAACCCGTTCTCTGTTATCTGCTAATGGCAGACAGGAAAGCCAGTCCATGTGGTCTTTACAGCTCTGAATTACTCCTGATCAATAAGGGGAAGTTTTAGAATCCTTCTAACTGAATATTAGAACAAAAGCATTGCAAAAACCAAGGGGAACAAAGATATTTTTAGTAATATGTATCAGACACATCATTGTAATTCCCCTCCACTACTAAGATATGTACATAGAAATGCAAGCAAAGTCTTTAATTTTTTAAAAATCTTTTTTTCCCACAAAATATCTAATTTACTCCACTTTTAAGTATTTAGAAGGTGGGCTCACATACTTCTGACCATCACTCCATGTCTTTCTTTCAAGGTCCAGAGGAGCGCACACAGTCATCATCATCCTCGCTGCTGTTGATACCTAGTGCACACCACCAGGCACTTTTGTTTGCATGGTAATGTTGACTCCTCCTCACATTAACCTCTGAAATGAGTTCTAGCATGGCACCCACTTTACTGAGTTTATTGTGTTTTTAAAAGGCTTAGTTACTTAGGATTACAGACCAGTGGGTGAAAAGAATAGAATTCCAAAGAATGGGAAAACCCTGCCATGTTAATATACTTCTGCCATCTTAATGTTTGTGAACCATTAGCATACATTCTCTTGGTTTATGTTGCTGTCTATGTTACTAATATCTTAGCCCTCCTGGTCTTCATGTTACATACTTTCTAACCCTAGAATTCAGGAGACTGAGGAGAAGAAATCACAAATTTGAGGCTGTCCTAGGGTTACATAGATCATCAAAAATAAGATATATGATTTAAAAAAATAGTACATAAAAACTTCTTGATAATTCCTGAATGTTCATTTTCCCCAAACCATCATGTGCAATCAGTGCACAAGACTCACTCCACATCTGCAAATCCTGTCGCATCTATTTTTGCCCTGGGTCATATTTTAATTAACTCTTTTCGAAGCTGTTTCATAATCTGCCGAGTGTCCATTAATCTATTCCACACATTGCTTGATTAATTTTCTAATGGGCCATTATGATCGTGTCACTCTCTACTCAAAACCCTTCACTGGTGTCTGTGATGTAACAGATACATAGCCAATTAACTGAACCACACACGCTAAGCCCTTTTCATAGTATGAATTAGCCCACTTTACATTATTTTTTATTATAAAAGAAAACATGAATGCATAGAGCAACATAAACAAAATATTATACTTATTGGTTCTAATAAACCAACATGTTTTGCTAATGAAATAAAAATTTGAGGGCTGTAGCTATAGGTCAGTAGCAGAGAACTTGCCTAACGAAAGTGGACTCTAGGTTTGATCCTAAGCATCACGTTAAACAAGCAAGCAAGCAAACAAGCAAACAAGCAAACAAACAAACTAAAACATAACAAGTATCCCTGACATTGCAGGAGTTTAGTCCATAGACTCCATTTCACTCTCATCTATCCTGCTACAGATATAGTGCTATAGGTTCAAATTGTATCACAATTTATTCTGAACACTTTTCAAACCTTTATTACCTAATTAGGTATTTTGAGACTCTATAAATTTTAGATTTTCATTTCAAAATGGAACCTATAGAGTCTTGACATTAATGGGTTCCTTTTCTATGCTTTTTACTTGCAATTTATGTGTTAGAGAGCACAGAGTATGACCTGACGGTATTTCCTTGTCTACAGTTAGCTTACTGCATCTGCACAGTGACATTTGTGGTCATACAGATTTTGGTATTTCTTGTTGAATCCATAGACTAGATTATTAATTACTTTTCTGTTTCTGTGATAAGACATCATAAGCAAAGCAGCTTATTGAAGGAGGGGTTTATTTGGGCTCATGGTTCCAGAAGGATATGTGCCCATCAGTATCACTGAAGAGAAGAGTGGCAGAAGGCAAGCATGGTGACTAGAACAGCAAGCTAAGAGTTTACAACTTCAAGCACAAGCCTGAATAGAGAAAGTTGGTATTGGGAAAACCTAAAAGACCATGCCCCAAGTCTATACTTTCTCCAGCAAGACCACACCTCCTACAAAACACTTACCTACAGCACCACCAACAGGAGACCAAGTATTGGGATACTCAGGACTGTGCCAGACTCAAACCACCACCTAGATAAACTCAGGAATATCTACATGGCTATATGATAATATTTAGAAAGGCCAAAAGAATTGGACAGTGTTTGACTTCAGCAATGCGGCCGCTTAATTATGTCTGTTTCAATATACACTCTGCATACTGAATCTGTAAATAGATAACAATGATGTCACCTGGTTCGATCATTTCTTTTCTGTTTCTCAGATGGAATGTCTTATGAAGTGATTTTTCCCCCTCATCTATTATTTAGCTTCCCAATGACACTGTAAGATATCTACAGAAACAGTAAGATGAAATAGCAATTGTTAAAAGAATTAAAAGGATTTTTTCCTATTAGATGGACTTAGAAGTATCAACTGCAATCAACCAATGACAATTATACGGGTATATGTAGAAAATATTAATCAATTCATTAGTTCTCAGTTACAAGTCTATCTTTGCTTATCTGTATGACTGTGCTATGGCAGTACCACATTTTCTCCATCTTGACTACAGTCACTTTATTGTGAATTTTGGAATTAGTATGAATTCTGAAGCATTAGTCCAGGCTCTTTTCAATTCCATAGGGATTTTATTCTCAGCTTGTCCATTTCCTCAAAGATGTGATGTAATCTGGGAATCTGATGGGGACTTATGAAACCCCTGGATAAGCTTAGGCAACATCATTATATTAATAATGTTTTCTCATCAACAAACGGAGGGTGATTTTATTTCAGGACTGTTTTATGGTTTGCACAGTATGTATTTTGCATTTTTATACATTTATTGCCACATATTTTAGGAACGATAATGCTATTGTCAATTTTATAACTTTCTTAATTCATTTTCAGGTTGTTTATTGTACATATGTAGAAACTGACTTTGTATATGCATCTTTTATCTTGAATTCTGCTGAGCACTTTCATTACTCTAACAGGTTATTAATGAATTCTAAAAGAATTTCATTCTTATTAGGTGTGTGTGTGTGTGTGTGTGTGTGTGTGTGTGTGTGTGCTCACACACACAAGAAAGTGCAGGCCTGTGCATGCATGCACATGCACTCCTATGCTCATATGCATGTATTTCATTGTCTGCATGGGGAGGTCAGAGGACAACTTGCTTGGGGACATGAGGGTTTCCTCTCACCACATAAGTCTAAGGAATCAGACTTAAGTACTTGAGCTGAACAGCAGGAGCAAATTTTTGGTCAAAGTCTGTCAGGGACCATCTTTACTCTTACTCAAGAAAAAAAAAACAACAGCTTTGCAGGTAGCATTTGGAAGGGTTTTCCACATTTTTTTTTGTAGGGAAACATGATATTTAGATGACCCAGTACAGAGACTGGTTTTGTTTGTTTGTTTTTGTTTTTTTGGCTAGCATTCACTCAGAATGGTGTGTGTGTGTGTGTGTGTGTGTGTGTGTGTGTGTGTGTGTGTGTTTGTGTGTGTGTGAGACACCATCAACTATGTAGTACCATCCCATAATGTCATGTCACATATCAGGTAAACACATGCACACAGATGCCCCTTTTGCCCCTTATTTTATGCTTATATTTCATCTGTTTGCCACTGGCTGAAGAGAATAGTAAGGAATACTTAGAAATGAGGAGATACCGAAGTGGGGAGACCTATAAGTGGGGAGAGGTGAGCATACCATCATGCAAACGTGCAATGTGTTCAGAGACTTCCTGACTACCCCAGCAATAGAATACCTTTGTCCATGGTTGTGTTCTGCAAGACTCCATCCTTTACTACTAAAGTAGATAACACCACCTTCTTAGTACATTCAAAGCTATAGTAGGCTGAGGTGCTAGATAAAGGAGAGATTGGCTCTCAAATCTTCCCTCATGTAATGATTAATGGGTGTAATATATTCCTAATTCACAGTTCGTACCTCATCCCCCACCTTCCAATTTTCTGCTCTAATTGATGAAAGCCAAATTAAAGGAGGCCATCACCACACATACAGCTTTAATTCTGTATTAATTTTAATTACAAACAACCTTTCTATTGAAATCATAATGCATTATGAATGTGTTCACAGAGAGGGGATAATATGGCAGTGAGGACATTTCTTAGACCCTTCTTTTTTTTTTATTGTGGTTTAGCATCAACTTGTTCAAACAGAACATAGGAGAGCCTGATTAAATATCAGAGTTAGACTATAATGAAAGAAAAGTCCATAGCAAATAAGTAGTGATTGTTTTAAATCAAATGGGCAGGAGGGTGCCTTTCAGGTGCTAGCTCAGAAGTTGTCCCTCTAATCCTCACTGAGGCTCTGTGTGGTTTTTCATTTGGCTCACAAAATGATTGGATTTCAACAAGTCCCTAATGGCTGGCCCATGAGCCAAGCACAGCATGTTTGCCCTTTGGTGTCTGACAATAATGTTATTACTGTTCCCAGCTAGGGGGTGGAAGCTAACGATGATAACCTCTGCTTTGGAGATTGTATTAATTCACAAAAGTCCCAAGACCTTGTGGACTTCTTTAGAAAATAAATATAAGAGTTCCAAAATGGAATGAGAGAAAATTATCTGAGTACAAAGAAGTCCTGATATTTAAATTCATAGGTGAGGCCAAAGATACACTTTCTTATTTGGGGGAGGCTCACCTCAATTTCATTTGCTGTGGTATACTGAGAATTTTGAAAGTCAACTCCCTAGAGAGTATGGATGTTCCACTATTACTCTAGACACAATGACCTTTCATCTTAGCTGTCCTTTTGCTTTTCTCATAGGCTGGACTGCCATCACAGATTTCAACAAGTGTACAATAAGGAATTATACCACACCAGCACAACTTCTATGGTGGATACCTGGGAGTTTTCCCTTGGACAAGGCCTCAGTGTTTTGGGTGCACTTTCACTATGGCATTACTCTCTGGCTTGTTCCCATTTCTTATCTCATATAATTGTGGTTTGGGGGAGATGAAAAAAGACAGCATGGTGACATGAGTTAAATTATTAGAGGGAATTAGCACAACAAAAATCATCTCTGAAAATCTGACAGAAAGGAAAAGTCTCACTGGCTTAATCCATCAAAGTTCACTAGAAAACTCTCTAGATCCAGGGAATGCTCAGAAACTTGAGGAGAGAGAACAGAGGGTACATTGTATGTGTTGGGTGTATCTTACTTCTCCTACAGTCTGAGAGTTATGCTACCTTCTTGACAAGCACTGTGTTGTCCATAATTTGCAACTGTCCTTTCTGGTTCCCCAACCACAAAGGAAGTGTTCAGCTGAAGCAAAAGGACACTGCAGGAAGCAGGTTTAGGCAGACTGGACTTCTCGTGGTTTTTCTGTGTCGAGATAGACTTTGCTTCTGTGACTCATCAAAGTAAGCATAATAATATTATGCGGACTTCTGGTTTTCTTGACTTTCTTCAACTGTCCCATGACAGATTTTTTTTAGTGAAATTTAGTGAAATGTTTTAGAACCCGTGTTCAACTGTTTGTAGGAATGGACTCTGAGAACTTGGTAAATGCTACTGTAGTAAAAATAGAAAGCAATGCAGGAAGACCCCAGATGTCAAAGTCTGGCCTCATCATGCTCTTGCACACATGTTCACATGTATCCACACAGATATATGTGCCTTCAAACACATCTGATGTAAAACACACACACACACACACATACACACACACACACAAAGTGACTATATTAAGAAGGCTCTGATTTGCCTGCACAGTATACTTTCCTCTTATATTCTTTTCTCATTTTACATGGCTCTGGTAGGATCTAAGAAAGTGCATGGCTCAGCCAAGGAGACAGCTCATTGCATGACATTCTCCTATAGCCAACGACAGACTTGAGCATGAACATATGCACACCTATCCTGTTTTGGCCAAAGAATTGATAGAGGATTGTGTCCTTGTTTTTTGTTTTGTTTTTTTTTGTTTTGTTTTTTTTTTTGTTGTTGTTGTTGTTGTTGTTGTTTGGTTTTTTTTTTTTCCGGTAGGATGTAGGCCCACTGCTACCCCAGTCTTTCTGTTGTGGTAAGACGTAGGCATGACTTCAACAGGATGTAATTTGGTTCCCATATAGGTAAACTCAGAAAGAAATGAAGAAGAGCGAAAAAAATCAAAGGTGGGGAGGGAGGGAGGGAGAGAGAGAGAGAGAGAGAGAGAGAGAGAGAGAGAGAGAGAGAGAGAGAGAGAGAGACAGCATGAATCAAAGCTATTAAAACTGTAAGTCTAATCAAATTCATCTATGATCACATCTCTTATGTCGGTGTGTAAATTGTCTCCATTTTTATTTCTTTAATTCTTCCTTTTTATTATTTAAAAATATCTACCTACTATTCACATGCAGTGTGTTGTGAGCAATCACCCTCTATTCCCTCACCTCTCACATCTCCCTGCCACTTTTGCCTGCCAAGTTCGTGTCCTCTCACTTTTAATACTGACTGAGTTCATTCTATGCTGCCTTAATGCGAATATGCCTTAATATGAAGGCATCCACTGGATTATGAGTAGCCTCTCAGTGCTCCCATCCCTGAAGAAAATTAAGTTTTCTCTTGCCCAGAAGATATCAACGTCCAGTAGCCTCTCCGATTAGGAGAGGAATTAATGAGCCCTTTTCTCACACTGTGTTGAGATTTGGGCTAGCTTGACCTTCTTCAAGTCTTGTGTATGCAGTCACAGCCAAGCTTTGAGTTACCATTCAGCTTTGAGACTTTAGATATGTGTCTTTGGATGGAAGAACCCACTGAAGTTGAAAACAGATAAAGGGGCCATGGTGGTAGGGATTTCTCAAATAAGGGTGGGGCATAAAACATATATGATATGAAGGGTATAAGATAATAGCAAAACAGGAAGTGTTAAATGGGAAAACCAAGTTGGTACTTTCCTGAAAGCTTTATCTCCACTGGTTATCTTTCATAGTGCTGTAAGGTCCTAGTGAAGAAAAGTTATCAACAGTCTTACCCAGTGTGAACCCTGATAGTACAAGAATGACTGGTATGGCAAGATATTTCCACTTTTGAAATAGTAGTACAAATGTTATGGGAACAACCAATCACTCTCTAGTTGAATTTAAAACCCACTTCACAAGAAACCTATGTCTTGTATCATTTACTGAACCAAAAAAACAGTGGCAACCTAGCTCCTACACTCTAAGAAGGAACTTAGTACTATTCTAGTATATAAATGAACATGATAAACTACCACCCACATATTTATACACATAGATTAATGCCTTTCTCAGAACCCTCATCAGAGAAGCTTAGTTTTGCAGTAGACGGTAGTTTATACAGAGATACATAACAAATCAATGTGCAGAAAAGAACAGAACATAGAGTGCACAGCTCTATATAGGACATCCATATCTTAACCCCTGGTCCCCAGGGTTCAGGAATTATCACAGAAAGGAGCAGAAAGATTATAAGAGCTGAAGGGAGTAGATGTTTGGGATGAAACAGTAATTATACAATAAACACAGTGCTGATGCACACTTGAACTTTGAGGGGCTAAACCACACACAAGGAATCATGTCTAATCTTTCTCCTCTTTCTGTCTGTCTATCTATCTTGCAATCATTGATATGTCTCTCCATCCATTCATTCATCTATACATCTATCTATCTATCTATCTATCTATCTATCTATCTATCTATCTATCTACATTTTTGCCTTTTAGAAATTGTATTCATAAACAAGTTTTATTTGGCCTTCCATCTTTTCTTGAGCCTTCTCTTTAGGCCCACACCCATACTCATAGACCCGTCTCAGAAAACAAACATTGCAAAAATTGTTATCTGTAGAGCCTACGGGAGGATGACGTACAAACTCAATTCCCATTTTGAAAGCTTTTTGCCTTAAAATGTAATAGCGAGGAATATGCATGTTTGTTATCTCTTCCCAATATAAAGCAGCCATGCTGTAAACTTTAATCAGTTCTTGTGAAGACACTGCAGTAATTACTTCCATTTTGGAGATAAAGAGCCAGATGGTCTCAGAAGTTAAGACACTATCCTATAGTTGCATAACTAGGGAGAATGAGGAAGCCAAATTCATGCTGCCTTCTTCCAGTCATGTGCTTTTTAGAGAGAAGCATGGGATGAGCAGAGACAGAAAAATCTGCTTTCTAAACTGTCCCATTTGTAGAATAGCAGGAGGAAAATTCAAGGTCATAATGAAAATTTATTATAATTTCTTATATTATCCAAGCCAACTTCCTACTTCTAATTGATTTTTCTCATGTTGCTTCTCCAGCTTGTGAGCACTGCTCAAACCAAATGTTTGAAAAACTTTCCTCTTGAAGATTTAATGACTCTAAATCTGTATTTGATTACTTAGTTCCATTGGGGTTTGTGCCTGTGAAACGGCCAAGCTAGAGGAGCAGAAAGAAATCCTGTTGGTCATGCATTATGTATCTGCTGCCACTGGATTTGGGCCGAGACCTAGACTGTGACGTCTTCACCCGGCTTGCCATTTGCTCTGAGCTGTGTGCTTTGTTTGAACAGACTGTCTTCTGGCGGAGAGGGGTTTAACTCACAAGTCAACCACATCCAACCGCTCACACTATAAATTCTAAGAAAAGTCAAGGAGATTTAGTTTCTGAGTTTGATCTTTAGATGTCCAATAGATTTCACCTTCATGTAAAGAGAGTGAAAGTCCTTCCCTTTGACTCTCCTTATTTTCTCCAACATTCATGAGCTCTTTAAATGAGAACCGAGAGAGCTAATACCATGAGGTTAATAAGTGCTTCGCTTTCCCAATTAAGGGGGAAACAATTTAAACTGCCTGGAATTAGATTGGATACAGCTGCTTCTAAGTTGTGGTCCTAGATTATCCATTCCAGGTTTCTAGTCTCAGTGTCCACAGAGGTGATACTAGTCACACCAAGCCTGATACATGGTTATTGGTACTGATGAATTAAAGGTCCCATATTCTCTCTAAATGCTTTATAGAATTGTAATGGCTGAGACATCCCACTTTGTTGGTGTGTTGAACACTACAACTTTTCAATTTTTTATTCTTTCTTAATTTGATGGCCTTTACTTATATTTCTCTAAACAGAGTCCATACACGAAGAAATAGTTTTCATAGTAAGTGAAGACATAGTTTGAGGATGATACAGATTTGAAGTTGGTTTAAATGGATTATCTTCGAGTATCTGGGTTAAATAATATGTAAGACTATGTAGGCAAAGGTGTGTAGCCTCCCTCTTTTCAGAGAAATAAAGAACCAAAAATAGTTTGGGATTTCCTTTATTCAATTAGCTTTATTTTAGATTTTACATTGGTTTTATGATTTTATTGGAATATTTGTAGAACACATACTAAGAAAATTTCAGCCTCATTTTGAAAATGTTTCCATGCTTGAGCTCGAAGCACTTTTCCATTTCCCAGCCTCCTAAAGATTCTCAGGTAGGCAAGAGAAATGACGTTACAGTTAAGAATATGTCTGACCTTGCAGAAGATCCAGTTTGGTTCCCAACACACACATGGTAGCTCACAGAAATCTATACTTTCTCTTCCCTAGGATGTCCTCTAACATCCTGGGACACATAGAAACATGAAGCCAAACACGCATACAGATAAAATAAACAAAATATCTCTTAAAAATTCTGACATGTGGAAATGAGCATCAATCTGTAGAGTCTTAGTCATTTGAGTCAGCTGTCAAAGCAATCACACTGTCAGTGACTCTCTGCTGCCAAAGACAGTGCAAATATCTCAACTTAACTTTTGAGATTCTTCCTAGTCTCATCACACCCAACATGTAAGTCACATCCCATGTAAATTCTGGGATCTTGCAATTTTCCATTAGTATGGCTTTTGTTTATTCTCTCTCTCTTTCTCTCTCTCTTTCTCTCCATATATATGTATATACATACATACATACATATATTTCTGCCAATTATTGTGCAGATATAACATTTTATTAATGTATTGATATATACCAGTGGCTATAATTCATTGCCCCTTACCTCTTTCTGTCTATACCCATATAATATTTTGTTGCTTCTTCTTTTTCTGGCATTTAATACAATGGTTTATAAAACATCTATTGTCAGAGAGATAGCAAATGAAATTATCAAATAAATCAAATAAGATATGTGTAAAATCAGATTTGCTAGAAAGCGATTCTTTTCATAATAAAATTCAGTCCTGACACTACTATTTTTGTTAAGTTCTTTGAACTTGTGAATATTTTAATGCACTCAATATTAAAATGCATCTGGAATTTACAAGGTATATACCTATTCTGCAAATTGAGGCAGAAAAAAAAAGAAAAGTACATTTGTTAAATTGGCAAGGGTTTAAAACTTTAACCCAAACTAATAATGTATTCAATACAGCATTCATTTTAAATATTCATAAGGTTTTTATAGACCAAGCTCCTGCAGAAAGTTAAGAAGGAGGAGGAGACCTTGGGCTCTAACCACTCCCTGACTTTCTCCTGCATCTGTGAGCAGGATCATATGAAGCTTTGGTCATCTTATAAAACAAGAGATGGTCTTGCTCAGTAAAAACTTTGCTGGTCAGCCAGAAAGTAGTTGTTTTATGGTAAAGAGGAATAAAAATATGAAACAAATATTCCTTTCTAAAAATAAATTATAGGATATTTGGACATGAGACTGATTTTGTCTGTTCCCCTTTCTTTCTTGGATTTTAGAAAATTATAATTCCTAGAGTCTTTTCGCTGCGGATGGTAGGTTAAAGGTGGGAGGTAGATGAAACAGAAAATACAGTGTCTTATCTCCTCTCTGATCAATATATAGCCTCTGGCTATAATTGTCTTCTGTATCCATGGTCTCAGTAACACATCTCTGAAACATCTCAGCTTCTGGCAGGCAACTATAACATGCAAGTATTCTGATTCTGTTGTGTCTCTTTGGATTCTGGGGTCTGGTAATACTATCTCCTAGAGGTGAGTCTTTCTTTCTAGGAATAGCATCCATTTCCTGATCATTTCATTACCAATTCTTTCAATACCATAATCAATTTCCTCCACTAAATTCTGACTGCTCAGAGCAGACAGAGTCATTTCTGTTTCTCTGGTTGAATCTTGACTGACAAAGACATGCAACTTGAAATTCATTCCAGGAAAGAAGAGAAATAGAGTCTATTTTTCTATCAGTACCTTTACATATACAGAGTGAGTTTCTCTTATCCAAACCACTTAGAGGTCGATGTGTTCGATGATTTGGATTTTGGGTATTTGGAAATATTTGCATATTCATGATGAGCTATCTTAGGGATGAAATCCAAGTCTAAACACAGAACTGATTTGTACTTCACATATACATTCCATGCATAGCCTGAAGGGAATTTTATTCTATATTTTCAGTGCACCTGTGTTTTGACTATGACCTGTCACAAGAAGTCAGTTGTATAATTTTATACCTATGGCATAATGTCAACACTGAAAAGTTTGGATTTTGGAACATTCTGGATTTATATTTCCAATTTCAGATTAGGAATGAAAAAATGTACTGCATTGTAGCCTGGTAATGTAGATTTTATAATTTCCATTTTGTAGATTAGGAGTGTCTTAAATACTTATTACTATTATTAATTATTACTTAACTACTTATTACTACAAAAAGACACCAACCAAGGCAACCCTTACAATGGAAAAGCATCGTATTAGGGGCTTGTTTGTAGCTATAGATATTCCTTTATCATCATGGAGGGATGCAGACAGGCATGGCACTGAAGCATAGCTGGGAGCTTTACGTCTGGCCAAAGGCAGAACACACACACACACACAGAGAGAGAGAGAGAGAGAGAGAGAGAGAGAGAGAGAGAGAGAGAGAGAGAGAGAGAGAGAGAGAGAGAGAAACAGAAACAGAGAAACAGAGAGAGACGGCGAGACAGAGACAGAGAGACAGAGGGAGACAGAGGCAGAGACAGAGAGACAGAGGGAGAGGGAGAGACAGAAAGACAGAGGAAGACAGAGGGAGAGAGCCTAGTATAGGCTTTATAAACCTCAATGTTCAGCCCTAGTGACACACCCCTCCAACAAGACCACACCTGTTAGCCCTTCTCAAACAGTTCTACTAACCGAGGACCAAGCATTCCAACCTGTGAGCCTGTGGTGACAATTCTCATTCACACTACCACAAGGAGCTTGAAAATCCAAAAGCTGGATGACTTTATTGAAGACTAAAGCATAATTGAGCTAGAGACAGAATTTATACTTGGCTTATTCAATGTTCACAGAAGGACATAGGTCATGCTTTGGAAACAAGAAAGGCAACATGGAGTCCTAACATTATCTTTTTATTTGTAAATCTAAATCAGAAGATGTTTGCCCAGTCTTGCTAGCCTTCACCCCAGAATTAACTCATTAGGATTTATGCATCATAAGTCACAGAAAACTTTATTATAAAAAAATAATCGAGGAAAAGTGAGCAGAAAAAAAAAACAATTTGACATTCAGAACAGAGTTAATTTTTCTCCTTCTAGAACCGTCTACAGTTCCACAGTCAAGATGAAGAAGGCAGTTGCCTAGGCTCCAATTCCTGCTGAAACGTCTGAATAATCACAGCTTGCTAAGCTCTCCTGAGTTTTTTACCATCAGATCTTAAAACCCGCCCTCTAATCATGTTTCTAATTAGTGGTCCATAAAATGCACAGTGCTCCTTTTTCCTTGGATCTTCATTTCTGAGGGTTCTGTGTTTGATGAAATGTTAAAGTTGGATGCAATCTGCTTCTTGTTTTACAGGTCTCAGCTATAAATTGTGTGAAGGCTGAGGGAAACACACTGCTTTTTTTTTTCTTTGCAGATCGACTTGCCTTTGAAATGTGAGAAATAAAGGCAGGGTTGATAAAGTAGAACAAATAGTAGCTGGAGAGACGGTTCAGTGAGTAAGAAAGAGTGTTTGCTGCATAAACAAGTGGGCTTGAGTTCAGATCCTCAGCATCCATGCAAAAGACTGAGTATGGTCATGCTTGCTCCATTAATCCAAACGTGATGGAGAATGGAGACAGGAGTGAGTGTTGCTAAGGATTTGCTGGCAGCCAGGTTCAATGGAGATACACTGTCTTAAGGGAACAACAGGAACGATGGAGAAGAGATACAGCAGGACACGACACACAAGTCTTCCTTTGGCCATGATATGTACACATCAGTACACATACACACACACACACACACACACACACACACACACACACACCACAAATACACTAAAAATATGATGTATAAAAGCAAACAAACAAACACCAATCAAACAAACATCCAATCCATCACCACTGTTAACAAAAACCGCATCCAGCCTTGAATTCAGGTTATAGTTTTCAATAAGAGCTTCAGACATGTTATTTGTCATAAGCATTAGAAATTCATTCATTCATTCAATAAATGTTTTGTGAAGACTTTTTTTTGTACAAAATTTACCAGTTAGATATTTCAAGTAGACATTTGAAAAAGTAAACATAGTAGTTTCTCCCTTTGTCTCTCTCACACATACAATCACAATTCACAAATGTACACACACACACACACACACCCCACTTCAGAATGGAGAACCTCTCCAAGTATTGAAAGCCTAATTTACATCTCCTTTCCACATCTTACACTCCATGTTACTGTGATTCCTCAGTAGCTCTGGGATTTCAGCCTCCACTCACAGCATAGTCAGTTTTCAGTGTAATCTCAGTCATAATCATGGTTGCTATTGGCTCTGTTCAGTTCAACATTTTTTTCCTCCCAAGTTCTATGGTAGCATAAAGACATACATGGTCTTCCCCACCTCTCTCTCTCTCCCTCTCTCTCTCTGTCTCTGTCTCTGTCTCTCTCTCTTTCTCTCTCTCTCTCTCTCTCTCTCTCTCTCTCTCTCTCTCTCTCTCTCTCTCACACACACACACACACACACACCTGCTGAACGAATGAAACTCTGAGGATCTGGAAAAGAACAAGAAATGGTGGTTTGAGAGAAAATGGAAATGATATTAGAAAAGGGAGATAAAGCCAATGTGGTCATCACTGGGTATCATGTGCGTTGCAGACTTCTGTGAGGAGTCAGAAGAGGGCTTGTTGAGCTAGTAGCATGGGCTCAGTGTCAAAGATTCCCCCACAGCCTTGAGTATTCAAACACTTACTCCATAGCTGCTGTGATGTTTTGGAAATTTGTGGGATCTTCAGCAGTTGCTTCATTCTTGGGAAACGTGGGTCATTGAAAGCAGAATTTAGAGTTTTACAACCCAGCCCCACTTCTGGTCCACTTCCTGCTTCTTGTCTGGAGCAACAATGTGACCAGTCACCTCACACTGCTGCTGTCATGTGACCCCATACTGCTGCTGTCATGTGACCTCACACTGCTGCTGTCATGTGACCTCACACTGCTGCTGTCATGTGACCTCACACTGCTGCTGTCATGTGACCTCACACTGCTGCTGCCATGCCTTCCCTGCCATGACAGACTGTATATCTTCAGAGTATGTCAAAACAAAATTTTCTTCTCTTTAAGTTGCTTCTTGTTTGGCATGTTGTCACAGTAATAAGAAAAGCAAGTGATAGAGATAACGAATCTATCATTTATAGCCCTAGACAGCAGATCATGAGTGAAAGCTTAACAAATAAAAGCCCCGTACCTTTATGAAAGTGGGATGGCTATTCTCTTGATTCAGCATCTTTTCTATGCTAGAGAAATAACTGAATTATACACGTGCTTTGTTTTTTTTTGTTGTTGTTTTTTTTAATTGTTGTTTTTTTGTTTTTGTTTTTTGTTTGTTTGTTTTTCGAGGCAGGATTTCTCTGTGTAGCTCTAGCTGTCCTGGAACTCACTTTGTAGACCAGGCTGGCCTCGAACTCAGAAAACCACCTGCCTTTGCCTTCTGAGTGCTGGGATTAAAGGCGTGCGCCACCACGCCTGGTGGCATTGTTTGTTTTTTGGAACAAATTTAATCATCAAAAAGCAATTGAACTCTATCTCTACCTTAAGATTCTTTCTAACACTAAGCATTGATTGTAGGACCTTTTAAACCTAGACGTTAGATGATGGTTATAACTTCCTCATCAATTCCTCAATCCACGCATATGCAGTCTATATTTCTAGCATGTTCCTATTCTCAAAGGATGCCCTTTTGATATGTTGCTAAATATCTGTGAGGGACCAAGATGGCAAAAGGAAGGGAATAAAAGAGAAAATCAAAGGACAAAAGGTTCTGCTAAAGTCAGTCTCATCATTTCCCCAATCAGGCAAGTAACTCAGGAAGCCAAACGCCCATGGTTTTCCTTGGTGACATTTTTTTAATTAGAGGTTTTTTTTTTTCATTTCAAACGTTATCCCCTTTCCTGGTTTCCCCTCCAAAACTCCCCTATCCCATCCCCCCCTCCCACTCACCAACCCACCCACTTCCACTGGCATTCATCAACACTGGGGCATCAACCCTACTCAGGACCAAGAATCTCTCCTCCCATTGATGTCCAACAAGTCCATCCTCTGCTACATATGTAGCTAGAGCCTTGGTGACCTTCATGTAGCTGGTTTGTGTGAAAATCTTTTGTGAGACAGACAGAAAGACTTGGAGCCTGGATTCTTTGCCTGCCTTCCTTCTGGTAGAGCAGCATTGTTGTAGCCTGGCAGGTCATCTGGTTTACCTGCTGGAGTGGAACCAGCTCATTTGTGTGTCACAAGACCGCAGTTCCGAGCACCCAAGGCACCGTAAACTTGCACCTTACATATCAGTAATGCTGGGCCATCTCATCCCCCGTGTTCCCCAGCATGGATCTTGCTCTGATTGAAGATCAAATCTGCTAGAGGCAATGGGCAGTGGGTTCACCCTTCACCTCTGATGCAGTCCTTGTCATGCCTCTTTTGTTTGCTGCTATTAGCAGGTAAATCTTCACTCCTAAGTCTAACACCCACATTGACTCTACTCCCTAAGATCTACTCTGACCTCACCTTTCCCCTTGTATGCACTGCATCTACTAGACTAGTCAATTCTTAAATTCTGCAGCTTTTCTTTTTGTCTTTCTCTTCCTGTGCCCAGAATGGTCCTGACCAATGTGTAGGGATGTCCTTATGTGTATTCTTTCTACTTATTTTAAAACACTCAGCTTATCTTGACTCCATAAAACAGTAAGTATTAAAATAAATAAGACTGTTCCTATGAAAGAAACATCATAGTTGAGGAAGTGTTCCTTGTGGGCCAAGGCTGGTGCTAGGATATTATTTCAAAACAGGACAACTTTGAATACAGGATGGTAAAATTTATATGACGTGAAGGTCCTGTGGTTGTTCTCAGCCTCTTAAGTGTAATAAGCACATGCTTATCTTGAGGACAGGGAGGTCACAGTTAAGAGCTTCATGTTGCTTTCCTTGAGATAAGATGGATGAATTACCAGCAAGACTAACATTGAATTTATAAAACCAAAGACAAATTTAAAAACAAACAAACAAAGCACTGCATAATTGGGTATCTGATGTCAGCTGCCCCAAGGGAATTTTGGATCTTGCCTAGTTTCTGCTTCTGGGACATTTTAAAACCCCACTGGCTGAAGGGCAGATGTCCTGAGCAATGTGGAAAGCATGGATGGTGATGGTCCTCTGATTTCATCCCATTCTCTCATCGGCAGAGTAAGGAAGATGTGGTGATATAGGTAGGAGTCTAGGATCCAACTGCTACCTAAAGGCCTGGAATATCCTCATGCTCCTACTCTTTATGTGAACCTGAATTAAAGGGAATCCACACACACACACACACACACACACACACACACACACACACATCACTTGTTATTTTCTCTCTTTTAAAAAACACATAATAAATAATATACATGGCATTTATCAAAATCAACTGCTTGGTTTGATGTGAAGTTGGGATTATAATGATGGGAGAACCACATGGAAGCCTCTGAAATATCTTCCACCCTGACTGAGACAATATGTTAATAAACAGAAAACAAAACCAATAACTCACAAAAATATCTCTCAATAGTTACCGGGTGATTTAAGCAGCCTTTGCTTCTTGGACCATATTTATTGTTAGAGACCAGGTTATTAAATGAATCTGGGGCAAGTGAAGGTACTATAGGAATTATGAATCCTTAATTTAAAAAAACACAAAGGATCTGTGAACTTCTGGGAGAAGAGACACTAAATAATCTGTGTAGAATTATCTAAACTGGAATCTGTATATATTTGATGGATTTGCTTATTCTACTTGCAGGTCCAAGACCAGTACTACTAAAGGGATTCGAGTCTTGGAAATTTGAAAAACACTACACTTGATCAACATCCTTATTATGAAATAAAATCACAGTCATGAGACCTAAGCAAGAGCCTCACTGTTCCTGCTGCATCTAAAACCCAGTGGCTGTTCTTCATTAGAATAAGAAACAAGCCTTTCATTCTCATTTGTCTCTAAAGCTTTTCAGAGAGAAAGCTTACACCTATAGCACAATTGGACCTGTTTAGTTCCTTAAAAATATTATTACAATGTGAACTTATGCTTAATATAAAGAAAATATACTTGGCTCTGCAATTACATTTGTGTCTCAGAAGCTTGGTGAACACTACTCAAACTCTTTAGCAATCTCCGCTATGGATTCTCTTTGCACCAAGCACTATGTCTTGGGACTGCCCATGTGTTTTGTTTGGGTTAGCGTTTGTGTTTCTCATATTTTAACCTTACCTGCTCTCTGCATGCTAACAACATTCTTAGTGGCATATTAAATGCATCATTACTTATGTTATATGTTGCCAACTGATGATACTATAGTCCAGAGCCATGCTTAATAGGCAGCCTATTTGTATAAAATACACAGAAAACATTTTGGGACACAACCCAATTGAGAATTTCATTGTCAGCGACTGCTTCCATGCTGCACTGGATGAGTTGAAGGTTGACAGAGGACAAACAGCCCTGCAAGACTAAAATATTTATTATCTAGTCCTCTTAAAGAAATGGTTTTCTGCCAAGTCCTGCTTGAAGTCAACAGCAGAAGATATCAGAATTGCTTTTGTATTTGGTGTTTTTTACTACCTTTGAGGGACAGACAATCATTTGAAATAGAAATCACAATCTACTTTGCCCACAATGAGCCAACTCAATGCCAGTCTCGTGCTATTATTTCTATATTTCTGCAGTATCTGTATGGTGGCTTAGAAGAAATAATCTATGGAAATATTGTTTTAACTATTTCAAGACCCTGATCTTAAAGACAAGGAGGCATGGCGGGTCTTGAAGAGAAGGAGGTGCAGCAGGCAGTGGCTAAGGACAGGCACAAAAGGACTTTTACAACTCCAGCTTACTTAGGGTTAGAATTTCATCCCACCTACCTGATCCTCTTGTGGGAGTGAGTGGTCTAGAATTATGGCCAGCCACACCCCTCTTTGGATTATGTAGGAGGCATTGACTCCCAAGCTAATGTCTGTCAATGAACTCTCAAGATTGGCACTCATTATGTCCTGTTAAGTATTATTGAGCAAGCTGGCCATGTGTTCTCCCCTTTCCAGTAATTACGTCTATGTTTCATCTTTCTAAATGAATATCAATGTCACAGAGATTTCCCACAGAAAAGCTGAAAGCCAAGCATTATCTCCCTTAAAACAAATAGATTTTTCATTGAAATCAACACATCTCTCTGAATCGAATAGGTTTTCATGGGGCCAATAAATTTCTCCAAAACAATGCATTTTTATTACAACATATTTTTGTTCAAACCAATACTTTTTGACAACCAGATATTAATGACCTGGCCAGAACTATAAATTTACCCCAAACTATGTGTTTTCTCAGCAGAAAATAATTTTTCTTATACAAACGCATTTTTATTTGAATCAATCCTTTTCTGAAATCAGATATATTTCTGCAGGGGACACTGAGAACCTCTTTACTAAGAAATGTCATTTTGTTTAAAGAAACATGACCTGGGTTTCAAGCTTCTCTAGTGACCCACCTTTAAATATAGCTCATTCTAAAATGAGATAAGAACTATTAAGTGAAATCTACTTTGTATTTAGTTAGCAAGAAATACACAAGAGTATAAATAGTATTTACAGAGCCTCAAAGATATTGACAGAGTCTCATCTATTGCCAGGGCAAGTCATCGGTACTTGGCTTTTTCAAATACAGCACAGACAAGGACCAGGTGCATCCTGAAAGATGCTGTATGTGTCCATCTAGCAAAGCACATCATAGCCACAAGGTTACATTATTCTCATTGCCCTTTTAGTGAAAATTATATTGTTATTTCAGGTTTTCTATACATCTGACTAAAACTAGAAGAGACACCCTAAGGAAGGAACAAGATTATTGCTTGTAGATTCGCACCAGCCTGTTCTACAAACAGATCCCTATAAAAGAACAAGTCTGTACCTATTTGTATGTGCAGATTTAATAGAAGAAATGTAGTAACTGGATTATGGTGTATAAGGGGTTTCTGGTCTGAGAAGGCTAAGTGAGATGAAAACAATTCCTAAAATTGATTTATCAGTTAGATGCAATTATAATAGCCGTGTTTCCAGTGTTTCCTATCTGCTATTTTATTCTTTTTCTTTGTACCTGTGTGCCCACTTGATCATCTTAAGGCCTCAACAAGGATTCATCAATTCTAGAATATCTAGGGACTGCCATCTTTTTCAACTCCAGTGAATTTATGGTGCCCGAGCTTCCTACCTCCAGTGTGAGCACATTCATTTTCCTGTTTCTCAGTCATTTTCATAAAATAATAAAAGAAAAGCACAAAGGGAATGTTCAAATAATTACACTATGCATTTCCAGACAAAGGTAGCTACACAGAGAAAGCTGAACTCTTGGCTGGCAGGTTGTATAGTCATTCAAAATACTCAATTCTCTTTCAGTGTAAAAAAGTCCCTGTTTCAATGTACATGAGACAATTTATGCTAACAATGCATGAGGTAAGAATTCTTACATTGTAAGAATTTAAAGACTCATTGCATAGAAAAAAAAAGCATTGAGAACTGAATGCCTGGGTTCTTATTAATAAAAATAATTATAATTATTAAGCATTTACCATGTGCAAAGCCCCATGATAACCACTTTACATCTGTTTTTTATTTCTAGTTTCTGAAAAATCTTAAGAAATAGGTTTTCTTATTCCTGTGGATAACTGCAGAAACATTTTTTTTAAACCCAGAGGAGGTCTCCCAACCCACATGACTAACGAGAAAGTGGGTTTTGAATACAACTAGTCACTTCAAAGCCCATATTTCCCACACTGATCTGCTTGGTCCTCTCAGACCTGTTCTGAAGTTGTCTGTAGCTGGCCCACCTATATCTTTCCTGATATGCACTAAGGCTCAAATGAAGAGGCTGATAGAACATTCTGGAAACCAGCAACACCAACCGAAACACATAAAGCCACACTTGGTAGGCACAAATTTATCTCTCACATGGATTGCGCTGGATACCATTAAGAGATTTGATGACTTGCCTTCACACTACTTAATTGATTATCTCACTTCTTGAACAAGTGTTTGTATGGGGTGAAAAGTTTATTAGCCATGCTAGAACTCAGGTTACTAGTGAGGGGGTTGGGTATAGACACAGTGATCTGAAGTTGAGACAAGTAGTAGGGTTAACAGGTATGTAAATAAGCATGCTTGCTGCTTCTATCAATTTTTTATAGAACTTTTTCAAATAGCAGTTTATCAAGTAGCAAATAAGAAAGGCAGGGTTTCGTATACCCCAGATCAGACTCAAACCACTCTGTACTGAGGGAAGATGGCCTTGAACTTCTCATCCTCTTGCCTTTGACTTTTGAAGTCCTGGGATTGCTGATCACAGCATCATTACGCCCCATGTATATGGTGCTGGAACTTGAACCTAGGCTATTCTAGGAGGCATTCTGAGCTACACCCTTGGTCTCAAAGTAATTTTTACTTTAAAGACTGCCATTGTTCTTAAGTGAAACTCTGAAGGAATCAGTACAAGTGGATACATCTCACTTAAAAATAAAAGCACCTTAAGAAAGATCAAGTACTGGTATAAACATGACATATTTGAATATTAGTCACCTCTGAAAAAATTATCTAGACTCCTAAGTGATGACCATATTATACATTCTATTCCTAAGCTTAGCGCTTTTTCACAAGAGCTTAGCCCAAGGAACAATGAGAAGCCAGAGACAAAGACCTTCAGAGCTATTCTATGCTACCTCAGACCTTCCTAACACATAGCACACACCAATACCAAGGTAGCTGGGAAGACAGTGGGCCTAGGTGGTAGCTTTGGTTTCTGGTGCTTCCAGGAAGCCCACAGAACTGGAAAGGTCCAGCAGAAGTTGCTGTAGGCGGTTCAGAGCCATGCTCAGCTGAGTTCAGCAGCTCAGTGAGGTGTTGCTTGATAAACAAGACACAGGAGTTGTCTGAATGCGTGAAGAAATACCCGTGAATGCAAGGGAACCAAAAATACCAGAGCCGATCCAAATAATCATTGGATTATGGAATCTTATGGAAAACAAGCCCACCTTGCAAATGTACTTTCATTTGAGAATTTACCATCAACTACCCAGTAAGTGTGAAAAGGCAATAATTCTTAGGATCCAATTTCTTGGGAGCTAGTTTTCTCATCTATTAAATGCATGGAATGAAACTGAGGATTTTCAGAGGCATCCTCTGGCTTCCTATGTGACATGATCACTTCTGGATGCTACTTGTCACCTGGTGGTCACAGATACAGACTGTCAGTCTGGAAGGTCCCTTCTTCTAATACTTCTCTTTCCAAGAGCAAAGGAAGGAAGCAGGTGGAACTCGTGACTGGATTTTCTGGAGCCAAGTCCTAGGCTCCCTCTCCCACAAGTCAGAGGTTCCCTCAAACTTGTTTTCACATGGAATGCCAAACGTTCCAGCCTGTTTGGGGACAGTCCCGGAATGGGGGCCTGGCAGCTTGGCTGATGTTTATGTATAGCACAGAAAACTCCCTCAATCCAGAGGGCAACTTCTTATTCTGTGTGTGAAGTTACAGATTTGGGTTTCTTCCATCCCTCTGGTTGCTTTCAGATATCTGGCTCATCTAGATATTCCTATGTTTTTCCTCTTCCTTCTTTTCTCTACAGACATCCTCACCACTGTCTGGTTTCTCAAATCCCCAAAATCACTGTATTAAAACAATGGAATGATTTTTTTTTCATAATGCCCAAAATAGAATTGACATTTCTTGAGCAGCATATTTTAACCATATTTGTACCATAAAATGGCTTACAGTGTTATCAGAAGGCTTCTCTGGGAAGAGCCTTTTATGCCACCCCTCTCCACTCTCATATCCCACATGGAATCAAATCTGAGGCTCCATGACACCCTGCACGATCCATTAGAGAAAAGCCACACCAAAAGCTGAGAAGAAGGAAAATGAGCTCCGGGTAAGTGAGTGTGAGAGAATCATAGGGAAGTGTTTCTCAACCTGTGGGTCACAACCCCTTTGGGGGGATCACACATCAGATACCCTGCATATCAGATTGTTACACTGCAACTCATAAAAGTAGCAAAATTACAGTTATGAAGTAGCAATGAAATAATTATATAGCTGGGGAGGGGGGAAGGGCTCACCACAACATGAAGAAATGAATTAAAGGGCCATAGCATTAGGATGGTTGAGAGCCACTGGCCTGGGGGTTTAGAAAACAGTGACAAGAAAGAAAAGGCACAGCAAACAGTTAATGGCTAAAAATACAATACGATACGATACGATACGATACGATACGATACGATACGATACGATACGATACGATACGATACGATACAATACAATACAATACAATACAATACAATACAATACAATACAATACAATACAATGAAATAAAATGACAGGAAACTTGGGAAGGAATATTCTCCAAATCACACCTCAGGTAGATTGGTCAGATTTAAGAAAAACTCAAAGCCTATGAAAACGTATTCCCTTATCCTCTGCGTTTCTTGCACACATCTGATTTTCCCAATCACTCGCTTAGGTCATCTTCCATTTGTATACCACAGCAGCACATCAGACTATAGACGTGGAGAGGTTGATGGGGAAACGTCTTTCCATCAGCATCAAAAGTAAGGCATGTAGTCACCTGGATGTGTTAAGACCAGATCATTATTCGTGCATTAAGTCATCCCTTTAAATAGTAAACTCTGAGTGCTTATTATGTTCAAGGAACTTTATAGGAACTGTATTTTATCCTTGTACTGACAGCTTATAAGCTATTTGGGAAAAATGAGACATCAAATTGCAGCACAAAGTCAGAGAAATTTCACACAGGGATTTAACCTTAAGTACAAAATGAGCGGTATAAACAATAATTGCCATGAGTTCATGCAGAGATGATGCTTGGATGATTAGGGTGAGCTCTGCTGAAGAGGTGAGCTGGCTGTAATAAATGGGTTGAAATTAGCAGGAAAAAAGAGAGTGGAGACAGTCTTAGACATGAGAAACATGTCAAAAGTGCAGAGGAAGAATAAGCTTGCCATGAGTAATCGGTACACCCAGTTTAACTGAAGGTGACTGCTTCCAAGAACAATTAGCAGAAGAATGCCGCAGAGGGGTGGATTAAGAGGAGAGATGAGCATCCTGCTTAGGCTAAAATGGGATCAGAAAGGCAGACTGATGGAAGTGAGACTTTACAGTGATGGAGGCCTGCACCGGGATAGTGTAGTTGTGGAGTGGGGGATGTAGCCCTGCATGGAAGACCCTTGAAAGCTTTTGTGATAACCCAGGCAGGACAATTAGGAGAGTTGATTTAGGAAAATAGGAAGTAGTTGTTCATGAGGACATTGTGGGAACTAGTGAGTTTCAGTGACTGAGACTGGAGTTGGAAGGGATGGGGACATAATTCAGAGATTTTTCAATATGTGTGTTTTATAGCAAAAGATTTTAAAGAAAATAGGTAACAGAACCGTGGCTACGTAAAAGAATGAAGGAATTCATCGCTGTTTAGAAGAAGAGAGGAGAACAGAGCTGTGAGCTTCTCTTTTGAAAACATTTACTTATTTTTTATTTTATGTGTACAGGAGTTTGCCTGCCATCTATGTAAGTAAACACTCTATGTGAGCCTGAGGCCACAAAGGCCAAAATAGTTTATCAAGATCCCTGTAATTCAAGCTACAGACAGTTGTGAACTGTCACATTGATGCTGGAAATCAACCCTGGGTCCTCTGAAAGAGCAGAGAGTGTTCTTAACTGCTGAGCAATCTTCCCAGCCCCAAACTTAACTGTACAAATATTTATGAGTTCACTGTGTGCATGCACGTGTGTGCGTGTGTGCTGCCTGTAGGTGGTGGATTTTCTTTCCACCATGAGGGTCCCAGGTCATCAGACTTGGGCATCTTCCCACATTAGGCCACCTCACTGACCCATAGCACTGAACTTTAGTGACACTTGTGCAATTGTCTCCATGCTGATCTACTGGCAGCAAAGAAAACCCTCCAGTTTCAAATTCCCACCTTTCTGTTTGCATTTCAATTTCTTCTTCCCCTCCCAGGAGTGGCTGTCAACCGAGAATTGCTTTGAAACATTCTTTTTCCTAGGTGAGACAAATCCTTGACCCTAAGTTAGGCTCACTAGGAGTGGGATCTACACACTTATGTTATGTTAAAGCCCTCATGATGGTTATACTGTATACTTCAGGTGAAGATGATTTCCTTACAAGAATTGACCTCATGCCATTTTCTGTATATCTTCCTAGAGAAGAAAGCCTTGTTAAAAGAGTGGTAGGAGCTGGTGCATCTATTGTGTAAACTTACACATCTCTTTAGTTACTCAACAAATATGTACTCTGAATCAGATGGTATATTAGGAATTGGGATCTATCAGCAAATAAAATAAAATATGCTACTCTCTTAAAATGTTAAGTTCTAACTAATGGTGGCAAGGAGAGGCAGTCTTTCTAGCAGATGAGGCTCTGAGAGGCAGGTTATTTCCTGGAGTGTTAAAAGTTGGGTGACAGTTGAGCACAGTCTTTAAGCAAGACAGTGTGGAGTAATCCTTGGAAGAGGAGGAAGATGTGCTGGGGCCATGAGATGGGTAACACCTGGCCTCCTGGAGGAGACCAAACCTTCAGAGGGGAACAAGCCAAGGGCCATTGCGATGTGGTAAGAAAAGAAAAGAAATGCATGTGTGTTAGGTAAGCTTTTCTAGGTTGTGAAAGGATTCCCACCAGTGAAGGAGAAGCTAGAGAGAATGAAACACAGGATTTAGAAAAGAAACATGGCTTCTGCACTCAAGCTAGAGTGAGGCTAATCCCGCCAATCCTAGATATGACCACAATGACAAACAATGACCCTGTCCCAGTCCAGTGTCCTAGCATACCGTCTCAGCTCTTACTCTGTGTCACCTTATATCTTACACATCTTCCTACACAAGCTGCCTGGCTTTTCCTGTGTCCCTTTCCTTGACAGCTGCTCCTCCCCCACCCAAACATCAAACCCACTATGTTGAACACAACCCTGCTCAAATGCCAAGTTGTTTGGACAACATCCTTCAAGATTCCAGAATATACCACAATGACACACACACACACACACACACACACACACACACACACACACATTCCTTGCCATGTCCCACCTTCCAGACCTGGCTCTCTCTACGTTTCATCCAGGTTATTTGGAGAGCTCCATAACTCTTGTGTCTGGAAGCGTTCTATCCCGATGCAAATATTGCGAGCAGAAGACTCTCTCTAATGAGAAGACAAAGTTGAGAACTCCTTCCTGACTGAATCTCTCTGGGTCCATGCTGGCTGTTGAAATAAAATGCATACTTGGTCATATGGTATCATATGGTATCGGGAGAAGTTCATCGGCTGGTAGTTCCATGGCATTTCCAGTTTCTCGTCCTTCTGTTTTCCTCTTCTCTGTATGAGCTACCCATTCTCAGTATCCTCTCTAGCGTCACGAACACTGTGTCGCCATAACACTCCTCCCTTTCTATGTCATTCCTTCCAGGTACCATTGGCTCCTCTTTAACATCTCTTTCTTCTATGTCTCAGCCTAGCTGACATTTTGATTAAAAAGATGCCTCCCACAGTCTTGTGGATTATGTTTCTTCCCTGTGATTCACTCTATAATGACATGTATTATAGCATTTTCTCACCTTCATTAACCTGCTAATTTTTAAAACACAGGATTATGTCAACTCTGTTTATTTTCCCCTTAACATAATGCCTAGCCCATAGTAGATGCTTAACAAATAGTTCTGGAGTCAGTATAAAATTACTGTATTATAAACAACCTGGGGGCAAGCACAGTGGGCCACGCACATACATTTTCCATGCTGTGAAAACTGAGCAAAGAAATAACTGCAGAGCCTATTTACTAATTTATCATTCTGGTATCCATGAAGCCATCACCAGAAAGGACGGTACTCACTTCAGTCATCTGATAGCAAAAGAGTCAGAGTCCATGTACTGGCTGGTTTTGTGTGCCAATTTGACAGAAGCTAGAGTTATCACAGAAAAAGGAGCCTCCCTTGCAGGAATGCCTCCATGAGATCCAACTGTAAGGCATTTTCTCAATTAGTGAACAAGGATGGGAAGGCCCATTGATGTTGGTGCAGTCCCTGGGCTGATGGTCTTGGGTTCTATAAGAAAGCAAGTTGAGAAAGCTATGGGAAGCAAGCCAGTAAGCAGCATCCCTCCAAGGCCTCTGCATCAGCTCCTGCCTCTGTGTTCCTGCCCTGTGTGAATTCCTGCCCTGACTTCTTTTGGTGATTAAAATCACCAAAAACCACAGCAATGTGCAAGTGTGAGCAGAAAAAAACCCTTTCCTCCCCAACTTGCTTCTTAGTCATGAGATTTTGTGCATAAATACAAACCCTGACTAAGACAGGGATAGTTAAAATTAATCCAAATGTCTTTTTGAGTGCATATTACTTGCATAACAAGTGCAGATCTATCATAATGATCAAATTGCATAAAAAGAGTAAAACGAGTGAAAAACAACAGGAAGACCCTGATGGTGAGATCTTATATACGCAGAGTTAAGTACAAACAGCGAATGGTAATATCCTTGACATTTTACAAATTCCATATAGCCATGAGTTTACCAGTTTTCTTCATTTTTATTTTCTTTTGTGTATGGCTGTGTTGCCTGCATATATGCAATTATACCAGGTGTGTGCCTGGTGTCCTGAGAGATCAGAAGAGGCTGTCGGATCTTCTGGAACTGGAGCTACACATGGTTGTGAGCCACTATGTAGCTTAGACTGAGAGCACTATACTCAAATATCAGCCAGTGTTCTTAACCTCGGATCCATCTCCCCAGCCCTTGCTTTATCATTTTTACCTGTTCTTAGAATTTAGGCATCCATTCACTACCTTTGCTCATAGGAGAAGATTAAGACGTAATTCCATTGCTTCCCTGTTTTGAGATTAAACTGCCTCGGGAAAAGGAGGAGGAATTCTAAATGGTTTGGACTTTCTTACCTTTATGCTTCTTGCTCTTTTTCCATCTAAGAGATGCCTGGCAATCGGGACCACACAGCTCTGTGCCATCAGGGCTGAGCCTGTGGCCTTTGTTCAGTCTTCGGTGGGAGGACATTTCAGGTCTGCAGCCACGCCCTCTGAGACACAAGAGTGAATTAAAAGTGGATTTAGAGAGCACCATGTAATGATGAAGTGCAGTCCTGAGAGGAATAAATTCACTGTCTAGACTCTTGTTGGGCTGCCAACCAGGGATGGAGGAGGGGAGTAACATTCACCTATGACTTGCAAACAAATAAGCCTGCTATTTTGTTATTTCTGCTAAATGACACATAACCCATGAGAGGAAGAATACAGACCTTACATTTCTTCTCTTACGTTTCTTTTAAGTATTTTAAGTTCTATGCTTAAACACAAGTCCAAAATTGGAATAATTTGACTACAGAGTTCTCCAGAAAAGATAGGGAGATGGATGAGTTGGTCAAGGACTCACAGTGTGACTCAGTTAAGGGTTATTTTTGCTGTGATTCATTTGGCTTACACTTCCACATAATAGGTCATCACTAAAAGGAGCCAGGACAAGAACCCAAATAGGGTAAGAACCTGGAAGCAGGAGCTGATGCAGAGACCATGAAGTGGTACTGCTTGCTGGCTTGCTCAGCCTGCTTTCTTATAGAAGTGGGTACCTCAAGCTGCCCAAGGATGGCACCACCCACCATGCAGTGATGCCTCCCGTATTAATTACTAATTTTAAAAATCCCCTGTAGCTCAGTCTTATGGTGACATTTTCTCTTTCTAGATTCCATTCTTTCAGATGACATAGAAGGAGCCAGGACACTGAGTGACCATGGGGTCCTGAGCTTGAGCTCCAGGACTCACATAGTGAACACTCAGCGTGGTGACACACTCATGTAATCCCAGAACAACGAGTGGGGAGATGGGCATGCCCCTGGGCTTCTTGGCCAACTAGTGCAGTCTACTTGGAGAGTAGATTGAGGGCCAGTGAGGACCTTGCTTCAAATAAACAAGATAGATCATTCCTGAAGGAATGATATTAGTAGTTGATGTCTGATCATGCTGTGCACATGTCCAAAAGTGCATTGACTGTCCACAAGCTCCTGTGTACATATGTACAACTTCTCTAATAATTTAGTTCTAACCTAAAGAATAAGAAGCAGTGTTAGAAGTATGCCTGGGTGAGCTGTAGTCCACAGAGCACATTGTGTGATCCCCCTCTGCTATACCTGTGCCTGGTATCATTCAGTATATGCCTTTCATTGATACAAAAGTTCTTGATAACCAAGAGTGGGTTGTTTCTGGGAGAGCAGTCATCTGTATCCTGCTTCTTCCTTGGTACCCTGCTTCTGTGAAATATCCACAGGACCCCGGACACTAGCATAACCAGGTAAGAAATGTCACTTTAAGAGCCATATTCCACCCACCCATGAATTCTCTCTGGTCTGTGGAACCAAGCACAATCTGATGGAGCAACACCATGGTTGTCCCTGTTAGCATCCTTTGAGGGACTAAGGAAATACAAAGAAGTACCACTCTTCCCTCCCAAGACCATGTAGACCTCTGACAGGCATACAATATTTTCCCTTTACCAGACTCATTTAGCTCACATTTCTTTTCTAAACAATTTTTCATTGTTTATCTGAAACTGATACATTTAAAACATGCATATTTGTCATAAGCAACATTTGATCTCAAAGTTCTTTTTGAGTTCTCTATCGTCAGTCAATTCTAATTTTCTGTATCTGTAGGCTCTGTATACACATATTCAACAAATCTTTTTGGAAAATACCAGAAAAAAATTTGTGCCTGTTTTGAAAGTGTACAGATTATTTTTCTTGTCATTATTCCTTTACAATGGATTCACATGCAGAACCTTTCTATTGTATGTGATATTAGAACGATTTGGATCTGGGAAAATGTCTTTACTCTGTGGGTAAAGGTACTGTGGCACAGGTGTGAAGATCTAAGTTTGAATACTCAGAGCCCACATAAAGCAGGTCCCATAGTGAGAGCATATGCCAGTTGATGGAAAGAAGACACAGGTGGCTCCCTGGAATCTCACTAGTCAGTCTGATTGGTGCACATCACAGAAAAGTGATGGAGACTCAACCTCAAAGTGGAAGGTGAGAAGTAACTGTCTAGCTTGTTCTCTGGTCTCAGCAAATATGTTGCATCACATGGGTGCCCTCATTTACACACAGGAATATACAGGCACACACACACACACACACACACACAGACAGGGAGAGAGAGAGAAAGAGAGAGAGAGAGAGAGAAAATGACTTAAAGTATAAGGGAAGTTGTTCACTGATTTTTTTTGTTACTGTCTTTATTCATATTGCTTGCTATGGATATATTTACATTTTTATTAGGTATTTTCTTTATTTACATTTCAAATGCTATCCTGAGAGTTCCCTATACCCTCCCCCCACCCTGTCCCCTACCCACCCACTCCCACTTCTTGGCCCTGGCATTCCTCTGTACTGGGGCATATAAAGTTTGTAAGACCAAGGGGCCTCTCTTCCCAATGATGGCCGACTAGGCCATCTTCTGCTACATATGCAGCTAGAGACATGAGCTCTGGGGGTGCTGGTTAGTTCATATTGTTGTTCCACCTATAGGGTTGCAGACCCCTTCAGCTCCTTGGGTACTTTCTCTAGCTCCTCCTTTGGGGGGCCCTGTGTTCCACAGATTTTATGAAACACTGATTTACATAAAAAAAATTTGAGCTGGAGAGGTGGCTCAGCGGTTAAGAGCATCAACTGTTCTTCCAGAGGTTCTGATTTCAATTCCCAGCAACCACATGGTAGCTTATAACCACCTGTAACAGAATCTTATGCACTCTACTGGTATATCTGAAGATAGCGACAGTGCACTCACATAAAATAAATAATTTAAAAAGAGAGAGAGAGAATTTGAGGATCCACAGAGACATAGAGTTTCTTAGAAACTTTCCCTACAGACACGAGTGGGCAGCCGTATTTGAATCGTTGCCCCATTTCCAGGTTTTCTCCATGGCACAGGTCTTCAAACTAGTGCTTGTACTTCTTATTCTTATGGCACATGATCTGGAGGAAGTCGCACTAGCTCCCGACCCTCCTTTTCTTCTCTGCAAACCAAAGTTATTCATACTTAACATAACACATAAGAATGCTGTTAAAAGGAAGTGCCAAGGAGTCTGGTAATGAAAAATCCCATCCATGGACTTTGTAATAGGTCATAAGTAAGAAAATGTGTTTGGGACCAGCAAGTGCCAAGGTCCAAGTCCATGCAATCTCCAAATAGACAGCACATGCAGCCCCTGATGTGAATACCAGTGGAGCAAGCTCATAAAACACAAAGAAGAACATCTTTTGAGGAAAGAATGCACAGGCATTTTAAAGCATGGCTGTCATTGTCAGGCAAAGCAAGTTGATGTGGAGCCAGAATGTGTGTGGGCTTCGAAGTAGTGAGTCCTTTTCACTTCTTACATCGGTTAAAAAAAAAGAAGTTCTTAAATCTGCAAAGCAAATAGGTTCTACCTGTTGCCTTGTAGGGAATGTCAACAAGCAATGTCTATCCCTAGAAGACAGTCATCTCCCTCAGGTTTTCTGTAGGTATCTGATTATTAGATTATAAAGAAGACATAAGCTACCAGGCATGCACTACATGTCACCATGGATGTGCACCATTATTTTGGGTCATACCAGTCCCAATGCCTTTGCACTCAAGAAAAGGGAATCTTATGAATGTCAAAGCTTGGGGCACAGATTCTACACTGTACTTTTCTTCTTAGCTGTGACAGCTGTGACTAAATCCTAACAGAATAACTTAAGGGAAGGCAGGTTTGTCTTGGCTACCGGTTTCATAGAATTCGGCATATGGTTACTTGGGTGGGCTAGCATGGCGGCTATGAGGAGCCTAAGGCAATGGAATACTGTTCACATGACTGACTGAGAAGAGAAATGAAAGTTGCTACTGCTTCCTTTCCATCATCCCCAGAGGTGGGCCTTATCAGTCTCCTAGGTGACTCTGAGTCCAATCAACCTACTGATAAAGATTAAGGGATGCATGCTGCTACCCAGGTGAGAAACTTGAATTTGAAGGTTTTTAAAATATCTATCTATCATCTATCTATCTATCTATCTATCTATCTATCTATCTATCTATCTATCTATCATCTATCTATCTATCTATCTATCTATCTATCTATCTATCTATCTATCTATCTACCTACCTACCTACCTATCTAGTGATGCTATCAGGCCTATGCTACATGCTTCTTGTTTTTCCAGAGTAACTGACAGTTTGAGGGCAGTTTATCTTAGAGAAGTTCTGGGCAAATCATGTTTTTATACTGTTTTTTCCAGTGTCATCCAAATATAGATGAAGGGAAAAAATAGAAGGAAATAAAGTGAATAGTGTGAGCTAGGTGTGAAAAGATGGCAAAAAACGGAATTTGCTAGTGAGATTGCAGAGCTAACCCTTGCGGAAGGACTGTTTGGAGGACTGAAGGCTTCAATACACTGTGGTCCAGGGAAGAAACGGCCTATGTTCTCTTTAAAGGAGAATTAAATGGATGTTGTTTGTTTAACTAGCACAACTTTGACCTTTATTGCTAGTGGTCCTTTTTTTCTCCCCATTAAAAGACAAGGCCCTAGAGATCACAGGGCATCGCCAACATATGGAGCTGTCCTGAATTTGCATGGGGTTGGGGGTGGGGGGTGGGGATGGAAGTCCCCAGAAAAACCATCTTGGTCCCAGACGGCCTAGTCCAAGCAAGCTTGTGAAGAGCACGGCACGGGATAAGCAAAGGGCTGGGTGCCATGGCATTTGTTTTCCATTGAATAGGATTAGGGCTTCTGACATGAATGATTAATCACCCCATCGCAGACGCTGACGAACACAGGAAGAAGTCCATGCAAAATGGATGGCAAGAGCAGCCTATGCCAAACAGCTGCTGGGTAGCCCCACCCTCCTGGCCTCTCAGCGTCCCTTCAGGTCCTCACTTCTCTCTCTCTCTCTCTCTCTCTCTCTCTCTCTCTCTCTCTCTCTCTCTCTCTCTCTCTCTCTCTCATCTAATTCCATCTTCTCTCTCTCGTCTTCCCACTTTGATGATCATTCTTTTTGCCTCTCGGGCATTCGTTATTGGTGTTCTTTCTCTCTTCCTATGCCACCTCCAGTCGTGCCGGTTGGGCAGTGTGGACAGAGAGCACTGAGAGTTTGGTCGCCAAGGGTACAGGAGGCAGCGCTGGCAAACCTTCGCTAGGATGAAACTGCTCTCATCACATCCTTGTGTACAGAGGCAATGATGCAGAAAGTGGCTTTCAATGATAATTCTGCAAAGCCCCAGGCACATTTTCATCTGAAAACAGGAGAATGAGACTCTTGGATGTGAGTGGCTGAAAAAAACCCACCTGGACACAGATAACTTCCTCTCCTTCCAGAGCTCCTCTACCTTCTGCTTCTCCTGCTTAACATTACAATACCATTTTCTATTTAGTTATTTGGATTTTAGAAAGCTGCTTGATTTTAGCATCTCCTTGAAAATGATGCATTTCCTGTGCTTTGAGGAACAATTCCAGGGCTTGATGTTCCCACCTGATTCCTGACTTAATGTCACCCTTAACCAGCAGTTCTCAACCCCTTGAGCTTTCTCAGAAAAGCATGGAAATGGTGATCACTGCCTCCCACTGGAGTTTCTGACTAAGCAACCTTTGGAGGAAGTCTAGCAAGTTTTCAGATGCTCTGATCATGTGAGTCTGAAATCAGATTCTAAGAACAATTGCTATAAATGACTTCTTTAAGCTCATAGCCTGCACCTTGTTTGCATGTGGAAGTGCATTTCGCATCTATGGCCAGCAATCATGGTTTAACCGACTTTAGGATTAGTCTTAAAGGAAATGCTACTAACACAACTGATCAAATACCACAAAAGTGTATACAATGTGGCCAAAGAAAGCCATCTAAGACAAGGTTGTGAGCTAGCAACCTTTCACAGAAACCCCACACTCTTTTCCTCAGATGTCTATTGATAAAGACTCACTTCCCTGTCCAATATGTAAGGACACCATAGTGCCATAGGTGGGATAAATAAAATAATATAACTAGTTTGTCTTCTTGAAGGTGTGATTTGTCTGAGAAGGAAATGTTATGAAAATAAAAAAAGAAATAACAGACTGAACTATTCAAGCTAAATGAATTAGCAGCCTTGAAAGATCTCTACCTGCCCAATTGGCAATTTGACTGCCCACAATTAATGCCTTCTGAGCAAGCTGGAATGAAGGGGGCGGTCATTGTGATTGAAACTGAATTAATTATGTAACTTTGGGCTGTTGAGATTTGCTCTCACAATTATATTATGAAAACAAGGACATTCACAATAGTTGTAAGGCCTAGGGAGGTGACTCTGAGGTTAAGAACACTTGCTGCTCTTGCAGAAGTCCTGGGTCTGTTTCCCATCACAAAATGACAGGTGATAACCATCAGTCACTACAGTTCCAGACGACCTGATGCCCTCTTCCGGCTTCTGTGTGCACAAAGTATGCATGTGGGGCACATACATACATGTAGGTAAAATACTCAGACACAGAAAGTAAACTAAATATTTTTAAAGTATTGTAGAGGAAAGGGAAATAAGAACGATTAAACAATTCATAAAGATTTGACTGAAGTTGGAAGCTGGAGATGGACTCTTTTGCTTTATTTATTTATTTTTTTTTAATTTTTTAAATTTTTTTTTTACTTTACCGTACCTACATGTACCTCTGCATTATGTGATAATGACTGCAGAAGTTCTGGGTGATCAGAGTGTCAATAAAGTAAAATGGGGTGACATTCCCCCTGGTAGTCAGGCTTCATAAATGCCACTAGATCCTTTCCAAATGACTGCCTTTCAGGTACAAGTCCAACAGGCTAAAGGCCAATGGAGGAACTACATTTCAAGTTCACAGCAACAATTCAATGTGGTGCTGAGGCCATCCACTGTGAGGTTAGCCCAACAAGGAGATCCTAACTGTCTCAGTGCATCTCAGGATCTCCCTCAAGCTTAAGCTGGGAAAGCAGAAAAGACATTTGCCTCAGAAGTAGTCGTGCCAGCTTTAAATCCTGAGGCTAGATGACTGCTGTACTGCACGTGGTCCCAGAAAGCTGAGCTGTCGCGTTTAGCTAATGGATGGAAGCCTGAAAAACTTCGGAAATATCAAAGCTTAACATTTTTTCCAGTAACATTAATTCACTTATCCTACACATAATTTTTAAAAATTGCTCATTAAGCTGTTAAAGTAGCTTTATATAGAATATAAGAAATGTAGTTGCTTGTCCATGACTATGAAAGTCTCTAAAGCTTTGTATCTCCTGGGGGCTTTTTTTTTTTTTTTTGCATCCAGTTGTACCTGAGTGCCTAATTAACATAGTTTTTGCATATAATTTCCCTTGTGCCTTTTTTGTTGTGGTTGTTCTTAAAGAATATATGATTGGAGCAAAGTAACATCCATTATTTAATAATGTATTTAAATCGTCTGCAGAGAGCAAAGATTGGGCAGTCCTAGGGAAGATAGAGTTTACCTTTTTGATGGTACTGCTATGAAGGCAGGACAGGAAGAAACCCTAAGTCACAGCAACTCTTCTCTTACATACTGTCAACTACCTGCTAGCACCTTCTTTCTTACTATATCCTCATGAACCCGGTACAGTCCTCAGACAGGACATGGCTATAGTCACTTCTGCCATTCTTTGTCACAGGTACTGAAGGCATCCAGTAGTTTTACAATGTTCAAGCAAGTCCTCTAGGCTAAGGTTTCTTGGAGACTAGGAAGGATACCTGGGAACAGACAGAGGGACAGTTCAGACTAAGGTTATCTGACAGAAAAGACAACCTTTCCTCTAAGGTTAAGACTGTTGGGTGCTTTGCCTGTTTTCTGTCAGGACAACTTTACACATTGGACGTAGGAAAGATGAGTCAATTGCTTCAGTGAAATTTGGAAAGATATGTCTTCTGAACTTACAAGTACAAAGGTCACAATTTTAGTAACACATGAGGTTTACCATCGATTAACAACTCAAAAGTCTCCTTTTGTTCATTCCCATGCTAACTACTAAAAAGGAAAAGGCACTTTGTTAAATCAATAAACATAGTTTGTATTTTGAATAAAGCACAGGTTTAGGCTTGCCAATCCAGTCTCCTGACAATAAAGTCAGAAACACAATGATTTTCTTTAGATGCAACATTCCTTTGCAGTGTAAACTCTTGGAAATCTGGCAAAGATCGCACATGTTCTAGGAACTCCTTTCCCTTAGAAAATGGAAACAAATATCTTTATCCCAGAAGGGCATCAATGATGACAGACAAAAGCAATCATTCTGCCAAAATCCAGCATGCTGAACCAAAAAGCTTATCGGTCTTATTTACAAAGCATGGTTGAGCGGTTACTAGCAAGAGCACAGGTGACCCTGAAATAGCGTCATCACCTCAAAACCCCATACCATTGTGGATGACTTTCAGTAAGTTGCAACACAGAATCCCACTTTCTCTTAGTCTTCTGCTTCCTATCTGCTCAAATGTCTCCACAGATCACAAACACATAGGACTAGGAGTGGACAAGAGGGATTCATAGTTATATACTAGCTTCTTGTCTAAGTTTTATGACAGGGTACATAACAAAGCAACTTGGGGAGGGAAGGAAGGATTTATTTTGGCCCACAGTTTAGTAGTACAATCCGTAGACACAAGAATATCATCGTGGCACAGGACTGAAGAGGCTAGTCACACAGTATAAACAGGCGAGGAAGCAAGCAGAGAGACACAGAGAGAGAGAGAGAGACAGAGACAGAGACAGAGACAGAGACAGAGACAGACAAACAGACAGACAGACAGACAGATAGACAGAGACAGACAGAGACAGACAGAGGCAGAAACAAAGAGACAGAGAGACAGAAAGACAGAGACAGAGAGACAGAAAGATAGATACAGAGAGATGAATGCTGGTTCAGTACTGTCTTAGTCAGGGTTTCTATTCCTGGACGAAACATCATGACCAAGAAACAAGTTGGTGAGGAAAGGGTTTATTCAGCTTACACTTCCATACTGCTGTTCATCACCAAAGGAAGTCAGGACTGGAACTCAAGCAGGTCAGGAAGCAGGAGCTGATGCAGAGGCCATGGAGGGAATGTTCTTTACTGCTTGCCTCCCCTGGCTTGCTCAGCCTGCTCTCTTATAGAACCAAGACTACCAGCCCAGAGATGGCACCACCCACAAGGGTTCCCCCTTGATCACTAATTGAGAAAATGCTTTACAGCTGGATCTCATGGAGGCATTTCCTCAACTGAAGCTCCTTTCTCTGTGATAACTACAGTTTGTGTCAAGTTGACACAAAACCAGCCAGGACAAGTGCTCAGTTCACTTTCTCCCTTTTGTTCTCTCCAAGACCTTATCCCATTCCTGCTCATAAGGTGAGAGTTTTCTTACCTCAACTAACCTAATCTAGACAATGCTTTTCAGGAACTCTTGGAAATGTGTCTTCTAAGTACTTCCGTATCAAGTTAACAATATTAAATATCACAGCCTAGAATCATACATGAAAGTCCCATGGCTCTCCTTTCCCATTGGTTTTTAGCACAGACTTCTAATAGTCCCATCACTATCACATAGACATAGCATGTCCCATCACTATCATATAGACATAGCACATCCCATCACTATCATATAGACATTGCTATCACTGTTGTTATTCTGCTTAGTCAGCTGCCACGGCTGACAGGGTCAAGGTAATCTCTACTCCACAATAGCTAGGGAACTATCATTCACTCTCTGGAGATAAAAAGCATCATCAAGAATGGGGAGCACCCTCATAGAAACAGAGTAAAGTGGGGGGATAGGGGGTTTGCAGAGGGGACACTGGGAAAGGGAATAACATTTGAAATGTAAATAAAGTATTCTCTTATGTAGAAAAAAATCTTTCCTTCCGTTCTTACTTTACTTTATGATATCAAAATGTGCTGAGAGGTATATTTTTTAATTTTAGTATCTCTAGCATACAGTACAGTTTGTGGTCTATACATGAATGGTCTATACATGAATGTTCACTTACATATAAATGAATTAGATGCATTTGTATGTGTATGGGGTTACGTCTGTGTCATGGGACATACTGACACATGTAAGTCTTGATGGTCATGGATTCATTATTACCGGTGGTAATAATGAATAATTCCTTGATTTATTCATGATTTAAAAGGACAAATACCTACATGGAGCTGGTTATACGCCTAATGGTACCCTGTCTCCTCTCTTCCCATACGATGCAAAAACTCACTGATAGGAAGGAACAACTTAGTATTTTTAGCATTTCTTTTGGAACCAAATTCAATGCTGAAAGACAGTATGCTTACATCATTTCCTAGCTCTTCAGTTTTTAACATTATTTCTGACTTTCAAGGATCTGCAAATGGCTTTATCCATTTATGCACAACCATTGCGATTCACATCTGCCAGTATCCGTCTTTCCCAGTGGAGTCCTTTCACAGTTTTACAGTGAACTCTGTTTGGTCATTATGTAACTATTTCTTACTAGAGTTTACATTGTGACTGTAATTCTTTCTAAGATAGTTCCCCCCCCCATTAATAATCGTATTGTTTTGCAGTTCTGACTGATTTCTAAGGCTACATCAGGAATGGCTAAAGATGGAAGGAACCTATCTGTTTCTCATGTGTTGGACCTCATTTACTTGTTTGAGGAATGTTTCTATCTCACTGTTTCTCGGCTCTCACAGAAGATCTCTGTATAGCTGTCATAGCACACAATGCTGAGATAACTTTTCATGTTCTGAGTTTGAACTCCATTCCTCTGGTCTTTTTAGGATTTCACTCTCAAGCAGGAGTTGAGTATACTTCAATCCTGATAGACTAAAATGCCAAGACATCTCTGGGTATCTTTATGTCTATGCAGGGCTGGTTCGGTGAATAAGACTTCTGGATAGAACTAGGAAAGTACACCTCTCTAATCTTCTAGCTCCCTACAGGCTTCTGATTTTCAGTATCTCCATGCAAGGAACTTCTATCTTGATTGCATCCCTTTGTACAAAATCTGTGTGTTCTCTCTGTCTGAAGTGTCTCTGGCCATTCCTGATGAGCTCAGCTTCACCATAGTATAGTCTGATGGAAGTTTGTTTTGCTGCTGCTATTGCTGTTGTTTTATTGGTTGGTTTGGTTTCTATGCTAAGACTCATATCCTTGAATTTGGAGTAATATCATGCATTAATATTTGTTAATATTCTTTACTCTTTTTTTCTGATCCTTTTTGTTTGACTCTAAATGTTGATTCTCAGCTTTTATTTCTGTGTTTGTTTTTTTTTTTTTTAAGTTTTTCATTCCTGTCCATTCTCTTCTTTAAAAAAGAAAATTGGGGGATCTGAAGAGAGGATTCAGTAGTTAAAAGTGCTTCCTGCTTAGCCAGATGACCTGTGTTCAGTTCCCAGCACTCATGCTGGGCAGCTCACATCCCACTGTAACTCTATGTCTAGAAGATACAGTGTACCCTTCTGGTCTCTGCAAGGACTTGTAACCAAGGGTTGCATGTGTATACACATGCACATATGCTCAGAAAAATAAAAAGAAATTTTCATGGGGTTTTCTGCTTTGCAAATTACTATGCATAGGATTTGGTCTTGACTTATTCATGCAGGCAATATCTCTTTGCATATTAATTATAGAAACTTTAATTTATTCTTTGTTTCCTGTTTCTCTCAAACTTCTCTTGCCTTCCTGTTCCTTTCTGCCCTCCCCATCTGGTCTCTAGCTTCTCTGGCCTCTGAACGTACCTATACATACATGCCCCAAAAGTAAATGTAGGTTTTTTGTTTTTATTTTGCCTTTGAAGAAGACTGAGAGAGAAAAATGGCTTGCTAAAATTTTGAAGTGAAGTTGACTAAAAGATGTCTCTTGTAAGCCAGTCACTGCTGTATCCTCAGTGAGGTAGTAGCTGTTTTTATTCTTTGTTATTTCTTCACTTGACTCATAAGGGCTTATGTAAAGTAACCCTGGTAACATTGTTAAAAATAACCAAATGCAATCAACCCCCAGAGGCAAGGCCAGGCTTCAACAATGGACATCTTTTAGTTATGCGTGCCAGCTTGTCCTTGTGTCTCAGTGCTGGGTGCTGCTGGCAGAAGAAAAGACAAACAAACACAAACCCAGCATCTTCATCAGTCCATAAGATGCTGCAGAGCCTGACCCTGAAGACCACTTAAAAGTTCTAGTTTGCTTTATTTATTAAATGGAATTTTCTTCATGACCTCAAACAGAGAGAATCCGGAAGAATTAAAACAAACAAACAAAATGAACAGAAAGCTCACCTTTTACCCCAATGGCAGCCTGGGACTAAGACTTATCACTCCCGCCATCAATATAGAATCAGGTGGGAGGAGAGAGAGAGAGAGAGAGAGAAAGAGAGAGAGAGAGAGAGAGAGAGAGAGAGAGAGAGAGAGAGAGAGAGAGAGAGAGAGAGAGAGAGAATGATATTGGAATTGAAGAATGTTTAAAATACGGACCGTGGAGCATTGTTTGCAGCAAGAACATTTTTGTGAAGCTTGCTAAGCAATTGCATATCTAGTCATTTGCAGGTCTGAGGAGCACTGCATTATGGGTTACCAGTAGGTGGTATACAAGCAGATGAGCAACGATTTTCTTAGGGATCTCAAATGTATATGTGAGCATCTCCTAGTTTACCTCCATGTACTTATGTAACAAACTGAGAGAGTTTGAAATGCTTTGCTTGTCTGCATTGCAGTTGAGAAATGGGGGCTTTGGCTTCCCTGGCATAGCTCAACTCCTGGGGCCTGAGCAGGCCTCTCTTTCTACTTCCTAGGAGGTACCACAGGCTTTGCCAGGTTGTCGCTCACAGCTTCTCCTGCCTGGGCCACTCACATTTTGTCACAACTTTACAGGATGTAGAGGTGTCTTAGGCAGTAGTCTTTCCAATTGAAAGAGTTTCACTATCAGGAGAGTTACTGAATATTTACCCAAAACTAGTTCTGGTCGTTGAAAATAGACAGTATTTCTTCAAGTGTGTTTAAATACTGTTCTCTGTAAGATAGGGAACATATATTAAAATAAGCCCAGAAATAAGCTACAATCTTGGGAACACTCCCTTCGAGGTCAGGCACAGGCAAGTATCCATGGCACCTAGGGAGAGAACATAGTTCCACATTTCTGTGAAATTTTCCAGAAGTGAGATTGTCGATTTGTCATTTGGCCTAGGGGCATAAAGTCTTCGTCAGACTTAAAAGTGAAAAAGATTGGCCCTCTTGGCCTTTTGTAATATTTAATCTCCATTGGGTCAACTCAACTAGACTTCAAATCACCTAACAGATGAACCTCTGGGCACCTCCCTGAAGGTGTTTCCAGAAAGGTTTAACCGAGGGAAGGAAACCCACTGTGGCCGCAGGGTGATTAAAGAGCTGGAAGATGGTAGCCTGAACTCCCCTCTCGCTGCTCCTACAGTGTTCACTCTCACCTCCCTGTCTTCACCAGCATGCTGCAGCCTGGCACTGTGAGTCACTAGAACCCCTCCCTTCCTTCTGCCAGTATCCCAGGCATTTTGTCACGACAAGGGGAAAAGTAACAAAGACATCTTCTTGAAAGGTCCTTGAATGCCTTCACTTTCCATGATTTTAATTCTCACAAGACAAATAAGGGTCTCACGGATGAGACTGGAGGTTGGAGAGGGCAGGACAATGAGCAGTGGGGCACAGAGCATCCCCCCACTTTTCACTCTAGTTAGATGCTGCAACCTTCACTACTAAATGTGCTCTTGACCTTGTGGGACAAAGTCTCGAAGCAAATTTCTCATTTGCTGGCCTCTCCCTGGGCCTTCTGCGACATACTGTCGCTCAGACAAGTACTGTTCTTAATGGGTTTATGGGAAAGGCTTGGCCTGCCTTTCCATCTGCACCTTCTGCTGGCTCCCTCCACAAAGCACTAGCTTGCCATACGACATTCCCTTGAATTATTTAGATTGGTAAATCTTTCTGCATCTCACATCTTTAGTCCATCTGTTAGCCGGAGCTTCGGCTTTATAGGAAGTGTCCTTTATGCATGCTGGCATCTGTCAGCAGTACACTTGCCTCTTTTATTCATGATCTTCAATGGGAGAGGGTACAAGCTGCAGAAGCACTGCATGCCTGGTATGCATTTCATTTTAATGGAAGATTACATGACTGAGGGGTTGGTTTATCACCTTGCTCCACACGCAACCATTCATCACCTGGCAGCCCCTCACCCAGCCCCAAAAGGAGGTGCTGGCCTCCTGCAGCCTCTGGGTCCTTGCTTTCCTGCAGAAAGTTGGCTTAATGGGGATAATCATACTGTTCCTTTAAAAGAAGATAAAAGGTCAGGAGAAACGGAGAGGAAAATTATGAGAATCAAGGCCAAGGGTGAGAAACAAAGGTCCTGCGCATACACAGATGCCCAGATGGTGACATGGAATGTATTCTCTAGAGGCAAGGTAGCTCAGTCTCAGAGAGGTTACTTACCTGTTTTCCCCTTAGGATGCTGTAAAAAGCCTTCATAATTATCTCTCCTATAATTTACAATACATCCTGGTACCAAAATGTTAGCATTTTGATGTTGAGCTATAAAATAACAATTAACATATAGCCAACCTAAATAAGCTGATCATATGTGCCTAGACATTCATGGTTTATGCCTATTTTAGATCATTCAATAGCTGTCAATTATTTTATTGCTGTCTTGCACTCACAAGAACATGCTGCTTTGGATGATAATGTGCAACCACCTTAATGCTGAATCCTGTGGACATCTGCTCTGGCTCTTTATTTGGCCATTTCTAATATGATCTCAGTGTTGGCACTTGTGTTTACCTCCCCCCTTGGTACAGGTCTCACTACTCAATGTGGAAATAACAGGTTCATATCTAATGACAAAAAGAATCAATAAAAATTGTGTGTTTGTGTGTGTGTGTGCATGGTGTAGTGGATGTGGTGTGTGTTTGTGTGTGTATGTGTGTTTGTGGGATATGTGGGATGTGTGTATACATGTGCATGAAAGAGCACACACACATATGTGCACATAAATATGGAGGCCAAAGGTCCATGTCAGGTGTCCTTCTAGACAGTGATCCTAGTCACTTTTTTGGGACTAGTCTCTCAGTGAACCCACAACTGACAAATGCACCATTAGTTGGCTATTGAACCCCAGAGATCCTCCTGTCACTGTCTCCACTGTGTGGGGATTACTAAAATGTACCCCTAAGCCTGGCCTTTCGAAATGTACTGGGGAATCAAACTTAGAGCCTCATACTTCACACCAAGCACTGTACCCTCTGAGCTGTCTCTTCAGCCCCTTGAAAATATTTTTTCCTCCTATAATGAGCTTTTATGATATAGCATTGATTCATTCATCTAAGTATTTCATAAGTATTTACTTATACATCACATACTTCCCTTGAAATAGTTAAAATGTGAACAAGACAAACTTCTTTGCTCTCTGAGGGCCTGCATTTATTCAAAATGACTTGGATAATATTTTTGATTAAGAGTCACCTATGGCTTATTGTACACATTCACATTGGGGAAGGATAGACGGTGTGTTGTAGGTGAGAAAGAACACAGATTACTTTTTTTAAGTGGAAGAAAATGAATAGAGTGAGGCATAGGATACAAATAGGAGGCAATAAAGCAGCACCATCTACAAGCTGCAGATACATGGACTCCTAATGTGGACCACATCCCTCCCTTTCATATCCCTGGTACCTTTTAAAGAAGAGTGAAGACTAAGGTCCTGAAATTGGTTGTAGTGACCTAAGTGAAACCTTTCAGAAAGTGATAATGACTTCCATGGATCAATCTTGCAAGCACAAGAGAATTCTCGCCTGCGCTATTAGAAGAAAGCTGGGGAAAAAGAGTTTAACAAAATCCCTCCAGGGCCTTCAAGGTGGCTCCGTGGTAAAGGCTCTTGCTGCACAAGCCCGAGGACCTGAGTTCAATCCCCAGAACCCACACAAGGGTGGAAATGGAGCACCAACTCGCAAAGTTCTGATGCACAATATGGTCCATGTATACACATTTGCATACACAAACAGATGCCAACCTTTCAGATCTCAACTTCAAATCTCTATGGAGAGAATCATGGGAACCTAGCAAGAAGTTATTTAGAACCAGAATTGACTGAACTTTTATTTTTAAAATAATCTTTTAAATCTATTACACTTTCTATTTTTTTTACAGAATTTTTTAATTCTCTAGGTCTCTGTCTCTCTGTCTCCCTGCCTATCTGTCTGTCTGTCTCATACAAAACATTGACTCCGAGGCCTGGTGTATTCTTAGGGTGGTGCTCTACCATTGATCTCTTTCCCAAGCCTTTATTTATTTATTATTTTGTTTTGATTTTGAGATGGAGCCTTGCTATGTAGCCCAGCCTGGCATGACCCTCCTTGGTAGCTGAGAAACAGGTGTGTTCCTAGCTTCTTTATTATTTTACAGTATATCAAAGCCACATAGTCTTTTATTTATCTGAAGTTATTATTAACGATAGGACTGTTGAAGCTTTCTTCTCTCTATGATGTGCTTAGCTTCCCAAGATCCTTTACCATCATTTGTTGATTTTTATCCTGTCTTTAATGTTAAATGCTTTTATAAAACACAAATTGACCTTTGAAAGTCAATTTATAAGACTTTCTCAAAAGTCAGCCAAAAGTTCTACAAACCCAGGAAGGACTTGCCAATTATTTTTAATTAGTCTATATTTAGGAAGGAACCATGAGTGTTCAAGATATGATCCCTAAGTACTAGTACCACAAGTCTTTTATCATGGACATGAGTTTGCTGAAGGAAGCACCTCCTATCTGCCTGGAGGGCCTACGATATCAGTATTCTGTAGTATAGAGAGTCGGGAGAGTGGAGCATCTTAGGGTCAAGGGAGAACACTTTTACTTCACCCCACTTCTGGTGGACTTCAATTTCCTTTCTCGGATACAACTCATCTTCCCTTGCTGCAGTCTCTGTCTCTTTTTCCCCAGGGTAAAGACTCTCGTGTTCCCTTGAGGTGGTTAGAAAATGGTCATGTGTAGGATAAAACCAGAAGAGTGCACTTTCACACAAACTCTTCATTTTCAAAGTCTTCAGGCACCACATTTGAGGGTATAGTATCCCCATTTCCCAAGCCTTTGTAGGCTTCCACGTCAAAATGGAGTGGCTGCCTTGTGGCCTCTTTATTGAAGGCTCAGCTCTGGGTGCTTTGTAAGTGAATTACAAGGAACCCTTCCATTTTCTCCCTTTCCAGAATGTTGTCGTTCTCTTTCAGTACCAAGATGTCTTCTCTCTGCTTTCAAGTTTATGGATTGAGATCTTATTAAAAATTACTCTACAGAATTATAGTGGGGTTTCAAGAGGGAACAGAAATAACAATATATGATCTTTTTTTTTCTTTAACTGGAAATCTCTCTGTTTTCCAGGAAAAAGGTTTCTGGTTACTCTTGCAAGCCTCCTTATAGAAAGATTCAAGCTCTCTGCTACGCTGAATGTTCTTTCATAACACAAACCACCAAATTGTGAATTGTTTCAAATATGAAGGCTTGCAATGATGTAAAATATAAAGATCTATGGAAATAAGGATATTTCTTATGTCTCTATCTAGTAGGTGACAATAAATTATGGTGCATTAATATTATGTGATTCTAATGCTAAAAATGCTAATGACATAGTTAGGGTTTGGTTTCAACTACTCAGAAGATTTTCCAGGAATCACAAAGGGAAAAGAAAAGGGCTGCTGTCATTTATTGTGCTGGTTGTTGTTTGGTTGTGTGTGTGTGTGTGTGTGTGTGTGTGTGTGTGTCTGTATGTGTGTGTGTGTGTGTGTGTGTGTGTGAACTTGAGGCAAATCTAAAGTCATTTGGGAAGAGAAGAAGGAGAAACTGAGAAAATGCATCCACCAGATTGGCTCATACACAAGTCTGTAGTGCATTTTCTTGATTTATTATTGATGTTAGAGGGCTCAGCTCACAATGGGTTGTGCCACCCATGAGTAGTTGGTCCTGGATTCCATAAGAAAGAAGTCTGAGCAAAGCAATAAGCAGTGTTCTTCCATGGCCTATGTAGCAGTTTCTTTGGTATAGGTTCCTGCCTTCAGGTCCCTGTCCAGCTTGAGTTCCGTCCCTGGTTTCCCTCAGTGATCGTGTGTGACCTGATAGATGTAAGATGAAACAACCCTTTTCCTCCACAAGTTGCTCTTGTCATAGTCTTTTATCCCAACACTCTAAACCCTAACAATGACAGAAATTGGTATGGGGGAATGCTGTGTTTTATTAGGAGGATTGTGAAAGGATTTTGGAACCCTGGGCTAGAAAAGTCATTGAGGATTCAAAGCTTGGCGAGCTATTGTCAGAACTTTATCAGGGATATTTCTGTGCTATTTGAGATAATAATCACTAAAGCAGATCCTTTGCTTTGCTGGGAAAATTGATTCTGGTCACCTGGAGCTGAAGAATCAGCAGAAATTAAGAGGAGAGAATCATCGCTGAGTGTAAATCTTCTAGAAAGTGCTTCCTCGGGATCACTACACAGAAGCTGAGGCCCAAGAAGAACCAAACTTGTTTCTTACGATGGCGGCCAAACCTGGTATGACGGAAGAGTTCCCCAGGTGGTACTGGTAGAATTCCTGCAAAGAGGCCAGGAGAGGCCATTGGTGAAGATACAGTCTCAGTTGCAGTAGAAAGATTAAAGGAGTCATGAAGAGACTAGGAGTCTTGACATCACGTGGCAAGTCAGAGTCCCCCAATGAGAGCCAAGGAAAAGCTACAGATAATGATGCAGCCCAGCTGCAGCAGGAAGCACCTAGAGTATTGGAGATGCCAGAATCATGGGATTACCACCAAGGACAGCAGCTCCTGTGGAGCAGAGGAGGCCTGAGCCTAGGAGCCAAACTGTGCATGCCATGCTGCAGAAAAGAAAGCCTGAGAAGTGGCTCAAGCCCCATGGAGATCAAGCCCTAGAAGGTCACCATTGAATCCCAGATGTCTGACATTGAGTTTTTTGTGCTTTGTATTTTTGATTTGGCTTTGATTTGATTGTTGCTCCATGATTATTCCGTCTTAAAATTAAAAAGTATTAACTTACTTTGATTTTACAAGAGCCCAGATTTAAATAATTCTTGGAAATTTAAGAATACTTTGGACTTTTAGAGAGACTTTGTTTTAAAAATATTGGACTTTTCGAGTGTTTAAAACTTTAAAGACATGAGACTCTGAAAAGGGTATGATGTTTGCATTGTGATATGAGATCTGGAAATTAACACAAAAGGAAAGGTGATGGCTTAATAGGTGATTTTGTTTCTATGCCAAGTTGACAGGGTATCATTTACCTTTCCTGCTGACACAATATCTACCACAATTTTCCACTCTCCTGATGGGCAGAATACAAAGATAAGAGCCTTAAATTTCTCCCACTCCATAGATACTCAACTTACTCAAGCTGAAATAGCTATGTAATAGAGAAGCTATATAATGGTCAGGTGACCTTTTATTTCTAAAAGATAAAATGACCCATGGTCACAATCATCAGCTTCTAACCTGCTTAGACTCCACCTTCTGAGTGTCTGTTGATCTGATACGCCTACCTAGGAAGTCCTAATAATTTCAATGGGAAGCTTGATGCTTTCATTGTATACAGATTTGCACAAATGACATAGAAGGCTTGTCAGATAGCACATAAACATCTTGTAGCAGAGACTGCAGAGTCCCCTCGACCCTAGTTTGCCCATTGTAAAACCTGCAAAGATCACAGAGTCTGTCAAAGCCTGATTAAAGGCTGTAAGTCACAGGACAACAGAGGATGCTGCCGAGACTGATCAACAGTTGCAAACATGTGCACTGAGGTTTCAGGCACGCGACCTAAATGTGGGAAGGCTCTGATATAATAAGGCAAGCTGAGCTCTGGCAAACAGAAAGGCTTGCCCTATTTAAATATATTCAAATGTGACTTGTGTACCCTAGACTGTATTCATTCAACAAAATATACAAGGGAGTCATTAATTTTCAACAAGTTGCCGTGCTGCCTTCAGGAGGCTGTAGCAAATTATATGGGTATTCCACAAGAGCCCCAGTCATGTTGGACAGGCTGTTTGGCACTGACAGTTTTCTCAGTCAAGCCAGGATGCCAAATCAGCTCATTTCCCTTCTTAACGTGATCTCCCAGAAGCTTCTTGGAGATAAGAATGTACATTTTACACTTAAGACACATACTTGGCACCATGCTATGTGTTGAATCCTCCTGTTTCCCGTTACTTTGAGTAGCTCCACCCTTGTCACTCATGCTGTGTTTGATATTCTACTGTAATATGATTAGATAATTGTGGTGAAGGCATCGTTCCCTGAGCAGATGGGTTGAACATTTAGGGCAAGCCCTATAATACAGGAACTGAAGGCCCTAAGAGCTGGGCAGAAAGAGAACGGAGAACCTCCGTTCATTCTGTCTGTTTCTTTGTATCTGTCTGTTTCTCTGTCTGTCTCGCTATCTTTCTTGCTCTGTGTGTGTATGTCTGCACATGTATATGTGCATGTATGTTTATGTGTTCACCAAAAGCCAAGATCAAAATACCTGGACAAAGATGATTTAGTCCTGACTTTTATTTCTGGGGACTTCTGCAGGAAAAAACAAACAAACAACAACAACAAATTCTTATAATAAGAAGCTGAATACTTTTTTACTTTTAATTTCTGATTTGTGTCCTGCTTACAAACTGATTATTGGAGGCACATCAACCAATCAGAATGCATTTTTTCTTCAAATTTAAGATGATTCATGAATGGCCTCCCAGCATATTAAAATATATGCAAAATCATCTCCAATAATTACTAAATTTAAAAAATTATTGTCTATATATTCTTTTGGCAATATGAGCCCACTAAGTCCTTAAGTATGTGCAGTATGTAAAGGAGCATTTAATAGGACAAAGACATAGTGTCAAGTTCATTTTCTGTGTGTGGTATAGACTTGTATGACTCATAATTTCTCCGTACCTCTGTTCTGACTTGTAATATGGAATCTAAGTAACTATTTCATTGACTTATTATAAGGCTCAGCTGAAATAAAAGTTGTTCCCTGTCACCCAAAAGTTTAAAGGCATTTATAGTCAGCAGCTTATTTGGGGGAAGAAACAGATAAATTCTAGATTAAAAAAAAATCCAGAGATGACCATTCTCCTATGAGATAACAAGAGCGTTTCTGATTAAAAAAAAAAATAGTAAAAGCTACTTTCACCCAAATAAACCCCTCAAAATTTATAATTTTTTTAAAGAGACAATTTTTTTGTTCAGAACAGGGGGAGTATAGATTTCTTGGATAAAGTCGAAAGATAAGGAAGAAAATTGACTTTCCAAATCGTCAAGCCTGGAGCTGCCTGGAGCTTTCCCAAAGGTCAAAGATCTAGGATTTAGAGTTAGATTTTATCCTAGTAGATGAACTACTGAAGCCCTATAGAATTACCTTGAGTTTTTTCTAAGCTGTATTGATGTCATTGAGATGAAAAGAAAAGAAAAGAAAAGAAAAGAAAAGGAAACAAACAAACAAAACCCAGAACCATTTCATATCAAAGGTATTCCCATTCACTCTTTTCTCTCTGAGCAGTAGATAGTGCCTATGAGGTTTCATTTGTATCTCTAAGACCTAAGTGAATATTACTTTGAATAATGTAGCATCCAGAAAAGACTAGGGCACTTTGAAGCCTCCATAAAGAATTATAGAATGTTTGGTTAAATAGGTAAAGATGAATTTACAGCATTCTAAACACCAACCCCAGAGCATTTTCCCTCAAAGAGTGTATGGTAAACTAAACTATGACCAGAACTGAATTCAGAGATTTCTTTCTAGATCTTTCTGGAAAAAAACAAAAAACAAAGGAACTCTCATGAATATGACTAAGTTAAGAGTCTCAAAATAGGTGTGTGGTTTTCGGCCTTTTGTTAGATTCCCATAATAATAAGGATAATGTATTTATACAAAGAAGCAAAAGATTCTGTATCAACAGATGTGAAGGATGTGAATGACAGGGGGAAATGGGTGATTGACCAAGGACTGTAGATGCTTCAAGAAGAAGCAAGATGTACCAATATGTTAGGTAAAAACCCAAGAAAACTGACTTTGAACTATGACCGTCAGTACCATGCAATGATATACTACAGTGTTACGTCACCAAGCTTATGTTAATTTAGACAATAGGAACAGGGAACTTGTATACACAGGGTTCACTGGATCTTCTTCTTTCAAGAAGACAGGGAAGTAAACAGTCAATTCATGCTAACACCTAAAACATGTTGTATCTTTCTTGTGTGTGTTTGTGTGCATTAAAATAAGCACACAACTTTGCAATAATTATTTGATCTGGGCGATGCATTGGTATTGAGCTTAGCATCACCATTTCATTGGAAAGAAACCATGTGTTTAGTAAATGTTATTCACCACTCCCAAGGTCACAAGCAGGAGACTCCCCTGTTGTAGTACTTTGGGATCACCTTACCCCTACTGCTCAGCTGCTAGATCATAACCTCCTTGAAGGCTAAGAATGTGCTTGCATATCTTTGGCTCCATCTTACTTCCCATCAGAGTCCCTGAATTTGAATGAAAAGAAAACCAAACCTGAAGCCCACCTGAAGCCATAATGTTAGCCAATGAGAAAATAATTTTATATGCATAAATTAAATTTACTCCCACCTGTTCAAATTGTTACTAATTATGTAGAGAAGGGTCCATCTGATTTCCCTTAAGAGTCACTTGGATTCTGATTTCTTCTGTCTTACATCCATGACCATAGGAACACCTCATCTTGGAAACTGAGTTCCCATTTCCTCACATTATCTCTATTTGTTTAGTTTTCAATTTATTTTTAAGCGAGTCCTTCAGTCAAAGGAAGTGCATCTCTTTAGATCCACCATGTAGAAGCCAAGTGCTTCTGTTATTTCATTAGATGCTGATGGTGTTAGATTTAAAGTTGACACGGAAGCTTAATTAGACATTATGCCAATGCACATATTCTGCAAATTAAGACTCAACACATTACAGAGCCCAGTCTGGGAGAAGCTAAGAAGGAAGCTGTCAACGAGCAAAAGACCCTGTTAAGTGCCTTAAATACAGATTTTGAATTTAAAATGCAAATGCACTGAAAACTTCCTTCCTAACTTGAAAGGAAAATTAAGTGGGGTGGAGAGACAAGGATTTTATTTCATTAAAACAAAATAACCAAATATCCAAAACCTGATCTCAAAGTTTGGCTCTATCTGCCTCAATAGTAAATCACAGTATTGTTGGGAGTGACCAGAGGGTCCTGGAAAAATGGCGTTGTGGGTAAGAGTTCTTCATGATCTCTCAGAGGTCCCATTTCGGTTCCCAGCACCCATGTGGAGCAGCTCAGGGTCACTGGAACTTCAGTTCTTGGAGATTCAATTCTCTCTTCTGGATTCTATGGCAGTCATACACAATGTGCACATAAACACATAGAAACTACACACACACACACACACACACACACACACACACACACACACACTCTAAATATTTTCTAAAGAAATGACCAGAGGAACTGTATTATAGCTAACAGAAAGGAACTTTCTAGCTCTTCACTGAGTTGAATGAGTCAAATCATTCCTGTCAGTGTTCACAAGTCAACATGTATATTTAAAAATAGTGAGGGGTGGGATTTGATGGAGACAGACAGAGCTACAGCAGCCTTCAGACATATGCAGCTGCTAAACAATTCTGTACCTGATGTCATCAAGTTGCTGTAGGTGGGGTTTTGCCGAAAGCCAGAAAGGTGGTAAAATCTGAATTGATGGATGGCAGAGTTGCCAAGGTTTAAGACAACTGAGGTTTAAGAGTACAGCCACAGGAAGGAGTGTTATAAAACGTGGGCAGACTAGGAGCCCTGAGAGTCCTATCTTCACCCAATTCTTATTACCATCTATTATGTTCCCATGGGACAGTCATTAAAGAAGGGAGAGATTCCTCCCCACCTTATTTTTTTTCACTCACCTAGTAAATAGGTGGTGGGTCTTTACTCTGTTTATGTAAAAATCACAAATATAGGGTATTCATATATATTCACACACATACACAAATATATAATATCTTCTGAGTGGGTTTTTGTTTGAGAAGGAGGGAGCAAAGATCTCAATTATCTAAGTAGAAGGGGCTAGATTGAAAGACACAAAATGGTCTTCACTCAGACAGAAATAAATACTGTGATTGGGAAAGATTAGGGAAGGGATATCTAAAGAAATCTCATAAAGATGCTCTATTTAAGTTGGACCTTAAAATAAAAGTGGAATCAGCGACTGTGAAAACCTGAAAGAGGGTTAAGATATAAACTTAAATAGTGCTTGGAAAATAATGATCAAATGCCAAGTCGTCCAAAGCGCCATAGAGAACAATTTTAACAGATACCTTCATTTCACTCAGCTAAAAGAACATTATGTAATCCCAGTCTTTTGTGAGATGCTTTGCTTACAGCTCAGTCTGAGGTACTTTACATAGCATCTTAAATAGGCTAAAGTGGCGATATTGATGGCTTTCGGTTTTTAATTATTTTTGTATTAGTATACAAAAGAGACTTGGGGTCAGGGTTGTGACCAACAGCTAATCTTGAAAATAGAGTATGCTGGGCTTAGAAAACCTTGTGATTGGGTCATCAAAACTGCTTAAAACTTGTAATCTCTCCAAAAAGACCTCTCTGAGATGAAGCCAACATTCTGAGCTAATCACTGAGGTAATCGCCAGCTAATTCATCTGTTCCCATTTGATTCCATTTCCAATACTGGTGCAATTATTCAAGTAGATGGAGAATTAAAAGTCACAGACACGCGCACAAGCATATTGCCCTCTGTGCTTGAGGAAAAGAACATTTTGAAGGAGGAAAGAATTTGTGAACATGAAAACTAGAACAATATTTTACATGATAAAATACTAGATTGAATCCATGTGAGAACCAAACCTATGAACAAAACAGATTCTGTGATTGAAAATACAGAAGAACTCAAAGCTGAAAATTAATTAAATCAGATTAAAATTAAGAGTTATTAAATGTATAAATACCTAAAGAAGATTTAATAATTTGTTCATGAGATCCAAAGATTAAAAAGTTATTTGGATTTGTCAGAAATAGCCATTTTGTGAGACTTGTCTTAGTTCAAACTTTTAAAACACAGGTTTTTCAACTTTAAAATGTCTTAAGTATATTTACATGTTTAATTTTCCAAAAATGTGTGGAAAAATGTTATTTTAAAAAATTTATCTTGTTTCTAAGGGCATATTAAAACAATTTAGCAAATAGCATAATTATAGGAAACTGATTGAATATTATTTAATAGATTTTGCTAACTGAAATAATTAAATGGTAATTGTTTAATGATGTCAAATTATTTTCTGCTGTATACAGTTATTAATTATATACAAAGAAGAGTTTAATAGTTTACTATTTTCTGGCTAGTACAATGATTGAATAAATTATTTAACAACATAATTAATTGTGTTTCATTCAATGATAAAATGGTAACTGATTGAAAAGTAATAGATGAATTTAATCTTCACACTCAGTGAGCAATATTACACAGGAGAAAGATCCATATCAAGTCAAAAAAGGAAATAAATTGCTTATTTATAATTATGTGTTAGTAGATTCAGTTAAAATTAATGTATTTTTGTTTTTATTTTCAAAAGTACATTGGAAAACAATGCTGTTCTTTTAGTGTATGAAGGAGGAGGAGGAGGAGGAGGAGGAGGAAGAGGAAGAGGAGGAGGAAGAGAAGGAGGAGACTAGTGTTATATATACCATAATTCTAATTTCAAAATCTTAGTTCCTGGTGTGATGGTTTAGTCTTTGGGATAAGGTTTAGATGTGTTCATAGGAAATTCTTTTCCCTAGTGAGACTGGGGACCAATGCTCACTTTCTTTGTTTACCATGTGATGGTTCAAAATGACCATGTATCTTAGTGTTACTATTGCTGTGATGAATCACCATGACCAAGAGCAACTTGACAGGAAAAAAATTTATTTGACTTATGCTTCCAAATCACTGCTCATCACTAAAAGAAGTCAGAACAGGAACTCGAGCAGGGCAGAAACTTAGAAGCAGGAGTTGATGCAGAGGCCATGGAGGGGTGTTGCTTACTGGCTTGCTCAACTACCTTTCCTATAGATCCAAGGACCATCAGCCTGAGGATATCTCTACTACAATGGGCTAGACTCTTCACCATTGATCACTAATTTTAAAAATGCCCTACAGACTTGTCTATAGACCAATCTTCTGTTGGTATTTTCTCAATTGAGGGTCTTTCATCCCAGATGACTATAGGTTGTATCCAGTTGAAATTGACATTAAACTAACAAATATATAATTTAAAATCTCGAGAGCATGACTTCCCTAGACAGTGATCTTAGGTTCTCTGATGTTCAGAGCTATACAAGCTGATTTAGTTTTGTCCTGCATATTACATTTTTATTTCATTAGTAGCATTCCAAACTGACTGAGATAGATGGACAGAGAGGTAACAATATGGACAGATAGATGCCTAAGTAGAAAACTGGCACAACATCTTCTATGCCCATGCACACTTTCACTATGTGTATTCATCTTGAGAGAACAGTTTAAAATGAGGAAGAACTTATTTTGGCTCATGATTTCAGCTCATGGCCTCTTGGCTCTCTGTCTGGGCCTCCAATGAGGCAGGACATTGAGGAATAAGGTGGTGATGGAAGAAAGCTGCTCTTTTTATAGCAGTCAGAAAACAAAAAAAAAGGGTAGCATCTACACTACTCTGGGCTTTCTACTCTTAGGCCTTTATTCCATCTGGGTCCTCATACAATGGGATGCTACTGCACACTTTGACACAGGACTCACCAGATCTTAGTTAATTCTTGCTGGGAATACTTTTAGAGATACCTCTACGGTGTTTTTTAGTAAACTCTTAGGTGTTTTCCAACGCAACCAAGTTGACCATCAAGATTAAAGCTCATGTGGTTGCAGAATGATTCCAAAGTCATTTCACATCATTCAAAGAAGGGTTAGTGATTGAAGTCCTGGTACCTAATTAAAAATTTACCATTAAATTAAGTGCTTCTTTGATTGAAATGTTCAACAAAAATGACCCTTCTTATCCAGCAAATGCATTTCCACCATTTTTATTCAGCATATGCATATACTATTAACTTCTTATCTAGCTTATTAAGAGAGTGATAGAGACTGAAAAATATACTATGAAACAAAAATATCATCGGGAGGTCCAGGGTAGTGGAATATACCTGTAATCTCGGGATTCCACAGCACAGGACAGAAGGGTCCTAATTTCATGCATAACCTGGACTACATAGTGAGGTTTTGTTTCACTGGAGAAAAGTGTGTCAGTAAGTATGATTTTGACATTTGAATTTTAGCTCTAAAAGCTATCTTGAATATATATATTTTAGGAGGGTGTGTGGCTCTACCATTGACACATAAATTTTAAGAGCTGCATAATATTTATCTGGATGTTTGTAGCATTACTACTTATCCAGTCTGTATATTGTATGTGTTAATGGTGCTTTCTGGCATCCATAACACAGACCTATATTAGAGCTATTTTTAAAATAACTTAGAACAACAGATTAAGGACCCGTGGTACATCAACTATCACTAAATAATAGTCCAAGATTATATGATAACAAATACAAGCTAGGACATCAATGTTGCATGTCTTCTCAGCAGTCAATTAAGCTAGCAATGAACTAGACTCAATGAACCGCTGCATTTAAGCCTCATAACAGGAGAGACCGATGGAAGTGGTGAACGTCTCCTGCTCATAAACACTACTGCAGTTATTCTGTGACCTTGGAAAGCCTCTCTCTCTTTACCCCATTCTGGAAAGTGGTAATAAATCATATCACATCTCAGACGTGCCTGTGTGAACTTTTTCCCAGTCTGCAGCCATCCTGCATCATTTATAGTGAAGAGAATAATTAGGGGGTACTTACATGTGTGAAACAGACAATGTCGCTGGCGCCATTCTCAGTGGCTCATCACATGCCATTAGATAGGGATGGGTTTTTAAACTCACTACTTACTTCCTGGCACCACACTTTGAAATTAATGCCCCATGCTTAAATCCTCCCCCCCCCCAACATTGCATCTTGGAATTTCACTGGATTTCATTCATTACTCTCCATATTTGCTACTCCTCTCTTCCTTTATTATTTTCTGCCATGGACCAAGCTCTGTGACCAGGATTGAAATACAAAATAAATTGTCTCCAGAGTAGTACATGTCTCCACATCCTTTAAAACGTCATTGGAAAAAGGACATAATACGGGGCTGAGGATATGACTCACTGTAAAACTGCTTGCTGTGAAAGTGTGAGTACTGGAGTTTGGATCCCCAACTCCCACATAAATGTCAGACATGCATGGTGGCTAACCTTGGAAGGTGGATACGGGATCCTCTGAGTAAACTGACTGGCTAGACTAACTAAATCAATGAACACTTAGCTCAAGTGAGAGACCCTATCTCAGTATATAAGGTGGTGGACAATCCAGGAAAACATCAACTTTGGGCTGCCATACTATTTGCACACACATGCACATGAGCATGTGTGCATCCACATACACAGGAACACACATAGACATCATATGTGCACACACATGCACTAAATGAATGAATGGATCAATGAGATGAGCCATTGTTCCAGCTGCTCTTATGTACTATGAGATGTAGGTTCCAGAGGTTTCTACACATCTCTACATTTCCCCATCCTACATGGCTCTCTAGCCTCTGCGTTCATGCAGTGGCTAACAGTGCAGTGCCAGTCTGGCTTGCTTAGGGAGGTAAGGGCTGGAATAGGCCTGGTGAGGACCTCTGCTAAGAAACTTGAACTTGACTTAGTAAGTGCAAAGGGGTTAAACACAGCCTTGTTGTGATGAAACCAGTGACTTACGAGAGCTGACAACAAGACAGACCGCCCCCCCACCCCACCTCTCACAAGAAAGGAATTCTATTAAAACGTGAAAGAGATGGAGGGGGGGTGAAATTAGAAGGGTTGATGAGAACTGTAAACTGTAATTGTAAAGGTGTTGCAGAATAAAATCAGAAAAAAAGGAGAAAAAAACTGGAAAAAAAATAGAGTTGGAGAGCAAGGGGAAAGGCATGCTGAGATTTTTAAAGCCTTGCTCCCAGGGTGGGGAGAGGGAGTTCTTTATCTATGAATATGTCACTCTCCTAGGAACGCTTGGTGCTATATGTGTCCCTGTAAAACCCCCCAGCTTCCATTAAACAAAGTGCTCTTCTTAAATGCCTTCCTTGTAAGACCTGGCTGCCCTACCCCAAGCCATTAGTGGGAACAGAACGTTAATAAGGAGGGACTGTGGTATCTCTCAGAGAGGTTGACCTCCTCTAGCGGAAGCGGGGCACCCATTATAGTGTAATGATAAATCACAAGCTTTTCTCTTCCATTATTTTCCCAGAAGACTCTTCTCTGAATGCATAAACATACTGGAGGGAGAAGGGAGGGGGGCGGGGAAAGAGCGCAACAGATAAAGAAAAAGGTGAAAACGAGAGAGGGGGCAGGCAGGCAGTGAATTCCAGACAGGGTTTAAAATAATAAACGCTCAATCTGCATCGCCAGGTTTGCATGCAGTGAAATTTTAGCACAGCCTAGGAAGGAAAAATCTCCATAAGAAAACGTGGAACTGTAAGAAGCAGGGCTCACAAGTACAAACGGCAGGAATGCTGTGTTGGGCTCAGGGAGGATTGTGAGTGACATTGTATGTAGCTCTAAGACAAAGCTGACTGGTAAATTCTAGCAATGAGCTAGGAGAATCGAGGCCATTAACAAACCCATTGCCTAGATTATTATTTATTTCTCAAAGCACTTAGCTGCAGCTCTAAAGCCCTCACATTTAACTAAGGTAGGTCTTGGGTGAGGTGTGTTAGCTGAATTCGCTTCTCCTGATACCCGGGTCAAACACCAACATTAAACAGGTGACACAGTTTGGGTGGCCGTTCTCTGACGTCATCCTGGTACTTCCATAGCTATTGTTGTAAACTTGCTCTAAAGGCATCCACAGCACCGTGCCTCTAGAATCTGAGCTGCATGAACCAAACCATATAAAGCATTTTGTAGAGCCCTTGGATGTAGGTTTCATATTCAAAGAAAATAGGGGCCATGTGAAAACATGTTGTAAACAAATATGGGGGATCCACATCAGTCAAACATTACAAGGTGGTTGCTGTTGCTGTTGTTGTTGATGTTGATGTTGTACAGTCCATGGCTCAAGTGAGGGCGTCACACACACTAGACAAACATTATTCTACTGCCCCATCTGCAGCCCTGGTATTACATGTGTGAAGAGTTTATATGGCCCAAGGACTCCCAGTGAGTGTGTGTTTAGCTTCACCTTCTCCACTCTACTTAAGACACCTTCAGCTACTCTGCCTCCAATACCAAGAGGCTTGTTGAAACTAAATCTCTCCATCTTTGAAACTGTTTTCTAGAAATGACCTTTGGCATGGTTTTCCAGATTTTTGTTTTGTTTTTTTTGGTTTGGTTTTAGTTTTGGTTTTGGTTTCGGTTTCGGTTTCGGTTTCGGTTTCGGTTTTGGTTTTGGTTTTGATTTTTTTCCCCTCCTTCCCTGGCTATCCCTGGTATAAATCCTATACTCTGTAGCTGTTCCAGTAAACATGATTAAATTACCTCTAGCACCAGAGCAGGACTGCTCAGTCTGCTGGGGAAGGAAGACATTTGAATAGAAAAAGATTACAAATTAGACTTTTGTGACACTGAGATGAAAGGCAGCCCAGAGGTCCTTGGCTTTGTGTATTGAGCCTTCTAGTGTGGATTGGAACAGGAAGTAGTTGTCCCTAAGTTGCCACCATTGGTCTCTTCCACTACTTTATTTGGACATCCCAGTCCATATAGTAGTTTGGAGGTTGACTTGACCACTGATTGCATGATCTAAGCTGAACCAGCAAATACAACCCACTACTTCCCCTTCATATCCCATGCAAACTGACATATTTAGGACCAAATTGTTACCTCTTCTGTGTGTCCAATCACAATGAATTTTTTTAAGGTGTTAAGTCTTATTTTATTATTTTATGTATGTATATATATATATATATATATATATATATATATATATGAGGTGGGGAGAGAGAGAGAGAGACTATGGAAGCTAGAAGGGGTGTGGGGACCTTGGAGCAGGAGTTACAGGCATCTTGTGTGGGTGCCAGCATCCAAATTCGAGTTCTCAGCAGTGAGTGCTCTTACCACCAAGATGCATATTCTCTCCAGGCACCACAATGCATATTAAAACCTACTTGAGGGTTGGTGTCCCTTCTGCATATGACGAAACATTGGCTATGAGATATGTGACAGTTCTCAGGCTGTGATTCAGTCAGGCTTATGATACAGGCCATAGAAGGCTTGGTACACCAAATAATGGGAGGCAAAACATGCTGACATCAACAGTAGGACTCTATACCAAACTCTCTCAAAGATAAGCCCATTTTTAGAAATTGTAATCAACAAGGCACAATAATAAATTTAAGCCTCATTTGAGGGAGAGTTTGTGTTACTTACAATCCAGATGCTTTAGGAATTTACTGCACAGCTTGGATCCATGGCTTCAATGTGGCTTTTGGTCAAGACTTCATTAAAGTGGGCTATGATTTGACAATAGTAAGTCCATTTCCAGTATCCTTAACTTCAAGCCCAAAACAACAACAACAACAAAAAAACAAAAACAAAAAACAAAAAACAACCCCCACCAAAAACAAACAAACAAAACCTGCCAAGAAGAGAATTTAACCCCAAATTGCCAGACTCTTTATTTGTTTTCTCTGCTGAGCATCTGGTTAACTTTGAAATTTCCCATTACATTAGATGTAGCTTTTCCCCCACTATATCAACCCTGTACAGTTTCACCTGAAACTTGTTTTCCATGTCCTTTCTCGTACTTGCCTTACTTCATGATTGCTTTTTGGTTGGGTTCTATAGCTCTTTTTTTTTTTTAAGGACAGGTACAGATCTCGCCCTTTGTTTTAGGAAGAGTTGCAGTGAGTATCACGTGCAGACTGAAGGACTAGATTATCCCCGGCTAGAGCCCAGGAATGCTTCCTCCAAGGCTACTGATTTATGCCTTTGATTTTTCAAATATTCTTTAACAGCGCTCTCCATCAATAGCTACTTTATATGGACTGAGTACCTATTGCTTTCTAATAACCTACACTGCTTTCCTTTAGCCTTGTTGCTAACATCTATTTTTCTGACCATATGTCAGTTCAGTAAGTCAGTCATTTCTGAGCTATCATGATTTTCATTCCTTTCCTGATTTATTAGCAGACCATTCTCTCTCTAGTATGCCTTTCTTCCTTAATATATTTGTGAAAGACTCTTTGACCCCAGCTGTCCCAAATGGTTTACTGAGCTTGCTGGCCAAGGCTTTTGCATTTGGGTGCAGTTTTATGAATCTCAAGATGGGCTTTGCTTTTTAAAAGCTGCCCTTTCTGTCCATTTAAATAAAATGGTTCCAGCTGTGTTTATGCTACAAAACCATTTGTAATCATCTCTTCTCCTTTGGGCTCCCAACATATTTTATTCACAGACCTCTAGATTGCAGCCTCAGTGGTTCATGGTTTGTACCACAACAGCACTAGGTTTTAAGGCTCATCATTCAATCCTCCAACTTCTGGGGCCACTTCTGAAGCCTAAATCCTGACATGAAAACTTTGGCCTCTCAAACATAGTGTCTTTTGTCATCCCTCTGCCAAGACACTCAGACACTCCCCTAACATGTTCCTAGAGTCTTAAAGTGCCCACGCAGTAGCCTAGTTTATTTGAGAGGTATGACATCATCTGAGGTCCTCTGGCTAATTATGGAGTAATAAATTTTGCTTTTATAAGCAAAGGAAAGAATAATAGATAGGTAGATAGATAGATAGATAGATAGATAATCAGATAGATAGATAGATAGATAGATAGATAGATAGATAGATAGATAGATAGATAGATAGACAGACAGAGCCACCCAGATAAAGATAGGTGTGTGTGTGTGTGTGTGTGTGTGTGTGTGTGTGTGTGTGTGTGTGTGTGTGTACATATTTTGGAGGTGAACGTAGTGAGAAGGCACAGTGGGTTAAAGTGCTTGACACTGGTTCAATCCCTGAAAATTGTCCTCTGACATCCACCAATAAAATATGACATATATGCGTTAGCTCACATACATGGTTACCCGTGCACACATAGAACAAAAATGTAAGGGAAGATTAGGAAGTGTATATTTTTCAATATGGCAGTGGCACAAATGAACAAAACATACTCTATGTATTGGTGACTCCTTACTCTGTCTTCTCTACACTCCTTTGCTCTTCCACTTTACTTCTCTTCCCTGGTGCTATTAGCTGTTCCATCAAGTTCACCAGCAGATCTAAGATCCCATTGAATGGCTGCTCCCATCCCCAACTTAATTACAAACAAGCGTGATTCTGACAGACACTAGTGTATCTGGGTCTGATTTTCCTTTGTAATAAATAATTACCAGGTCTAGAAATTCCCCACCTGGGATAGAGCACCATCTCCCACCATTTCAGGCAGGACTATGCTGTGACTACCATATAGTGTGATGCATCGGTGGATAGGCTTCCTCGTTTGATCAGGGAGTGTGGGCACTGTAAGATTAGAGGAGCCATCGATGCAACAGCTCTGAGCTTCGGTAGTTCTAACTAGGGCAAATACTTGGTTATAAGCTGTTTAAGATAAACTTAATAAGCAAACCCAAGAAAACAAACATCGACACCAAATTCAGAGAGGTAAGATAAAAGATTTTATCCTATGAGAAGGCCTATCTCTATTGTCAAATTGATGGGATTCAGAATTACTATGGAAACACATAAGGTGTTTATGTGCCAATGCCATGCTACCTGGTTTATCTGATCAGGGAGAACTAACTATTCTAAGTATGGTGTATCACTCTATGAATTAGTGTCTCTGCCTGAGGGAAAACAAACTGAATACCAGCTTTCATCTCTCTCCACTTGGCAAAATGTGGGGGCATTCAGCCAGATGCCTCCTGCTTATGCCACTACACCCGCCTGGCCTGGTGGATTGTATCTTCTTGTACTATAAACCAAAATAAATGTCATTCCTAAGTTGAATTTGATAGGCATTTTGTCACAGAACTGAGAGAAGTCACAATCTTTTCTGGAAATGGGGACAAAAAAATGGAAAGCAAGGTGAAGGAAAGATGAGAGGTGTAAGAGAGAGGTGAATAAGTTCGCTTTAGGACAGCGTGGGAAATACACATAGCGCTAAAGTAATCATAAATCTCCTGAAAGTAAGGTGTCATGACTCATGATTAGAAGAAGGAATTATTTATGATGTATTATTTAAGGTGATTTAGAGATTACAATGTTTAGATGAGTTGTAGAGAAACCTAGATACAAGCATTGCACTCTGATATCAGTTTGTTTGGGAGTTCGCCATTAAAATTACTCAGAGTTGAGCAAGAGAAATATTCTTCCCCAGGAAATAGCTCCCAGTTGGCTAGCCAGTACCAAGTGGTCATCTCTTAAATATAAATAAGCAATATTATATGTATGAAGTGTGTGTGTGTGTGTGTGTAAATGGTTAAAGAAAAAAGCCATGAGTTTAAGAGACATGGGAGGCATATGTGAGAGATTGGAAGGAGGAAAAGGAAGAGGGAAAGTGACATAATTATAATTTCCTTTCAGAAATAATTTTAAATGTACTCTTTTTCTTTAAGGTGTTCCTGAAATATACACTGACCTTCTTTGTCAGTGCTGTTCTTTCTAGTACAAGAAGAGCGCATGTGGTGCCTGGTAGTAGATTTTAGGGACAGATTTAGCACTGTCATAGTTATTTATAACATCAGAAAATGTTTGATTTTTCCATGCTCCTAGACAGTGAAATAGCATAACTCTTTTACCTGATGATTTTGCAAGGTGGCCTATAACCAGAGTTTCTTGCTTCATTTTGTACCTCAAGAAAATAAACACAGAACTTCACATCTCCAGTATTCTCTGTAGCATTCAATACCCACTCTCCCCTTCATCAATCTTAGCATCTTTGTACATCTTTGTACAATCTTAGCATCTTTAATTAAATGACCATAGTTAATAGATAAAAAATAACTGATTATAGTTTGACTCCATCTTAAGTACATTAAATAAAATTTCCATTACAGCTAAGTCACTTTCCTATGCACTGGAGTGCATTGGGATGTCAGATGCCCAAATTTAAGAGTCAGTAATGTTGACAATAGCTAAGCAAATGGTGTCCCTCAGTGTGATATCACATTGTAGATTGTCTTCAGATGGTAGAGGGAAGGAGACCCTAATTGGGAAAAAGACTTATAAAGCCTGAGTGAGTTCTGTGGATTTGTGTGCTTACGTTCATTTGCCAGTTTTGAGAGATGAGCGCAGTCATAGAAGATGTTGATGCAAGGAGGAACTGGATTGAAGGTGTATGAGAGTTCTTTGGACAATTGGTCATCTTTTATGTAGATTTTAAATCATCCAATTGTGAAAGTTTTGTTAAAACCAGTCAGTACACAGCAGAGAAAAATGTGACAACTCCCACTTAGTCCCTGCTCTGCCTCCTGGGCAGTGCTTCTCCTTTGTCTAAGGAACGACTAGTGTCCTTTTGCAAGGTAGAAATTGATAGTCAAAATCTTAGTCATTTCTGTAACTATTAGTATATGTAAGGCAAACACTGATATTTTTTAAAAGACCAAAATAAACAAAAAAAAAACAGCTGTATAACTAAACTTTAGCCTCCTTTAAAAGTTCTCTAAAGAGATGTTGGAGTTGTTTGGTGGTAGGAGTCAGAATACACACACACACATTATATATGTATATATATATATGAAGGGTGTGTACTTATGTGTGGGGGGGGAGTCAGAGGTTGACACTGAAAGTCTTCTAGTTGTTGTAGCCTTAATTTTTTTGAGACAGGGTTTCTCACTATACCAGGAGCTCAATAGTTATTCTGCATTGTTTGGTTAGGAAGCCCCAAATATCAGCCTGTCTCTTCCTCCCCAGCTCAGGGATTACATTAAGGTACCACCATACTTGGCTCTTTTACAAAGGTTCTGAGGATCAGACCTGGGTTCTCAACCTTACAGTTTATCAACTGAACTCTCTCTCCATACAGGGACGCCAGTCCGTATGTGAACAGAGTAAGGACTCCTGAGAAAGGTTTGTCAGTGTCTCTTTGATACTTGACACTGAATTATCTGTGCATTGTTCATGGAGGTCTGCAGATACTCTCTGGCCATTCATTTATGCACACAGTTCTCTTGAAAGCTGATAGAGCCCTTGGTAATATCAAACATCAGTAGGTTTCTAGTGTGACCCCTTCCTGAAGACCTGGCATTAGAGGTGGCCCGAAAGATGTTCTTGAATGAGTAAATCAGGTTGAACAGTGAGCTGAGAGTAGAAGTCAAGACCAAAGAGAGATGCAGCCCTGGTCTGCCAGACATATCATCCCAAGCCTGGTTGTATTTGCTGAATGAGCAATGGTTACTGCTCAGAGTTATAACTCACTGTTGGATGTGGCTCTGCACTTGGGGCTGGATTGGCTTTGACCATGAACTTCCCATGAGGCACATCCTGTCCTGAGGGAATAATCATACTCTGAGATCAGAATGGAATCATTTCTCTTGAGCTTGGTTCTTGTCTTGAACTGGAGAAGGTCAATTGACTGTTGAGAGTGTGATTTGGCTGGAGCAGTACAGCCTTATGTACATATGAACGTAATGAAGGGTAGTGACAGATTTCATAAATCCGGGAGGAAATTTCTTTGTAACTCACAACTGTCAAAGAGCTGTGCAGCTTGTCTCCTGACATCTTAACAGTTAGAAAACTGATGGAAAAAAATAATTCTGCAGTGATTTATAATCTTTCCTGCCACGGTCATATTTTGCTGAATCACTGTTCGTTGAAGATAGCCTTGTTTTATATGGCCAACAAGAACTCCTGACTCCCTGCACAAGGATGAAATAAGGTAGAACTGAGAACAGGAGGCTGGAATGGAAGCCAGCTTCCTAAGTGAAAGAATCACATCGACCTTGTATCCTTATCCATACTTTTCCCTTAGATCTTTGCAGGTTGCACTGTTAGTACCTTGTGTTTAATGATGAGAAAAACTATTTCCAAGTTGCGTGACACATTGAGGGTAATCTTTTCCATTTATTCATCTAGCCCTTAGTGAAAGCACATCTACTACGTGGAAAGATTTTGAACATGTACAATCTCTATCTCTAATAAATAAATTCCAGAAATGCATTCCTTTGGCCTAAAGCATTCCAGTTGGTTTAAAGACAATTCCCCCTGGGAGAAGTGACACATTAAGTTCGGGATGTCCTGAGTGTGGCTCAGTGTGATGGCTTTTTTTTTCTTGGACAATTTGGAAGGAAGGGAGAAGGATGACAGAGGGAGCAACATTTCAAATGCAGTCCAAGCCTGATCACATCTAATCCCGTTAATCACGTGATCCTGGGTTCAATTTTCTTTGTCTTTTTCAGATGAAGAAGTACAAAATCAAGAACATTAGGCAAATTCTTCAGTTGCACTCAACTGCTAATGAGGGACCTAGGTTTAAATTTGGTGTGTCTGCCTCGAAGGTCCTGTCTCTTTTCTTTGGAAGAAGCTTAGAGTTCAGGATCACAACTTCAATGGTAGGAGCAAGGCTCTAAGAATGACAAGAACTGTTGTTCTTAACATATTTAATGCTGTGATGCTTTAATAGGGTTCCACATATTGTGGTGACCCCCCAACCATAAAATTATTTCCTTATTGCATCAATACTGTAATTTTACTACTATTACAAATCATAATGTAAATACCTGATATGCAGGATATCTGACATCAACCCTATGGGCATTGTAACTCACAGGTAGAAAACCATTTTGCTAGATATAGGGTTAAAAAAAGGCTGGTCATTCATAGCTGTGGTGGCAGGCTCTCTAATCCCTTCTCTAGTATGCTAGAATTCCTTTATTTATTCCTTCTATGCAGAGGAAGAGAGAATAGTGTCTTAGCTTACACGCGGTGTTAAGAGAAATATTTGCCTTTCTATTTAGGTTTTCCTTACTAAATTTATGACAGGGGAGTGTCTTCTCTCATTCCCATGTATGTAAGGCATACATACTTAGTGATCCTTCTTATGATTATTCTGGAGTTTAAGTGATATAGTGCATGTAAACTACATAATAATTTTAACTCAGGGTGAATTTGCATCTCCACATTTACTGAATAATGAATACAAATCCACAATTATTGAATGAACTAATTTTATGGTTGTGGGTCACCACAATATGAGGAACCTTATTGGAGCATCACACCATTAAATATGTTGAGAAACATGTCCCTTGTATACTTTAGAGTCTTGCTCCACCCTTTGAAGTTGTGACCCTGAACCCTAAGCTTCGTCCAAAGAAAAGAGACAGGATCTGGGAGGCAGACACACCAAGTTACTGAGATTATTTCAGCAGAGAAAAACAAGGAGGTGAAGTCTTGTAAGCAGAGAATGCACTAGGCCCTCAAAGCAGGGGCTACTCCCCAGATGTAGACTGCGGGATTATAACACATGAATTTACAACATCTGAAGTCCCCTCCATTTTTGGTGATTTTCCCCCACTCCCATATGGGGGTTCTTATCATGTCATGGCAAAGAGTTGACACCTTCCTCTCTCCAAATATGGAATATAATGGCACTTGGTGATTTCCTTGGAGATAAGCAAGAGTGAGACTGGGAGAGAAGTGGTGTCTGCATTCGTCAACGCCAGCTCTTTCCCTAAAGGATGATCAAGAGCTTCTGACTCACCTTATCTTGCTACAAGGGTGAATCTTTGGTTAAGGAGGGCAAGGATCTTTAACGCTTAAACACTAAGTGAGAAGAAATACACTCATGTGAAAAACAAAAATTACATAGCTTTGGGTGAGGTCATGTCATAAAGGGGAACAACATCTAGTAAGAAACATAGCTTGGATATGTGTTTCTACAGAACAGAGGTGGTAGAATAGAACAGATTATGGGTATTATTAATATGTTATTTATTCAATTATAATATACATCTATTATAATAGGTATCTATAATTATAATATGAATAACAATATGAATAAAATAGAATAAATGAGAGAGGCAGGAGAGGGACTCTACAGCACTTGAGCATTGCCAGAAAACTTGGTTTGAGTTGGGGTGGCCAGGAAAAGGACTGCCATAGAAAAGGGGTGAAATACAAAAACAAAAGGAGGCCCAGCACCCAGGAGCCTCCCAGACCCTCAGTGTGTAATTAGTCAGCTTTTGAGTACTATGCCGTCAGTTCATCTCCATTGGTTTGTAATGAGGCTGGGAGGCTCACAAAGCCTCTATCGAGCCAGGATCCTTTTCAAATGAACTCTTCTGCTAAGAGAGCTGGCAGATAGCATCTGTGGAGGGGATGTGTTGGAAAGCACTTGCTGTCCCCACTGCGAGGCTTACACTGGGCAATAGAATGAGGCCAGGGCTTCATTAGGCTGATAAAAACAGACAGGCCAACTTTTCATTAGGGGGATGCACAAATCCACTCTCTCTGGCTTTCTTCCTTTACATTATAAAAACATTATCAGGCCCGAGCTTGTGGGACTCATTATTGCACACAAACACCAGGCTTAGAGGTAGGAAAGTACAGTGTACACTAGAAGCAGAGCCATCCATCTTTGGTGGAACGTAGACTTCTGTGAGCTTCTCACAGCAAAAGAGCTTCTTGCTCTCTCGAGAGTGAAGCTCACAGACAATCAGCTTTCATCTTTTCCATTACTGTGAAAGAAGTCGAACTTTTGGCTTTTCTCAGAAAGAGACCATTTTGTTCAAAGGGGTACAGTTGAGGATTATGGTGCATCGTATTTCATTTGTGAAATGAAATCTAATATTCATAAAACGCTACTACAGACTACAATTCTGAAGGTTAGGGTACTTTCATGTGGCGGCACTGGTGTGGATTGGATAAATCTTAACTGATTTCAGTTCCACTTTACTTTTTACATTCATCTCTGTCCACCCCATTTCAGGGTGCCAGGGTCATGTGTCACTGCTCTGCCACTTCCTATGAAGCCAAGGATAACCCTAGGCTACTAATACTCCTGTCTCTTCCTCCCAAAGGCTGGAAGTACAAATGTGAGACGTCACATCACACCCAGGTCTGACGTCAAGTCAGCACACCCAATCCTTTTGTTTTGCGTTCTATACTCTCAATTTTCTGCCATCCACGAACAGAGACACTGACACAAGGCATACTGTGCTTCTGTCTGAGAACTAAGATTTCTAAGTATTTTCTCCGACACTCCTTTTATTTACCGAAACAAAATATTTCATGCTAGATTTTGTCAGGTGCCTCTACTTTACAACATGTGTAGTTATGGCCTTTGATTTTACCTTTCGACTAAAAACGACATGAATCATGATAATAGTAACAGCAACAATCAGAATTTTTCCACTGTGCTGGCCCTAATTTTTGCAAGGTAAACTTCTTTTAAATGAGACATACTTAAATCAGCTGAATTAGATAGAACTCTAAGGCTGTGAGTCTTAGAACCTCTGCTTTGGCAAATAATTTTTAAGCAAATTAAGTAATGTCTGCTCGTAAAAACATTTTTATTTGCTGTTTTAAAATTAGATCCCAGGAGATGCCTGATAGTCATGAAAATCTCAAATATTAGTTATTGTTCGGTTATTCCCTTCCTGTTGCTTCATGGAGACAGTGCAGGCTGAGCATGGGTAAACTGAAATTGTACACACGGCCTCCTACCACTCTGCAGGCAGAAGCTATTCTGGATCTGGCTTTCCCAATGTCTTCACCCACTCACTTGTGTGCTCTGGGCCAATCACTTAGTATTAATGGAATCTTCCCCAAATGGGAAGCCTTTGCCTGTTTTTAGTAAGGTAAGTATCAGGCATCAAATTTTCATCTCCTTTGTTAGGAAGAACACATTTTCAATTTTTCTTTTAAAATTTAACTTACCATGTGCATGCATATACCTGGGCTTTTATTGGCTGCATGTGTCCATTTTCATTCTTATGCACACATGCATTTGGTATGGAGGCCAGAGGATAACCTTGGGTGTTAGTTCTTAAGAGTCATTCCACTTTATTTTTGGAGTTAGGGTTTATCTGTGACCTGAAGCTCACTAGGTAGGCTCTTCTGACTGACTAGCATGCCTCAGAAACTGACCTGTCTATACTTCCCCAATGCTGGGATTATACATGTGTCCCACCATGCCTGGCTTTCTCATGAAGATTCCGGGGTGGGGGGTGGCATTCAGGTCATATTGTTTCAGCTGAGCCATTCTCCTAGTCCTGTTTTCTTTTCTCTCTTTGATTTTTTCTTTTTGTATTTATTTTTGCTTTTGTATTTTTTAAATACATTTTTATTTACTATGTATGTGTGCATGCATGCTTATGCACATGCCACGGTTCTCATGCTATGGCACACATGTGGTAGTCCAAAGAAACTATGTGAGTCGGTTCTTTTCTTTTAAAATATGGATTAAAATAGGGATAAAATAGGGATTGAGTTAAGGTCATCATGCTTGACAGTAAGTGACTTTACTCAGTGAATCATTATTTCATTTCTCCTGGCACTATTCTTATTGAGAGGGGTAAGCCATAGAGCTTCATGTAGCCCAAGCTAACCTTGAACAAACTATATAGCCAAGCACAGTCTCGCCCTCCTGATTCTTCTGTTTCCATCTCCCAAATTCTGGGCTTACTGGAATAGACAACTTGATCCAACAACACTGTTTGTAAAATCTGAGCTATGTGAACATGTAGCTGTCTCTTATTCTTGGCAGTCAAGATGATGATGGTGTCTGTGATGCTGTGTTGAGGTGGATCTGTCTGCCCTTTGCCTCTCTTACCTCTGTGGGAGAAAATTTTGACTTCCATATAGCAGAGATCGGAGATCTAAGGGTGACACTGATTCTACAGGCAAAATAAGTCAGGCAAAGTCACATGGCCCACCCCAAAGTATTTCTCAGTGTCATCTCAGGACATTTTCCTAAGGTGAACGCTGACACCAGTGGGGCCCAGCATTGGAAAACATGAGATATAGAGTTCTCCAAACTGACAGAAGGGAAACAGACTTTATGTCTTTCTCTAGGAATGTCTGAGTTTACCAGACAAAGGTCTGACTCTGCTTCTGAGAGAGGAGCATTTGGGACACTGCCAGGTATGCTCAGATAATGGCATATTTGATGAAAGGAAGAAACTATCTGTCATTCTTAGCTTATGTAAGTGTCTGTGCCAGACGACTGGTTCATGTTATGAGTCTTTGCCTGAGATGGGGTGGCTGATATTCATACACACTGAAGGGGGTGACACCTTGGTCCTTTTCCTTAATTTTCTCATAGCTGACTGTCATAAAATCAGCACTAAAGACACATAGTTGACTGCAGACATAAACAGGGGGCCAAGTCAGTGGGAGGCTCCAGCTGCACATTTTGCATGGAGACACATCATAGGCAAGCTGCTTGGTCTACATCTTACTTATCCTTTTCAATCAAGAGTTAATCTTTTTTTCCTTTCGTGTAACTGCCACTAAGTGGCCTGGGTTATTTTGTTCCTTTTAGTGATAAATCTAATTGGGTCTCAGTCCTGAAAGCTACCCTCTGACTTGGCCCTTTTCCCAAGAGAGATGGAACACGGTATGGAGGTCAAACATAGGGTGATGAATTGAGGAATTGCGGATCATACCTTCAGCTCTGATACTTTAATTGCTTTTAGCATCACTGGGAAGAGAGAGAATGCCAGCAATGGCCAAGCACTCAGAAATATCAAGTAAGTATTGAGAGTGTGAGCAATAGGCATCAGCAAGCTCTAGTCTAGGGTTTCCTAAGTCAGATCATGTAAGCCCAGGTTTCTCAGATGTCTACCATGGTATAAAAAGTCTTACACTTGTCTAGATGACAAGGCTCCTATGTAATTTTGGTGCTAGCATGGTGTATGAATGGCCCAGGTTCCTTGTCTAGAAGAAGGCACTTAGGTGAATGGTTTAGCTCACAGACAGCTTTAGACTCTAACAATGTGTAGGAAAAGCACCAGAAGCAGGGCAGATTTGGCTGAGAATAGTCTGAGGGCTTTCTCACAATATTGGGATAATGTGAACACTGGCCAGGGCAGAACTGTAGGCATTTCATCCAAGGATCTCATGAAGAGTCATACTGATACTGCAACACACTTCTAGCCAGATGTTCTGTCCTCTAGTAAAATAATTACTCCTGTGAAGAGTCAGGAAAAAAAGGAAGACAAAAACCGCAAGGGATTACTGAATGCCCAATTCAGTATAAAATCAAAGGAGATCACTCATTCATATGAGTTGAATGTGTTTAGTGTTCTCTACCATCAGAAAGCCACATCCTGATTCTCATGATGTAAAGAGCTTCTTTGAGCATCAAGAGAATGGAGATGTGAAAAGAAGAAAAGCAACCCACTGAGTAGTAGACAAGAGAAGAGACTCAGAAGGATGGTGCTTTCTTGGGATGTCCTGGGAGATTTCCAGTTTGTTGGTGGGACCAGGAGAGATTGGAAGGTGAATGATGTGGGAGGACCCAGAGGCAGTGGCTTTAGCTTGTGTTAGGTAAAGAAAGGGAAGTACAAAATGCAAGATTAAATAAGAGTTCTAACAGAATGTGGGGTCCAACAATAAACGAAAGTGGTAGGATGAGGGGTTGAGTAGCTCACCCAAGTTCAGGAGACAGCAAGGTGATGGGTAGTGTTAAGAAATGATGCCTCATGGTTGGGATTAAGGATTTAATAATAATAGAAGACTTTATGCTGTGTCTAGCTAACATCCTAAAAAATGATAGCAGGTAATTCCTTTGCTTATTTATGAACAATCAACTAGAATTGTGCAGAAAATATTTTAAAATCTCATCCTTTGAAGAATCTAAAAGGATAAATTTTTGTGGGATGTCTAGTTTGTGTGTGTGTGTGTGTGTTTGCTCATTTATGTGCAGGTGCACGTGTATGTATGTATGCATGTATGTATGCATGTATGTATGCATGTATGTATGTTTGTATGTATGCATGTATGTATATGTCTATGCAAAATCGAGAGGACAACCTAAGTTGTGGCTCTTCAGCTGTTGTCCACCTCTTTTTTATCTTGCCTGTAAGGGAAAAGAAGATTAATGAACTCTGAGAATTTGCTTATCTCTTCCCACCTGCAGGACAATTCCAAGTTAAATGGTCTCCAGTGTTCATCTCCACAACTCAGCTGTAGGCAAATGAAAGGTGCAGAGGAAGACTGGCCCTTAATAGGCATTCTACCAACAACGGCTAGTTTTTTTTTTTTAAAACAAAACTCTGGACTGCTTTTTAATTGTACCCTTTCCTTGTCTTCTCTGGACAAGCCCAGACTTGTCAAAAGCTGAAATCTCCATGCCTGGTGCCTGTGGCAATGACAAGATTCTTTTGAGAATTCTTATCCTAAAGGAGAAGGAATGTCCTCTTGAGTACATGATCTCTGCTTAAAGAGCAACAGCTACTGTTATGTCATCACCATTAATATTGCTAGCTTGATCATCATCAATGAGAGCTTTGATAAATAGCCCATTCTTAAATAAAGATCCAGCATGTCAGAGTATAGTCATTACTCTGTACATAAAGGGGGTTTGTAAACCTCACCAGGCTCTGGTTATGCTGTCATTGGCCTTTTAAACAGGATGAAGGAAGGACCCAAATGTTGCTAGAAGGAGACATTTAAAGAGAACCCTGTGAAATGCAAATCAAAACAACCCTGAGATTCCATCTCACACCAGTCAGAATGGCTAAGATCAAAAATTCAGGTGACAGCAGATGCTGGTGAGGATGTGGAGAAAGAGGAACGCTCCTCCATTGTTGGTGGGATTGCAAGCTTATACAACCACTCTGGAAATCAGTCTGGCGGTTCCTCAGAAAATTAGACATAGTACTACTGGAGGATCCTGCAATACCTCTCCTGGGCATATATCCAGAAGATGTTCCAACTAGTAAGAAATGTAGAGAGCTGTGCCGCGAGCAATTGCCTGCGTGCCGTGAACAATCGCCATTATAAGATGGTGCTGGCTTCCACTGCGCCTAACTAGTAAACAAGCCTTATACACAAGTGCAAGAGTGAACTCACACCTAGTCACTGCCCATCTCACTGCGTAGTAATGGGGTGATGGGCAAGCAACGAATCAGGAGCTGTCACGCCACATCAGGTGCTGAAACGTCATGCTGCGGGCTATATAAGCAGCGCCATTTTCCTGGTTGGGGTCTTCCCTCCTGATAAGTAAGCAATAAAAGCTTTGCCGCAGAAGATTCCGGTTGTCCTGAGTGTGTTCTTGCCGGCGGGGACAAAAGCTCGGGATAAAGAAAGACACACGCTCCACTATGTTCATAGCAGCCTTATTTATAATAGCCAGAAGCTGGAAAGAACCCAGATGTCCCTCAACAGAGAAATGGATACAAAAAATGTGGTACATTTACACAATGGAGTACTACTCAGCTATTAAAAAGAATGAATTTATGAAATTCCTAGGCAAATGGTTGGATCTGGAGGGCATCATCCTGAGTGAGGTAACCCAATCACAAAAAGAACTCAAATGATATTTACTCACTGATAAGAGGATATTAGCCCAGAAACTTAGAATACCCAAGATATAAGATGCAATTTGCGAAACACATGAAACTCAAGAAGAACAAAGACCAAAGTGTGGACACTTTGCCCCTTCTTAGAATTGGGAACAAAACACCCATGGAAGGAGGTACAGAGACAAAGTTTGGAGCTGAGACAAAAGGATGGACCATCTAGAGACCGCCATATCCAGGGATCCATCCCATAATCAGCCTCCAAACACTGACACCATTGCATAGACTAGCAAGATTTTCCTGAAAGGACCCTGATATAGCTGTCTCTTGTGAGACTATGCCAGGGCCTAGCAAACACAGAAGTGGATGCTCACAGTCAGCTATTGGATGGATCACAGGGCCCCCAATGGAGGAGCTAGAGAAAGTACCCAACGAGCTAAAGGGATCTGCAACCCTATAGGTGGAACAACAATATGAACTAACCAGTACCCTGGAGCTCTTGACTCTAGCTGCATATGTATCAAAAGATGTCCTAGTCGGCCATCACTGGAAAGAGAGGCCCATTGAACATGCAAACTTTATATACCTCAGTACAGGAGAATGCCAGGGCCAAAAAGTGGGAGTGGGTGGGTAGGGGAGTGAGTGGGGGGCAGGGTATGGGGGAATTTTGGGATAGCATTGGAAATGTAAATGAGGAAAATACCTAATAAAAATATTTTTAAAAAAAGAGAGAGAGAACCCTGCACTGAACAATCTTTTCATTCTCCTGATATATACAAAAACATGAAGTCCTGGCAGCCTTGCAGGTGAATATCTCTTAGCTGGTACAGATTTTGCCTCAGCTGGATCCTACTATGAATCTGAAAAACAATGTTTTTTTTTCAAACAAACAAACAAACAACCCAACCAACCAACCAAACAAACAAACAAAAAAACCTTAGCTACAGTTAGAGACTATAGATGTGGTCTGCAATAGAATGTGATTAGGCAAAACCCGGCAATTAGAACCAGAGTCAGAATCACAACTGCCAACCAGTGAGAAGACTCTTCCCAAGTCTGGTGTATATTGTGGACTTGCGTAGTACACCTGATTATGAGGGAGCCTTCCCCTAGAAACTTTGGATGCTCCAGCTCTGTGCATCTGCAGCATTCGTATCCATTTCCATTTGTACTTTTCAAAGCACACTGGAGTACCCTCCTGTTACACCAGGGAAAAAAAGAGCATTGAACTTGATGGCAGTGCCTCCTATGAGCAACAAGTACCAGCTGCTGCCAGGGCAACCCTACAGGATTCATTGTTGCCACTGAGGGCACTGTTCCCAAGCTGTCTGGCTTTATCCCAGCCTCAGCACAGATCAGCTTGAGGAACCCGAGCTGACTGTCTAAAAGGGACAGATTGAGAGGTCTGGTCTAGTGCAGACAGCAGCTTTGCCAGAGGGACTGGGTTGAAGCGTGGGAGAAGGGCCAGTAGGGAGTTGCTGAGAGTCCTAGACTGTCAGTCAGGCATCTTATAGTCCAACTGTGAGCAGTACCAGAGAGCTCCTGAGTCCCTTCACTGAATAAGGTAATAAATATGCCACTGCACCATGAAATGGCCTCTGGGTGGCTATAGAATGCTTAATTATTGATTAATCTTCAGTAATGAATGAATTTGAACACCAGTGCTGCTAAGATGGCATATGATAGCTGGTGCTCTATGAGTGTGGAGAAAAGGCAGACAGCTCTGATCCCAAGACAACAGACCCTGCTTTGGCTCCTATTTCCTAAGGGTGGGTTAGCCAAAACCTTTGAAGCAGAATGCTCCCTTGGGGTTGACAGTGACTGTGGGTGCCACTACAGTTCCAAGATTAGAAAGCAAAATAAAGCGGGTGATAAAATGATAACAGGAGAAAGAAGGCAGGCTATCAGTAAAACCATGGAGAATGACAGGGGAAATAGCTGTTTGCTTCAACATTTATTGACCTTCTATTTACCAGGAATTGAGTTTTCAATGTAGAGTAAGAAATTGTCATGTCTTTCAGTTGTTCAGGTAGTAGGATAAGGAGGAAATTTCAATTTGATGTCCAACACAATTATACTCAACTGTGGCCACAAAATTCTGAAAAAAATAAGATAAGGACCAGAGAGGACTGAACGACAACCTCCAGGTTCAAAGTGGACTTGAGATGGAAGAAATTACAATAAAAGTGAAGATTTTCCTTAAATTGGAAGAGGGGGTTGAGTCCTAACATAATCACATCTTTTCTTCACAGGGAACTCAGTGTGGGATTGCATCAAAGGCATCCCTGAAGACACTGCCTCCTTATCACGGATTGGCTGCTAGGCTTCATGAAGCTCTTCAACTTCCTTGACTTTTAGTTTCCTCATCTGTTTAATGAAGATTCTGGTGCCCTCCTTGAAGACAGGTTAACAATGGTAGCGATGTTTGTTTACAGTGCAGAGATCCTAATGAGCAGAAGTTGCTTATACACAGTCTAAATGCCATTTATTAATTTAGTAATCACAGTAACTCTTCTCTTTGGCAGTGTCAGTAGTAATCCTTTTATTACATGACAACCATGTTCAACAACCTTCTATATCCATTCATAATCAAAGGGAACTATGACACAGGACAATAAAGGATTCCCCACCTATAGAGAAAGACAAATTAGTGTGTTCCCTAAGACCACGAATCTGGCCTTGGCTAGTTTGGAGTTAAAGTCAACCCCTGCCAGTCATTATGTAAGCTTGGGACACTGCTTAATCTTTCTGGCCAGAACCCTGTCTCCCTCATCCATTGGGTGATGATGAAGATCATGATGATCACAATAATGACAGCTCCTCTCTCACGGTTATCATAAAAGCTAAGTTCTCTATTACCTATAAATCACTTAGTATCGTATCTGCATTTAAGTATTCTCAACTATCATGTTCTAAAATCAAACCTCCTAATATTATTATTGGGAGATTCCACAAATTAGTTTCATTGGAGTAAAATATTCAACTTCCTGATCGAAGGCCATAACCATAACTTCCACTAATAGCCCCATCCCCATGTCCACATCTTCCATTGTGAAGTACTCAAGAGAGTATAAAGAAACATTGCTTAACCTCCAACCAGCAATAGCAGAAGAAAATGGCCTGAGAATCTTAGAATGTCAACTGGTCTTACCACCTTGTGCATTTTTCCCTCCACTTTGAAAGCAGAATTGTAGTAAACCAGGCCAACACACCTGTTATCAAGATTTTATCCTCTCCTTGGTAGAAGTCAAAGGAGAAGAGAAATCCCCATGGAGATTGTTAGTTAGAAGGAGACAATGCCTCCACAGGTAGCTAGGTTATAAAATTTACTGCTAGCCACTTCAGTATATACAAAATAGAGCTGCAGGAACGTGGAGGAGATGATAAGGGTGCACATCTATGTCACAAGGTGGTCTTTCATGGAGGGAGTGCTGTCAGAGATTCACCTTGAGGAATATGTTGAATTTTGAATAAGTGAAAAAAATGAGAAAGGTTTCTCTACAGAGGACAAATAGCTCCTTTAAAACCATAATGTAACAAGGACACATAAACGTTCTAGAAATTATATTTGCCTATTTTGTTTAGATAGGGTGTTGTTCTATCACAACCTAGCTGGAGATCTCTACATAAACAAGGCTGGCCTTGAATGTCAGTCTTTCCCGGTCTGCCTTGCATGTTCAGTTGTATTTATGCTTTTACAAAGTAATGTTCATAGTTATGTACAATGTTGACTTCATAGACTTGAGGCTGATTCGCAGCCTTGGTCCCTGGGTATGTGAATCATGCATGTTATTAAAGCGCTGATAGACTCATAGACTCACAGGAAGTGGGCAGGACATACGACTTCTTTCTCTTTCTCCATTGGAAGCCATTTTATAGAGGACGTCAGCTGAATTATGTGGCTAGCACTTGAGGAAGGCAGTTCCTAACAATGTCTTTGAAAGAACTAACTCCAGTTTGCATGTGACCATTGGGTAGATATTATATTAAATTTTATTTTAAAAAACAAACAAACACCTAAGCATAAAAAGAACAAAGGAAAAAGAAGCCAATAACCAAAGACCCCAGTACAACAAATCGCTTCCCTTACCCCGTGTGGAATCTAAAATAGCAGCTAGGGACAGTTTGTTCTGGGAGGAAAGGAGGGCAGAATAAGCCAGCATAGCAGCACTAATTTTCCAGGTCCTAGGTAGACTGCCCCACAAAAGAGAAACCACCAAGCAATAGCCTTCCCCATTTCCTGACCCTGCTCCTGCCCCCAACCCCCATCACGAACCATTGAATGCTTGGGGAAAAAGAAATAAACAGTACGATAGAGTTCAAACTAGGGAAAAAAAACTGGAAACCAGATTCTCTGAGGGAAAAACACAATCAGCAACCCAGCAAGCTGCAAGAGAAACCTGTACAGCAGAAATGTGAAAAGCCAGGGAGGGAGGTTCTTGCAAAAGGAAATCAGATATGAGCTGCCAGGTGACACAGCAGCTGAAAGGTCAGAGCTATTTTGGGCTGAACATGAAGAGGCTTCAGGCATCTCAGGACAAAAAAGAAAGAAAGAAAAACCCAAGTACAAACTAGAGAGGGTTCTGAGACAGGCAGCCGCATTGATTAGAGAATGGCCGTTGGCTGTGTAGAGAAAGATGAAAGGCAAGAGACAGGCAGGAGCAGCCAAGGAGCTGAGTGCCCACGGTCCATCAACGGCACTTGGTGGTGACAAAGGACTCGGCATCGTGTTTATTTCTTATCTCACCCGTGATTGTTCTTTCCTTGTAAAACTCGTTCAATCACCCCACACTCATTTATTGATCAGCATGCCTGTGCCATTTACTGTGCAAGTAAGGCAATGTTAAATAGGCTATCGTCTCCAGCCTTGCAAAGCTTGCAGGTTAAGACCTTATAATAGCCAGTGGTCTGAGCATGACCACACGGAGAGAAAATGTCTCAAGAGGTCATAGGAATTCAAGAAAAGGGATCAGGGGCCTGAGAGAATGAGTGGGGAAGACGTAACGGGGTCTCTTAGGTAGATTCTGATGAAGGTCTTCACAAAGTTGAATGGACCCAGTGAAGGAGGGCTTTCTTACTACAGAGACCAGGGTGATTAAATATTCTGAGTAATGTGTCCAGCACCATTAGACTTAACTTTAGCTGCTAAAGTCTTGGGCTTGTGGACCATGCAAGGACGGAAGTTGTGGAAAACAGTCTATAAAGGAAGTCAAAGGTTCATTCAGGTTAGACCATGTAGGTGATCAGGCAGCTAAATAGCAAACACCCTCAGAAGTCTGCCAGAAACAGAGGCATTGTGGGAGATAGCAGACGTTGACAGGCTGGACATGTTGGTGGGAGTTATGTAGTTCCCAAGTTCAAGGAACTTAGAAATCAATAAAGGAATATTTGTTGACACCTTGCCATGTCCCAAGTGCAAAAAAAGATGGGACAGTCCTCATTATAAATGAAAAAAAAGGGGCCTCCAAGACATCATGGTATCAATTATTATGGTATCAGTGAGCCAATTGAACAAATTGTTAATTAAGAAAATAAAGAGTAGAGCAGCAACACAAAATCAGCATGTGGAGAAGAAAGAAGAGCCTACAAGGCAAGTTTCAGCTCCAAATACGTATCAAGGTAAAGTGAGCCTCCCCCAAACCCGAGTTACATAATCATACAGTCTATTATCACTTAACTGGAGGTATGTGGTTTGACTGTCTCACGGGCTGGTTCTTAACTGGTGGATTTCGTGCAGTTCCTGAGAGATGGCAGTTCTGAGCTGGTCAGGGTCATCTAGGACAAAGAGAAGGGTTTCTTTTCTTCTCCTGTGTATGTGGCTCCTACTGACTGAGCTGGCACACATTGCAGCAGCTCAGGCATCTGCCTCTTCCCACTTGTCATCTTCATGGTCTTCTTGTACTTCCTGAGAAAACCATAGTCCTGGGTGCTCAAATGCTGCATGGCATTTGGCCTTCTTTTGAGGATGCATTCTAAGAGGGAGTGATTCTAGAGGCTGAGAAAGAATTCAGGCTTCTTCACACTGGAAGCCATGTAAGGTCACTTCCATCACATTCTAGAGAACAAAACTGAAGCCCTGGGGACAAACTGCTGGGGTCTAACCACCTAGAGACGTATCTTGGACTAGGAGAACAATGAAAAACTTGCTATTGTGTTTCTGTGTAAGAATAAGGTTGAACAAAGGTAAGAGGTCACTTTGGAAAATATCAAAGAAGACACATTGCTAAGGAAGTATGTCTAAATGGGTCCTTGCCTCTAATGGTGAGCTCAGAGTGATGTATATCTATTCTCCAGAGGACTTTCTGTTTGACCTATGATACTTTCATTTTCCACCCATGTGCCTGATAATAATAAAATCATAGATTAAAACTTATATCCCAGCATGGAAAGGAAAAGGAATATCATTAAGGAGGACAGTAGAACTATACAAAATTTAAAAACAGAAGGTATGTGGATGACACAATGATTGGCCAAGATTGCCATGTTGATGATATTTAGAAAGGGCAAGAGAAGAAACCAAGAGACTGGGTCTTCCAGCTTCTGCACTTTCCAAAATTGTGGCTCTTATATGTGTTTGTGTACAGATATCTGGCCAGACACATCTTGGTATGATTAGAGAGCATGGAAAGACTGTATTATCCCCAAACGCCACCTTCTCTAATATGCCCAAGGGTCTCCTGCACCATCATTAGTAGATCATTTCTCTCAGTGAAGATCTCTTGTCTCCTGAGATCACACATCACCATGGAAATATCCTGGAAGAGGTAATACATTAAGATATCATCAATTGCTAACAATGTACTATGCCCTTGAGATTTCTTTTCAACTGTAATCGTCAAGATATTTTAGGTTACCCAGTGGTTAAAAACATACCCACAATCTTAGTTTCCTTTTTAATACAACAAAATTTACTAACTCCTACGTAGCTCCCTGCATGTCTGGGCAACTCTCCAGGGCAGCTGTCTTCCATGTGTCCGCTCAGTACTCCAGGGTGCTTTGATCTTCTGACACCTCTGAATCAACACATGTTCCCATGATCTTCACAGCAGGAAAAGAGAAGCCTAGCGAGTTAGATACCAGCAATTAAAGGCCCTGACAAGGAAGTCTCCTGCATCCTTTCTGGTCTCATTTCATTGGCTAAAACAAGACACCTGGTCACCCCTATCTTCAAAGGAAGCGGGAAACAGGAAGTTTCTCATGTGTCCTACATAGAAAGTAGATTGGTTAAAGCATAATACGTACTTTAGAGACTTAGAAAGAATGCTGGGTTGAAAAGAAAAATCAGGTTGAACTTGAAATACATTCAACACTCTTAACAGAGAGGGGATGTCACTGTAGGTCAAAGTGGCAGGTAGACCTGATGGGTTTTCATGGCAGATTGGTTGTAGAACCTCTACTCAAACCTGCAGGATGGCCAAATCTGCAGCTGTTCAGGTTTCTTTTTTGTGTGTTATTTTAGTTTTTGTTTTACATGCATATAGTTGTTTTGTCTGCATGTATGTTTGCATGCCACTTATATGCCTGGCTTCTGTAGAGGCTGAAAGAAATTAACAAATCCCATGAAGCTGCAGTTACATATGGTTGTAAGTGCTGGGAAATTGAACCTAGGTCCTCTGGAAGGACAGCTAGTACTCTTAGTTGCTGAGCTATCTTTCCAATGTCCGGTTTCTTTTGTTTGTTTGTTTGTTTGTTTGTTTGTTTGTTTGTTTTTATTAGGTATTTTCTTATTTTACATTTCAAATGCTATCCCAAAAATCCCCCTCCCCTCCCCCCTTCCCCTACCCACCCACTCCCACTTCTTGGCTCTGGTGTTCCCCTGTACTGAGGCATAGAAAGTTTGCAAGACAAAGGACCCTCTCTTCCCAATGATGGCAGACTAGGCCATCTTCTGCTACATATGCAGCTAGAGACATGAGCTCTGGGGGTGCTGGTTAGTTCATATTGTTGTTCCCCCAATAGGGTTGCAGACCCCTTTAGCTCCTTGGGTACTTTATCTAGCTCTTCCATTGGGGGCCCTGTGTTCCATCCAATAGCTGACCGTGAGCATCCACTTCTGTGTTTGCCAGGTACCGGCATATCCTCACAAGAGACAGCTATATCAGGGTCTTTTCAGCAAAATCTTGCTGGTGTATGCAATGATGTCTGCGTTTGGAGGCTGATTACGGGATGAATTCCCAGGTGCGGCAGTCTCTGGATGGTCCATCCTTTCATCTCAGCTCCAAACTTTGTCTCTGTAACTCCTTCCATGGGTCTTTTGTTCCCAATTCTAAGAAGGGGCAAAATGACCACACTTTGGTCTTAGTTCTTCTTGAGTTTCAAGTGTTTTGCAACTTGTATCTTGGGTATTTTAAGTTTCTGGGCTAATATCCACTTATCAGTGAGTACATATCATGTCAGTTCTTTTGTGAATGTGTTACCTCACTCAGGATGATACCCTCCAGGTCCATCCATTTGCCTAGGAATTTCATAAATTCATTGTTTTATAACAGTTTAGTAGTACTCCATTGTGTAAATGTACCACATTTTCTGTATCCATTCCTCTGTTGAGGGGCATCTGGGTTCTTTCCAGCTTCTGGCTATTATAAATAAGGCTGCTATGAACATAGTGGAGCAGTCCGGTTTCTTCTTTTGAGAGGGTAACAGGATGTACAAATAACTTATGCATATCTTCCCATAGACTTTAAATTACCTCTCCATTCGCTCTTCTACAGAAATAGTTGCTATGCTATACTGTTTGAGAAATAATGACAATAGATTCAGATTGGAGCTGGGATACAGAACCCAACTGTGTTAGTCAGCTTCTCATTACAGTGATGAAATGCCTGGGGAAATCAAGTTAAAAGAAGAAAGATTTTTATTTTGGCTCATGGTATCAGAGGGTTAAGTTCAGAGTTGATTGGCTGTACATGTTTTGGGGCTATGGCAGAGCAGAAAACTATGGCACCAGGAACCTGTGGTGGAGGGGGTTGCTTACTTTATAGAAGCCAGGAAGCGAGAGAGGGAGAGAGAGAGAGAGAGAGAAGAGGAGAGGAGAGGAGAGGAGAGGAGAGGAGAGGAGAGGAGAGGAGAGGAGAGGAGAGGAGAGGAGAGGAGAGGAGAGGAGAGGAGAGGAGAGGAGAGGAGAGGAGACAGAGACAGGTAGGAACAAATATTCTCCTACCTCCTCCAACTAGCTCTCACCTTCTTCGGTTTCATTACCTCTCAGTAGTTCACTCATGTATAAATAATCAAAAAATTAATGCATAGGTAAGGTTGGGGTTTGTAGATTCCATTCATCTCTGAACACCATGGGACCAGGGTCTAAGATAGTCTATGCTTGAATTTTTGGAGGGCATTGTGAACCCAAACAATAGCATGATAAAGGCCCAAGGTACATAGATATACAAGACAGTATGGCTTCCCAGAATGACAGAAAATGTACAAATAGTATTGGGCCTCGCCAGGGAATAGACGAGCACATTCCCAGGACAAGAATTCACTTTTCTAAATGATGTTAAGTCATCTGTCTTTGCATGAAATGTTGGGAAGCTTCCATCGTCAGAAATCCAATATTCTCACTGTAATCTTTAATCAGTCACAAATGGAGACAGTAAGAGAGGGTAGGTTTTCCTATATATGTCAAAAGAAAAGGGAGATTGAAATAAAGAACAAGACCAGGGTTGGAGATGAGAATTCAAGCAAAGAGGCAAGGTGGTTAAAAACAAAGGACAACAACAACAACAAATCCATAAAGTTAGTCTGATGATTAGGAACCTGGAGAAAAACAGCTAGTGTTCTGCAGAGGGAAACACTCTGGGGAGGGAGTAGCAGGCCTCATGGTCTGGATAGGAACCACATTGGGAATACTAAGCTATCCTAAATAAAGGCGGTGCTTTTTTCCTCTCCTATGACTGATGGACACTTGTCTCCGTATCCATCAGCAGCTCTAGGGTGGATGTGCCTCTCAATCCAGAACCCTGCCATCATTCAGGATGTAATCTTTGACCCTAGATTACAGTGAGTCATATTAGGTAATATGGGTTTTTTTTGTATAATTCATATAGGTATCCAGAACAACTGAAATCAGAGATAGAGTCACTGTCCATGACTGTACTTTTGTCTATAAATCTGATTATTATAAAGACATGTGAAATCTCAATGCAAGTGCCCAACACTTCATGGTTTCCCTGAGTTCTTACAGAAACACTAATTCCAGCACATCTCTCTCTCTCTCTCTCTCTCTCTCTCTCTCTCTCTCTCTCTCTCTCTCTCTCTCTCTCTCTCTCCCTCTCTCTCTCTCTCTCTCTCTCTCTCTCTCTCTCTCTCTCTCTCTCTCTGTGTGTGTGTGTGTGTGTGTTTCTGTGTATGAGTGTATATGTCCATGCCTGAGAGTATGACTGTGTCTCTGTTGCAGTTAATGGAGTAAAAGGATTTATGGGACACAGAATAGCCACAGTATAGTGATCAGGAAAATCATCATAGGGGGAGACTCTGGAGTGAAGGCAGAAAGGGCATTGATAAGTGAAAAGAAATGTTTCCAAAAATATTGGGAGCCAAGCATTTTGTTGTAGGAACACCATTTCAAGGACATAAAGCTGGGAGATGAGCAACTGAGAACAGTAAAGGTAACAGAAAATTGATAGCATAAAAGAAGTGGGTGCAGTCATCCTCTCTCTGAATGAGTCCTCTCCAGTGACTTAGCATCTGTCTCAAAAGGCAACATTTCTACTCTGAAGCCTTAAACTCACCTGCTCCCAAATTTCTATCTCACGTACTTTGGGGGGCACAGACTAGAAGATCCTTCTTTTTAAACTTTAATCTTTGATTTCTAGTGTTTTAGCCATGTTCAAGGTTTCCATTTCATTAGTGGAAAAATATGAGAGCCCTCCAGTGGCCAAAAAGAAAACCAATAAATTTATCCCACTTCTAATTTATAACACTTCTAAGGGAAATCTCTACAGTCTTGTTAAATAAATAAATAAATGAGATACAATAAAAGCTGCCTCTGTATTTCACAATAAGACTTCAGTGTCAAATAAGGTGTGACTTTTATTATCATTCCAACGATTCTCAAATAACCTAAATAATTCTTAACCTTGCTAGCCAGAGAAACAGCATCGAAAATAAAGCCAGAGCGAAAATACTGCAGCCTACAGAAGAAAAAGCCCTTGGGTATATCTTCTTAAGCAGAAATGTGTTATGTAACAGGACAGAAACAACCGGGAAGAGTTAATATCCACTGTAGTCAAGTAGACGAGGTATGGAACTCATGTAAAGAATGTGAGCCCCTCTCTTTGAAGATGTAAATCTGAAGCCATGAGAATGGCTCCTAAATCCTAATAGGGAATTATATAGATCTATGGCTAGACTGGTTCTTTTTCCCTCCCCCTGGCTTATCTTTGCTGCACACTTTCTCTTATCCATGCTAATGGAGGGGATCAGTAGTGCAGATAATTGAAAGGTTGTGTGCCAACAAACTGCTTTGTGGTTGCTGCCAAAAACTCCCCAGTGTTGCGTGGTTAATGAAAAGTCAGGCAGTGGCGGCTCTCTTTGCATATCGCCCCAGCATAATCATAATAGCTATTATTTATTGAGCCTACACTATGTACCAGATTAAGTGTTTTAAATGCAATTATCTCATCACATCCTCACCTATGGCCTGATGAAATTGGTATAATTTTCTCTCACTTATCGATGAGAAAACGGAGGCGCAGAAGATCAGGTACCTTCTAATAGGCAATCTATCCATTTAGGTGGGAAACTGTGTTTGTTCAGGTAGAGTCAGTTTACACATGCAGTCGTTTTGGCTATGCCACCTTCACACACCACCACATATCCACTCGTGGGTGAGGAATATTTTCTTCAAATGTGGGATTTAGGAGTATTTTTTAGAGCACCAGTCTTGCTTTCCAGAAAGGACATTGTCAGGCTAGGCATCTGTAAGCTTGCTGGACTTACATTTGTTCTAAAATTTTTCAGTTCATCATCAAGTAAGGATGTGTGTGTGTGTGTGTGTGTGTGTGTGTGTGTGTGTGTGTTATGTACATGTGTATACTTAATGAGTTTCTCTGCAAACTTTGCACTTAAAACAGCTAGATTTTGGAGTTATTTTCTCACCTTGGTTTGGGTGCTTCATTCAAGTTTGAGTCTTTCTTACAGGCAACTACAAGGAACCCCCAGTTTCTTCCTTTGCAGTCTCCCCTCTAATATCCTTCAATAGTGTCACACTCTGTTTGACTTAAGAGCCCACGTTATAGTTTTAATGATGACCCAGCTACCAACAGCTTTTGGCTTTTGCCTCACACCATTTCCTTCTTCCAGATTTCCAACAACTAGCTGGTTTGTTTTATTTTTATTTCAATTTCACTTGGAACACCTACTGGCCAGTTTTCAGTGACCTGCATAGATTGTTAAGAAAATTATATTACTTCACAAAGTATGTGGTATTTAATAACCTTTCTGAACATTATACTTACCACCATTATAATCATTATTGGGCAAAGAATGAGTAAATGTTTAAACTTCAAGCTTCCCAGCCAAGAAAATAGTGACTATCTTAGCCCATCTTCACATTAATCTTCATTTTTATACCATCTCTTCTCTCTTCTGACCTCCTCTCTCTATCTGCTCTCAAATAATCTACATTTGTTAATTTTCTATACCTATGGATAAAAAAAATTGATTCTATACTGTCAGTTCTTTCTAGCTTGTTCTTTATTTGTCTCCTTATATACTCATCTTGTAAGATTTATCCCAAATGCTTTGATATTCAACCCAAGGTCCCTAGTCAAAGCCAACACCATCTTTGTCTATGATTTTATAGCATGTCACAATGTATAGGCTGTTTTTTTTCAGTGACAGTTGATATGAATGCCTTTCTCCTCCTCTTTGAGCCACCTGGGTGAAGGAAGAGTTTCTATGCTTATTGTCAAACATGTTCTCTTACCATACTGGGGAGGAGAGATGAAAGAGAAAATCGTCTAGAACTTGTATCCCTGGGATAGCTTGTCACAGATCATATCCTCTGCAGTCGGGAATAACTTACTTGATCCCATCCAGATGCCCACTGAGGAGGAGGTGAAGTAGCACTCCTGAAATCATGGAGCACTTAGAATAAAATATAAAAAGGAATTTCTCCCTCTCCCTAGAAGAAAGGAAAAGAAAACCAGGGGAAGGTCAAGGGATTAAGAAATCAACCAGGACAAATAATTAAAATATGAGTGTGACATAGGGAACAAGAAAGACTAGCATCTACACAGCACTCTTTGATTGGGCTAATCCAAGGGACATTCTTGTCTTGCACAGTTTTGACTAATGATGGCGTCATACATGTAGCATTCAGTCCTGGTCTCCAGCCACCAGTGTGAAAACTTGGAGATATTCCCACCACTTACCCACAGGACACCTAGTTGCTATGATATGATTGAATACAAGCATGCTGGACTAACCTCAAGTTCAAAGAAATGTAGGGAAATGGTAAAGAGCAAGCAGAAGGGAAGTTAGAAGGTCTCAAGTTAGGGGTGTGAATTACTGGAAACTGCAAGAATTGAGGCCTTCTTGCAGATTTCAGCAGCTGATATATCTGTCCTGTTATTTATATACAAAATCTGAATTTGAATATACTTGCCATAAACCTTTATCTCATAGCTTCTACATATGTCTGGTTTGTTGTTGTTATTGTACTGACTGTTTTGGTCTTTATTGTGAGCCTAGGCCAACTTAAATCTTGTAGCAATCCTCCCCAGAACTAAGACTGCTGTCACTCATCAGCAAGTCCGGTGACTGATTTCTAAACTTATTCACTATTTCTACTTCTCTAGCTTGCCTTGCCATGCTTCTATAGGAAGAACTGGCTCTATGTTTACAGTATCTGTTTTGTCTTTTGTGATTGCATCTCTTAGCCTCACCTGAGCAGATACCCATGTTTTGCATGGCAAACTTTATTAAACTTTCTACACTTTCCTGAAATTGTAAGTGTACTTTATTTATGTGAACACTTTTACAAAAATCAATAATGCCCTAAACTTATTATTTAAAAAGTAAAATAAAATTTTATTTTACATTATTTAAATAATGTAAAGTGAGTTATGTAAAGAGATTTGAATGCAATACTAAGGTATTTTTTAATTAAGCAAGTAGGAATATACCTCAAATATTCAGGTATGTTATAATTGAAATTATAGACAGAAAGATATCAACTTTTCTTTTCCTACCCACCTAGCCATTCTAATGGGCACTAAACCAACTTCTGCTCTAAGAGGAAAAGGTGTTCCTTTATCATTTCTCCTTTCTGATCCCCCTTGAATGACAGAAGGGGAAGAGATCTCTTTCACATGTTAAGGGTACCATTTCAGGGATGGTTGCTAAGCAAATGAGAGGATCTTGAGTCTACAACATTGAGGAATTACTTTGCCCGTGGTATCAGAGGTTGCCCATGCTTCACCCCACATCTCTTTGACCTTTTCTCTGGTATCAACTGCAGATGCAGTGGAAATTCTCAAGAGAGTTCTGAATCAATTCACACTCACAGTGTCCTGCATCGAGTACATTTCATGGGTCTGCATTTATTTATTTATTTTTTTTGGTCACTCAACTTCTGCTAGGATATGAATATCTCCAGACAGGGCTTGGTCAGGTAAAGCACATGCAGGACTGGAACAAACAAGGCTTTTCAAACTCTGGAAGAAGACTGATAGCTAATTGAAAATGAGAACCATTAGACAAAAGGGCCTTCTCCTCGTCTTTCCAGTGGACCATTGTAAGTCTAAGAATGTTCAAACTCCCAACTGAAATTTAAATTTTTTTTTTCTGCACGTCTCTAACCTTTCTTTTTTTTTTCCATTTTTTATTAGGTATTTAACTCATTTACATTTCCAATGCTATACCAAAAGTCCCCCATATCCACCCACCCCCACTCCCCTGCCCACCCACTCCCCCTTTTTGGCCCTGGTGTTCCCCTGTACTGGGGCATATAAAGTTTGCAAGTCCAATGGGCCTCTCTTTCCAGTGATGGCCAACTAGGCCATCTTTTGATATATATGCAGCTAGAGTCAAGAGCTCCGGGGTACTGGTTAGCTCATAATGTTGTTCCACCTATAGGGTTGCAGATCCCTTTAGCTCCTTGGCTACTTTCTCTAGCTCCTCCATTGGGAGCCCTATGATCCATCCATTAGCTGACTGTGAGCATCCACTTCTGTGTTTGCTGGGCCCCGGCATAGTCTCACAAGAGACAGCTACATCTGCGTCCTTTCAATAAAATCTTGCTAGTGTATGCAATGGTGTCAGCGTTTGGATGCTGATTATGGGGTGGATCCCTGGATATGGCAGTCTCTACATGGTCCATCCTTTCATCTCAGCTCCAAACTCCGTCTCTGTAACTCCTTCCATGGGTGTTTTGTTCCCAAATCTAAGGAGGGGCATAGTGTCCACACTTCAGTCTTCATTCTTCTTGAGTTTCATGTGTTTAGCAAATTATATCTTATATCTTGGGTATCCTAGGTTTGGGGCTAATATCCACTTATCAGTGAATACATATTGTGTGAGTTTCTTTGTGAATGTGTTACCTCACTCAGGATGATGCCCTCCAGGTCCATCCATTTGGCTAGGAATTTCATAAATTCATTCTTTTTAATAGCTGAGTAGTACTCCATTGTGTAGATGTACCACATTTTCTGTATCCATTCCTCTGTTGAGGGGCATCTAGGTTCTTTCCAGCTTCTGGCTATTATAAATAAGGCTGCTATGAACAGTGGAGCATGTGTCCTTCTTACCTGTTGGGGCATCTTCTGGATATATGCCCAGGAGAGGTATTGCTGGATCCTCCGGTAGTACTATGTCCAGTTTTCTGAGGAACCGCCAGACTGATTTCCAGAGTGGTTGTACAAGCCTGCACTCCCACCAACAATGGAGGAGTGTTCCTCTTTCTCCACATCCTCGCCAGCATCTGCTGTCACCTGAATTTTTGATCTTAGCCATTCTGACTGGTGTGAGGTGGAATCTCAGGGTTGTTTTGATTTGCATTTCCCTGATGATTAAGGATGTTGAACATTTTTTCAAGTGCTTCTCTGCCATTCGGTATTCCTCAGGTGAGAATTCTTTGTTCAGTTCTGAGCCCCATTTTTTAATGGGGTTATTTGATTTTCTGAAGTCCACCTTCTTGAGTTCTTTATATATGTTGGATATTAGTCCCCTATCTGATTTAGGATAGGTAAAGATCCTTTCCCAATCTGTTGGTGGTCTTTTTGTCTTATTGACGGTGTCTTTTACCTTGCAGAAACTTTGGAGTTTCATTAGGTCCCATTTGTCAATTCTCGATCTTACAGCACAAGCCATTGCTGTTCTGTTCAGGAATTTTTCCCCTGTGCCCATATCTTCAAGGCTTTTCCCCACTTTCTCCTCTATAAGTTTCAGTGTCTCTGGTTTTATGTGAAGTTCCTTGATCCACTTAGATTTGACCTTAGTACAAGGAGATAAGTATGGATCGATTCGCATTCTTCTACACGATAACAACCAGTTGTGCCAGCACCAATTGTTGAAAATGCTGTCTTTCTTCCACTGGATGGTTTTAGCTCCCTTGTCGAAGATCAAGTGACCATAGGTGTGTGGGTTCATTTCTGGGTCTTCAATTCTATTCCATTGCTCTACTTGTCTGTCTCTATACCAGTACCATGCAGTTTTTATCACAATTGCTCTGTAGTAAAGCTTTAGGTCTGGCATGGTGATTCCGCCAGAAGTTCTTTTATCCTTGAGAAGACTTTTTGCTATCCTAGGTTTTTTGTTATTCCAGACAAATTTGCAAATTGCTCCTTCCAATTCGTTGAAGAATTGAGTTGGAATTTTGATGGGGATTGCATTGAATCTGTAGATTGCTTTTGGCAAGATAGCCATTTTTACAATGTTGATCCTGCCAATCCATGAGCATGGGAGATCTTTCCATCTTCTGAGATCTTCCTTAATTTCTTTCTTCAGAGATTTGAAGTTTTTATCATACAGATCTTTCACTTCCTTAGTTAGAGTCACGCCAAGATATTTTATATTATTTGTGACTATTGAGAAGGGTGTTGTTTCCCTAATTTCTTTCTCAGCCTGTTTATTCTTTGTATAGAGAAAGGCCATTGACTTGTTTGAGTTTATTTTATATCCAGCTACTTCACCGAAGCTGTTTATCAGGTTTAGGAGTTCTCTGGTAGAATTTTTAGGGTCACTTATATATACTATCATATCATCTGCAAAAAGTGATATTTTGAGTTCCTCTTTTCCAATTTGTATCCCCTTGATCTCCTTTTGTTGTCGAATTGCTCTGGCTAATACTTCAAGTACTATGTTGAAAAGGTAGGGAGAAAGTGGGCAGCCTTGTCTAGTCCCTGATTTTAGTGGGATTGCTTCCAGCTTCTCTCCATTTACTTTGATGTTGGCTACTGGTTTGCTGTAGATTGCTTTTATCATGTTTAGGTATGGGCCTTGAATTCCTGATCTTTCCAAAACTTTTATCATGAATGGGTGTTGGATCTTGTCAAATGCTTTTTCTGCATCTAACGAGATGATCATGTGGTTTTTGTCTTTGAGTTTGTTTATATAATGGATTACATTGATGGATTTTCGTATATTAAACCATCCCTGCATCCCTGGAATAAAACCTACTTGGTCAGGATGGATGATTGCTTTAATGTGTTCTTGGATTCGGTTAGCGAGAATTTTATTGAGGATTTTTGCATCGATATTCATAAGAGAAATTGGTCTGAAGTTCTCTATCTTTGTTGGGTCTTTCTGTGGTTTAGGTATCAGAGTAATAGTGGCTTCATAAAATGAGTTGGGTAGAGTACCTTCTACTTCTATTTTGTGAAATAGTTTGTGCAGAATTGGAATTAGATCTTCTTTGAAGTTCTGGTAGAACTCTGCACTAAACCCATCTGGTCCTGGGCTTTTTTTGGTTGGGAGACTATTAATAACTGCTTCTATTTCTTTAGGTGATATGGGACTGTTTAGATGGTCAACTTGATCCTGATTCAACTTTGGTACCTGGTATCTGTCCAGAAATTTGTCCATTTCGTCCAGGTTTTCCAGTTTTGTTGAGTATAGCCTTTTGTAGAAGGATCTGATGGTGTTTTGGATTTCTTCAGGATCTGTTGTTATGTCTCCCTTTTCATTTCTGATTTTGTTAATTAGGATTTTGTCCCTGTGCCCTTTAGTGAGTCTAGCTAAGGGTTTATCTATTTGTTGATTTTCTCAAAGAACCAACTCCTCGTTTGGTTAATTCTTTGAATAGTTCTTCTTGTTTCCACTTGGTTGATTTCACCCCTGAGTTTGATTATTTCCTGCTGTCTACTCCTCTTGGGTGAATTTGCTTCCTTTTTTTCTAGGGCTTTTAGATGTGTTGTCAAGCTGCTAGTATGTGCTGTCTCCCGTTTCTTCTTGGAGGCACTCAGCGCTATGAGTTTCCCTCTTAGAAATGCTTTCATTGTGTCCCATAGGTTTGGGTACGTTGTGGCTTCATTTTCATTAAACTCTAAAAAGTCTTTAATTTCTTTCTTTATTCCTTCCTTGACCAAGGTATCATTGAGAAGAGTGTTATTCAGTTTCCACATGAATGTTGGCTTTCCATTATTTATGTTGTTATTGAAGATCAGTCTTAGGCCATGGTGGTCTGATAGGATACATGGGACAATTTCAATATTTTTGTATCTATTGAGGCCTGTTTTGTGACCCATTATATGGTCAATTTTGGAGAAGGTCCCGTGAGGTGCTGAGAAGAAGGTATATCCTTTTGTTTTAGGATAAAATGTTCTGTAGATATCTGTCAGGTCCATTTGTTTCATAACTTCTGTTAGTTTCACTGTGTCCCTGTTTAGTTTCTGTTTCCACGATCTGTCCTTTGAAGAAAGTGGTGTGTTGAAGTCTCCCACTATTATTGTGTGAGGTGCAATGTATGCTTTGAGCTTTACTAAAGTGTCTCTAATGAATGTGGCTGCCCTTGCATTTGGTGCGTAGATATTCAGAATTGAGAGTTCCTCTTGGAGGATTTTACCTTTGATGAGTATGAAGTGTCCCTCCTTGTCTTTTTTGATAACTTTGGGTTGGAAGTCGATTTTATCCGATATTAAAATGGCTACTCCAGCTTGTTTCTTCAGTCCATTTGCTTGGAAAATTGTTTTCCAGCCTTTCACTCTGAGGTAGTGTCTGTCTTTTTCCCTGAGATGGGTTTCCTGTAAGCAGCAGAATGTTGGGTCCTGTTTGTGTAGCCAGTCTGTTAGTCTATGTCTTTTTATTGGGGAATTGAGTCCATTGATATTAAGAGATATTAAGGAAAAGTAATTGTTGCTCCCTTTTATTTTTGTTGTTAGAGTTGGCATTCTGTTCTTGTGGCTGTCTTCTTTTTGGTTCGTTGAATGATTACTTTCTTGGTTGTTCTAGGGCGTGATTTCCGTCCTTGTATTGCTTCTTTTCTGTTATTATCCTTTGAAGGGCTGGATTCGTGGAAAGATATTGTGTGAACTTGGTTTTGTCGTGGAATACTTTGGTTTCTCCATCTATGGTAATTGAGAGTTTGGCCGGGTATAGTAGCCTGGGCTGGCATTTGTGTTCTCTTAGTGTCTGTATAACATCTGTCCAGGCTCTTCTGGCTTTCATAGTCTCTGGTGAAAAGTCTGGTGTAATTCTGATAGGCCTTCCTTTATATGTTACTTGACCTTTCTCCCTTACTGCTTTTAATATTCTATCTTTATTTAGTGCATTTGTTGTTCTGATTATTATGTGTCGGGAGGAATTTCTTTTCTGGTCCAGTCTATTTGGAGTTCTGTAGGCTTCTTGTATGATCATGGGCATCTCTTTTTTTATGTTTGGGAAGTTTTCTTCTATTATTTTGTTGAAGATATTAGCTGGCCCTTTAAGTTGAAAATCTTCATTCTCATCAATTCCTATTATCCGTAGGTTTGGTCTTCTCATTGTGTCCTGGATTACCTGGATGTTTTGAGTTAGGATCCTTTTGCATTTTGTATTTTCTTTGACTGTTGTGTCGATGTTCTCTATGGAATCTTCTGCACCTGAGATTCTCTCTTCCATTTCTTGTATTCTGTTGCTGATGCTCGCATCTATGGTTCCAGATCTCTTTCCTAGGGTTTCTATCTCCAGCGTTGCCTCGCTTTGGGTTTTCTTTATTGTGTCTACTTCCCCTTTTAGTTCTAGTATGGTTTTGTTCATTTCCATCACCTGTTTGGCTGTGTTTTCCTGCTTTTCTTTAAGAGCCTGTAACTCTTTAGCAGTGCTCTCCTGTAAATCTTTAAGTGACTTATGAAAGTCCTTCTTGATGTCCTCTATCATCATCATGAGAAATGTTTTTAAATCTGGGTCTAGATTTTCGGTTGTGTTGGGGTGCCCAGGACTAGGTGGGGTGGGAGTGCTGCGTTCTGATGATGGTGAGTGGTCTTGATTTCTGTTAGTAGGATTCTTACGTTTGCCTTTCGCCATCTGGTAATCTCTGAAGCTAGCTGTTTTTGTTGTCACTGTTAAGAGCTTGTTCTTCAGGTGACTCTGTTAGCCTCTATGAGCAGACCTGGAGGGTAGCACTCTCCTTAGTTTCAGTGGGCAGAGTATTCTCTGCAGGCAAGCTCTCTTCTTGCAAGGCAGGTACCCAGATATCTGGTGTTCGAACCAGACTCCTGGCAGAAGTTGTGTTCCACTCACTAGAGGTCTTAGGATCACGTGTGGAATCCTGTGTGGGCCCTGCGGGTGTCAGGCGACTCAGCTGGCAAGGTAGCCCGGGGCTCGAGTGGAGTGGAAGGGGTTTGTGCCCCAGATCAAGCCCGGGTAGCCTGCTTCCCTATGTACCGCAGTCTCAAGTTCCGCGTGATTGGATTGGGGCAGGCACTGTGGTCCACTCACCAGAGGTCTTAGGGTCCCGTGGGGAGTCCCGTGTGGGCCCTTGCGGGTGTTGGGCAAGACTCTGCTGGCAAGGTAGCCCGGGGCTCGAGTCTCGAGTCGAGCGGAAGGCGAAATTTAAATTTTAGATCGTAATTATAAGGATAGGAAGAAATTGAGGTGTACAGTACACAGTATTCTATTAGAGAAATGGTTCGATGAAGATGAATTGAGACCCTAGACTAGTATAGGGGTATTTAGATGAATGGGCTGGGAACTGTGAATTGTGACGTCTCTGAGATACCTGGGAGATACACACACACACACACACACACACACACACACACACACACACACACACACACATATATATATACACATACACCAGCCTACCAGCCTTCTTTTGTCAAAGACCTTTTCAGCACACTGACTGCTGTGATAGCTTCAAAATATGCTTACCTCTAAAATGTGTCCTTAAATAATTGTATTGGCCAAAAACTACAATCAGAGCTTGGTATATTCTAAGTGAGAAAATCCTATCCATATTCCCATAGAAAAGAACTTATGCAACAAAAATGATTTATTTTTATTTTTAATTATGTGTATGTGTGCAGGTTTGTGCATGTTAAGTATACATGCTCTTGTAGGCCACAGGAGGCCACTGGATCCCCTAGAGCTGAAAGTACAAGTGGTTGTGTATTGTCTGATATGGGTGCAGGGAATTGAACTTGGGTCTTGTATAAAAGTGGTTTGTACTCTTAACCACTAAGCCATCTTTCCATCCCTAACAACTGAAATAATTTTAGTACTTGGATAGTAAATACAGAGCTCTAATTTTCAAAGAAAAGGAGCTTGATAGGGGGCAAAACACAGAACTGTGTAACTCATATAGCTAGCTCCCTAGTGCATAATAAAGATGCATATACTTTGAAGTAGAATATTCACAATTGTTTTAAGATCCCTTGTGGTAAAAAAAAAAAAAAAAAAAAAGTCAATAGAATTCTTGAAACATGTTCCACAAACATCATTTCACCAGTACAGTAAACCAAAAATAGACAATTCAATCTTGAAAAAAATTAGGATTGATGCCATTCTTAAGACATGGAAATTGTAAGAGTGTGGTCCTTAGCATAGCATCCTGTGGCTCCCTGAAAATCCTGAAGACTCATAACCAGAAGTGAACCATTACCAGTCACCATAACCTTAATTGATGGTGTCATTGCTCAAAAAGCAGTTACTATTCTGATGGTCAAATCTTTACTCAAATTAACACTTGGTATTTATTAATCTGGCCAATGTGTTCTTTTCCATGTGCCAGGTGTTCTTTGTGGTTACATAGAGATGACAACTGAACAAATGGAACATGTCCACTGTCTTATAGAGAACTTCCCCTAATAGCTAAGATACTAGCAGAAACCTGCTTTGGCTACATTCACTATTTGCTAAGAAGGCACCTTAAGTTGTTTCTCTCCCCCCATTCTCTAAACGGACAGTTCTGATAGACATTACTTACATTTCCCAAAAGTTTCCATGAAAATATGTCCCTGCTACTCAGTGATATATCTTTAAAGTGACTGTTTCTTTATTGCTTCAAACCAAATAAGTCATCTCCAAATAAGTTTTTGCTTTGAGTTGTGTTTAGGAGTACACAAATTGATATAGCATCAGTTTCTAGTTTGACATAAAAGCCATAAATATTTATTTATCCTATCATCATTTTGGTCACAATGTATCTGACTGATAGACTCTAATTCCATTGACTCCTACTATACATTTCCATTCTGCCATATCTTTTCAGTTTCAATTTCTACCTATAACTGTCCTTACCTGGTGTATGCTAGTTGAACTTTGAGAGAGAAAGACTTTGATTGACTTATCTCATCATTGCACACCAAGGCAATCCATAACCTGGATGTAGACTGACTGGCCTTTTGGGAAAAGTGTATTACTGGATGAATTAACTACGTCCAGAAAAGTGGCGGACGTAGGGTGATAAATACAAGGCTGTACTTCCAGCAAAGGAATAGGTGAGGTACTTTCCCATACAGGGAATTGTGAGCCCAGCCAGACTCCTGACTTAATGGAATAGCATTTCTCTCTCTAGGCTCCACACCCTCACATCCACTCTTTCACCTTCATGTCCATGAAAATATAGCTCCTCCCTAGTTACTAAGTTCTGCTGGGTAACCAAAACGTCTCCTGCAATGAACCACTTTTATACTGTATTGGTTACTTGCCACAATGCTGTCACAACATACCCTGACCCCAGCCCTAATTACCCTAGAGGATTAAAAGATTTAGTCTCTTAACAGTGCTAGGAGATTCCATTCTACCATGGCAGAGCAAGCATGATGGCTAGAATAAGTATGTACAATTGGGAATAGAGTGTAGTGAATGCTGGTGCTCACCTATCTTTGTCCCATGCAGTTCAATGCCCAATTCCAGGGAGGTTGTTAAGTCTTCCTACCTTGAGTAAGAATCAAGATAATCTCCACAGTGATGGACATGGCCAGCCAAATCTAAATATTCCCTACCAGGTGTGCTTAGTGACTCTTTGAGATTATTTTAGATCATATCAAGGTGACCATCAAGATTAACATTCATTTTCATTGTATTTCTAGAACACCTCTGTAGTAAGTTTTCAGTTTTAGTCATTGTTTTCCTCCGTTCAAGTAAGTACTATAGAATGTCTTGCTTATACTCCAATTCTAAATCACTAAGCTTAATATTTAAAGGCATATATAAGTTATATTCTAGAATATAAGATTTCTAGGAATATGTCTGTCTTTTGCTCATTTAAATACTTTCTGGAGTCCCAGCAAGACCCTAAACAGGCATTGCAGACATTTAATTTACTTGAATATCCTTCACTTTTTCTCCCTCTCATTTTATTATACACTTACGGAATTCTACAATCTAAGTCATAAACAATTTCCTAAGTGATAAAATAATTACACAAAATCAAGGCTTGTGCCATTAAACATACATTGTCAACACATACTATCAGCAATTTGGTGAGAAAAAAACAGATTACACATACAGCAACATGGGCTGTGTTAGAGAAAAAGGTAATTCCAGTGTTACTCCATGTAAAAGACTAATATGCATTGTTCCTTAAGCAATGATTCTATTTCCTGTGTAACTAATTTATTAATATAGAAAAATAAATCCATTAATAAATAAGAACTACTTGAAACAAAATCATTTAATTGAATAGCATTCACCAACTTTTACTTACTATAATTTTTCATTTTAATATTTAAAATTTAAAAATAAAGAATATAAAATCAGCTTTATATGCTATTAAAGTTATAGGCAGTGAATGACATCAGAATTAAACTGTTTAATTTCTATAGTAAAGCTCAACAAAACTATACTTGGATTTTAGTCAGGTAAAGAAATCGGTTGCCAGGAGAACTTTAGACGGCATTCTATTGGGAAAAACACAGATCCATCAAGATTATGTTGAAGAAAGTTGTCTTAAGTTGCTTTCTGATACTGTGATAAAACAGTCTGACCAAAAATCAACTTAGGGAATAAAGGGCTAACGTTAGCTTAAACTTGCAGGTCACAAATGATCACTGAAGGAAGTCAAAGTAGGGATTCAAGACCGGAGCAGAGTCAGGGACCTTGGAGGAATGTGCTTACTGGCTTGCTTGAATACTTATACTCAGCTACCTTCCATATGCAGCCTAAGTCTACCTATGTAGGAAAGGTGTAGGCCCAGTGAGCTGCCCTCCTTGATCAACAGTCACGTCAGTCCCTCACAGAACAATACGATTGATACAGTTCTTTAGTTAAGGCTCTTTCTTTCCATGCTGTGTCAAGTTGGCAATACAAACCACCCAGAACAGACATGAATTTCATCCACAGAGGAAAAAGTGGTTTCTTCACAATACATTGAATACAGCTCTTGGAAATCAGATATTCATGGGTACTACTCTGAAATTTGCTTATTGAGCTAAGAAGGTGAACTATCCAAAGTTTCATCATTCTTCTAGAAAACAAGCTGCATATTCATTTCAACATTATAAGGCCCTTCCTTCCATGTGCCAAACAATTCCAATCCCACAAAGACAAATAAACAAACCAGATTCTGTTCTCTCGAGGGTGGATAAAGAGAGTGGCATAGAAAGTTAAGAAATGTGCACATTGCAATGAGCTATCAGAATAAGCACTTATTCTAGGAGACCTCAGTGACTATAATAAAAAAAAAAAGCAGTGTGCCATATCAGGTAATTTCTGATAAGGTGCTGCCTTACATACAATTGTATGCAAATTAATTAAAAACTTTTTTGTCTAGTGTCTTTTCCATTTATTATAGGTGATCATATATGTCATCTATAGAACTTTTGTAAAGATAAACAGCTTGATATATGAGAATCATTTAGAACTCTGTGTGGACCATACTAAGAACTCGATAAATTAGGATTACTAAATAAAGATGATAAATTAAGATTATTGTAGTCAGTGAAGGAGAGTGCTTGCTGCTGGGAATGTACTTGGAAATGATGGAAATGGGCGGAATGGCTAATTGAGGGGAAGGAGAGGTAGTGGAGTGGGGAACATTACAGTGAGCACCCCACTTGTCATTAAGAACCCTCTAGCATTCCCAGGAGCTCAGTCTTCTGGAACTCTCTAGAGCATGGCACCTTCGTCTGTGAAACATCCTTGACTCTGTGAAACACTTGTAGAATGTTCTGCTGTGAAGAGTAATGGACTCACGCAAGGTCACTTGGGGAAAGCCAAGGAGGGCCTGATTCTTGCTTGGTTTCTTCTTCAGCACACCAGATGGACTTCCAAATGAGAACTCATTTATTTGATTTATCCTATGAAGCACACATCCTTTTAAGATGACAAATATTATCTTGGATGGGCACTAGAGCAGACTATTTTTCCTTAAGGCATGGAGCCATGGTTTGTAATATAATAAGAAAGTAATCGGGATCATGGCCATGGCCGGAGAGGAAAGAACCGACTACTTGCTATTTCTTTGAACGTATCCAATAGGATGTCATATTATTTTAAGTAAACTGATTTATGTACTTTTATATCATAAAAATAATACTAATTAATTAATTAAATAATAATTTTGCAAAGTATAACATAGGCTTCAAATTTTCCTAATAATTCTAATATAAGCTTTAATTCATGGGGTGAATTATTAATGGTAATTCATAACATATCCCAAATATTTTACTGTATAAACCAAACTAAAACTTTCAGCCACAAAATTGTTTCTTTACCCTAAGTCCTTATTTTAAAATTTGAGAGAGACTGTGTACATAAGTTAATAGAAGCCTCATTAGTAATGACACTACTGACAAAGATTGTTTATAATCCCACAGCATGTTTATTACAATAGCAATTTTTAAGTGCATGTCTGAAATATTTATTATTTGATAAACTAGACTTGACTGACAGAGGAGACAACAGGTACAACTTCATGACCTACAGGGAAAACCCATTCCCTTGAAAACTATTATTCCCTTACATTTTGCTTCACTTTTGGAATTTCACAAGGAAAATTTCAGCCACAACTAAACATGATGATCATGTGTGTCTTTGGATGGAGAGGGAGTATGCATGTGTATGTGTTTCTGTGCAGACATGTGTGTGCTTTTCTTTGAGGGGAAAGTTGTCTTCACAGAACCCAGAGCTCAGTGATCCGACCAGGTTGAATTTCAAAGGTTGGGGATGCCACTTACTCCAGTTCAGGACAAGGGCTCAGGCTCTGCCTTGACAATCTGATATTCTCTAGCCTTTCAATCATTAACCTTTCTTTCAGCCCTCTCCCATTCCTCTTTTCACCCATGTCTCACTCACCATAGAACTGAACTAACTTTTGGTTGAAGACCACAAACCACTTCAGCCTCCATACAACCTCCCAAAATCCCTTTCTACTTAGAAAGTGTTCTGTGAACCTTTCAGAGAATATCGGTGTCCCTATAAGGCTCTCATCATGTGCTGCCTTCATCTGTCCAATTGCTAACCATCATGAATTGCATTAATATTTTTACTTGTCTGTCTTCTGCACAGGGGGGGGACTGGAAGCATTGGAGGTAGAAACTGTGACTCCTGTACATTTATTCACGCATCGATCATTCAAGTCTGAGTGATTCACATTAAACTTCAGAGTATAGATGTGTGATTGACTAGAGAAAGGAATCAATGAATAGTTGTTGAATACATAACCCAGAAGATAATAAATAAAAGCAAGTGAATACCTGAAAAAAAATCAAAAGATAAAGGGATGCGCTACCCTAAAAATACATTTATACTTCCCAAGCCTTCTCAAGACAGAGCCTGGTTGCTGGTGATCAGAAACTGCCATCAGAGGCGAACGTAATGACCATCTCTCTTCCAGAACATTGTGTAGCAAGGTTCAGGAAAAGGCAGTGTGATGAGAGTGGGATTAAGCAGTTTGATAACATCAGTCTCCGATCACCATTTCTCATGGCGAACTAAATGATGAATGTGGGCCTGTCAGGCATCTATCGGGATTCTGGGAGCACCTGTCTTCTGGCTTCCAGGGTAGTTCTCTTGCTAGCTCTGAACAGGAGAAAAGAAAATGTACTTCCAAGTTTAACTTTATCTCAGCCACGCCAGAGACAGATTGGTTTTTCATTGTTTCTTGGAATCTTTACTAGGCGGTTGCTTTATTGTTGTTCCATTTCCCACTTGGGTAACTGCAAATGGATTGGAGTGTTGTTTGACTCATTCATTAACATGCCCATGAATAGAACAGAGAAGAAAAACATTGAAGATTTTTTTTCAGACAGATTTGTGAGACAAAACAACTGCTTTTCACTCCAAACAGCATCAGACTTTGATCACAAGGATCCAGAAAGTCTTACGGGTTATCTATGCAAGTTATGCTCAGCCCTATGGAACATTCAAAGATGATTAGACACTGATCAGTGTTTAGTATATGGCCAATGAACGTTTGTGCTTCTTAGAGATATCACAATGGAATCTGGTGCTGGGCTCATAAATAGAATCTATCTGTGTGTTACCAGTCATTGTTTTTGTAACCATTTCTGCAGACATTCACAGACTCCCTTTCTGAGTGATAAATGTTATGCAAATTTTCTCACCCATCCTGATTTTATATTTCTTAGAACTGTCATTCCACATTTCTGCAAAGCCACATAAATTTACCTGCCTGACTCCTAAATTAAATCTCTTGTGATCTTTACCACTAAGGAGGGAAAGTTGTCCTCATTGACAGGGAAGTCTCCTATATGCACTCAGTGAGTATCTGAGTTATGATGATAGCTAAAGTATGGATCAGATGGGAAATTGGTAACAACCTAAACAAATCTGATCAAAAGGTGTATTTTGGTTGACATATATCTTGTGGATCCAGATAGTATTTTAAATTACAACCAGTTGTCAATATCTAACTCTTGAGAAATTGAAGCTACTAGTCTGCATTTTTAGATACCTTAAAACAAACAAACAAAACCAATGATCTGACTTAGCTTTGGTCTCTGTATACTTTTTATAGCGCCTCTCTAACAAATAAGACACGCTCACTGCTGTGACAGTGGCATGACTGTTGTGGTGATAGCCAGCCATGCCCTGCTAGCACCTGAGGCCTGCTACATGGAAGGAAATAGTTTCTGGTACTATAAACATGGTATAAATAAATAAATAAATAAATAAATAAATAAATAAATAAATAAATAAATAAATAAAACAATTGCTAGGCAAGTCCCAGGTCACAAAAAGCAACCTACTACTACTACTACTACTACTACTACTACTACTACTACTACTACTACTACTACTAAAGCAACCTACTACTAATGGCCATGGCATTAAAAGACTTCTAAACTCCTATGCTTATGCCCATGTGCCAATGCAACTCTGGGTCTTTGTTAAGTTTCATTTAGGAAGTGACGAGGATCAAGGGATCACTGAGTGCTCAGCCCTGAAGGGGACATCTATTTTACTAACTCTGAGTCTCAGGACATTGTTGAAGTGGTGATGGGAAGACAAAATGAGCTGGAAGATTAAAATAAATGCCGTGAGAGGGATTGTCCATTGCTGTAATAAACACACAACATCTGTGACCACAGGTACAAGATGTGTAAGCAGAAGAAAGCATAACACAAGGAAGAAAGTGATCAGCAGGAGTTGGGGGGTAGAAAGAGGCAGTGGGAGTCGGTATGGTCACAGTAAACTCTAAAAGCAAGTCAAATAAACAAGCAACAGCTAACTCCTTCCTATTAGATCAGCCTTTCTGAATATCATAGACCACCTGGAGATGAGTAGCCACAACTGTACACAGAGCATGTACCTAATGGTTCCCCAAACTCTTCAAATGTAATTCTATGCTTTGAAAAGCAAAGGTTGATATAAAACGTCACCCACATGAGAGTATGTCAACACCCAGCCTACAGACTTTGCAGTAGATAATAATGACCATACCCTTGACGTTTAGGAGTTATTTACACATCCTGAATTGGATTGGCACCCAGTATTTACTAATAGCTCTCTCTTAAATTACAGATCTCATACCTTCTTGAAAGGTGCGAGATCATTGCAATTATGCCCATTCTTAGTTGAAAGCACAGCATCTTGAATAAGTCAATTTGCTGAACGTATACATATATCCTCCAATTGCCCAGCCTGAGGATATTTATATGCGCTCTTTACAACCATGGCAAAAGAAGCTGTACCTCCAAGAATGAGAGCACACATTTGTCTTTTAGGCCCTGTGTTACCATACTACTGTTGAAGCAAGCCTGCAGTAATATACAGCAGTTGTAATTTCAGCTCCATTGAAATATCAATATTAGCCTTTAACCTTAATTCAGAATAACTGAACTTTCTAATTGATCATTTCTTTACTGCAATTGTTTTGATTTTAAATTAAATCCTACCACTATATGTTAGAGTGCTAATAACCTTTCTGTATCAGGTGGATCTCCTCCTTTGTTTTATAGATGCTAAGTAAAACTTAAAGAGATGAGCTTTCTCATAACCATAAAGAAAATGTCAGAGTTAATATGAAATTATGGACATCTGTATAGCAGAGTCTCTGGATGTTAGTCAGAGTTTTCCAATATCACTTATAGTGCAGTTAATAGCGAGTACAGGTCTGTGTTGTTCCTTTAATGAATGGGCTTTAGTTTATAATTCTATACAGATTTAAATTATTTAAATTCAGATAATTGATTTTCCATCATGTATTTACATATTTTGAATAAATATGAGATATCCTCAGAGAATAAATAAAACACCATGAAGAGTAGAAAGGGTATCTTGAGGAAAAGGAGAACCAAGGTCTC